>NC_083390.1:24850625-25592500 GCF_031755915.1 Ziziphus jujuba
CTAGAAATTCCAACTGGGACAAAAAGTCAACTTTTGACCCGCTAGGTCAACGGTCAACCTCGGTCAACATGCACGGATTCCGATGCGATTTGGGACGAGGTGTTACACGTCTTATCTACCCTAGTGCTATAATTAGTAGGGAAATAATCGCAAGGAAAAAAAATGGAAAAAAGAAAAAAAAAATTGGAGAACAAAGCTATATTTATTTTCAATTAGAAAATAAAGTAAACAAAAAAAAAACCAACTATAAATTAAGAAAAAAAAAATCTTATATAACAAATATTTTTAATATACAACATTAAATTAAATTTTACTTTTGTTATTTTGGTCCCTAAAACTCCATTATCACTCGTATTGTTTGTTCTTTGCCAATTATCTATCCGAAAGCCATTAACAAAAGGGATCAAAACACAATTTCGATATAGCTTAGGGAGCATGCATGTCAATAATATATGTATATTTATATATATATATATATATATATATTTAAAAGATGTTATTTCCAAAATAAATTAAAATCTTAAAAATATTTGCAATTGATAAAAATCTAAAAACTATATTTTGACACAAAAGCTTATTTAAAAATTGACCTGACTAGTAAAGGTTTATAAAGAGAGAGAGAGAGAGAGAGAGTATAAATTTAAAAAATCAATATAAGGCCTAAAAATGTTCATATGTATTTTCCATAAATAATAAAAAAATAATTTGTTACAAAAATGAAGGATGTAAAAAGGAACTTTAGTAAGTGGCAAATTGTTTAAGAATAAAGTTTAAAAATATATATATATATCCTTCAAAATTTTTATCTTTTAAAAAATAAAAAAGATTTAAGCAAAAAAAGAAAAAAAGAAAAAAAAGAAATTGGGGGGGGGGGGGGGGGGGGGGGAATGGGATTAGTGACCAAAATGCTAAAAAAATAAAATACTAGAAGTCAAAGTGCAAAATGGTTACTTACGGACCATAATAATAATAATAATAATAATAATAATAATAATAATAATAATAATAACAAATGTACAAGATTAGAACAAACAAATAAAAATTAATTAAGAAAGAGATCATGAAATGGAGAATAACATACCGGCCTTGTTTCAATTCCCAGCGTGGTTCAATATCGGCCACTCGAGTCAAAGCATTCCTCCATTTGTTAACCGTATCCACATTCTGGTCTTTATGCGCACCAGTAAAGGGCTCCCCAAATGTCCCACTCTGATTTCTCACATGATTTGGTTGGACATGGTAGAAAACTGGAATAACAGTCCGTCGCCGATCTAGATCGCAATATTTGACAATCTTTGCAACTTCCTTCAAGCACCAAGATGAGGTAGCATACTTCTCCGAAAGGACGACGATTGCAAATCTCGATTCTTGAATCCCCATCTTGAGTCCTGGCCAAACGGCTTCTCCCCTCTCAAGGCCGTCATTATCGCTGAAGGTGTCGATTGCTTTCTGATGCAGAGCATGGTACAGATGGTCTGTGAATCGGGTGCGGGTGTCCTCACCTCTGAAACTCAGAAACACATCACGTTTCAATGAATGTGATTCGGTACCTGTCATTGGGGCCGGGGGGGATGGGGTGGTGGCGGCGGGGGGAGAGAGAGAGAGAGAGAGAGCGAGCTATTTATGGTAGCTAGCTATAGTATATGAATGGTACTGTTGCCCAATTATCTGCAGAGAGTCCACTGCTGCCGTACTTGATCGTCTTAAAAAATTTATTCTTATTAATTGAAAACTTCAAGATGATCGAACTAGATCTGGTGCTATATGGCTTGGCTGGTTTTTCTATTATTTTCGTATCTTGTGGATATATTAGTTAGGAATTGACTATCAAACAGAGACAAGCACAAAAATATTACGGATCCCTAGAAAGATCATATCAATGAGAACTCGAAGAAAAAAAATATATATTTATCAATGAATATTCAAATTAAGATTTGTGAGGATTTTCACGTAGTACTTTGAAGTCAATAAAAGATCAAAAAAAAAAAATAATAATAAATGACTCTATTCGCACTAACTAAATTTTAATGATATTTTTATATTCTAAGTTTGTGTGTATATATATATATATACCATAGTGGAATTGTAAAACATAATATATATATACAAATGTATGAAAGATATAACACTAGGAAATATCCTTCACGGTATTAAAATTTCTAGACTAAAGAAACGTTAAAAATGGATTAAAAACCCCATAGAATTATACATGCATTAGTTTGCAATGGAGTTTATTGCATGTCTCTGAACTGAATTGATATTTTTATAACTAGTTTGTCAAATGCAGGTTTGATTCAACCAGAACGATTAAGTGGGGGCCGGTTATTAAGTGGACCGGAAGTTATATATCTATGGAGCATAAATTATACTTTGAAAGTGAGAATTGAAGCAAAACCCAAAGAAATATAGATTATTCCAGCACAACTTAAACATTTACCATGAAAGATTGAAGTCCTTCTCTAATCACGACGAAAAAGAAAAAGAAAGCGAAAAATCAACACACCAAATGGGAAGCAACAAAGAAGATAGAAGAGAGTGAAGCTTAAGATAGAAATTCCCAGCATTGAGTAGAAAAGAATTCCAGAATAGTGATCTCTGCCTACTGGTAAGCAGAGAGGGGCAGAGAGGTTATTCCATAACTTGTTTACCTTTATCCATGGGGTTGGCATTGTCAGCTCTTTCCCGTCTTTCATGTTGAGGGTCATGACCATCATCCAACACCTTGTTTCCCTCATTATCAGCTTTAGCATGAGAGAGTGCATCTTTGTTGTCAATCATGGAGGCCATGCAGTAGCTTATTGTATGCTTAAACTCTTCCTCACCATGTCTGTACAGAAGACGAAGACCGCACTTTTGAGCCCACAAGCCTCCTATATCGCTTGCAAATGAAGCCTCAACGAGACTGCAGTGCTTCCACTGATCTAAAAACCAGAGGTGCGGTATATAGGACAGCCATATGAATTCTCCATTTATCTTCTTGACTTCTTCATTGGTCATCTGGTAAAGATGCAGAGTATCCAAACCAAAGTTACAAATAAGGAACTGAGGAATTTCTGGTTCAAAATTATCGAGAAAGATTCTTGGATGCTCATGATATGTAAAATATGCACAAAGAGCCTCTCCTAGCCAATCACCATCATATAGATTTGATGGTAGTTGGATTTTGGCTAAAGGACCGCTGCCGTGAGGGAAGCATGGGTTATATATCATGTCTTGATCGAATTCCTGCAAAATTTATAGATTATAAATTCTGATGATAGAGAGAGACCTTAGAATGGAAAAAATGCTGAGCTAGCTTTTTATTAGTTGCTTACCATGCCAGTTTTTCCAAGGAAACTGGGTTCAGCCGTCACATTTTCCGTTTCGACCTCCAAATTTGGGGTGCTGGTTCTAAACGAAGCGCTTACTCCCCAACATTGTTTGAAATACACTCGAGGTGCGCTAAATAGAATAGTTTGGTGTGAATAATGCAAAACGGGGAGATTACTAATCGTTTTTATATGTGAAATACTACTTCCATGGGAATAAAAGTCTATGTGAAGCAAAAGAGGAGATCCCGAATCCAAATGGTTGTTATGCAAATCAGACGGACACAATATAAGTGCAGCATACGGGCTGAATCCTACCCATGACTTGTCATCAAGTAAGTTTGGAGGAAGATAGCAAACTACAAAGGGCCCCACACTGTGGTGGAAGAACCAACCAAATGCAAATTCTGTTGAAGGAAAACTAATAGGAATGTTGCCTGCATAAAAAGATCCCTGTAAAGTAGATAAAATTTGTTAGTTATGATGGAAAAAGAGATAAAGATTGTCAGAGAATTAAAGGCATAGAATTCTTAAAATAGAAATAGAAATACAGAATGATTGATCACCTCAAAGAATACTCTTGAAAATAAGGCTTCTAGATCTCTTCTCAGCTGGTTGGTAGGTCGATGTGCAGTTCTCAAGGAATGAGTTACAGGAGGATGGTGGGATTCGAGTACCTTAACATCACTGGATCTTTCTAATTCACTTTCTTTCTCGAGTAAATGCATGTAATGATCAACAGATGTTAAGTTTGGGTTTTTTATTAGATGATGTATCATCTAAATCTTGACTAAACTTTGGCACATCTTTATTAATTGTTATAGGAGGACCACAATGTAAAAGCTCGACATGGATCTTATCCAATCTATTTGTTTGTTGTGTATCACGGATATTATTGCTGCCACATTTGCTACACCCTTCTTGACCATCTGGATCATTGTACGCCGAGGCCATGCAATGATTTATTGTCTGCTTAAACTCTTCCTCATCATGCAGATATATATGGCGGAGACCACACTTATGAGCCCCCCAGCCTCCTCTCTCGCTTGCAAATGAAGCCTCAATGAAATTGCAGTTGTTCAGCTCATCTCCAAACCAGATACGTGGTATAAAGGACAGCCACATGAATTCTACACCATGTAACATGTTGAAGTTCTTATGCAAAGGACGCAGACTAACTCTATCGGTTTCCAAGTGGCAAGCAAGGTTGTAAGGAATTTTAGGATCAAACTCAGTTGTATGCTCAAGGTCTGAAAAATATGTACACAGTGCTAATCCTATCTAAGTGGCACCCCTACATAAATATGGCGGTAGCTGGATCATCACTGAAGGGCCACTACTATGATGGGTGAACCACTCTAGAATTTCAGTAGGAGGGCAACATGATAGCATTAGTGTGTCTCAATCAAAGTCCTGTAAATTAAATACAACTTATAAGATTGTACTGATAAGCTACAAGAGAGAGAGAGAGAGAGAGAGAGAGAGAGATAATTGAGAGTTGAAAAGAGCAAAGCTAATTATAATTTCTTACCAGTCTATGTGGATAAGTGGGTTGCTTAAAAAAATAGCTCATTTCACTATATGGGATCTCATAGTCATTGTCTACAAACTGACGGATGAGTTCTAGGTTATTGTCAAGGAATGATGTGGTGCATTTGATTATTGATTTTCTAAATTCTTCCACATCTTGCTCATACAAGAGCCGAACTGCCACACCCTGCGTAAGTAGACCTGGACATTCATTAAAGATTTCAACATGTATTTCGGACTCTTGTCCATCCAATTTTGCAAGCAACAAACAATTAGGAATGTACGTTAGCCAAATGAATCCATGTACAAATAACCATTTGAATTTGTCTTTTGTGATGCGAAACATGGGGGCAGCATTTAAACATTGTCTTTTATCTGTTCTCAAATGACAAAGAAGTCTGAAAAAGTCATTCTCAGAGTCAGAGATAGCATATGGATTCCCGTATACCGAAAAGGAAGCACATATAGCAATCCCCCTCCAATTATTATCAGCATTGAGATTTGGCGGTAGTTTAACTGCCATCCTTCGCATGTTAACTTTCCAACCTTTAAACCACTCTGGAGTTTCCTTTAGAGGAAAGCATATATTGTATGGCAAGAAGGGATGAAAAGGTTTCACAAGAGAAATAATATGCCCCTTGAGACTGAGAGTAATGATGACATTATAGCTGGTGTGAAGCTGAATGAAATCTTCAAGATTATTTTTCCAGGTTAGCCAATCATTTTCATGAAGCAGACTCTCTGCCATTATCTGTAAATGAAGCAAACCTTTCTCTGAATCTCTTGAACTTAAAGTACCAGTGCTATTTGCATTAATCCCTTGATATGAAGATTCAAAAAAAGTTTTTGAGTGGACTACAAAAGATTCAGATGGAACAGATTTCTCATATGCAGCAGCTGAAATGTATTCGTCAATAGGTTGAATACTTGACAAAAACTTGTTCGTCCGCAAAGATTCGTACTCACTGCAACAACAAATTAAGCCAAAGAAAGAAATTATGCACGGATATATGCTAATAAAATAGAACTACTTGATGGATGGTAACAAAATTTATAATAATTGATAAATTAAAGAAATATAAATATATATATATATATATATATATATATATATATATCTATACAGTCAAATTAAAATCTTTTTTCTTTAATTTAATAAAATAAAAGATATGTTACTGTGGATATATAATCAAAATTGATTTAATATTATAAAAAAAAATTACTTTCACCGTATATATATATATATATGTACATATAGATATATATACTTTTTTAATTCATTGACACATGTATATCGCTTTTTCTATTCAACAATTAATATTATATATTTTTGATATTTGAATATGGATTTGAAATTTAAAAGAAAATAATAAATAAAAAAATATATATTTTACCATTTTTATTATTATTTTATTTATTTGATAGCTAATTAAATGTCTTTTTAAAATATACAACAATAAAATAATAAAAAATAGCCTTTTTTTTTTTGTATTGTTACTTGGTGGACATAAATTTCTTTTATTTTTTGTGTTCTGCCTGTACCAATTCTACCTACCCTTCTCTTCTGTTTCCCTTAACTGAGAAAAACCTCTCTGATTTTTTTTTTAAAATTTATATTTTATTATTATTAATTTTTTTTTTTTTTTGGGAACAAGGCGCTCTTTGTTTTTGGGCTTCAGTGCAGGAGAAATTTTTTATGGAATTTGGTCCAATACCCTTTTTTAAAGGGTTACAAGGATATTTGCCCTTCTCATCTCAAATGATTTTGTTTTGCCCTTTAATTTTTCAATATTTCTATATTACCCTTTTCAAATATAAAAGAAAAAGAAAAAACTAATGAGACGTATTCCATTTTTTCTCTAACTTGGATGAAGCACGAAGAAAAGAGGAAGAGAAAGTGAGAGAGAATCAGGTCATTGCTAGCGATAGGAGGTAAAGAGAGGTTAGCACCATTTGAATCGAAGATGGAGAGAAGCCACCTCAAGTCGCCGATTGAGGATTCGAGAAGGTTCGCGCTTTTCGAAAATCGGCAGTGGTTATGTGGCGAAAACCTAATGGAGAACACCATTGTGGTTTCGCTTACGGACCAAAGTGAGGGTACGATCGAAATTCCAGCACAAAAGAAGCATTTCGGGTGAGTTTTCGTTTCATAAGAAAAAAAAATACACATTATAACTTTTCGTTTCCCACCCCATTTTTTGTCTTTCCAGTTCTTCTTTTCTCTTTTGTTTCTGACATTTTGTCTAAACCATGGAAATTTCAAGCTACATTGTCTCCGGGTATCTCCTATAATTTCTCATCAATTTCTCACTTGAATAGGGTATTGCTTCAAAAAAATTTCAAAACCCATGCAAATTTTTTTTTTTTTCTTATTGGGGCATGGAAATAGGAGAAACTGTGATTTGAAGCTCAATCCAATGGGATTCCTTATAAAAGGAGGTTTGGGGAGCCTTCAAACGCGAACCTACAGTTCTGCTTCAAACAAATTTCATACTAGGAGCACTTTGGCTAGTTTTATATAAATCATTTGTATTTAAAAGCTAGACACAATGTGGTATGCATATTTCATCTTAAACATAAATGCATATATCGCACGCAAGCATTACTATACATAATTTGAAAAGGAAAATTGATGACATTATTATGATATGTGCTACAGTGACAATGAAACGGATAGCTTTATAAATTTTGGAGAGAGCAATAGGAGTTATTGTGAGAGAAAAGGAAGTTCATGCTTATTTTTATGATATTAAGACCAGTAATTATTTTCACCTAAAGGTGACTACCTCAGCCAAAATATTGTAGAATATATAGCTGGCAATAGCTGAATTTAGCGTAATCCTCTATAGAAAGTAGCCCTGTAAATACTAGATTGTGAGGGAGGAAAGGAGGAAGAACAAATGGTACCTAGGTTTAATCTATCTTGTATACTTCCTTTAACAGACTCTGGACATTCAAAACCTTGTGCATACATACTGAATATTCTTCATCTTTTTGGCGTCAGGTCAATCATCATCCAATGATTGTTGCTTGCCACTATGAGGGTAAAGGATGGAAATTTTGGGGTGATAGCAATTTGAAGAGTAAATTTTAGGGTCACTCAATTCAGCTTGATCATGTTATTCTTTTAAAGGTGGAATTTGACGACAAAGAAATTTTTCAATGGAGTAAGATAATGACTAATGATTCGACTAATATTCCCCCTTTTTTTTTTTGTTAAAAAGAAATATTTTTTATATTATTTATTCTCTGTTGTGTTTTTGTTCTTTTTTCTGCCAGGTTACAACATCAATTAACAACCTTATATTGGGAAAGCTCTATTGTGACCATTGTGGTACAATGCGTATACAGGGGAATCATAACTATTCTTGCAAGCTGAAATTCAAGGAGCAATCTATCATTGACCAAAATCCTCACCAGGTATTCTTTCTTTATCTTTTAATTTTTAAATGCTTTACTTGCATATAGTTTTATATGGATATTTGGAGGTCTTCTTCAATTGTTTGGTTTGTTTCTTTGTGGAATGAGATATAATTATGTTGTTTAATAACTTTAATTTAATTTGACTGAAATTATACTAGGTGGAGGCTATCAAATTATTGAAATCTCACTCCATATTTGTTGACAAAGGATTTATTTTATTTTATTTTATTTTTTTGAAAGCCTAATATATAATAAAGTCTGGACAGCCTATAATCCCATTATATTGGATATATAATTCCTTTAGTTTCTGAATATGATAATACCAACTCCGAATCCTCCAAAGGGGTTGGAGTTGACAGCAACAGAAATTTTTATTAGTTAATCCTTTATGGGAGTTGAAGTTGTCTGCAAGAACAATATGTATGGATTATGAGAGGCAGAGCATGAATCATTTTCTTACCCCTTTGGTTTTATTTTGCTTCTAGAAGAAAGCTATTTTTTTTAAAAAAATAAATACATCAAACCAAAAGATTCTATTTTTGGGTGAATAGAATGGATTGAGTGTCAGGACCCGTCCAGAATTCCTCACCAGAACCCTAGACAAGCTCTGATCCCAGGAAAACCCTACCAGACCTTCCAATGGAAAATCCAGCAGAACCTCCCCTAAGTGTTGGACTTACCACAAATTTCCTGCACTGAAAACACACTTCCATATACATCCCCTTATTCCTCCCACATTATTATAATATAATTCCACAAATTTGCAGCACTCCAAATGAATAACAGTAAATCGGTGCATAATTAAAAAATAAATGTCCAAAACAGTATACAGAGCATTATACAAATAAATGTGGAATTAATACAATGTCAGATAAAGAAGCAATACAAGATGAAGAGGAAAAAGGGAAGAAATGCTTCTTGGACTATCGGCAATGAACTGAGACGTTGGGCTCATCCCGTACGATCAATGTCTCCCAATCTTTATACCTAGGGGAACGAAATTTAGAAATATGAGATGCTAATCATCTCAGTGAGTGACCCTATATACTGTACAATTATAAAGTCACGATAATTATAGCACATTTGATTAATTAAGAATAAATAAGTAAGTAAATAATAATTAATTGAAAATAATATTTTCTCTCAAAACCCTTACAATTCACTCAGTTGGAAAGGTTTACCTTTTAAAACATTTTCGCAAAACCCGTTATTTGTATTCTCCGAAAACCAAGGAAACAATTAGTTAACTAAATTTCGAATAAAATACAAGAATTGAAGGATCCAAATTTATAATGGAAAAAATAGAATAAGACATCATTGGATACCATAAATAAAATCATAAATAATACTTATATTAAAGAAATTTGGCATAAGAACAAAAATAAATCCAATATTTTATGCCCCACAAATCAAGTAATAATTAATTTAATAAATAATTAAATAGTCCAAATATGAATAAAATGTAATGAAATATAACAAAATAAATTTGGAATACTTGCATGAAAGAAATATAACATAAAGGAAAAAAATTCAATATATAATTCATATAATTTGATTAAACAAATTAAGATAACAGCATCAAAATATAATTTAAATAATTATAAATACATGATAAAACAAATTAAATGTACTTAATTTAAATACGGTTTGAAATTTTTATCTGAAAATTTATACTTGACTCACCACACTATATACTAATGATGCCCTCCGATATCTAGCGTCTCGAGCATCGTCCGACGGGAGGTTAAAAAGAGAGAAACTTGCATACGGTCGTTTCGGTGTTCCACAGCACCGCTGCTTAAACCATCATCCCGGCCATGGAGGAGGGCGGCTTATGTGCACCATATAAAACTTGCCTATCCTCAGTCCGATGGCAACTCATGGGAGACATTATAACTTGTGCGCTCATCGACATATACAGTACAGAATACCAGTATTGTATGAGTACGTCTAAAATAAATAACCAAATTTTATTATTAAAAGTACGTAATTTTTTTCCAAAATTCACTGTTGGAATTATATCATTTTTCAAACTCAACCTCCCACATTTTTCTTTAACATTTCCAGCATAAATCCACCGATAATAATATATAAATAATTTTCTTCCCAAATCATAAAATCAATCAAATAATATTCCAAGGCATAATTATACAATTTGAAACCACCAAACTTAAACAAATATTTTCTTGAAATATTTAAAATCAAATCATGCCTTAAAATAATATTAAAACCACAGGAATTTCATATATAATTGAATTCCACAAATCCTCAATACCATAAAATAATTTCCACAATGCATAAATTTATATAAATGCATTTTTTATTAATCAAAATAAACTCACAAATAAATTCCACAATAAATCAATTAATATTAAAATCACAATTTGTCAGGACCCGTCCAAAATTCTTCATCGGAACCCTAGACAAGCCATGATCCCAGGGAAACCCTACCGGACCCTCTAATGGAAAATCCGACAAAACCTTCCCTAAGGGTTGGACTTATCACAAATTTCCTACACTGAAAACACACTTCTATATACATCTCCTTATTCCTCCCACGTTACTACATTATAATTCCACAAATCTACAGCACTCCAAATGAATAACAGTAATCCAGTGCATAATTAATAACTAAATGTCCAATACAGTATACAGAGCATTATACAAATAAATATGAAATTAATATGATGACAGATAAAGAAGTAATACAAGATGGAGAGGAAAAAGGGAAGAAATGCTCCTTGGACTTTCGGCAATGAACTGAGATGTCGGGCTCGCCCTGTACGATCAACGTCTCCCAACCTGGGCCTAGGGGAAAGGAATTTAAAAATATGAGATGCTAATCATCTCAGTGAGTGATCCTATCTACTGTACACTTTTAATATTAATAATATAACAAATAAAGGAATTTAATTAATACCAACAATTAAATAATAAATAAATCATAAACATTTGAAAGTAATAATTTCTCTCAAAACCCTCACTATTCACTCCGTTGGAAATGTTTCCCTTTTAAAACATTTTCACAAAATCCGATTATTCGTACTTTCCGAAAACCAAGGGATCAATTAATTTAATAATAATAATTAAATAACCCAATTATAAATAAAAAATTTTTGAACACTTTGGGTTTGAAATTTCTATCTGAAAATTTATACTTGATGCACCACACCATATACCAGTGATGCCCTCCGATACCCAGCGTCCCGAGCACCGACTGGCGGGGAGGTTAAAGAGAGAAACTTGCATACGGTACTTCGGCGTCCCGACACTACCGTTGCTGAAACCGGCATCCCGGCCACGGAAGGGGGCGGCTGATGCGCAATATATAAGACTTGCCTGTCCTCGGTCCAATGGCAACTCACGGGAGACATAATAACTTGTGCGCTAATTCACATATACATCCAGAACACCAATACTGTATGAGTGCGTCAAAAATCAATTATTAAATTTATTGTTACCGTACCGATTTTCCAAAAATCACCGTGGGAATTATACCAATTTTCAAACTCACCATCCCACATTTTCCTTTAACAGTTCCGGTACGAAACCATCGATAACAATATACCAATAATTTTTCTCGTAGCACAAAGTCCATCAAATAATATTCCACAGGCATAATTATCAAATTTGAAACCACCAATTTAAACAAATATTTTTCTTAAAATATTTAAACCAATTATGCCCAAAAAATAATATAAAAATCCAAACACAATTAATTTATGAAAATACTTTGCTCATGTGTTATAAATACAATTAAATCACAATAATGATCAAAAATCCATTAATAACCAAATTTTCATTTAGCAGCAATAAACATATACGTACTTATAAAATAATATTTTTTCACAATTATAATTAAATTTCCACCACATGAGCAAAATTCTAAATACCAAATTAACATCAAATAAACATAATTAATTAGCCCAAAATATTTTTAAAGGTGGGTCACTCACCTAGAGCATGCAATTAACTTAAGATCCTCCATGGGATCAATTCCACGACTCACCCGTGCTCCTAGAACACAATTCACACACAGTCAAATAAATTAATATTTTATTCGGGTAAATAATATCCGGTACCCGAGGGGTCTAACACAAACATTAACCAAAATTGACAAATTATATATCTATGGAAAGCCTGTGAGATGAGGATCACATTACCGACCTCCATTGAGCTCAATTCAATCGGCGATGGCCGGAATTTGGCCGGAAAGCTTTGGCCGAGTTTAAACTTGAGGGATCTCTCAAACGGTGGGGATTTTGGGCAATCTAACCCCGGAAATGGACTCAGAGGGGTCGAAAATGGTGGGATAAAGGTATGGGTCGAGCTGGGTTGGCCAGAAAACACATAAATCGAGGAGAGAGAAAAACTTCAGCCGCCGAGCTTCGCCGGCCCGATCTGGGCGCGTCCAACGACTGGTGGCCGTGAAATTTTGTAGCCGAGCTCGCCTCCGTCCCCCGCTCCTCTCTGGCCGGCACGTGTAGCAAGGTGGTTGTAACACCCCGTCCCGAACCATGTTGGAATTTTTGCACGTTGACCGAGATTGACTGTTGACCATTGACCGAAGGGGTCAAAAGTTGACTTTTTGATCCGATTGGAATTCTAGGTTGAATGAGGTACCGTTACGAAGTACACGTTGGCACGAGTTCGTAGACTGGTAGCACATTCAAAACGGAGCTACGGTTTGAAAGTTATGAGCAAAACAAGTTGGGGTCTAAACTGTCCAAGGGGTGCCGGAGTTGACTTTTTATTCATGCAAGGTTGAGCTTTGACTCATGCATGGTTGTGAAGTGTTCGTCGATACGAGTCTGGAGACTGGCGGCACGTCCGATTTGGACATGTAGTTTGAAAGTTATAGACCTGTAGAGTTTTTCAAATACTGTATTATTTTAATATTATTTTTAAACGCGTAACAATGTGCCACGTGTGACTTAATGAAGGTGACCATGTGTCACCATGTTGAGAAGCCACATGTCAACCATGTGAAATATCAAGTTATTTTTATTATTATTTTAAATAATAATATTTTTTTATTTAATTATTTTTATTTTTCTTTTCCTTTTCTTTTCTTTTTCTTTTTCTTTTTCTTTTTTCCCCACGTGGGAAAACACTTTCTTTTTTTTCCTTTTTTCTTTTTTTTCCTTTCCCTTTCCTTCCCTTCTTCCCCGAGCCCGACAGAGACAAAAATGCAGAAATTTTTTTCTCTCTCCTTTGACTCTCTCACCCTCTCTGTTTGACCACCGTCTGGCCGGATTGCAGTCGCCGGAACGCCACACACGCCGGCCACCGGTGTAGCCCGTCTCGCCGCGACCTCAGCCACCAAATCTCCCGGCCAGCCGCCGCCGGACGCACCCAGATCGGGCCAGCGAAGTCGCGGCGGCGAGGTGAAATTTTTCCGGCGATTCTCGCCGTTTCCGACCAACCCAGCCCGTTTCTCTCTTTAACCCCCCGCCAGTCGGTGCTCGGGACGCTGGGTATCGGAGGGCATCACCGGTATATGGTGTGGTGCGTCGGTGTAAATTGCAAATAATGTTTTAAACCCCAAAGGTGTTCTAAAATTATTTATTATAATTTATTGCAGTTTATTTATATTTGGGATATTTATTTGTTTATTTGTTGTTTATTAATTTATTTGGTTCCTTGGTTTTCGGGAGGTATGTACATCGGGTTTTGTGAAAATGTTTTAAAAGGGGAACATTTCCAATGGAGTGAATAGTGAGGGTTTTGAGAGAAATTATTACTTCAAATATTTATTTATTTATTTATTAATTGTTCGGTATTGATTTATTATTCCTTTATTTTTTTATTATTAATATTAAAGGTGTTCAGTAGATAGGGTCACTCAATGAGATGATTAGCATCTCACACTCTTAAATTCCGTTCCCCTAGGTCCAGGTTGGAGACGTTGATTTTCCGGGACGAGCCCAACGTCTCAGTTCGTTGCCGAAGGTTCAAGAAGTTTTTCTTCCTTTTTTCCTCTCTATCTTGTATTGCTTCTTTATCTGTCATTTTATAAATTCTACATTTGTTGTATAATGCTCTGTATACTGTATTGGACTTGTAGTTATTCTTTATGCACTGGGTTGCTGCTGTTGTTTCTTTTGAAGTGCTGCAATTTGTGGAAAAATTTGTAGTTTACGGGAGGAATAAGCGGATGAGTATAGAAGTGTGTTTGCAGTGCAGGTAATTTGTGGTAAGTCAATCCCTTAGGGGAGGCTCTGCCGGATTTTCCATTGGAGGGTCCAGTAGGGTTTCCTTGGGATCAGGGCTTGTCTAGGGGTCTGGGGAAGGAATTCTGGACGGGTCCTGACAGTTGGTATCAGAGCCGGACCCGGATTGATGTGCCAGCGAGGACGCTGGGCCCCAAGGGGGGAGGATTGTAACATCCCACATCGGTTGAAAAGGGGAACGAAACATGGCTTATAAGCGTGTGGATACCTTTCCCTTCAAGAGGCCTTTTTCCAGTGGGACTGGCAGAAACAAAACCGTGAGGGGGGCTACGGCCTGGAATACCCCAAAGCGGACAATATCTTGATGCGGGTGGACTGGGCTGCTACAGACTGTCAGGACCCGTCCAGAATTCCTTCCTCGGAACCCTAGACAAGCCCTGATCCCAGGGAAACCCTACCGGACCCTCCAATGGAAAATTCGGCAGAGCCTCCCCTAAGGGATTGACTTACCACAAATTACCTGCACTGAAAACACACTTCTATACTCATCCCTTTATTCCTCCCGCAAACTACAAATTTTTCCACAAATTGCAGCACTTCAAAAGAAACAACAGCAGCAACCCAGTGCATAAAGAATAACTACACGTCCAATACAGTATACAGAGCATTATACAACAAATGTAGAATTTATAAAATGACAGATAAAGAAGCAATACAAGATAGAGAGGAAAAAAGGAAGAAAAACTTCTTGAACCTTCGGCAACGAACTGAGACGTTGGGCTCGCCCCGGACAATCAACATCTCCAACCTGGACCTAGGGGAATGGAATTTAAGAGTGTGAGATGCTAATCATCTCAGTGAGTGACCCTATCTACTGAACACCTTTAATATTAATAATAAAAAAATAAAGGAATAATAAATCAATACCGAACAATTAATAAATAAATAAATAAATATTTGAAGTAATAATTTCTCTCAAAACCCTCACTATTCACTCCATTGGAAATGTTCCCCTTTTAAAACATTTTCACAAAACCCGATGTACATACCTCCCGAAAACCAAGGAACCAAATAAATTAATAAACAACAAATAAACAAATAAATACCCCAAATATAAATAAACTGCAATAAATTATAATAAATAATTTTAGAACATCTTTGGGGTTTAAAACATTATTTGCAATTTACACCGACGCACCACACCATATACCGGTGATGCCCTCCGATACCCAGCGTCCCGAGCACCGACTGGCGGGGGGTTAAAGAGAGAAACCTGCAACGGCACTTCGGCGTCCCGACAGTACCGCTGCTAAAACCATCAACCCGGCCAAGGAGGGGGGCGGCTGCACAACAACAAACTTGTCTGCCCATGGTCCAATGGCAACTCACGGGTGAAGTAATAACCACGCGCTAAACCACATAATAACCGCGCGCTACCACGTGTCCATACACCATACACCAGAACACCAATACTGTATGAGTGCGTCTAAAAATAAACATTATTAACCAACCGTACCGTTTTCCAAAATTACCGTGGGAAATATATTAAATTCTCACACTTACCATCCCACATATTTTTATTTAATAAACCGGTACGAACCATTGATAACAACAAACCACAATTTTCTCGAAATACGAAATGCAACCATAAAAATACCGCGGGCATAATTTATAAATTTAAACAAATATTTTCGTAAAATATTTAACCCAATTATGCCCGAAAAATATTACTTAAAACCACGTACAAATACTACCAAAATACACTTTGCTCATGCATAATAAATTAAACCACAATAAAACCATAATTAAATCACACCACATGAGCATAATTTAAATACCAATTTAAATGCCAATTAAACATAATTAATTGCCCAAAAATGATATAAAATCCAGATACAATCAATTACTGAAAATACTTGCTCATGTGTAATAAATACCATTTAATCAAAATAAAATAATAATCGGGAATTTCTAATGACCCCAAAATTTCATTCAGCACCAATGGGTAAATATATATATATAAAATAATATTTTTCCCGATTGTACTTAAAATACACCACATGAGCACAAATTACAGATATCAAATTAATACCACATAAATACAATTAATTACCCCAAAAACATTTTTTAAAGGTGGGTCACTCACCTGGAGCACGCAATTAACCTACGATCCACCATGGGATCAATTTCACGACTCACCGGTGCTCCTAGAACAAAATTCACAGACAGTCAAATAAATTAATATTTTATTCGGGTAATTAATACCCGGTACCCAGGGGGTCAAACACAAACGTTAACCAAAATAGGCGAATAATATACCGAATCGAAGCTTGTGGGACGAGGACCACAAATTCGGTCTCCATTGACCCCAATTCCGCCGGAGGTGGCCGGAATTTGGTCGGGAAGCTTCGGTCGGTTTTCAACTTGAGGGATCTTTCAAACGGTGGGGATTTTGGGCAATCTAACCCCGGAAATGAACTCAGAGGGGTCGAAAATAGTGGAATAGAGATATGGGACGGGCTGGGTTGGTCGGAAACGGCGAGAATCGCCGGAAAAATTTCACCTCGCCGCCGCGATTTGGTGGCTGAGGTCGCGGCGGGACGGGCTACACCGGTGGCCGGCGCGTGTGGCGTTCCGGCGACTGCAATCCGGCCAGACGGTGGTCAAACAGAGAGGGTGAGAGAGTCAAAGGAGAGAGAAAGAGAGAGAAAAAATTTTTCTGCATTTTTGTCTCTGTCGGGCTCGGGGAAGAAGGGAAGGAAAGGGAAAGGAAAAAAAAGAAAAAAGGAAAAAAAAGAAAGTGTTTTCCCACGTGGGGAAAAAAGAAAAAGAAAAAGAAAAAGAAAAGAAAAGGAAAAGAAAAAGAAAAAGGAAAAATAAAAATAATTAAATAAAAAAATATTATTATTTAAAATAATAATAAAAATAACTTGATATTTCACATGGTTGACATGTGGCTTCTCAACATGGTGACACATGGTCACCTTCATTAAGTCACACGTGGCACATCGTTACGCGTTTAAAAATAATATTAAAATAATACAGTATTTGAAAAACTCTACAGGTCCATAACTTTCAAACCACATGTCCAAATCGGACGTGCCGCCAGTCTACGGACTCGTATCGACGAACACTTCACAACCATGCATGAGTCAAAGCTCAACCTTGCATGAATAAAAAGTCAACTCCGGCACCCCTTGGACAGTTTGGACCCCAACTTGTTTTGCTCATAACTTTCAAACCGTAGCTCCGTTTTGAACGTGCTACCAGTCTACGAACTCGTGCCAACGTGTACTTCGTAACGGTACCTCAGTCAACCTAGAATTCCAATCGGATTCAAAAGTCAACTTTTGACCCCTTCGGTCAACGGTCAACAGTCAACCTCGGTCAACGTGCAAAAATTCCGACATGGTTCGGGACGGGGTGTTACAACCTTCCCCCCTTACAAAAATTTTATCCTCGAAATTTCTTACGTCACCGAAACGCATACGAACAAATCTTAAAATCCATAGTATAAAATAAAATATGCACACTCGTAATGGAGGTACGTACGACACCTTCTACATGCTACGTAATCCATGATTCCAACTTTCGCCGACACACTGCTACCAATACAAACCAGGATGGTTGCCTATATTGGCCGTCCAATCCCCTGGACTTGTAGGCAACATGATTACAGGCTAGCTCTACATGGACCACATTGGTTCGCCGCCTCCATATGGTGCAGTATAATATCAAACAATATACATACAAATACATGTACGAACACAAACCAAAAATACTTGAATAAAACACCATTAATTTTCAAATACCACTTTGAAAAGCATTTAATTTTGATAATCGATCGGAAAAATATTTTGACGCTTTGAAATCGATCGACACACATCCACACTCGACAACAAGTATCGATTATGGGTGATGACCTTGCTAAACCGTTGATAGCCGATACACACCCTCGAAGATTAGAGTTATTCAAACTCGGGCAAAGAATTTGCTTCGAGACAAACGGAAAGAACGCTTTAAGACGGGTAAAACGAGAGAATAGACACGGATGGGATGCACAACAACGCACAGTCCCTTAGGAATACTAGAACCTAGAGCTCTGATACCAACTGTCACAGCCCAGTCCACCCGCATCAAGATATTGTCCGCTTTGGGGTATTTCAGGCCGTAGCCCCCCTCACGGTTTTGTTTCTGCCAGTCTCACTGGCAAAAGGCCTCTTGAAGGGAAAGGTATCCACACGCTTATAAGCCATGTTTCGTTCTCCTTTCCAATCGATGTGGGATGTTACAGTGGTGGCCGGAAATAAAAAAAAAAGGGCAAGAACCCGAGAGGAGGAAGGAAAGGAAAGGAAGAGAAGAAGAAGGAGGAAGAAGAAGAAGAAGAAGAAGGAGAAGGGCCGTGGCCCTTTTTTCCCACGTGGGGGAAAAGAAAAAAAAAGAAAAGAGAAAAGAAATAAAAATAAAATAAAATAATTAAATAATATTAAAAATAATATTATTATATAAAATAACAATAATAAAATAATATGGTATTAAGCATGGTTGACATGTGGCATCTCAACATGGTGACACATGGTCACATTTATTAAGTCACACGTGGCACATTGTTACACGTTTAAAAATAATATTAAAATAATATGGTATTCGAAAAATTTTACAGGTCCATAACTTTCAAACCACATGTCCAAATCGGACGTACCATTAGTCTACGGACTCGTATCGATGAGTACTTCACAACCATGTATGAGTCAAAGCTCAACTTTGCATGAATAAAAAGTCAACTCTGGTACCCCTTGGACAATTTGGACATCAACTTGTTTTGCTCATAACATTCAAACCGTAGCTCCGTTTTCAACGTGCTACTAGTCTACGAACTCGTGCCAATGTGTACTTCGTAACGGTACCTCAGTCAACCAAGAATTCCATCCGAGTCAAAAAGTCAACTTTTGACCCCCTTCGATCAATGGTCAAAGTCAACGGTCAACCTCGGTCAAAGTTGGAAAATTTCCATTGTACCTCGGGACGGGGTGTTACACAATTCCTTTAAATATCAAATTTCCATAAAATCTAAATTTTCATAATTTGTCAAAAATCAAAATATGATTTAATGCACATATACATTTCAATTTATTCAAATTGTGCCATCAAAATTTCAAATATAATTTTGCTAAGTACTTAACACATAAATATTAAATCCGAACATTTAATTACCGCAAAATAAATATAATTTAACACCCAAAAATAATTTTGAAGGTGGGTCACTCACCTCGAGCACGCAATTAATCCAAGATCCTCCATGGGATCAATTCCATGACGCACCCATCTCCTAGAACAACAACATTACGCATCTCAAATAAATTAATATTTTATTCGAATAAATAATACCCGGTATCCGGGGGGTTTAACACAAACGTTAACCAAAATTGACGAATAATATACCGAATCAAAGCATGTGGAACGAGGATCGCGGATTAAGGCTTACCTCCCGCGGATCAGACCCATGGTGGCCGAAATCTCGTCGGAAAGCTTTCGGGATTCAATTTCTCGATTCTCTCAATCCGTTGAGATCTGAGGAAAGGGGACATCGGATTTGGGTTCAGAGGGTCAGAATTAGTGGGAAAAGAGGGGTGGTGCAGCCGGAAACTCGCCGGAAAGTCGATTTCTCGGCGAGCCGTCGTGGTCACCGGAATCCGCCACCACCGTCGGCGCGTCCGGTGGTCACTGGCCGTGATTTTTGGTGGGAAGGTAGATCTGGTGATGGGTAACTCAATGGGACCAACGGTGAGGCAAACGGTGGCCGGAATAGGGAGAAATCTGGGTTTGAAGGAATCGGTGTTGCTGCCGGAAAAAACCTCGATCAGGACGCGTCGGCGGTCGGTTGGCCGTGATTTTTGGCTGGCCGGCCGGTTTTCAGGTGAGCTTCAAGGTGGGGTGGGGTGTGTACTGTTCCGGTGGCTGGAAATAGGTGAACGGCGGTGGCCGGTTGGTTTCTCTCTCTAGCTCTCTCTCTCTCTCTCTCTCCCTTCCTTTCTTTCTCTCTCCTTTCCCCGCCGGCTCACGTTTTTTGCCAAAATAAAAGCCACCCGTGGGTGACACTGTTCACTCACGGGATTGGCTGAAATTGCGACACGTGGCACATACTGTTCACTCAAGCCAAATATATTAAAATATTACGGTATTCGAAAAATTTTGCATGTCCATAACTTTTTAACCAGGTGTCCAATTTAAGCGTGTCGTTAGTCTATGAACTTGTATCGACGAGATTTCACAACCATGCATGAGTCAAAGCTCAACTTTGCATGAACAAAAGTCAACTCTGGCACCCCTTGGACAGTTTGGACTTTAATTTGTTTTGCTCATAACTTTCAAACCGTAGCTCCGTTTTCGACGTGCTACTAGCTTATGAACTCGTGCCAATGTGTACTTCGTAACGGTACCTCAATCAACCTAAAATTCCATCCGAGTCAAAAAGTCCATTTTTGACCCCTTCGATCAACGGTCAACGGTCAACCTCAGTCAAAGTTGGAAAATTTCCGATGTACTTCAGGACGGGGTGTTACATTGAGGGTATAGATTCTGTTAATAAGTATTATAATATTGTTAACAAGCTTAAGGATTGTTCTTTTAAAATTATTATTGTTTTCTTTTTCGGTCAGGTACATGGTTTAGTTCAAGATAGAAATGGAAAAACGATAGCAATACTATTTGGAAAATTGGATGAGAGCATGCATTATGTGGATGGAAATTGTTCTGGGAAGGGAAAAGGATTGGAGTCTTGACCTGATCCTAGTTGCTTTGGAAAAGGAGCAAGCCATCCCAATTTCCTACAAGATATAACTTGCCACACTTTGCCATCACCATGAATGAACTCACCCTTGGATTAAAGGTAGTTTCGATGACTTCATTACTATTACTTAATGCCCTGGTTTGAAACACTACATTGGAACATTTTTTCTTTCTTTTTTTCTTTTTCCCAATTGCATTTTTAGCATGGACATGAACTGATGACAAGAGATTTTAGAACATGCAAACAAAATAAAATCACTCAAGTGCTTTTAATTTTACTATTGTGTGAGTGGATGAGGACTTCTTAATCTTGATTTTAGTTGCAAGAAAAGTTGTCCCCTATAGATTTAAGGCTCAGGCCTGATCAAAGGTATCTAGACATTGATTGCTACAACTTTTTATCCCTCGTCACAGGTAACATACATTTAAGTAACCGTTGTTGTTAAATTTTTCATTTAAGTTATAATTTAAGTTATAATTTCCTAAAGCTTGTATCCTGAGGTACATAACAACATGTTGATTATTATGTTTTCTTGTAGTCTTGATGTTACAGATAATGAAATTCAAACCATGCCATGGGCAGCGATTCTTGAAAAGGTTGTCCAGCCACAAAGTTCGCAATAGCTTTGTGTGGTTAAGGATCTTTCTACTCATGATGTTGTGATGCAATTGATGCGGAAGGAAAACTACTTGATCGGAATGCTTAACAAGGGAGTACTTGCATTTCCAATCTCAAAATGGGTCCCTGGTGCTGGTCCAACCGTCAAATCTGGTTCAAAGGGAAAGTGTCAGCGTTTGATACTAACTAAAACCCTTGAGTGGACCTTAAATTGGTGCATACTACAGAGCATGTTTGATAAGTATGTTAAACTTGATCGTGCATTTCTTGTCGTGGATTTCTGTTCATATTTAAGATGCATATTTTGATTGGTGCATACGGTTGGACATATGTCATGATGTAATATGTAAAATGTCCATTTCATATTTCTTAGACAATATGTAGAAGACAAGAAGTTATTTTTAAATTTGGCAGTTCTTACAAGTTTGTTCTTTTCAAGGGATGGTTACTTCTTATCCTAGATGCTTTATTGAACTTTATACCTTGCCTTTTAAAAGACAAGGTGGCAACGCAAATTAGAGATAGCCCTTAAATAGTCAGATAACCTTTTATAACGAGGAAATTTAAAATGTTTAAAAACTTGATATAATTAAACCTATGATTTTATCCAAGGATTTGACTTTTGTTCAATTTCCAGTAAAAATATGTCACGTTTAATTTTCTATTTGCATTTTGATATCTTAGAATGAATAAATTTTTTGCAATCAATTTATTTGGTTTGAATTTTGATTCTTCCTTATTTTATTTATAGCTGATAATTTAAAAACTTAGAACCCAGTGGAGTTTGAAAAAAGCACACATTCGAGATGGCGTTGCAGTGATGCAATATCTTGTCTGGTTGGATAAGCAGGTAGTCCGTGAAACTTGTGCATCTGTTTATTTCTTGGACAAGTAGTCAATACCCTTTTTGGAGGAAAAGCTTTTTATGAAAACAATAAAACTAAAAAATAAATAAATAAATAAAAACATGTCTAAGCCTTTAGTGCATATACAGATGCAGGAGATATATGGGGTTTCTGGTTACTTCTTGGAGGGAGACGAAGTGATTAAGAAAAAGCAACTGTAAGTTCATTTTTTGTTTTTTGTTTTTTGTTTTTTTGTTTTCTAGGTTGTTATGCAACATCTAACATTTGATTGAAATACTAGTTGAGATGTATTGTGGCCTAAATATTGCCTGAAAGAGGAATGTAAAAGGACATAAACCGTATCAGACAACTTGTCAGTACACAGCTTGTGTATATTTCTATGTGTTTGCATGCAATGCTCTGCTTGTGCAGTTTCAATACACACTAATCAAATAATGATGCAATGATTGCAGGCAAACACTTAAATTGATAAAGGTGACTGCAAGCGATAAGCTAGAGAGTTCTTGTGCAGTAAAAAAGGTACTGTGAACTTCAAATGAAAATTCTATATGATAATAAGTGGTAATGGTTGAAAATTCTATATGATATCTGTGAACTTCAAAAGAGGTATCTCGGACATTGTCATTTACGCACATCAGTGGTAATGGTTTTTAAGTTGTATTGCATGGGCACAACCTGCTTCTGAAGCAAGCATGGCAAATTTCACCATATAAAGATAAATAAAGTGTTTTCCAATTTCAAATGAACTTTGACATGGATATGCTAATTCCTACTTTAGCAATGTAACACCCCGTCCCGAACCATGTCGGAAATTTTTGCACGTTGACCGAGGTTGACCGTTGACCAAGGGGTCAAAAGTTGACTTTTTGACCCGATTGGAATTCTAGGTTGACTGAGGTACCATTACGAAGTACACATTGGCACAAGTTCGTAGACTGGTAGCACGTTGAAAACGGAGCTACGGTTTGAAAGTTTTGAGCAAAACAAGTTGAGGTCCAAACTGTCCAAGGGGTGCCGAGTTGACTTTTTATTCATGCAAGGTTGAGCTTTGACTCATGCATGGTTGTGAAGTGCTCGTCGATACGAGTCCGTAGACTAGCGGCACGTCCGATTTGGACATGTGGTTTGAAAGTTATGGACCTGTAAAGTTTTTCAAATACTGTATTATTTTAATATTATTTTTAAACGCGTAACGATGTGCCACGTGTGACTTAATGAAGGTGACCATGTGTCACCATGTTGAGAAGCCACATGTCAACCATGTGTAAAATCAAATTATTTTTATTATTATTTTAAATAATAATATTTTTATTTAATTAATTTGAATTTATTTGTTTTATTTTCCCTTTTCTTTTTCTTTTTCTTTTTCTTTTTCTTTTCTTTTCCCCACATGGGAAAACACCATTTCTTTTTTTCTTTTTCTTTTCTTTTTTCCTTTTTTTTCCTTCTTCTTCCCCGAGCACCAAAACACAAAACACACAGTTTTTTTCTCCCACCGGCCGTCCCTCTCTCTCTCCTTGCTGCACTTTTTCCGGCCACCCATACAGTACACGCGCCGGCCACCGTCCAAGCCCACCATCTCGCGACCTCGGCCACCAAATTTCCCGGCCAGCCGCCTCCGGACGCGCCCAGATCGGGCCGGCGAAGTCACGGCGGCGAGGTGAAATTTTTCCGGCGATTCTCGCCGTTTCCGACCAACCCAGCCCGTCCCATACCTCTATCCCACTATTTTCGACCCCGCTGAGTCCATTTCCGGGGTTAGATTGCCCAAAATCCCCACCATTTGAAAGATCCCTCAAGATCAAAACCGGCCGAAGCTTCCCGACCAAATTCCGGCCACCTCCGGCGGAATTGGGGTCGATGGAGACCGGATTTGTGATCCTCGTCCCACGAGCTTTAATTCGGTATATCATTCGCCTATTTTGGTTAACGTTTGTGTTTGACCCCCGGGTACCGGGTATTATTTACCCGAATAAAATATTAATTTATTTGACTGTCTATGAATTTTGTTCTAGGAGCACCGGTGAGTCGTAGAATTGATCCCGTGGTGGATCATGGGTTAATTGCGTGCTCCAGGTGAGTGACCCACCTTTAAAAATATTTTTGGGGTAATTAATTGTATTTATGTGGTATTAATTTGATATCTGTAATTTGTGCTCATGTGGTGTATTTTAAATATAATCGGAAAAAATATTATTTTATATATATATTTACCCATTGGTGTTAAATGAAATTTTGGGTCATTAGAAATTCCCGATTATTATTATATTGTGATTAAACGGTATTTATTACACATGAGTAAGTATTTTCAGTAATTGATTGTGTCTGGATTTTATATCATTTTTGAGCAATTAATTATGTTTAATTGGTATTTAAATTATGCTCATGTGGTGTGATTTAATTGTGGTTTTATTGTGGTTTAATTTGTTTATTATGCATGAGCAAAGTGTATTTCGGTAGTATTGGTACGTGGTTTTCAGTATTAATTTTTCGGGCATAATTGGGTTAAATATTTTACGAAAATATTTGGTTAAATTTTATAAATTATGCCCGCGGTATTTTTATGGTTGCATCTCGTACTTCGAGGAAATTGTGGTTTGTTGGTTATCAATGTTTCGTACCGGGTTATTAAATTAAAATATGCGGGATGCTGTTTTGTGAAAATCTGGTATACTTCCCACGGTAATTTTGGAAAAACTGTACGGTTGTTTATAAATGTTTATTTTTAGACGCACTCATACAGTATTGGTGTTCTGGTGTATGGTGTATGGACACGTGGTAGCACGCGGTTATTATGTGGTTTAGCGTGCGGTTATTACTTCACCCGTGAGTTGCCATTGGACCGTGGGCAGGCAAGGTTATTGTTGTGCACAGCCACCCCCCTTCTTGGCCGGGTGATGGTTTCAGCAGCGGTACTGTCGGGACGCCGAAGTGACCGTTGCAGGTTTCTCTCTTTAACCCCCCGCCAGTCGGTGCTCAGGACACTGGGTATCGGAGGGCATCACCGGTATATAGTGTGGTGCGTCGGTATAAATTGCAAATAATGTTTTAAACCCCAAAGGTGTTCTAAAATTATTTATTATAATTTATTGCAGTTTATTTATATTTGGGGTATTTATTTGTTTATTTGTTGTTTATTAATTTGTTTGGTTCCTTGGTTTTTGGGAAGTACGTACAAGGGTTTTGTGAAAATGTTTTAAAAGGGGAACTTTTCCAACTGAGAGAATTGTAAGGGTTTTGAGAGAAATTATTATTTTCCAATTAATTATTATCTATCTACTGTATTACCGTGGTATTATATTGTATAGTAGATAGGGTCACTCATGGAGATGATTAGCATCTCACACTCTTAAATTCTGTTCCCCTAGGTCCAGGTTGGAGACGTTGATTGTCCGGGGCGAGCCCAACGTCTCAGTTCGTTGCCGAAGGTTCAAGAAGTATTTCTTCCCTTTTTCCTCTTCATCTTGTATTGTTTCTTTATCCGTCATTTTATAAATTCCACATTTTTTGTATAATGTTCTGTATACTGTATTGGACGTGTAGTTGTTATTTTTGCACTGGGTTGCTGCTGTTGTTTTATTTTTTTTGAAGTGCTGCAATTTGTGGAAACAATTTGTAGTTTGTGGGAGGAATAAGGGGATGTTTATAGATGTGTGTTTTCAGTGCAGGTAATTTGTGGTAAGTAAATCCCTTAGGGGAGGTGCTGCTGGATTTTCCGTTGGAAGGTTCGGTGGTATTTCCCTGGGATCAGGGCTTGTCTAGAGTTCCGGGGGAGGAATTCTGGACGGGTCCTGACAAGCAACCACTTTCAAAAGCTAGCATGACATTCTATGCATAACAAATTCCAATATATCAAGAGAAATAAAGGGTTTTCCACTTTTAAAATGAACTTTGACATGGATATGTTAATTCATATTTTATCAACTACTTTCAAATGTTCTTGTTAAAAAGTGATATAGTTGAAAACGCTATACTGCAGTAAGTGCTAATCTATTTAAAGCATGCTATACTGTAGTAAGTGCTAATCTATTTTATTTTTCCTTTTTATTATCATTATTATTATTATATTTTTTCAAGTCTTGCAAAGTAATTTTGTTTGCTTCATTTTGCAGGTCCTCAAGGGTCATATTACACTTGGGAATGCTCAATTTCCTAATGGAACCAATGGTATTTTATTTTATTTTTTAAATTATGTATTTCATTTTAATTGAAATGTATTGACTATATTCTTGTAAGATTGTGTGATAGGAGGGTAGATGTTCATTTTCCTACAGGTAGTGCCCTAAACATTCTTGCTTGAGTTCCACTACAAAAAAATGGTCTTGATTATCGGCATGGTATGGGCCACGAAATTGGGTTTTACCTTAATGTTCATGAAGGCAAGTGTGTTTTACTACTTTCCTCTATTATTACTGGGTATAAGCTATTGCCTCAATTGTTAGATTTGAATCTTTATACTTCTTTATGGATACTCTAGGTATTTAATTATTTTCTTTGAAACTTGTATGTTAAATATTATAACTAACCGCAAATATTTCATTTGATTTCATCCAGGTATCAAATCGATCTCTGTTATAGTGGAGGTGCCCCGTAAGCTTTTAATGCTGTCACTAAAGTTTGGCATTGTACCAATTGTGGCGCCAGTTGGTGTTTGAGATTTTGACATTGATGGGGAACTTTGGGTCAAATTAGGATTGATACCGACAGAGCCTTTTGTAGGAATTGTAATATTCTCTAGATTTTATTCATAAAACACTTGTACATTTTTCTCTTGCTAATTCAGATTTAGTTTGTAGTTTTTCTACATGATTCTCATGTCAAGACGAAGTGTAAGGATCCAATTTCATTATTAAATTCTCCATATTGTTTGAGATGTAGAAAAGTAAGAAATAAGAAGGATGAGAATTTAAATGGATGGTAATTGAGTTCTCAAATATTGGCTCTCTAGTTTGGGACCATTTGAACTTGTTTGAATGGTATGTATTGAAATTTAGTTAGTTTTAAATTGGAAGCTATTCCCAACTTGAAAGCTTCTTCCAATCTCTTTTAAAATGCGGCTCCATGGTAGTATGTCCAAAAGAGAGTAGTTAGGAGGGAATTAATTATGCAGTTGCGGAAAATATTTAAATAAATGGATATGAAAGTGTCGAATAAATGGAACCATCTTCCATTTCTCATCTACCCTCATTTCTCATTAATTGTCGAATAAAATGGAAAATATTTTACATGTCATTGCATTTAACACATATTAGGGGACCAAAAAATTGATAAAATGTGATAACCAAAAAAATTGATAAAATGTGATAACCATAGGGGTTTCGGTAATTACCGATGAAATCTACTATAAATTTTCCAGCAACTACAAATTGATTACCATAGGTTTCATTGGTAATTACCGAAGGCCCTACAGTAATCAAATTTTTGTGCCAATTTGAGAACTTTTTCAAAAATTTTGGTATTTTTTCTCTTTAGGATCATTGAAGAATGTATATTTTGCATGTTGTTGCATTTAACACACATTAGGGGACTTGTGGTGGCCAAAAATTTGGTAAAATGCAGTAACCATAGGGTTTCGTTAATTACCGATGAAACCTATGGTAGTTTTTCCAGCAATTACAAATTGATTATCGTAGATTTCATCGGTAATTACTGAAAGCCCTACGGTAATCAAATTTTTGTGCCCCTTTAAGAACCTTTTCAGAACTTTTAGGGTTTTTTCTCTTTAGGATCATTGAAGAAAGTATATTTTGCATGTTGTTGCATTTAACACACATTAGGGGACTTGTGGACGCCAAAAAATTGGTAAAATGTGATTACCACAGGGGTCTCGGTAATTACCGATGAAACCTACAGTAATTTTTCCAGTAAGAACAAATTGATTACCGTAGGTTGCATCAGTAATTACCGAAGACGCTATGGTAACAAATATTTTTTGGCAATTTGAGAACTTTTTCAGAACTTTTTAGATTTTTTCTCCTTAGGATCATTAAAGAATGTATATTTTGCATTTTGTTGCATTTAACATACATTAGGGGACTTGTGGGGGCCAAAAAATGGGTAAAATATGATAACCACAAGGGTTTCGGTAATTACCGATGAAACCTACAGTAATTTTTCCAGCAACTACAAATTGATTGTTGTAGGTTTCATCGGTAATTACCGAAGGCCCTATGGTAATCAAATTTTTGTGCCCATTTGAGAACTTTTTCAGAACTTTTAGGATTTTTTCTCTTTAGGATCATTGAAGAAAGTATATTTTGCATATTGTTGCATTTAACACACATTAGGGGACTTCTGGGCGCTAAAAAATTGGTAAAATGTGATTAGCATAGGGGTTTCGATAATTACCGATGAAATCTATGGTAATATTTCCAGCAAGGACAAATTGATTACCGTAGGTTGCATCAGCAATTACCAAAGACCCTACGGTAATAAATTTTTTTTGGCAATTTGAGAACTTTTTCCGAACTTTTGGAATTTTTTCTCCTTAGGATCATTAAAGAATGTATATTTTGCATGTTGTTGCATTTAACACACATTAGGGGACTTGTGGAGGCAAAAAAATTAGTAAAATATGATTACCACAGGGGTTTCAATAATTACCGATGAAACCTACGGTAATTTCTCTAGCAAGGACCAGTTGATTACCGTAGATTTCATCGGTAATTACCGAAGATCCTACAGTAATCAAATTTTTTTGCCAACTTAATAATGTTTTCAGAATTTTTGGTGATTCTATTAACGGCTTCTCCGGCCTTCTTGACATTGATTTTTCAATAGAAACCTTGGCGAGCAACGTTAGAAACTTAAAAACACCCGCAAATCCTAGTAGAACCGAAACAAAACCACCATTTGCTAAAGACCCAGATTCTTCCGATCCACCATTCAAGTATTTCTGAAGCAGCAGAGAAGAAACAACCACAAGTGAGAAGGTAAAAGCATTTTGATACTCGTAGAAATAAAGGCGGGATTGAAGATGGGCATCGTCGAGCATTAGCCTGAAGATCTGAGCATTGCTTTCTTCGAACTCAAACTTGTTGTCTTTAGATTTGGTCCTCTTTCTAATCTCAGCATTGGTTTTTGATGAGAACCTAGAAACCAAATCGGAGGAGTCACAAAAAGTTTCCTTATATTAAATCTAAAATAAAGAACATACAGATCTTTTAAATTTTTTTTAAAGATGTAATGGATATTAAAGGGAAAAAAAAAAAAAGTTGACCAATAAAGAGATATATATCATCATAGCCCTTCTAAAAGAGACACTGGGCCAAATTCCATAAATTTTTATGCTCCAGGATCCTCTTCTCACAAAAAGGTAGGCCCATATACAAGACATGAAACAAATTTTCAATAATCTCGTTGAATTGTGCTCCGCTTTTAAAAAAAGGTGGGGTTCACTTATTAAAATTATTTTTATAATAATTGAATTATATTAATTTAAAATTTAAAAATAATTAAATAAAAATTTAATAATATATTAAAATTTTATTTATGGTTATTAAATATAATTTTAAATTAAATACAATTTAAAAATTAAAAAATAAACATTTTAAATAAATTTTTAATACTTTATTTGCGCTATATATATATATATATATATAATATGTTTTTGACAGATGTTTATTAAGATACCTACCTACTCTTTAACGCACCGTCAATGAAAGATTAAAGAACGCGAAGAGGAAGAAGAAAATTTGACGATGCAAGCTCTCTTATTATATTTTATAGATCTATGTTTTTGACATTTTTTTGATTGAGGCTTTCAATTTAAAATTTGATTTTAATGCAGGACACATGGACAATAAAATTATAAATAAGGTGGTTAATTTCACAAGGTCTTTTGCAAATAAAAAAATAATGCGACGGTTTGAGCGGCCTGTAATAAACTTTGGACCAAAGTAAAGGATTGATTACGAAACTTGGAGAAACTAGAGAGCCCAGTCCTATGAAGACAATTTTATAATAATGTTCATAATCTTCCATACACAAAGTTTTGAGATTAAATCACCCAATAATTTTAAAAAATAGAATAATAATAATAATAAAGAACCCATAAAGATGTATAGTTAGCTCAAAAATTTCCCCCACTCCTGTTATCCCAAAAAAAAAAAAAGAAAAGAAAAAAGAAAAGAGGTAAGGTTGTATTAAATTTCAACATAGTTTTTTACCAAATACTTGCTTATTTAAAAGCAATTTTAGTCATTTAAAAATTGCTTCGAAACTAATTCTTAACTAAGAAGTTGACGATCCATTAAAATTCAAGTTGACGATAGATTAAAATTCAGCTTCCCTTCACCTTTAAAAACCAAGGAAAGCAGATGTTTGATTTATTTAATCATTTCTACCCATGTTCATTTGTCCTGGACTATCTTATCAATCAATTAGGGTACGAGGTGTTATTTTCTAAAACTCCTCTATATCTGTCACCTTAATTTATATTTTCACCAAAACGACCACCTTAATATATATATATATATATATATATATATACTTCCATAATTTTATATTCATCCATAAATTCCTCACAAATACATATAATAGTTTGCTGGTATAGACCTAACAAACACTCTTAAAGTATTTTCAAATGATTATTTAAATATATCACATTATTTTATTTTAAAAGCTAAATTTTAAAAAATAACTTCAATAAATTTTCTTTTTTGACTTTCTAAAATAAAAAAAAATTGATTTAACTCTTCACATACAAAGTTAAATTCATTTTTTATTTCAAAATTATAGTGATATAATTTAATGCAATGCTAACATTATATTATTCAATAAATAATTCATATAAAATGAAAAAGAGATTGTACAAAAAGTAATGAATGTTTATAAAAAAAATAAATAATTAAAGAGCAAATTAACAATGTTGTTAAAATTATTGTCAAAGAGCTTTCTTAGAGATTTATTCTTTATTTTAAAAAATGCTCTAAGGGATTCAGATACATAATGTATTAATTACATTCTTCATCTTCGACTTTAGCAAAGCTATTTTGTCGGACCATTCTTCTAGTGGTCTCCCACGTAGGAAGTTGCCAAGATTTACAAGAGTTAAAGGATTACCATCAGCGATTTCTACGACATTGTTGCACACCTCTTTGTACCCATCCAAAATATAGTTATCTGCAAATGCTCTCATACCTAACACTTGAAGAGCTTCATCATCGGTTAATTTATCAACTTTATAAATGTACTTCTTTCCAAATTGGTTTAATGAGCCTTCATTTTCACTTGTTACAATTACCCTGCTACCTCGACCTAACCAATTTTCAACTTTCCAATTTCCAACTAAATCTTGTATTTGCTTGGAGGAATCGACGTCATCGAGAACAATAAGCACCCTTTTAGAATGCAGTCTTCTCCTTAATAGATTCTTTCCCGGACCATCATTCCATACATAACCTTGAATCTTGAAGGATTCTTTATAAAGACGCTTTCGTAAGTGATTTGTACCATTTTTTTTGCTTTCCACTGTTACGTTGCCAATGAAAGCAGTAGCATCAAATTTGTGTTTGACCCTTTCGAAAACTTGATGAGCAAGAGTTGTCTTGTAATACCCCGTCCCAAAGTACAATGGAAATTTTTCAACTTTGACCGAGGTTGACCGTTGACCGTTGATTTTGACTTTGACCATTGATCGAAAAGGTCAAAAATTGACTTTTTGACTCGGATAGAATTCTAGGTTGACTGAGGTATCATTATGAAGTACACATTGGCACGAGTTCATAGACTAGTAGCACGTTGAAAATGGAGCTACGGTTTGAAAGTTATGAGCAAAACAGGTTGAGGTCCAAATTGTCCAAGAGATGCCGGAGTTGACTTTTTTATTCATGCAAAGTTGAGCTTTGACTCATGCATGGTTGTAAGTTATGGACGTATAGAGTTTTTGGACATGTGGTTTGAAAGTTATGGACCTGTAGAGTTTTTCAAATACTGTATTATTTTAATATTATTTTTAAACGTGTAACGATGTGGGCTGGCCGGAAAAGGCGAGAATCGCCGGAAAAATTCAACCCTCCATCGTCGACTTCACCAGCCCGATCTGGGCGCATTGCCGGCCGGTCGGCTGCCAAATTTGGCTAATGAGCTCGCCGGCGTGTGGTCTTGGACGATGGCCGGTGTGTGTGGCTTGTGGTGGCCGGAGAAAGATGAACACGGGAGAGAGAGAGATGGCCGGTGGGAAGGAAAAAAGAAGGAAAGAAATAAGAAGAAGAAGAAGAAGAAGAAGGGCCCGTGCCCTTTTTTCCCACGTGGGGAAAAGAAAAAAGAAAAGAAATAAAAATAAAATAATTAAATAATATTAAAAATAATATTATTATATAAAATAACAATAAAATAATATGATATTAAACACGGTTGACATGTGGCATCTCAACATGGTGACACATGGTCACATTTATTAAGTCACACGTGGCACATCGTTACACATTTAAAAATAATATTAAAATAATACAATATTTGAAAAACTCTACAGGTCCATAACTTTCAAACCACATGTCCAAATCGGACGTGCCGCTAGTCTATGGACTCGTATCGACGAGTACTTCACAACCATGCATGATTCAAAGCTCAACTTTGCATGAATAAAAAAGTCAACTCCTGCATCCCTTGGACAATTTGGATCTCAACTTGTTTTGCTCATAACTTTCAAACCGTAGCTCCGTTTTCAACATGCTACTAGTCTATGAACTCATGCCAATGTGTACTTCGTAACGGTACCTCAATAACCTAGAATTCCATCCGAGTTAAAAAGTCAATTTTTGACCCCTTGGGTCAACGGTCAAAGTCAACGGTCAATGGTCAACGGTCAATCTCGGTCAAAGTTGAAAAATTTCCGTTGTACTTTGGGACGGGATTTTACATGTCTTACCAATTCCTTTTGCACCAAATATCCCTATTATGCGATGATCATCCGAGTCCGTTGCCAACAGTGAAACCACTTTCTCCACACGAGAATCCTTTCCAACTAATAACTCGTTTTCACCACGTGGGCATGTTTGATTCAACTTTTCCCATGTATCTTTAACAATTTCCTTAATAAAATCTGTCTCATGCCTGAAAAATAAAAATAAAAATAAATAAATAAATTGCAAAACTTTTTATGTGAACTACAAGTCATAAAGAAAACGAATAAAAAAGAAATGCAAACTTGCAATTGTTTTCTTTATGTATTTATTTGATAGTTAATGACTCCACAAGGTTTGACAACCAACTAAACAACTGGCTACCTAGCTAGTATATTATCAAAAATAAATAAATCAATAAATAAAAATAAAAAAAGAAGAAACTGGCTACCTAGTATATTAAATGTTCAGGCACATGCATGTAATGAATAAATAAACAAAATAAAATGAATACCAAGTTACTAATATATTGGATGTATCACTAAGTCTCAACAAAGAGCCAGCCATGAAACTCTTCAACACATTAATATGTTTATTTAATCATGTACTAAATAAGACACAAGTTGTCCATAAAATCAATATGTAATAAAATTCACGAAATAAAACTTTATTTCATAAAGTGTTATTTATGAATGACTTCAAGACTCAAGAGCATATGATACCAACAGTAATAAGAACTTTGAACCTCAAATGACACAGTTCAACCAAAATTTAAACCGCTTCAAGCTAAAATTACCTATGCTGACCACAACCTACTTAGTTTGCTTGGTTCTTTGAGCAAAAATATTCCGACCAAATTCCTGTAGTGAATTAGGCATACATAGCTTATATGTATCAAAAAGATCATTAATGGAATTTTCCTTTAATTTAACATGCTTCTGACCGTTCATCAACACTATCTTTAACTAAGAATGATCACAAAGTTTAAGGGCAAGAGGCTGCCCATCAGCATATTCTACTACTTTATCGTATTACACTTTAAACTCAATTAGGCTACGGTTTTTCTTGAATGCTTCATGCCCTAAGAGTTGAAAAGCTTCATCGTCGGTTAGTTGACCTGTTATAGTTTTTGGCTTAAAAATGTGAATGATTTGGGCCATAAAAGCTTTGGGATTTGTTTTTATTTCTAACTGTTTGTTTTGATAAAATAATATTTATTTGAATAAATAAATCAAATAATATTTTTGAAAATAGTGGATTGAGAGTTTTAAAGGATATGGGACTCTATGTTGAGAGGTTTTAGGGATCACGTAACTTTTTAATGTTCTTTTAGTTTTTCAACAAAGACAGAGAAAAGTTTTTGAGAAAAAATTACGTGAAAAACCAGAGAGACACATGTAACACCCCGTCCCAAAGTACAACGGAAATTTTCCAACTTTGACCGTTGACCGAAGGGGTCAAAAGTAGACTTTTTAACTCGGATGGAATTCTAGGTTGACTGAGGCACCGTTATGAAGTAAACGTTGGCACGAGTTCATAGACTAGTAGCACGTTGAAAACGGAGCTACGGTTTGAAAGGTATGAGCAAAACAAGTTGAGGTCCAAACTGTCCAAGGAGTGCCGGAGTTGACTTTTTATTCATGCAAAGTTGAGCTTTGACTCATGCATGGTTGTGAAGTGCTCGTCGATACGAGTCCGTAGACTAGCGGCACATCCAATTTGGACATGTGGTTTGAAAGTTATGGACCTGCAGAGTTTTTCAAAAACTGTATTATTTTAATATTATTTTTTAAACGTGTAACAATGTGCCATGTGTGACTTAATAAATGTGACCATGTGTCACCATGGTGAGATACCACATGTCAACCATGCTTAATATCATATTATTTTATTATTGTTATTTTATATAATAATATTATTTAATTATTTTATTTTATTTTATTTTATTTTTATTTCTTTTTTTTTTTTCTTTTTTTTTTTTCCCCACGTGGGAAAAAAGGGCCACGGGCCCTTCTCCTTCTTCTTCTTCCTTCTCCTTCTTTCTTCTTCTCTTCCTTTCCTTTCTCCCTCTCGGCCTCACCATTTTTGTTCTCACCAGCCACCGAAAGGATCCACGCGCCGGCCGACATGAAAGGCCGTAGCTGGACGACACCGGCGGCCAAATCTCCGGCCGAATGGCCAGCGGACTCGCGGGGATCGGCCTCCAACGCCGGCGGCCGGTGTGTCGCTGGTTTGCTGGTTTTCTGGCAGCCACCGGTCGTGCAATCGGTCCTTTCCCACTAATTTGGACCCTCTGATTCCGATTCTGAGCTCCAATTAACTCAATTCCCGTCGATTTGCAAGATACGAAGGGATCAAAACCGACCGAAGCTTTCAGGCCACCGCCGGTTGAATTGAGCCCAATGGAGGTCGGTAATGTGATCCTCATCTCACAAGCTTTCCATAGACATATAATTTGTCAATTTTGGTTAACGTTTGTGTTAGACCCCCCGGGTACCGGGTATTATTTATCTGAATAAAATATTAATTTATTTGACTATGTGTGAATCGTTGTTCTAGGAGCACATGTGCTTTGTGGAATCGATCCTATGGTGGATCGTGGTTTAATTGCGTGCTCCAGGTAAGTGACCCACCTTTAAAAATATTTTGGGGTAATTAATTATATTTATTTGGTGTTTAATTGATATCTGCAATTATGCTCATGTGGTGAAATTTAATTATAATTATGGAAAAATATTATTTTATACGTACGTGTATGTTTATTGGTGCTAAATGGAATTTTGGGTTATTCAAAAACCCCAATTTTTATTATTGTAATTTAATTTTATTTATTACGCATGAGCAATGTATTTTCAGTAATAAATCGTATGTGGTTTTAATATTATTTTTGGGCATAATTGGTTTAAATATTTTAAGAAAATTATTTGTTTAAATTGGTGGTTTAAATTTTATAATTATGCCCGTGGAATATTATTTGTTGGATCTCGTGTTACGAGAAAAATTATTTTTATATTGTTATTGATGGTTTCGTACTGGGTATGTTAAAGGAAAATATGTGGGATGGTAAATTTGAAAACTGGTATATTTCCCACGGTGATTTTGGAAAATCGGTACGATATAATTAAATTGATAATTATTTTAGATGCATTCATACGGTATTGGTGATCCGGTGTATATGTGGTTAGCGCGCAAGTTATTATGTCTCCCGTGAGTTGCCATTGGACCGAGGGCAGGCAAGTCTTATATATTGCGCATCAGCCGCCCCCCTCCTTGGCCGGGATGACGGTTTCAGCAGCGGTACTGTCGGGACGCCGAAGTGCCGTATGCAAGTTTCTCTCTTTAATCTCCCGCCAGTCGGTGCTCGGGATGCTGGGTATTGGAGGGCATTACTGGTATATGGTGTGGTGCGTCAAGTATAAATTTTTGGATGGAAATTTCAAACCCCAAAGTGCTCAAAATTATTTATCATATTTTATTACATTTTATTTATATTTGGGGTATTTATCTATTGTTTAATAAATTAATTGATCCCTTGGTTTTCAGGAAATACGAATATCGGGTTTTGTGAAAATGTTTTAAAAAGGAGAACATTTCCAATGGAGTGAATAGTGAGGGTTTTGAGAGCAAATATTACTTCAATTGTTATTATTATTTATTTATTTAATTGTTAGTATTAATTAAGTTCCTTTATTTGTTATATTATTAATATTAAAAGTGTTCAGTAGATAGGGTCACTCACTGAGATGATTAGCATCTCACGTTTTTAAATTCCGTTCCCCTAGGTCCAGGTTGGGAGACGTTGATCGTCCGGGGCGAGCCCGACGTCTCAGTTCATTGTCGAAAGTCCAAGAAGTATTTCTTCCCTTTTTCCTCTCCATCTTGTATTACTTCTTTATCTGTCATTGTATAAATTCCACATTCATTTATATAATGCTCTGTATACTATATTGGACATGTAGTTATTATTTATGCACTGAGTTGCTATTATTCTTTGAAGTACTGTAAATTTGTGGAATCAATTTGTAGTATTATGGGAGGAATAAGGGGATGAATTTTAGAATTGTGTTTTCAGTGCAGGAAATTTGTGGTAAGTCCAACCCTTAGGAGAGGTTCTGTCGGATTTTCCATTGGAGGGTCCGGTAGGGCTTCCCTGGGATCAGGGCTTGTCTAGGGTTCCGGTGAGGAATTTTGAACCGGTCCTGACACACAAATTACGGTAAAAATAAGAGAGAAACACAATTATTTGTATAGTGTAGTAAAGTGAACATACGCATAAAGTTTGTAGGAAATATTTTAGAGATGCCGTGTCCAAGATCTTTGTAGCCATTGTATTCTGGGAAACATTCATCATAAAACTCCTGCACCCGTGGACGAAAGACTTCTTAAAAAAACTGTGGTACTACACAGGCTTCGATCAAGCTTCCAAAGCCCAGATTACCATTAACAAGGACACACAGGTTATAATTTTAATATTATTAATTTTTTGTACTTTGTTTATATTTATTTTATCCACATGTATATTCTTATATATTTATTTATTTTTCCAACATGATCAATTGGTATATGTATTTCTCCCCATAGCTCCACAACAAGTGCTTATTTCTAGTTGTCCCAATGACTCTACTCACAGGACCTAACCAATCATGCTGTTCTTTCCAACATTGTCTTTCAGAACCCATCGACAATTATTTATAAACGGAATTATATATATACGTACCTGTCTTTCAAAACCACCGAGAGCGAGAGAGATTGATCACTTCCATTAAAGCCCCCTTCCATTTCTTCACTTTCTCCACATTGTCTTCGAAAACTTGTTGATGTTCAGCAAAGCAAGCAATCAGCTGGGTTGGATCCACATGATACAAAACTGGAATAACAGCCTCCAGTCGTAGTTCCTTCATGCATTCAACAATCTTGACAAGTTGGTCCAAGCACCGAGTTGAAGATGCATAATTTTTCGAGAAAACAACGATTGCGAATCTCTATTCTTCAACTGCTCTGGAGGCTACTGATGAACCGAGCTTTTGATCATCATCCCTGAATGCAAAGATTCCTTTCTGAATCAAAGCATTGTACAAATGATCTGCAAAGCTTTTGCCAGTATCCTCCTCCTTCAAACTCAGAAACACATCATATCCCCTTGATGGTGAAAATGATGAATTCGAACATGTTTCTGAGGTCATTTTTGGACTTTGGTTAGTTATGACCAATAACGCCTTTGAATCTAACTTGTATGTCTCTTTCTTCTCTCAACAACCCTTGTTTTTCAAATTAACCACTAGTTTCTCTCAAAACCACTTGCTTTTCAAAAAATAAATGTAATGAGGGCTTTCAATTCCAACCACTCTCTAACAAATCAAGGAGTTTCCTAGAAAAAGGTCCACGGTTAGTGGTTCCCCGACAAGTACAGGCAGTCCAAGCAGAGCAGAGTGAGAGGATGAGAATGGAGGCAGAGGTGTAAATTGCAATTTTATGTGAGTCTTTTATTTATAACTTTATCGCCCAACCTTTATCCGGGAGAGAAAAAAAAAATCGAAGGTATTTTGTTTGTTTTTTCACATGTGCTGGACGCCAGGGACAGCCTATAAATACCCTTAGTCAACCTTACATTTTAAAACTTTTCATTATAACCACCAGAAACAAGTTTTTATATGAATTAACCGTTATTCTAATTATTCACTCATATTCTAATTATTCACTCATAGCTAATTTTGTTTGTTTGTTTATTTATTCGTCATACCTACTTGTGAAGCCATTGACTCTCAAATGGAACCAACAAAAAAAAAAAAAACGACCATTTTAAAATAGTATATGTTGTTAAATAGAAGTACTTGATCCTATTAATCATGCAGTACCACTAATCGTTCTAGTTTAGAGGATCTGCTAACTTTCTTCTTCATCCTCAACCCAATTTTTTGAATTAATTTAGCCTTTTTATTTTTAATTTATTACAATTTAGGTCCTTTTAAATTACTCAATAACAAAAATCCTGGTTAGCTAAAGGAGAATATTTAATTTAAGATTTGAATGGATTTTCACCCTCCACAAATGGTCGGCATCAACGGGAGTGGGTGAGGCCGACTTTTAAAATTTCATTTCCGTCCTTATGAGGAATTTTCAATCTCATCTGTGCGATTATCTTCTTTTTTTTTTTTTAATAGAGAACAGGATACGAATTTTCCAATTACGTACGGCACAACGCATTCCCCATACCACCAACTCTTTTTTTCATAATTGAAATTTTTTAAAAAATTTATATAAAAAAATTTGTTTTATGAAGGCCGGGTACATATAATTAGCTAACTAAAAAAGTTAAAAAAACAAAAAAAAAAAGGTAAAGAAAAAAAAATAAATATTAAATTTAATTACACAAATGAAATTATTAAAAAAGTAAATACATATATTGGGTCGAGTTTGGACTGAGATAGCTATTCCTCGATCACGGCTTGATCCCGATTCGAACTTTATAATTTTGTCCTGAGCCCATCTCCAACCCTGATTTTTCGGAAAAAAACCAGCCCCTTAGAGAGAATTAACTAGTCCCTACGGTAGCTTTATACAGGACAAATTACCATTTCTAGGCTAAGCCATCCTTTGATTCTCTCTTTTAGTAACTAGTCCCTACGGGACTTGCTTACACCGGACCAAAAGGGTTGTGGTATATGCCTTTCACACTTTCTAAAGCTCCGAACATTAATAAAGTATCGATCAACAAATAAACTCTAAACCAGAAGAATAGTGAGTAATACTCCAAGGCATGGCTAGTGATCCATCACGACCGAGAACAGATAGATGGCATGTATATAAAAAGAAGAAAAAAAAAAAATAAAAAGGAAAGACCTCTAATTAATTATGGCTCTCAATTAACAATAGGGAGGATGTTCAACAAGAGTTGAAATAGAGAGCATAATAGACACATTAAATATTACAATACTTTATTTATATACTAATTAATAACATGTACTTAATATGTGACGGACAGCCTAACTAATTATTTAATCATAAACCATATGTTTGGATTTCTCATAGTAAAACTCAGAAAATAATAAATATGATAATTGATAATATTATATTATAGTTGATGTAATTGTGGATATAATAGTTAATGTAATATTCTTTTTATTATTATTTTTTTATATTTTAATAAAAATATATCCTGATTATATAACTATCATGTCATGCCAATGTAATCTAGTTATATATGTATACAGTCCATACTTTGTTTTTTTGCTATGGTTATTATGTCCAACATAAAATAAAAAGAATTGTCATACTTTATGGAGACATATCTTTGTCTCAAATGAAAACATAAAAGATATCGCCATTAAAATTATCTTAAGAGGAATATATATATATATATATATATATATATATATATATTATATATAAATATATGTATATTTAATATTTATCAATAAACAAATGATCAAAGCATGGTAAAAGATAAAAGAAATTTTTGTCCAACAAGTAAAAATAAAAAAAGGCTATTTTTTATTATTTCATTTTCATATACTTTGAGAAGACATCCAATTAGCTATCAAATGGAAACATAAAAATATGACTAGTAAAACATATAGTTTTTTTATTTATTATTTTATTAAGTTTTGAATCCCGCACCTAAATATAAAAAATTATATAATGTTAATTGCTGAATAGAAAAAAACAACACGCATGTATCAGTGTCATTAAAGAAGTATATATATATATATACGGGCAAAATAAATTTTTTATTAATTATATCAAATAAGAATAAAAAACAATTTTTTATTATTCTATTGTCGTGTACTTTAAAAAGACATCCAATTAGCTATCAAATGGGAACAAAAAGATAAGAATTGTAAAATATATAGTCGTATTTATTTATTGTTTTTTAAGTTTAAAATCCTATACCTAAATATCAAAAAATATATAATATTAATTGCTGAATAGAAAAAAATATTATGCATGTATCATGAATTAAAGAAGTGTATATATATATATGAATAGTCAAAGTGAATCTCTTTACTTTGATTTAATAAAATAAAAGAAGTTTTACTTTGATTTGTAAATATATAATCAAAATTGATTTAATAAAATAAAGAAATTTTATTTTGACTATGTAGATATATACAAATATACACTTCTTTAATTTATTGATACGTGCATATTGCTTTTATGATATCTGCACAGTCAAAATAATATATATATATATATATATATATATATTGCTTTTATTGATTTATACATGCATATTGCTTTTATTATATATATATATATATATGAATTAAAGAAATATCTATATACAATATATAAAAGTAGAAAAGTCATGTGCAACGTGTCAGCATATTGTCATTCCAAATTTCCTCCAAAATCATCAATAAAAAAATATTTTTTTATTATTATTTATGATTTTATCAAAATATTAATTTGTACCAAATGAAGCAACGATTTAAAAATTTAAAACTTTTTACCTTTATTGGTTGTATTCAAAAACATATAATTTTATTATCATAATATCAGATAACTGATTGAAAAAATATAAATTTTTTTACCTTTTACGGTTGTACCTAAACATATATTGACAGGACCCGTCCTGGGAACCTTCTCAGGATCCCCCGGATGACCCCGCCTAGTGAAATACCACTGGAAAATCCTTAGAGAATATCCAATGGAACCTCATCGTAAAACATGGACAAACACAAGCGATAACAATAATACCTCAATATGTATATATATAAAAAAAAAATGAATAAATCCACAACAGCATAAAGTCTACAACCGGCCTACTGTACTACAGGCCATAACTACACGCATAATTACCATGGTCTCTACTAAGTCCCATATCTAAATTCAAAGCATTCTAAGAGTATCAACGAAGTCCAGGAGTACAAATAAGTAATAAATAAATCCAAAACCTAACAGTAGATAAAGAAAAGATAAATACGGCTGCTGTTGTGGAAGGAACAAAACGATAAGCTGTGCGCGAGGTATATTACTACTAGCTACCTGGGCTTAGGGGAACGAATTTAAAACAATAAAATGTGAGATAAAAAAATCTCAGTGAGTGGCATAGTATAATAGAAAAATAATGATTTATTTCTGAAAAATCTTTCTCTCAAGACCTCTCATTCCACTCGTTTGAAAAGTTCCCCGTTTAAAAATCATTTCACAAAATCCAAACTTGTACCCCGATTAATATCATAAAAACCGATGCTCAAAAGTATGAATGAACGATCATTGTAATATTATGAAATGTCTCAAATCAAGATATAAACATTTGAGCATAAACTATAATAAATACAGTTCCACCAAATAAATATACAAATGCAGAAATCACCACAATATTTGTAAATCAACAATATATACAAACATATACAATATACCATACGATGTACCAATCTGTAAACCGTGGGATACAACCACCCTACGACCCTCAATATATGGACGATGTCGTGGAAATAATAAATAACTATCGGGATGTACCCAACCTCACGGTCTGTGGCAATAATAAACCGTTGGATGATACCAACCTCATGTCACCGTGGTAATAATAATAAACCATCGGGCAAACCCGACTTCACAGTCCGTGGTAATAATATATAACCGTTGGATGAAACCAACCTCACGAAACCGTGGTTGTCAGGACCCGTCCAGAATTCCTTCCCCGGAACCCTAGACAAGCCCTGATCCCAGGGAAACCCTACCGGACCCTCCAATGGAAAATCCGGCAGAGCCTCCCCTAAGGGATGGACTTACCACAAATTACCTGCACTGAAACGCACTTCTATAATCATCCCCTTATTCCTCCCACAAAACTACAAATTGTTCCACAAATTTCAGCACTTCTCAACAATAACAACAGTCCATTGCATAAATAAAACATAAGTGTCCCAATAGTATACAGAGCTTTAAGAAGTGCTAATCAACAGAAATACAACAAGGCTGAAAGAAATAATACATTGAAATGAAAGAGTACAGAAGTACTTCTCGAAACACAACAGCAGCGGAAAACTTGGTTCGCTCCGGAAGAACGTCTACCACCACTTGCACCTAAAGGAACGGAACTTAAAAACGTGAGATGCTAATCATCTCAATGAGTGACCCTAACTACTGAACACTTTTAATAATAATAAAATAATAATAATAACAATTAAGGAAATTGAATAAATACCAACAAATAATAAATAAATAATGACAACTGTTGGAAATAATAATTTCCCTCAAAACTCTCACCAATCGCTCCGTTTGAAATGTTCCCTTTTTAAAACAATTTCACAAAACCCGATGTACATACTTTCCGAAAACCAAGGGATTAAACCAGTTGATAAACAATAAATAAATAAATACATACCCCAATATATTTAATTAAAATATAATAAACTATATAAATAAATTTTTGAACACCTTTGGGGTTTGAAATATTATTTGCAAATTACACCTGACGCACCACACCATATACCGGTGATGCCCTCCGATACCCAGCGTCCCGAGCACCAACTGGCGGGGGGGTTAAAGAGAGAAACCTGCAAACGGCACTTCGGCGTCCCGACAGTACCGCTGCTAAAACCATCTCCTGGCCAAGGAGGGGGGCGGCTGTGCGCAATAACAAACTTGCCTGCCCACGGTCCAATGGCAACAACGGGAGAAATAATAACCGCGCGCTAAACCACATAATACCTGCGCGCTACCACGTGTCCATACACCAGAACACCAATACTGTATGAGTGAGTCTAAAAATAAACATTATTAACCAACCGTACCGTTTTCCAAAATTACCGTGGGAAATACATTAAATTCTCACACTTACCATCCCACGTATTTTTATTTAATAAACCGGTACGAAACATTGATAACAACAAACCACAATTTTCTCGAAATACGAGATGCAACCATAAAAATACCGCGGGCATAATTTATAAAATTTAAACAAATATTTTCGCAAAATATTTAACCCAATTATGCCCGAAAAATTAATACTGAAAACCACGTACAAATATTACCGAAATACACTTTGCTCATGCATAATAAATTAAACCACAATAAAACCATAATTAAATCACACCACATGAGCATAATTTAAATACCAATTTAAATACCAATTAAACATAATTAATTGCCCAAAATAATTTTTGAAGGTGGGTCACTCACCTTGAGCACGTAAATCAACTAAGATCCTCCTCGGGATCAACTCCACCACTCGTACGCGCACCTAAACAACCACAGTGTACCAACCAAAAATATTAATATTTTATTCGGATAATTCCCAAATGGGTACCCGGGGAGTGAACACCAAACGATATCTAAAGGTTACGAGTTATATACCGAATCGAAGCTCCCGTGATGAGGATCACGGATTCGGTCTTACTTTCCGGTGATCGGACCCGACGGGGTCGGAATCTCGCCGAAAATCTTTTCAGGTTTCGGCTCCGCAATTCTCCCAAACCATCGCGAATTGGCAAAAACGGATGCCGGATTCAGGTTCAGGAGATCGAACACAGTGGACTAGAGCCGGCCGGAAAACTGGGTACTCGCCGGAACAGTAACTTCCGGCGAGCCGCCGCGGTCACCGGCAACCGTCGCCGGCGGCGGCGCGTGCGGTGGCCGTTGGCTGTGATTTTTTGCAGATTTGTAGATCGTGGGGAGAGCAATCCAACGGGACCGGCGGTGAGGAAAACGGAGGCCGGACAGCGGAGAAATCACGGTTTGAAGATTTCCGGCCCCTCACCGGAAAACACTCCGATCCCGGCGCGTCGGTGGTCCGATGGCCGTGAAATTTGGTTGGTCGGCCGGACTTGAGGAGGTGGTGCTGGAAAATGGCCGAAAATGGGTCGATCGGCGGTGGCCGACGGTGGAGGGAAAAAGTCACCGCCGATCTTTGAACGTCCGATCCGGGTGCGTCCGGCGGCCGATCGCCGTGAAACTTTGAGATTTTTCCGGAAATGGGGAGGGGAACCTTGCTGGCCGGTGCATGTACAGTGATTCGGCCCGAAAATTTGAAAAATTCCGGCGCCGGTCGGACTCTCTCTCTTTCTCTCTCTTCCCCGAGAATTTTATCAAATAAAAGCCACTGTGTGATACTGTTCATGCCACGTGGACCAATCAGAAGCTGACACGTGGCGTTTCACTGTTCATCGACTCAAAAACATTAAAATATTACGGTATCCGGTAAACTTCACGCATCCATTACTTTTTAACCGGATGTCCGTTTTAAGCGTGCCGCTAGTCTGTGAACTTGTATTGACGAGTACTTTACAACCGTACAAGAGTCAACACCAAATTACACCACAAGAAAAAGTCAACTCCCACACCCCTTGGACAGTTTGGACCTCAACTTGTTTTGCTCATAACTTTCAAACCATAGCTCCGTTTTCGACGTGCTACTAGTCTACGAACTCGGGGCATCGTGCACTTCGCCACGGTACCCTGGTCAACTCGAAATTCCAACTGGAGCATAAAGTCAACTTTTGACCCACTCGGTCAACGGTCAACGGTCAACCTCGGTCAACATGCATGGATTTCGGTGCGATTTGGGACGGGGTGTTACAGTGGTAAACCCAGTGCGCTGTAATATAATATAATATAATACTGATCCAAGGTATTGGCATTACATGGCACATCAATTTAAAAATAACCAATACAGTATACGTGAAACAATCTTGTACGATTATATATATATACTTTTCCAAACGATACTGTATCATAAATCATAATTTAACATTTAAATTTCCACCGCTTAATTAAATACTTCAAAACTCTCAAAACATCATTTCATACGAAAACCAGAAATATCACAGTAAAATATATTTACCATAAATCAATTTTAAGCACATAACATTATAAAATATTTGATCATGCTTAAAATTATATGATTTTCAATCTGGTTTCTCAAACCAAATAGTTTCCAAAATGATTTAAAATCTCAATTTAATTACCAAAATATTCAAATACCATAAGTCCATTTATGGACCCATTAAAATTGGAAATCACTTAAAATATTATTAAAAGTTATATAAAATGATAACACATATATGTGAAAGCAAATATTTATATATGCATAAAACAACATTTCAATCAAATGGTATATACGTAAAATATTTAAACCACATATATATTATACTATATACCCAAAACATTTAAAAATGGTATAACCACTCACAGTACTGTAGATGTCCACGCCTGCTCCTCTACAGGATCGCCTCTAGGCTCAACTTGAGTGCCTCTAATATAATAAAATATTCCTCAGGCTCCAAACAACTAAACCAGAGACACTTGTATAATCCAAATGTCTCAAAATAATTTACAGTACTACAAAATTGCATAAATTGGACACCGAACAGTCCAATTATACCGCATGTCCTTAGGACCCGGTACTCAAAATTGGAAATTTTCACCCGAAGCCTAATATTTCAAAATAAAACCACTTAATGGGTCCTAATAATATCCAATTTCACCAATTCAACTCCAATTTTAACTAATTTGTCCGATTTTGTCCAAACACAGTCTCCAACTTATTCGAAAATTAACTAATTGATCAAAAAATGGAAAAATTATCAAAAAACCTCTAAAATTCATAAACTTTATATTGACAGAAAGCCCAATAGACAAGAAACTCATCAGTATGGTCACCTTGGTCCAAAGTTTCCTCCAGTGGCCGAAAAACACTGTTGAAGCATCAGCCGAACTTCCCGTTGTCGGATCTTTCAAACGGTGAGGAATCTGGACAAAATAACCACTGAAATGAGTTTAGAGGGGTCGAAAATTGTGGAAAAGGTGTATGGGTTGGCCTGAAACGGCCAAGAAATGAGAAAATCTGGCGACCCACCTCGCTGGCCGCCGCAGACTTCACCGGCCCAATCTAGGCGCTTCCGGCTGCTTCTTGCCATGAAATTTCACGGCTGAGCTTACTTTCAAGTGAACTTTCTAGGTTGCTGGCGCATGTAAGTGTTGGTTGGCCGGAAATGGGCAAAACGGCGGTGACCCGGTTCAACGGTAAACGGGTCGAGACGACCCAGTTCGGACCCACGGGTCTGAGGAGAGAATTTCTCAGGTTTTGGGGAAGAAATGGGTATTTTGGGCTTTGTTTCCTGTTTGACACACTTACCTAGGCTTATATAAAGCCTTGGGTTACTAACAGACAAAAACTGGGGACTGGCTTGGACACTGATTTAAAACTTATGCTTAAAACTTCTCAGAACCATAACTTTTTATTCGTAACTCAGAATTTGGCGTGCCGCCAGTCTATGAACTAGTATCGACGAGATCTACACAATGGTACTTTAGTCAAACCAAAAATATTGGCTATTGAAAAAGTCAACTTGAACCCATATATTGTTCACTTGGTCAAACTTGGTCAAACTTAGTCAATTTGGTCAAATTTGTTTAATCATGTATATTTTTTGGTACGGGGTGTTACATATATAAAATCAATTTTTGTTTTGAAATAAATTTTAAATAAACAATAAATATATATTTATAATATTATATCTATAAAATTTTACTATAATGAATATTGCCATACACATTAAATGTAGGTTATAATCAAAATATATGAATATTAAACTAAAATATATACAATACATCAAAGTTATATATATATATATATTTAAATCTAAATTATTGTTAATTAGGTTACAATAATAACAATAATAATAAATATAATTAAACTATATTATAAAGATTTAAAATAGGAAAATAATTATTTGCAAAGAATCAAAAATATATTTAAATTTGAATTTGAATTCCATAAATAGAAAATATAATATAAATACATTTGAATTTGAATTTTAATATTATAGATGAAAAAAATTAAATATGTAAATATTTTTTAATTTAAATTCCATAAAAAATTTACCTTATAATGTAAAAATGTTCTTCTAGAATAAATAATAAAAATAAATAAGTAAATTACATTATGAATATTGAATATATGAAAATTAATATTTGTAAGAATTAAAAAAATATTTTGATTTCAAATTAAATTATATAAATACATTTGAATTTGAATTTAAATTCCATAAATGAAAAACAATTAGATAGAAAAAATTCATAAATGAAAAAAATTATATAGATAAATATTTTTGTATTTGAATTCTATGATTGAATATTATTATATATACACATATTAAATTTATTATTCTTAACAAACTTTTATAGTTTAAATTGAAAAATACAAATATATTTATTAAAAATAAAATATTTAAATAAGTTTTCAAATATACTTAATTATTATAAATTATTTTTAAAATAATGAATTATAGTTATATATGTTGTGCATCGGATGGGTTGGAAGCTAATCTATATAATATATTAAAGTGAAATAGTGAGCAAAAAGTTTTGCCACATGTTATTATTATATTCATTCTTTTCCCTCTAAAAAAATTATAAAAAAATAAATAAAATTGTCTTAAAAATTCCACAATTTTAAAATTATTGTTATATATCATCCTTATATTTATTTTTTTCTTACAACGATTTTAGCATAATTTTTATAAATAATATCTCCACAAATAATTTACATAAATAATAATTCTACAATCTTCATAACGCTTGGACGGAAGAATTTAATTTTTATTTTGAAAATTTCCATAATATCTAAGTACGAAGATTTTGTTTTTGGTGATGGAATGAAACTTTGCAAGGAGAATTTTCTTTTATCCTTATTTGGTTTCTTTTGAATTTTTTTAAAGATAAGATAAAAAAAAACCATGTATATAATAAAATATATTTTTATTAGTAACAATGTTTTATACAAAAACTCCATACACTAATACATATTTATATATGAATATGTATACCTGGCAATTCGGGTTGGTGGGTCGTGTTCGTGTCAACCCGTTTAATAATCGTGTCAAAAATACCTAACCCGAACACGACCCATTTATTAATCGTGTCAGGTACCTAAAACACTAACCCGACCTGTTTATAAACAGGTCAACACGACACGACCCGTTTAACACGATTATTTTAACGGGTCGTGTTGACCTATTAACCCATTAACCTGAAATTGACCTATTAACCCGAAAACTAACCTATTAACCCGTTAACCCGAAAATTAACCTATTAACCCGAAAATTTTTTTTATTTTTTTTATTTTTTTATTTTTATGTTTTTGTTTTATTAAAGATGTATTTTTTGTTTTTAAAAAATTAGTAATAGAAAATTATTTTTATAAAATTTTTAATTTATAAAATTTTTTAGTTATTAAATATTATATTAGTGATAAAATATTAATTTAAAATTAAATTTAAATGGGTTGTAATAGGTATATAATCGTGTCGGGTTGAAACTGACACGTTTAATAAATGGGTCGTAACGGGTCAATTTCGAGTTAAACAGGTCAACCCGAAAATGACACGATTAATAATCGTGTTAAACGGGTTGACCCGATTATGACCCGAACTCATTTATAATAAACCCAAACCCATTTATTCTGTGTCATTTTCGAGTCGTGTCGCCGTGTCATGATCCAAATTGCCAGGTCTATGAATATGTAATAAATGTAATTTTATTGTAAAATAATAAAATTAATATATGATAATTAATAATGAAGTGATTTTTTTATCAAAAATTTAAAATGGATAATGCATTTTTCAATATTTTTTAAAAAATGCTCAAAATGTACTTATATATATATATATATGATAAGATTTCAATAATATGGAGTAATACTCGATTTTATATAAAATATGGATTTCGTGTTTAAAAGTATAATTGAATATTTTTGAGTTCTGGGTTTAGGATTTCGGATTTAAGGTAATGTAAATTGTTTTTAGTAACTATATAATGTAATTGATTTGTTGTTGTGACTGAGTTGATTTTTATGACCTTATTCAATCTTGCATGTTAATTGTTATGGGGTGTTAATTTTATTTATTAACAATAATGATAATATTATTAAATAATGATTCTAATATTTATTTATTTTTTAATTATATTATTATACTCTTGAGTATAAAAAATGAATCAACTTGATTTATAATGATATTTATTAAATTTAAATTGAAAACTTGATAATTATCCATAATTTTAATATTTAATATTCAATATTAAATTATCTAATATCTTATATTTAATATAAAAAATAATTGAAAATTTTTAGAAAAATATGTCAATGCATGGTTTTCATTAATCATAAATATACATATTTAGACAAAATTTGACTAACATCTACAAGATAAGATATTTTGTATATATAAAATTTACAAGATAAGATATTTTGTATATATAAAATTTATTGAAAATAATTCTTTTATTAAAAACATTTTAATATATATATATATATAAGGAAAGATCCCTAAATTAAAAAAAAAAAAAAAAGATAATAGAAGAGAATTATGGGAATACAATTATTCCATATAAATCCAATTCTTTATCTAATCAAATTAAATCTTTTATATGCAAAAATAAGGTACATTTGAAATTTATATTTTCTTGGAGAGATAAATATGTTAAATTTATATTTCAAAATAACAATTTCAAGTATTAAAAATATAAAAGTCAAAAATTGAAATAAAAAAATTAAAATTCAAAATCATGTTTTATCGAAAGTCTCACAACTTTATAAATAGAAGGAGAAATAGAGGGAGAAACCAAAAAATAAAAAGATGTTGGAAAAATAGTAGAAATAGTTAAAAAATACAGAGAAGAGAAAAAAAAATGGAAAAAAAAGTATATAAAAAAAATATTGACATAGCGAAAGTTTAATATTGTAGATACTATAGATGAAAATTTTCTAATATAAAATTTTATTTTCAGATTATTTATTTGAAGTATGATTGAATATGATGAATATGAATTGTTTGGTACATATAAAGTTGATTATACAATGTTTTATGTTTATATTAATGATATCTTTTTGTCAATTTTATTGAAATATAATTGAAAAGGTTGTTGTTAAATACAATGCTAAGGCTAAATATCTTGTGGAAAGGCAAAAAAGTTCATTGATATTATGCTTTAGAGCTATGAATTATTTCATCCATAATTTAAAATGTTAAATGATAATCTTATTTGCATGCATTATTGGACGAGTTTTGCTATATATATTTTTTTACTTTTAAGATAAAATAAACGTAAGTATAATTTATGAGTATGTGAGATTAATGGTTATCTAGAAATAATTATCATATTTATTGTACCAAAATATTCAGAAGTTATATTAATTTATAATTTTTAAAATTTATATATATTCCAATTAAAAATTTTATTTATAAATTGCTATTTATACAATACTTTAATATTTAATTTGATTATAATTAATTAGTTTTTTACTAATAATTAATGAAATCATATATTATGGTTATACTGCATGGGTTAAATACTAGTGTGTGTATATATCTACATAGTCAAAGTAAAATTTCTTTTAGTATATCATATGTATGCAGTCAAAGTACAATCTCTTTTATTTTATTAAATAAAGTAACAATAAAAAAAATGCTATCTTTTATTATTTAATTATCGTATACTTTGAAAAGACATTTAATTAGCTATCAAACGGAAACAAAAAGATAGAATTGTAAAATATATATATATATATATATATATATAGCCTTTTCTATGATCATGTTCAACCTGATCAAAATAGTACGGTTCAAAAATGTAAAAAAATGGCCAATCATTGGATTTTAATTTATTACTCGAATGGTTCAGATTATTTTTTTGTCACAAGTAAGAAAAACTACTTGACAAAAAACATTCCTTTGACCTTCTTGAAAATCCCCAAATCCAACCCATCCACCTTTCCACTTCTCCTCTTCTCCTGTGTGATGTTCAGCTTTGTATGGTCTTTCAAGTTGGTGTCTTTGTTCTCTCTAATGGTCTTTCAAGTTCTACTTTTTCCCTTAATATGAATATTCATATGTGTACACACATAAACATGGTCTACACTTGAGGAATTAGATTCATATGTGGGGGTGCAACATAAATGAGAGAGAATAGGACGTAGCTTCTTCCTTTTCTTCTTCTAAGCAATTTCTATTCATTTTCCCTTATCCGACCCATTATTTTACAGTTTGTATAAGTTGGCTGCCTTTTGCCTTTTATGTTGAACATATATGTCTTTAGTCATGTGCTGTGATGGATCATTGAATGCTAAAATCATTTAGTCAAGTTCTATCCATGGCCCCACGGAAAGACAACCTAGTGTTAAAAGTCGTTGCCTTGAGCAATAATGTCAGGGTAAACAAGTTTTGAATAAGTTGGGTTATGTCAAACTGAGTGAGACAATTTGTTAACATTAGATGAGCATAAGAGTAAAGATAAAACCTATAAGGATTACAACCATCTGCAAAAGAAAAAATCACTTATTACATCTCAAATGGATCCATCCTTTGTCAATTTTGAAAAAATAAAAAAAAATAAAAATAAAAAAATGGGTTTTACAGACGATATTTCAAAAACCATCGCTAAAAAAAAGAAAAACCAATGCTTTTTTGTAAAAGCGTTAGCTATTGTATATGTTTTTAGCGATACTTATTAAAAAAGAATCGCTAAAAACATTTATAATAGCTGATGCTTTTTAAAGATAAGAGTCGGCCTTTCTCCCTCTTGGCAACATTTTTTCAAAAGAGTATCGCTACAAACTTATTTATTATTTATTAATTTTTTCAGTTTTGGCTGGTAAAAGTGCTTCACTTTTCTTTTTTCCTCCATCTGTTACTCTATGCAAACACTTTCTTTCTTTTAAATATTTTTTTTTTCCTGTGAATAATCTTCTAGGTTTCATTGGAAATCTAAGCCTCATTGTTTTAGAATTTTTTTGAATTTTTTTTTCATTTCTTGAAAATTTTATTTGTAAAAAAGAAAAAAAATTGTAAAGACGATGGTGAGGAATGTGGTGATGGTTATGTTGTGTCTGACGGGTATTGATCCCATTGTTCTGTACACCGACCACCTTGGCAGCCTTTGAAGCTCCTCCTTCTGTAAGCAACCTCTTTGGATTTGTTATTGGTTTTGCTTTATTTTTGGTGTGAGCGGGAACCAAAATGGTGGTTCGAGCAGGAGCCATGGTGTAGAGGGGAAGGGAATTTTGATAATTTTTTTTACATGAGGAAACTTTAAATCTAAGTGTCTATGCTGTTGGGTTTGAATCCAATGACTACAATTTTTGACATATTTTTGGACCATACTATTTTAATCAGGTTGGACCAGATTATAAAAAAACTATATATATATATATATATATATATATATATATTTATATATTATTTCGAATCCCATATCCAAATATCAAAAAATATATAATATTAATTGTTGAATAGAAAAAGCACTATACATATGTCAATGAATTAAAGAAGTATATATATATATATATATAAACATACACAATCAAAGTAAAATCTCTTTTATTTTATTAAACGAAGTAACCACAGAAAAGGACTATTTTTTATTATTTCATGGTTGTATAATTTGAAAATACATCCTATTAGTTGTCAAATGGGAAAAAAAAAAAAAGAATTTTAAAATATTTATTTATTTTAAATTTCAAATCTCATATCCAAATATAAAAAAATATGTAGTATTAATTGCTGAATAAAAAAAGCATTATGCATGTATCAATGAATTAAAGTAGTATTTATCTATATATATCTATGTAGTCAAAATAAAATTTCTCCACTTTGATTTAATAAAATAAAAGCGATTTTATTTTGATTGTGTAGATATATAATCAAAATTGTTTAATAAAATAAAGAAAAAATTTACTTAGATTATATGTAGATATATATATTTCTTTAATTCATTGATACATGCATATTGCTTTTTCTATTCAAAAGTTAATAGTATATTCTTTTTGATATTTGAATATGTGATTCAAAACTTTGAAAAACAATAAATAAATAAAAAACTATATATTTTACCATTCTTATTTTTCTGTTTTCATTTGATAATTTTTTTTATAATATACGATAATGAAATAATAAAAAATAGCCCTTTTTTATTGTTAATTGGTGGACAAAAATTTCTTTTATTTTTTTGTATTGTGCCTGCACCAATTCCACCTACCCTTTTCTTATGTTTCCCTTAACTGAGAAAAAGCTTTCTGGCTTTTGTTTTTTTTTTTTTTCTTTGGAACAGAACAGCACTCTGTTTTTGGGTTCAGTCAAGGGACGAATTTTATCCTCCGGTATCATCTTCTCACAAAAAGGTCACAAGACATGAAAACAAAATTTCAATACTCTCATGAATTGTGCTCCTCTGTTGCAAAAAGATGGGGCCACATATTAAAATTATTTTTTGATAATTATTAAATTAAATAAAAATTTAAATTTAAAATTTAAAAAATAATTAATTATAAATTTAATGACATAAATAAATTTTTTACAATTTGGACAATTAATAAATATAATTTTGCTAGATTTATTTGTGATAGATGTTTACTAAGATATCTTTCTCACTTTTTAAATCACGGTCAATGAAAGATTAAAAAAACACGAAGAGGATGAAGAAAATTTGAAGACGCAAACTCTCTTATTATATTTTATAGATCTATGTGTTTGACATTTTTTAATTGAGGCATTTAATTTAAAATTTGATTTTAATGCAGGACAAATGGACAATAAAATTATAAATAACGTGGTTAATTTAACAAGGTCTTTTGCCGATTAAAAAAATGCAACGGTTTGAGGGGCCTGTAATAAACCTTGGACCAAAGTAAAGGATTGATTACCAAACTTGAAGTAATTAGAGAGCCCGGTCCTATGAAGACAATTTAGTAATAATGTTCACAATATTCCATATATAAGGTTTTCAGATTAAAACATCCAATAATTTTAAAAAATATAATAATAAAGAGCCCAAAATATATATATATATATATATATATATATATATATATAACTACCTCAAAAATTTCCCCCGACATCTATTACCCCCCTCCTCCACCGCCCCCCCCCCCCCCCCCCCCCCAACAAAAGAAAAAAAGAAAAAAAAAAAAGAAGAGGAAGAAAGAGGTAAGGCTGTATTCAACTTTTTTGCCCATGCCACCGTATGGCTTAGATGGTATTTTGATTATTATAATTGTTATACCTTGTGAATTAATTAGCCATTGACTTTATTTTTTTGAAATAAAACTTTAATATTATTAAAAAAATTAATGAACTGAACAATCTGATAGGATAAGAGAATGGAGCCATTATGTAATGAGAAATTGAAAAAAAATATATTCATGTATATATATATATATATATATCAATAAATATTCAGTTTAAGATTTGAGAGGGAGTGGCTGAGCCTTCCTTTGATTCTCTCTTTTAGAAGTCAATCCCATCAGGACTTGCTTACATCGGACCAAAAGGATTTTTGTATATGCCTTTCACACTTTCTAAAGTTCCGAGCGTTAATAGAATACCGATCGACAAATCAACTCTAAACCAGAAGAATAATAAATAATATTCCAAGGCATGACTAATGATCCATAAGACCTAGGACATATGAACAGGCCCGTTTTTAGGTAAGGCCATCAAGGCCATTGCCTTAGGCCCCAGAATTATTAGGGTCCTAATTATATATATATATATATATATATATATGTAAAACCAAGGTTTCCAATTAAAATGTTTACAAATGATTATTAGAAGTATTTTCAAATAAAAAAATAAAAATAATAATATTTATACGAGTTTTTAATATTAATTAATATTTTTAATAAAATTAATATTTATATGAGTTAATGAAATAGATTTATAGATGATAAATTGGTGGATTAATTTCAACAAGTCTTTGAAAAAATAAAATTACAATAAATATATTAATGGTTTGACCAACCTAATTTGTTAGCAAATAATTGTTAATTACTTTAATACATTTTTCAGTTTTTCCTTTAATAATTAAGAATATATATTTTCATTAAAAAAAAACAAATTGGTATCTCTTTTTCTTTTGATGTAACATGAAAAATACTCCTAAAAAAAGAATTCATTATATTCAAATTTTTTTTAAAACGGAAAACATTATATTTAAAATAAATTGAGAATTTGATGTATTGCATCATAATCTTTTTATTTCTTCTCTCAACTTCCGAAACGAAATTATAATTTTATTTTATATATTTTATAATATATTTATTGTATAATTGTTTTTTTAATAACTATTTTAGTGTTAAATACAAAAACAACATTTAGTATAAAAATAAATTCTCTCTCTCTCTCTCTCTCTCTCTCTCTCTATATATATATATATATATATATATATATATCTAATAATTATATTAAAAAAAAAAAGAGCAAATTCCTATGAGACCCTATCTTCCTTTCTCGCCAATGGCCCCATGTAAGCTTGAGCCGGCCGTGCATATAAATGGAACGTATATATAAAAAACAAAAAAAACAAAAAAAAAAAAAGGAAAAAGAAAAGAAAAGAAAGACTTCTAATTAATTATGCCTCCCAATTAACAATAGGGAGGATGTTCATTGAGAGTTAAAATAAGAGTTCAAATAACAAATTAAATATTATGATACTTTTAAAATATTTGTATACTAATTAATAATATGTGCTTAGTATGTGAAGGACAGCCTAACTAGTCATTTAATCTTAAAGGGTATGTTTGGCTTTCTGTTAGTAAAACTTAGAAAATAATAGATATGATAGTTGATAATATTATGTCATAGATGATGTAATAGTGGATATAATAATTAATATGATATTCTTTTTATTATTATTTTTTTATATATTTTTATAGTTTATAAAAATATTCTGATAATAGAACTAGTATGTCATACTAATGTGATCTAATGGTATATGTATATAGCCATATTTTATTATGTCCAACATTTTTACATTTTTGTGCTAGGATTGTTATGTCCAATATACAATTAAAAAAGTTGTCTACTTTATGAAGACATACCTTTCTCTAAAATGAAAACCAAAAAAATATCGTATCGCTATTAAAGTTATCTTAATAGAAATAATATATATATATATATATATATATATATGTATATTTAATATTTATCAATCAACAAATGATCAAAGCATAGAAGAAGATAAAAGAAAATTTTGTCCACCAAGTAAAATTAAAAAAAAGGTTATTTGTTATTATTTCATTTTCATATACTTTGAGAAGAAATCCAATTAGCCATCAAATGGAAACAAAAAACTAAAAAATAGTAAAATATATAGTTTCTTTATTTATTGTTTTATTAAGTTTTGAATCCTATACCTAAATATCAAAAATTATATAATATTAATTGCTGAATAGAAAAAGCAATATGCATATATCAATGTCATTAAAGAAGTATATATGTGTGTATATATATATATATATATATATATATGCACAATCAAAATAAAATTTTTTTATTTATTAAATCAAATAACAATAAAAAGAGATTATTTTTTATTATTCTATTGTCGTGTACTTTGAAAAGACATCCAGTTAGAACATACATCCTATTAGCTGTCAAACAGAAAAAAAAAAAATTTTAAATATATTTTTTTATTTATTGTTTTTTAATTTTGAATCCCATATCCAAATATCAAAAAATATATAATATTAATTGCTGAATAGAAAAAGCATTATGCATGCATCAATGAATTAAATAAGTACATATCTATATATCCATACAGTCAAAATAAAATCTTTTCACTTTGATTTAATAAAATAAAAATGATTTTAATTTGATTGTGTAGACATATAATCAAAATTGTTTAATAAAATAAAAAAATTCACTTTGCCTATATATAGATATATATTTCTTTAATTCATTGATACATGCGTATTGCTTTTTCTATTCAAAAATTAATATTATATATTTTTTATATTTGGATATAGGATTTGAAATTTTAAAAAACAATAAATAAAAAAACTATATATTTTACAATTTTTATCTTTTTGTTACCATTTGATCATTACTTGGATTTTTTTTTTAAATATACAATAATGAAATAATAAAAAAATAGCCTTTTTTTTTAATTGTTAGTTGGGGATAAAAATTTCTTTCACTTTTTGTATTCTACCTGCACCAATTTTACCTCCACTTCTTTTAGGTTTCCCTTAACCGAGAAAAAGCCTTTTTTTTTTTTTTTTTTTTGGGAGGGTTTAATAGAGCTGCTTGTTTTTGGGCCCAGCCACGGGGGTAAATTTTTATGGAGAATTTGGCCCAATGCTCCTTTTAAAAGGGTCTCGAGGATATATACCCATCGATTCATAAACTTTTTTGTTTTACCTTGTAATATCCATTATACTCTTAAAAAACTTTTAAAAGACCTGTATGTCTCTTCTCTCCCTCTTTTGCTTTTTCTTCTTCTTTCAACTCCAAACGCCTTCACTTCCATGGCCGTCATCTTCATGCTTCTGTAAATGCTACTGCTTCTGCTGACTCTGACAATGGAAATGGAGTTGTACTAGCTCCAGAGAAGAACCCAGATGTTACTCCTTATGGAAGACGGCATTTCCGCCTAGCTGCCGTTGTTGGTCAAGCACTTCCCTTTTACTCTTTTTTTGTTTTTTTTGTTTTCTTTTTTTTTTTTCTTTTGGAGAAAATTGTGCTTTTTTCTTGTTAATTCTGCATTTTCTTATGAAAATGGAATATGGGTTTCGGTATGGTGTTTATAGTGAAATGGTAATTATTTGAATTTCTAGAACTCTCTCTGAAGTCTTGGTTATCAGAGAATTTATAGATTAATTTTGTGTTTGGGTGTGATGGTTTGGTGTTACTTCTCTAATGGATTGACGTGGTTAAATTATTCTAGCGAGATGGATTGGTTTAATTAGGATCAAAGGCATTTTAAACTTTAGGGAATGTCCTATTTGATTTTGTATAGCCAAAATGCATATGGAAGAAATAAATTAAATGGGACAAGTATTAAAATATTCTTTAAGTTGCTATAAATAATGTGATTTCAACTCTATAAACCAGTTAACATTTACTGATGTTTATTAGTTAATTCTCCACCAAAGTGAATTTGTGTATACACAATGTCTTGTAGGATGCGATTAAAACTGCTCTATTGCTTGGGGCTATTGACTATGAAATTGGAGGGATTGCTATCTTTGAAAGTTGAGGAATAGCCAAGGTAGTGATGGCTCATGGCTTACATGCAATTTTGCCACCCATTGATGTGGTTGTTAGTTCAATTTCAAATGTAGATCCAGCATGTCCTGAGGAGTTAGGATACTGAGTTCTTGCTGGTTATTTGTAATATCAGCAATTGATGTAATGTTATTTATGAATGACCATAAAATGACTGTGTCATGAGTCACTTGTTTTCTGCTCTCATGCCAAAGTGATTGAAAGGGTAGAGTAGGTTTTGCATCACCTTTCTTACATGACAAGCTTAAGAAACTCTTTCTTGTGAAGTCATATGTCTGATTCTCAATTTTAAACTTTGGCATCGCTTTTTAGTTTGCTTTTAGTTTATTGGTTATTTTGTAATATTAGCAATTGATGTAGTGCTTTTAAAAATTTGGACAAATGTAAATTACTGACGGTAATTACCGATGAAAACCATCGGTAATTTTTTTAGCAAATACCTTGAGACCCATATTGATGGAAACACACATTATTTAACTTGTCAAATTGAATTGTGTTAATTTGCTTTGAAAAATTAGACAAATGTAAATTACTCATGGACCATTGGTAATTACTGATGAAATCATTGATAATTTTTCCAGCAACTACATGGGCTTGCTGAAAAAATTACCAACGTTTTTCATCAGTAATTACCGATGGGTCGTCGGCAATCAAATTTTTTCTTTTTGTAATTTTTGCACTTTTTCCAAACATTACGTGGATTCTTTTGTTCAGGATCATTAATAAAGTTATATTTAGTATGGTATTGGTGGAAACACACATTATCTAAGTTGTCAGATTAAATTGTATTGATTCATTTTAAAAAATTAGACAAACATAAATTACCGACGGACCATCGGTAATTACCGATAAAACCGTTGGTAATTTCTCCAGCAACTTTGGGCCTGTTGAAAAAATTACCGATGAGCCATTGGTAACTAATTTTTTTTTTTTTTTTTTTTTTTGCAATTTTCACATTTTTTCCAAACATTCTGTGGATTTTTTTTTTATTCAGAATCATTAGTAAAATTATATTTAGTATGATATTGGTGAAAATATATATTATCTAAGTTATCGGATTGAATTGTGTTGATTTGTTTTTAAAAAATGGGACAAACGTAAATTACCAACGGACCATTGATAATTACTTTGTATTTTACATTTTTGAAAAAAACAATAAACCTTGGCAATGGAGTTTTGATTATGAATAGGAACAGATAGGTATTTAAACTCATCCAACATCAAAGGAAAAAAAAATAATGTTAATCGAGGGGAACTCATGGGAAGTAGGAATTCTAAAAACCAATAAGGATCAAAATTATTTGACTATACAACCAATAGGGATCACAGTTATTTGACTGTGGTATTAAAGGTACAGCTAGCTAGTGCACGTTATATATGATTTGGAACAAATGGGCAAAGAAGGAACGAACTCAAATTAATACATAAGCTCTTCAATCCACACCAAAAGTTAGCCTCCACCATGAAGAAAAAGTTTTCTTTTTAGCCCCTTTGCAATTTAGTTTCATGAAAATTGGACAAACGAGTTCTTGAAATTAAATTAAAAAAAAAAAAACTTTTCGATTTTGAGGAGCAACGGATCAAAAAATTGGCTTGCATGGGATTCCAAATGTAGAAGGAAACCCAATACTTTTTGTTTTGATCTAACCTTGAATTTCTTTAGATGCATATCAAAGATAAATGAAGAAAATAAAATGTCTTCTTTTTTTAGAAAATTTGGAGTGTGTGAGAAATTAGGGAAACGTGAATATATCTTGGAAAATTTGGAGTTTTTAAAAAATTAGAGATGTAGTGAATTTAAGTTTATTTTATTCTTCTAGAATAAAATAGACATATTTTTATCATAGACATATTTTTATCAATGTAAAAAAAAAAAAAAAAAATTTAATATAGCTGGATAGAATGTATAGGTATCAATTTGTAAAGTGTGAATAAAATTATCCTATTATTTAATGTCTCTAAAAAGATAGACATGAGTGTTTAACATGTAAAGTTACATGTGCATTTTAACCGGAAAATTGAAAACCAACTGACTAATTAAACAGGAAACTGACCCAAATTGAAAACGCAATCGCAATTGATAGCTTAAACGAATAAAAAAAAAAAAAAAAAAGGAGGTGGTAACTATTCATATTCGTTTTGGAAAATCAACAATTAACCAAAATTGACCGAACAATTTTATTAATAATTTTTTATATATATGTTTAATAGTTTTTCATAATATTTTTATACACATTTAATATAATTTAATTAATACTAACCAAAAACGACCAAAAGATTAAAAAAAAAAAAAAAAAAAAACAAACAAACCAAACAGAAAAACAAAAATAAATTTAAATTTATATGGGATTATATAGGTCCATTTTTGATATTTACAACAACATATCCTCCAAAATGAGTTGGGAAATAGCTCCCATGAACAAATGTTTTAGAAGGCACGTCCAGGGCTATGTGTGGGGCTTGCCTCAAGCCTTAAGGTGAGCCAAAAAACCGAAAAAAAAAAAAAAAAAAAAAAAAAAAGAGAGAGAGAAAAAAAAAAATTTGGATATTACATATGTAAGACACATGTCTAAAGGAAATGAAACGTATAACTTGGGCATCAAAATGCGCTTTTTAAGTTTCAAATATGAGCCATACGCATCACAGATACAACAAATGTACTTTGTTTATTTTTTATTTTATAAAAACCTATCTTATCCTTGTTTAGATGTATAGATTATTATTATTTATAAATTCTAAGTGCATGTTGTATGGTATATTTATTTATAATTTATTAATTTCTTATTTATGTAAATTTTAATTCGGTCATTTTGCAGTCTAAAAATTATTTTTATTTTTTATTTTTTAAATTTTATAGCAATTTAGATATCTATTTAATGTTTTTTTTAAAATTATAATTTAATTCCTGAAAAGCATATGCCATAGCGCCCTAAGGGTTAACATCCCACCTTATAACAGTTAAAATGCACCTTTTAAATCATTGTCCTAAGGGGCATTTCTGATATATATATATATATATATATATATATATATAAATATAAATTAGATTCTTAATATTAAAATTAATATGATAATTTCTTTTTTCAACGTTTAAATTGTATAAAATGTTAAAATTTAAAATTATATTTATTAATCATTATTTTTCGATGTGATTCACTTTTTTTAAATAAAATTTATATCACTAAATCCATATCCTTATATTTTTAAATTTTAAATTTTAATATTTAATAGGATTCAAAAGCAAATAAAAAAAAATATGATATTAAAACTATTAGGTTATTCTGGAAGCTTAATTTTACATATACATTTATATATATATATATATTAAAGAACACCACAAGAAAAAAAAAACTATTTAATAATAATATCTCCTTTCCCAAAAAAAAAAAAAGAAAATTAAGAATAATATCTAGTGTTTACTGTATAAAATTAATTGAGAAGTTAATCAAAATGGAGAATTACATACAAGCCGTCTTTCAATTCCTAGCATGGATGAATATTGGCCACCAGAGATAAAGCCTCCCTCCATTGGTTAACCCTATTCACATCTCGGTCTTTATGCTTATGAGTAAAGGGCTCCCCAAATGTCCCAGAATGATTCCTCACATGGTTTGGTTCGACATGATAGAAAACTGGAATGATAGTCTGTCCCCGAACTCGATGGCATTTAACAATCTCTACAACTTCTTCCAAGCACCATGATGAAGTAGCATACTTCTCTGAAAGGACGATCATTGCAAATCTTGATTCTTTAATTGCTTTCAAGAGTCCTGGTGAAATGGCTTCCCCCCTCACAAGGCCTTCAGTATCCCTGAAGGCGTCAATTGCTTTCCCATCCAAAGCATGGTACAGATGGTCTGTGAATCCTGTGCGGGTGTCCTCACCTCTGAAACTCAGGAACACATCATGTTTCCATGGTGATAATGAAGACGATGATTTTGCACTTTTTCCTGTGCTGGTCATACCTGGAGAGCTAGAGCTAGCTGCCTTGGAAAAACAGTGTTAATTATATGGATGAAAGAATGAACAATTGCTGATTATATATATATATATATATATATATATAATGCATGAATAGACTCCAAAGAGGTGCATTTTATTTTTTTAATCCTTCATGACTATGAATTACCATTTACTCCAGCTGAACAAATTGTATTTTTAATATTAAATATTGAATTTTTTTTTTTTATAGCAGAGCAAAAATATTTAATTTATCCAAGGAAAGTAGAATATATTCATTAATTTTTTAAATATAATATATTTGATGGAGAGTGTTTAGTCGATAAAATAATTGAACCTTAAGCACATTTATTAAAGAAACTTATAAAAAAATATGATTAAGATTGGAGCCTTGGTGGAGACTTAAATCTCTTTTGTCAAGTAAAATTATGTTAAAAACAGGCAAATGATTTTTACTTATAAATTATATTCCATATTACCGAATTGAAGTTCTATGTTTCTTGATTTTCAGGAAAAAAAAAAAAAAAAAGAAGTTATATGTCTATGCGGGTTATGCCGGCTTGGTTTTGTTTTTGTTTGGATATTTTGAAAATTTCCATGGATGTCTTATCCTCACGTGCATTCCTCAAGATTAGAGAGAAGGAATGTGGTTAATGCTGGCTTGGTTTTGTCCGCTTGGTTTTGTTTTTGTTCCGATTTTTTGAAAGTTTCCATGGATGTCCTGTTGGCCTAACTTTTAGTGGCTTGTCCAAAAGGTTACATACCAGTGAGAGCAATGTTCATACATATGTGTCGCTTTACTATTTTTTACTATTTTCTTCTAGAATGATGTGGGATTACACAACAATGTTCACCTATATTTTTCAGGATTCATGGTTCTTAAAATCCATTTCCTTTGTGACCCAATATCTTTATTAATACACTTTTGATTAGGTTCAAGCTTTAATACCACTTTATATAGATTTTTATTGTGAATGAAAAATTTATCAAACGTCTATTATTAGATTAATTAATTAATTAATCTTTCAATAGGATAACCTAATAAAATTTGGTAGAGCTTCCAATGTTACGCAATATATTGTGTGAAAAAACTTCCTACAACATATCGTGTGATATTGGAGACTCTATCAATTTTATCATAGTGTTCTTATAGGAGACGAATTACTGGATTAACTATACTTATGAACCTTGTTTGCCCCCAGTTTCAATTGAATGCCTCAAGTTTTAATTTTTTCAATTGAGTATCTTAATTTTCATTTTGGTTTCAATTTAGACCTCCATGTTCTTTTTTTTCTTTTTTTCTTTTTTAATTCCAATCTTTGATTTTAGTTTTATTTCTTTCTGTTAACTTGTTTGATAGGGGTTTTTTTTTATTTAATTTTTAATATTTTATGTTAATAATATTTTGAATTGATAGTAAGATACTTATTTTCATCAAAATTATTATTAATTTTAATCCATATTGAATGAAAAATTAAAATTAACAATTTTTCTTTAAAAAAACAAAAATCTAAATGGAGCATAAATTGAAACCAAAATGAAAATAAAGGCAATTCATTGAAAATTTTGACAGTAAGGTATTCAATTGAAATTAGGCAAACTAGAGGTCCCTAAATGTAGTTAACCCTCTATTATTTATAGATACTTTCTTTAAGATATTCGTGGTATATAAAGTTCAAAAAAATAAAGTTTCTTTTAAAGCATATCCTCTACATCTAGTATGATTTTATATTACCAAAGGAATCAAGCTGGTCTTTAAATTAAACAACATTTAGAATTAAATTACAAATAATAAATTTAGGTGTACTTCTGTATGGATTCCACCAGGAGTTGGTATATCCGGAGTATTATTGTAGTTTTTTTTTTTTTTTTTTAACTACACAATAAAAACAAAGTGCACCGATGAGGAAAATAATAATAATAATAATAATAATAATAATAATAATAATAATAATAATAATAATAATAAAATTAAAAATGAGAAAATCTTCTATGCAGCCCCTAGATAAACCCAGCTGGTGGACCACCGAATAGTGCACCAACATGTGTAAAATTGACCGATTTACCCATACGTGGACTACATTTAATATTTTTTTAATTTTTAGTCTTCCGAAGCGCATGTCTTGTCCCGTGTGTTTTTCCTTTCTTATCCTTTTCGGCTCTCTCTTTCCCCTGCAAATCATTGGCCAACAGAGCCACGGACCTCTTCAGTATTTACTTTTTCAAGCTTTTTTTTTTTAATCTTTATTAGCGAGAATCAAATGTTTTAAGCTATTATAAAATAAACAAAACAAATAAAAATCGTTAAATATGAAAAAATAAACGAAAAGTTGGAAAATATATTATATATATTTTGGTGGTTCACCAATCACCAAATCAAAGTGTCTCGAACTCAGAGACGGCCGGCCATTGTAAACAATATCCAATGCCAACCATTTTTTTTTTTTTTTTCGTTTGTGTTTTGTGTTTTGGGCCAGAATTATGCAACTAATTAATATTAAAAAAAAAAAAAAAGAGGACTTGCACGCAATATTCTAAAGCTCTCATCAATATGTACACTATATCAATTAATCAACTAATTACAAATAAATATTATTAGAATTACCTTATATCAATTAATCTATCATCAACTGATCAAACAAACTAATCAATCATAAAAATAAACAATTATTTAAATAATATAATAATTAATTTTAACATTTCATACTGTTGTAACATAGATATCTATCATGTTTAACTTGTTAATTGAAATATTACATTTTTTCAGATAAAACTTTTACAACTACATCTATTAATTGACCTTTTGACTTGATAAATGGCAATTGAACAATTTTTTGATTGAGATTCTTCTTGATGAACTTACGATCAATTTCCACATATTTAGTATGACAATATTATACCAGATTATGTGCAATCTCAATGCCTGCCTTATTAGCGCAATGCAATTTCATAGACTTTAGTATTAGATGTTGAATTCAGAGAGTATATTAGAAAAAGGCTTTTACGACTAGATGTTGAATTCAGAGAGTATATGTAACACCCCATCCCGAACCATGTCGGAAATTTTTGCACGTTAACCGAGGTTGACTATTGACTGTTGACCGAAGGGGGTCAAAAGTTAACTTTTTGACTCGGTTGGAATTTGAGGTTGACTGAGGTACCGTTACGGAGTACATGTTGGCACGAGTTCATAGACTGGTAGCACGTTGAAAACGGAGCTACGGTTTGAAAGTTATGAGCAAAACAAGTTAAGGTCCAAACTGTCCAAGGGGTGCCGGAGTTGACTTTTTATTCATGCAAGGTTGAGCTTTGACTCATGCATGGTTGTGAAGTGCTCGTTGATATGAGTCCGTAGACTAGCGGTACGTCCGATTTGGATATGTGGTTTGAAAGTTATGGACCTGTAGAGTTTTCAAATACTGTATTATTTTAATATTATTTTTAAACGCGTAACGATATGCCACGTGTGACTTAATGAAGGTGACCATGTGTCACCATGTTGAGAAGCCACATGTCAACCATGTGTAATATCAAATTATTTTTATTATTATTTTAAATAATAATATGTTTATTTATTTATTTGTTCGGTATTGCTTAATTAAATTCCTTTATTTTTATATTATTAATGTTAAAGGTGTTCGGTAGTTAGGGTCACTCACGGAGATGATTAGCATCTCACACTCTTAAATTCCATTCCCCTAGGTCCAGGTTGGAGACGTTGATTGTCCGGGGCGAGCTCAACGTCTCAGTTCGTTGCCGAAAGTCCAAGAAGTATTTATTCCCTTTTTCCTCTTCATCTTGTATTGTTTCTTTATCTGTCATTGTATAAATTCCACATTTAATTGTATAATGTTCTGTATACTGTTTTGGACGTGTAGTTGTTTTTATGCACTGGGTTGCTGCTGTTGTTATTTGAAGTGCTGAAATTTGTGGAATCAATCTGTAGTAACGTGGGAGGAATAAGGGAATGTTTTTAGAAGTGTGTTTTCAGTGCAGGTAATTTTTGGTTAGTCCTACCTTTAGGGGAGGTGCTGCCGGATTTTCCGTTGGAAGGTTCGGTGGTATTTCCCTAGGATCAGGGCTTGTCTAGGGTTCCGGGGAGGAATTCTGAACGGGTCCTGACAGTATATTGGAAAAATGCTTTTACGACTAGATGTTGAATTCAAAGCCTAAAAATTATCTTTAAGTAATCATTGCGAGGGCCGGCTCAAGGCTACTGGGACCTTAGGTAAGAAAGAAAGATAGAGCCCTATAAGATTTTTTTCTTTTTTAAAAAGTTTATTTTTATACTCAATATTGTTTTAATATTTAACACTAAAATATTCATAAAAAATCATACATTAAAAATATTATAAAATATATAAATTAAAATTAAAATCCCATTTTGGAAGTTGAGAGAAGAAATAAAAGACTTTGATGCAATATTCTAAATCTTTCAATTTACTTTGAATATAATGAAATTTTTTTATTTTTCTTTTAGAAGTATTTGTGGATGTTACATCAAAGAGAAAGAGATGCCAATTTTTTTTGAATGAAAATATATATTCTTAATTGTTAAAGGAAAATTTGAAAAATGCATTACAATAATTAACAATTATTTGCCTACAAATTAGGTTGGAAAAACCATTAATGTATTTACTGCAATTTTACTTTTTCAAAGCTTGTTGAAATAGATCCATCAATTTATCACCTATGAATTTATTTCAACTCATATAATACTGATCCTATTAATAAATATTAAGAACCAAAAATAAAGTAATATTAAAAAAAACTCACATAAATATTATATCTTTCATTTTTTTTTAAATAATTCTAATAATCATTTAAGACTTTTTAATTGGGGGCCTTTATTTGACATATACATATAGATATATTAGTCTGGGGCCTAAGGCAATGGCCTTGGTGGCCTTATCCTAATGTCGGGCCTGATCATTGCCACATTAATTTATAATAAAATTCATACACGATAAGACGAAGAGGATTAGCTCCAGTGGTCTAAGAGAGTACGAGTTCAAGTCATTGGACGGGTGAGATTCTGGTAGATTGTGATTTAGGTATATTGTTCAAAAAAAAAAAAAATCATACACGATACAAAATAAACCGAAACCGAACTAACTCCAAGATTGACTCTGTTCTCAATTATAGTGAAACATATATACTTAGGTCCATATATATATGGTTCTTGAAGTATGGATTCAGATATATAATGTATTAATTACATTCTTCGTCTTCATCTTCTTTTTCATCTTCCTTTAGCATAGCTATTCTGTCAGACCATTCTTCTGGGGATCTCCCATATGGGAAGTTACCAGGATTTACAAGAGTTAAAGGATTACCATGAGCAATTTCTACAACATTGTTGCACACCTCTTTATACTCATCCAAATTACAGTTATCTGCAAATGCTCTCACATGCAATAGTTGAAGAGCTTCATCATAGGTTAGTTTATCAACTTCATAAATGTACTTCTATGAGATCCCACATCGGTTGGAAAGGGAAACGAAAAATGTCTAAAAAGAGGGTGTGGATACCTTTCCCTTGAGATGCGTTTTGACAAAACCGTGTGAGCTGGGCCCAAAGCGGACAATATCTCATGCGGGTAGACTGGACTGTTACAGTTAGTATCAGAGCTAGACCTGGATCGGTATGCCAGTGAGAACGCTGAGCCCCAATGGGGGTGGATTGTGAGATCCCATATCGGTTGGAAAGGGGAACGAAGCATGCCTTATAAGAGGGTGCCCAAAACGAACAATATCTCATGCAGATGGACTGGGCTGTTACAACTTCTCTCCAAATTGGTTGAATAAGTGTTTATTTTTACTTGTTACAATTACTCCGCTACTTGGACCTAACTAATATTTAACTTTTCAGTTTCCAACTAAATCTTGTATTTACTTTGACGAATAGACGTCATCTAGAACGATAACACCCTTTTAGAATGCAATTTCTCTCTAATATATTCTTTACCGGGCTATCATTCCGTACATAACCTTGAATGTTGAAGGATTCTTTATGAAGACGCCTTTATAAGTGAAATATACCAAATCCTCTGCTAGGTTGGCAATGAAAGCAGTAGCATCAAATTTGTGTTTGACGCTTTTCAAAAACTTGATGAGCAATAGTTGTCTTACCAATTCCTCGTGTACCAAATATCCTTATTATGCAAACATCATTAGATTCATTATCCAAGAGTGAATCCATTTTCTTCATATGAGAACCCATTCCAACTAACAACTTGTTATAACCACGTGGACATGTTTGATTCAATTTTTCCAATATATCAACTACTAGTCATATTGTCTGTGGAAATGGAAACATGATCATGTTCAGCAAAGGCCTCCCAAAATTCATTTTGTAAGCTGCCTCTTCCATTGATGTAGGGGCCTTATGGTAGATAACCAAGAGAGAGAGAGAGAGAGAGAAAAAAAAAAAAAAGAGTCAGTCGCTGCTCCTTTTTGCGTTCCACAATATTCAACCTAATTATTCTCGGTGATACTGAAACCGAACCAAATTTCGGAAAGAAATGAAGTTTTCCGGGTTTTAATCCAAGCACCCTATTGAACAATCAAACTTCCTTGAAAATGAAAGAACCGCCACTGCAAATCCTAATTTTTTTTCAATTTCTTCAAAGGGTGGTAGTAGTAGTTGTAGTAATAGTGAACCAACACCTCTGAAAGTACTATTAATTCCTTTACGATGCAAATCCTTGGTATAGATAGTCGGTAAAATTGCGATATCATATTTTATTTAATTCATTAATGTATATTCATTCACACGTGTGGAACACGTCTATATATTCATTCACATGTGTGGCAGCGTAAAGTCATCTCTACGTTTCCATTTGATATAAATAGGCGGTGAATGGCTTCACAAGACACCATTAGCCATATAACAAAGTTCCCAACGTGCCCACCGAAAAGTCTCCAAATTCTTCATCAGTCTTATCATGGAAATATGATGTCTTCCTCAGTTTCAGAGAGGAGGACACCGATAAAAGCTTCACAGATCATTTGTACCATGCTTTGAATCAGAAAGGAATCAATCCATTCAGGGACGAAGATCAAAATCTTGCTTCACAAAATTCATCATCCAATGCAATTGAAGAATCAAGGTTTGCAATCATCGTTCTTTTAGAGAAATATGCCGATTCAACTCGGCTGGTGGATCAACTTGTCAAGATTGTTGATCTCAAGAACCAGCTGCGACTGACTGTTTTTCCGATTTTCTATCATATGGATCCAGCACATTTAAGACGGCAATCCGAAGAGTGTGGAAAGACTTTTTCTCAACATGAACAAGATTTCCAACAAAATATCGAGAAAGTGAACGAGTGGAAAAAGGCTTTGACTGAAGTGGCAAATATCTCTGGATGGGATTTGAGAGATAGGTACATATACATTCAAATTTATTATTTCCTGCTTTCTTTACTCTTCTCCAGTTTACAAATCCAGCATTTATCCTCTGAAACCCAAATTATTCATTTAACATAATGTTATTTTCTTATTCGTCCTGTGGCCTATAGTTAAAATTTTGTCCTCGAATTTCTTGTTCTTTTCTTTTCTTTTTGCACTTTGATCCCTGAATTTTATTTTCTAATGCTTTAGTCCTTAAACTGTTTTTTAGTTTAAGTTTTAGTAGTTTTGAGACTTGCAGTACATTTAACATAGGAAAATAAAACTAGTTATTGCCTTTAGGTTTGACAATAGAAATATTTTGTAACATCTATTTCTTTCTTTTCCAGCCACGAATCAGGTTTTATTGAGGAAATTGTTAGAGATATTTTCAAACTATTGAAGAGAACTTTCCCATGTGATAACAAAGACTTCTTGGTTGGAATGGACTCTCGTATGGATAAAATGGAGTCACTATTAAATTTAGGCGCGCTGGATGATGATGTCCGCACCATTGGAATATGTGGTGAGAGAGGAATTGGTAAGACAATTGTTAATCTATGGCAAATTTGAATCTTGCACCTTTATTAACAATGTAAGAGAGAAATTTGAAAAATATGACAAAATTCAGTTACAACAGCATCTTTACCAAATCTTGTCGGACATTGACGAATGCAACTGGAGCGATGATATTGCAATCGATCTATTAAGGACCAGATTAAAATCCAAAAAGGTGCTTATCACTCTAGATGATGTTGACCAGCTGGAGCAACTTGAAACTTTAGTAGGAAACTGGAGAAGGCAACATGATTGTTTAGGTCCAAGGAGTCGAGTCATTGTGACGACTACAAAGAATCACTTGTTGCCGGGATATGAAGAGGGCAACATATACGAGGTTGATAAACTAACCAACAATGAAGCTCTTCAACTCTTACACTGGAAGGCCTTTAAGGACAACTGTATTTTGGATGACTATACAGAGCTGTGCAGCAAAAGGTCATCCTTTAACTCTTCAAAGTTTGGCATCTTTCTTGTTTGGGAGAACAATGGATGGATGGTTAGACACAATAGCTAAACTAAAGGAAAATCCTACACAGTTCAAGTCAGTTTTGATAGATCTGTTTAGGTGATGGCATCGTTAAGAAAATGTGTTTTGAATACATAGCATGTTTATTCTAAAGGGTGGATGAACTCTACGATGTACAAAATTATTTGGGTTTTGATCTAGTTACTAAAGATAAATCGGTGCCTCTTTTGTAGATCATTGAAAGTATGAGCATATGTGATTGCAATTTGCAATAAGAACAGTCAGGACTCTATTTTTTCACAATGACTCTGTTTTTGCAGAATTTTTCATAAGAGTTCAGTGAAAGCAGCAAGTTGTATATGTCAAGCAAGCTGAATTATCCTATATAATTAGAACATTGTCTTTGCATAAATATTTATGTCATTGCACGCCATCCATATCTTTCAAATTTTTATATGAGTGCATGTGACACCCCGTCCCAAATCACATCGGAGGTTGACCGTTGACCGTTGACCGAAGGGGGTCAAAAGTTGACTTTTTGACTCGGATGGAATTCTAGGTTGACTGAGGTACCGTTACGAAGTTCACATTGGCACGAGTTCATAGACTAGTAGCACGTCGAAAACGGAGCTACGATTTGAAAGTTATGAGCAAAACAAGTTGGGGTCCAAATTATCCAAGGGTGCCGAAGTTGACTTTTTATTCATGCAAAGTTGAGTTTTGACTCATGCATGGTTGTGAAGTGCTCGTCGATACGAGTCCGTAAACTAGCGGCACGTCCGATTTGGACATGTGGTTGTTATGGACCTGTAGAGTTTTTCAAATACTGTATTATTTTAATATTATTTTTAAACGTGTAACGATGTGCCACGTGTGACTTAATAAATGTGACCATGTGTCACCATGTTGAGATGCCACATGTCAACCGTGTTTAATATCATATTATTTTATTATTATTTTAAATAATAATATTATTATTAATATTATTTAATTAATTTTAATTTATTTCTTTTTATTTCTTTTTCCTTCTTTTTCTTTTCTTTTTTCTTTTTTTTTTCTTTTCCCCCACATGGGAAAAAAGGGCCACGGGCCCGTTCTTCTTCTTCTTCTTTCTTCTTCTTCTTCCTCCTTCTTCTTCCTTTCCTTTCCTTCTCCCTCTTAGATCGTCGTTGTTTCTTCGTTTCTGGCCACCACCTTGCTACACGCGCTGGCCAGTGATGAGTGAAGGGAGGAGGCGAGCTCGACCGTAAAATTTCATGGTCACCAGCCGCCGGACGCGCCCAAATCTGGCCGGGGAAGCCGTCGGCCGGAAATTTTCTCTCTCCTCTTTTCTTGTGTTTTCCGGCCAGCTCAGTCCAAATTGCCACCCCTTTCCCCCTATTTTGGGTCCTCTGAGTTCAAATATGGTCTCCAATTTCCAAAATTTGAAGCGGTTTACGAGGTACAAGGAGATCAAAACCGGCCAAAGCTTTTCGGCCAAATTTCAGCCACCACGGGCGGAATTGGGGCCAATGGAGACCGGTAATGCGATTCTCGTTCCACAAGCTTCGATTCGGTATATTATACGACAATTTTGGTTAACGTTTGTATTTAACCCCCCGGGTACCGGGTATTATTTACCCGAATAAAATATTAATTTATTTGACTGTGTGTGAATTGTGTTTTAGGAGCACGTGTGAATTGTGGAATCGATTCTATGGTAGATCGTGATTTAATTGCGTGCTCGAGGTAAGTGACCCACCTTCAAATTAATTTCGGGAATTAAAATTGTGAATATTTTGTGTGAATTTAATATTTGAAATTTATATCCTATGTGTCAAATATTTAGTGGATTTATATGTGGAAATTTTGATGCCCATATTTGAGTAAATTAAATCATATTTTGATTTTCGACAAATTATGGAAATTTGGATTTTTATGGAAATTTGATATATACAGGCATGGTGATTTTGATATTAATTGATTTATTGTGGAAATTATTGGTGGATTTATTTTGACTAAAGAAAATATGCATTATATAAATTTATGCAATGTGAAAATTATTTTATGGTATTGAGGATTGTGGAATTCAATTATATATGAAATTCTTGTGGTTTTAACATTAATTTGGGCATGATTTGATTTTCAAATATTTCAAGGAAAATATTTGTTTATGTTGGTGACTTCAATTTTTATAAGTATGCCATGGAATATTATATGATTCAATTTATTATATTTCAAAAAAATATTTATGCTATTGGAAAAAAATTGGAATATTTAAATTGGTGGATTTGGGAGTTGGTGGATTTGAAATTCATAGAATTTATGACTTTGATTATAAAGAAATTGTGGAGAATTTTCGGGTTCAATTGGATGGAATAAACCCGGTATGTTTATGGAAAATTTGAAATTTTGAGATGTATTGATTTATGATTTTAGATGCACTGTACACGTACTGGTGTTCTGTTTATATGTGATATGGTTAGTGTGCACACGGATGTAATTAGCGCGCAGGTGGGTGTGAGTAGTGCGTAGGTGATTTTGTGGGGTTGTCCTGTGGTTGCTATCGGATGAGGGTAGGCAGCCCCTCCATGGCCGGGACGCCTGTTTGCAGCGGCGCGGTGGGATGCCACGCAACCGTATGCCGGTTTCTCTTTATAACCTACTGTCTGGCGGTACCTTGAGACGCTGGGTACTGTTGGCGCCACTGGTATATAGTGGGTGCATCAAGTGATTTTCAGAACTGAGATTTTAAAATAAATATTTTGAAATTGTATTGAAATTAAGAATATAATTAATGCTGTGTTTATTATTTATTTGAGTGGGGATTTTAAATTGATTTAATTTTTTCCCTTTATCTAATTATTCAATAAATTAATTTCCTTTTAATTATAAATTTGGAATGCTTGATTTATAATATTTTATTTGATATTTAGTTGAATAAATTGATGTCTTGGTTTTCGGGGATTATGAATAACGGGTTTTGTAAAAAAGTTTTAAAATGGGAACTTTTCCAACCGAGAGAATCGTAAGGGTTTTGAGAGAAATTATTATTTCTAATTAATTATTATTTATCTACTTAATTATCGTGGCATTATAATTGTATAATAGATAGGGTCACTCACTGAGATGATTAGCATCTCATATTTTTAAATTCCGTTCCCCTAGGTCCAGGTTGGGTGACGTCGATCATCCGGGACGAGCCCGACGTCTCAGTTCATTACCGAAAGTCCAAGGAGTATCTCTTTTCCTTTTTCCTCTCCATCCTGTATTACTTCTTTGTCGGTCATTGTATTAATTTCATATTTATTTGTATACTGCTCTGTATACTGTATTTGTAACACCCCGTCCCGAATCGCACCGGAATCCGTGCACATTGACCGTTGACCGAAGGGGTCAAAAGTTGACTTTTTGACTTGGTTCGTAGACTAGTAGCATGTCAAAAACGGAGCTACGGTTTGAAAGTTATGGGCAAAACAAGTTGAAGTGCAAACTGTCCAAAAGGCGCCGGGAGTTGACTTTTTCTTGTGATGTAATTTTGAGTTGACTCTTGTATGGTTGTAAAGTACTCGTCGATACGAGTTCATAGACTAGCGGCACGCTTAAATCGGACATGTGGTTAAAAAGTTACGGACATTTGAAATTCGCCAGGTACCGTATTATTTTAATATATTTGGCTTAAGTGCACAGTAACGCCACGTGTCAGCTTCTGATTGGTCCACGTGGTATGAACAGTATCACGAAGGGTTTTTATTTGTTAAAACACTCGGGGAAGAGAGAGAAAGAGAGAGAGGAGAGAGAAAGAGAGAGTGGAGAGAGAGAGAGAGTCACCGGTCGCCGGTCATTTTCACGTTTTCCGGCCTAGTTACTGTACACGCATCGGCCAGCCAGATTGCCCACCTCATTTCCGGCAAAACCTCCAAATTTCACGGCGAACGGCCGTCGGACGCGCCCGGATCGGACGTCCGAAAATGGCCGGAACGCGCCGCGAATCGGCACTATTCCGGCCATTTTCCGGCCACACGCGCCTGACAACCTTGATCCTCTCCTCAAGTCCGGCCTACCCACCAAAAATCACGGCCATCGGACCACCGACGCGCCGGGATCGGAGCGTTTTCCGGCGAGGGGTCGGAAATCTTCAAACGGTGATTTCTCCGCCGTCCGACCTCCGTTTTGCTCACCGCCGGTCCCGTTGGATTGCTCTCCTCACGATCTACAAGTCTGCAATATTTCACAGCCAACGGCCACCGCACGCACGCGCCGCCGGCGACGGTTGCCGGTGACCGCGGCGGCCCGCTGGAAAATACTGAATCCGTGATCCTCATCCGCCGTGTTCGACCTCCTGAACCCAAATTCGACTTCCGTTTCCGCCAATTCGCGACGGTTTGGGAGAATTGCGGAGCCGAAACTCGAAAAGCTTTCCGGCGAGATTCCGACCCCGTCGGGTCCGATCACCGGAAAGTAAGACCGAATCCGTGGTCCTCATCACGCGAGCTTCGATTCGGTATATAACTCGTAAATTCTAGATAACGTTTGTGTTTTACCCCCGGGTACCGGGTATTATTTACCCGATTAAAATATTAATTTATTTGACTGTCTGTGAATTTTGTTCTAGGAGCACCGGTGAGTCGTAGAATTGATCCCGTAGTGGATCATGGGTTAATTGCGTGCTCCAGGTGAGTGACCCACCTTCAATTTAATTTTGGAAAATTTAATTGGTGAATATATTATGTGTGATTTAAATATTTGGAATTTAATTTTTATGTGCCAAATATTTATTTGATTTATTGTGGAAATTATTGTGAATTTATCGGATTTAAGAAAATGTGCATTTCACCAATTTATGCCATGTGGAATTATTTTATGGTTTTGAGGATTTTGAAATTGGTGTGGTTTTAATGGTAAATTGGGCACGATTTGAATTTCAAATATTTCAAGGAAAATATTTGGTTATGTTGGTGATTTCAATTTTTATAAAATATGCCCATGAAATATTATGAGATTTGATTATGATATTTTGAGCATTATTTATGCTATTGGGAAAATGTGGATATTTGAATTGATGGATTTGAAAGTTGGTGGATTTGAAAATCATGGAATTTATGGCATTGATTACAAAGAAATTGTGGGAAAATTCCCGGTTCAAGCGGATGGATTATGCCCGCTATGCTTATGAAAAATGTGAAATTTGTTTTATAATTTAAAATTGTGGATTTTATGATTTTTGGATGCACCGTGCACGTACTGGTGTTCTGATTATATGTGATATGGTATATGTGATATGGTTAGTGTGCACACGGTTGTGATTAGCGCGCAGGTGGGTGTGAGTAGCGCGCGGTTGATATTATGAGGGTGTCCTGTGGATGCCATCGGAGAGGGTGGCCACCCCCCATGGCCGGGACACCAGGTTAGCAGCGGCGCAGTGGGACGCCACGCGACCATATGCCGGTTTCTTTCTATAACCTCCTGTCTGGCGGTACCTTGGGACGCTGGGTACTGTTGGCGCCACTGGTATATAGTGGGTGCATCAACTGATTTTTGGAACTGTGTTTTAAAAAAAATAAAATGTTTTAAAGCTGTATTGGAATTAAAATTTATTTATTACTGTTCGGATACTCATTTGATGTCTTGGTTTTTGGGGAATATGAATAAGGGTTTTGTGAAAATGTTTTAAAAAGGGGAACCTTTCCAACTGAAAGAATTGTAAGGGTTTTGAGAGAAAATATTATTTCCAAATAATTATTATTTATATACCTATTACCGTGGTATTATAGTGTAGAGTAGTAGGGTCGCTCACTGAGATGATTAGCATCTCACACTCTTAAATTCCGTTCCTCTAGGTACCAGGTTGTCGGTGTTCACTCGGAGCGGACTTGATCTTCCTCGCTGTTTTACTTCGTGAAGTACCCTGTTCTTCTTTATTGCAGTTGTACTATTTCTTTCATTCTTGTTGTATTTATTTTGCACTGGATTACTGTATTTATATTAAAGTGCTGAAATTTGTGGAAACAATTTGTAGACTGTGGGAGGAATAAGGGGATATTGTTAGAAGTGTGTTTTCAGTGCAGGTAATTTGTGGTAAGTAAATCCCTTAGGGGAGGCTCTGCCGGATTTTCCGTTGGAGGGTTCGGTAGGGTTTCCCTGGGATCAGGGCTGTCTAGGGTTCCGGGGAAGGAATTCTGGACGGGTCCTGACAGTATTGGATATTTATGTATTAATTATGCACTGGATTACTGTTGTTCATTTAAAGTGCTGTAAATTTGTGGAATCAACTTGTAGTAATGTGGGAGGAATAAGGGGATGTTTATAGAAATGTGTTTTCAGTGTAGGAAATTTTTGGTTAGTCCTACCCTTAGGGGAGGTGCTGCCGGATTTTCCATTGGAAGGTTTGGTGGTATTTCCCTGAGATCAAGGCTTGTCTAGGGTTCTGATAAGGAATTTTGGACGGGTCCTGACAGTGCATAAATTAATATCATTAATTCTACCCTTTAAACTACAACACAATTTGCATTCTGCCTTCGAAATTACAAACACTATCACATTGGATTCAGAGTTATTATGCCAAAAGAAATGGATTCAAGGGGAAAGAACAATTCAAAGTGAACAAGATAATCAAGAGATTGTTTTCATATCTATAAGGAACTGATATCATAAACTCAGTGTCATGCACACCACGGCCGTTGACAATACTAACTCTTCAACAAATTAATATGTTTAACTGTATACTTAATCATGTACTAAAAGAGATACAAGTTGTCCATAAAATCATCATGTAGTAAAATTCAGGAAATAAAACTTCATTCCATAAAATGTTACTTATGAATTGATTTCAAGACCCAAGAGCATACAATACCAACAATAAGAACTTGAAAGCTCAACTGATACAAGTTCAACCTAAAATTTCCTCTGCTTACCACAGCCTACTCAGTTTGCTTGGCTTCTAGGGAACCAATATCCCTACCAAATTCCTATAGCAAATTGGGCATCCACAGCATATTTTCTACCACACTTATTAGCAGTGAAGCAAATGTCGACGACACCGACGAAAAATCGCCAATTCTGTCGGTTGTCGACCACCTCCGACACCGAAAAGGGGGGGGGGGGGGGAAGAGTTTCTATCATGGGTGTCACTAGAATGTCGTCGGATTCTATGGGTTTCGTCTGGAAATGCAGGAGTCGGTCGGGATTTCATTTTTTAGGTGGATATGGTGGAAATTCCGGTGGAGAAGTCGGCAAGAAGTCGTCGGGTTTCAGTGGATTTTTTGGGGAGATGTCGGCGGCTGTGATGTGGGTTGGTTATGATCTGGCAGAGAAGAGAGGGAGGAAGAAGATGAAGGGAAGAGAGGAAGAAGAAGAAAGGATAAGAAAGAAATTTCCACATGGGGGGAAGGAAAGAGAAAGAAAAAAATAAATAAATAAATAAAATATGATAATATTTTATAATAAAATAATATAAAATAATAATATGATAATATTATATTATATAAAGGATAATATATGATTTTTTTGTAGTATTTTAATGCACGTCTCTTTATTTTTTTTATTTTTTTATCTTAGTGTTTAATTTAATTTTATTTATTTTTTTAATAAATTTGATTTTATCTATTTAAAAATAAATAAATAACATTGTTAGTTTTTTTGTTATATATTATATAAAATTTTAGTATATATGCTTAATTGGATGAGTATTTTATTATATTTTATTATTATTGTATTCTAATTATTGAATTTTTATATTATTTTATTATATTAATTATTTTATATCTCAAAATTTGTATTATAAATTAAAAATTTACAGTTTCTGTAACCTTATCGATATTTCCATCGATATCGACATTTCCATCGATATTTCTGTAAATTCATACTTTCGATATTTTCATTGAAATCGATATTTTTTTCACTGCTTATTAGAGATCTCTCAATGAGCACTTGTATACTGATTTTTGGCTGAAATTACTGACTTTGTAATATTTTTTCGACATCATGTCTATCCTTTCCGTTGAAGAAACAAGTTATGTCCAAAAATATTTTCTCATCCTCATTATCTAATCCATCAAAACTTACTTTAAACGTATAAAAAAGATCATTACTAGGATTTTTTTCTTTTTTTCCCCCCTCAAATTTCACTAATGCTTCTCATCATTCATCAACATTTTCTCTAAGAATGATCCCAAAAGTTTAAGGGCGAGAGTGTGCCCATCAGCATATTCTACTACATTATCGTATAACACTTTAAACTCATTTAAATTACGGTTTTTCTCGAATGCTTCATGTCCTAGGAGTTGAAGCTCTCGGTTAGTTTATCAGCTTGGTATATGTATTTCTCCTTATAGCTCCTCAACAAGTGCTAATTTCTAGGTGTCACAATAACTCTACTCCCTGGACCTAACCAATCATGCCGTTTTTTCTAACTTGGTACTGAAGCTTTGATACGACCGTATTTATCACACCATCTACAACGATGAGCACTCTTTTAGAATGCATTTTGTTCCATAATAGGTTCATTTTTGCATAATTGATATCCTTCCATATATCACCTTCGATGTTCCATAAAACTTGGTGAAGATTCTTTTGTAATTGCACTGTACTATTTCCTAAAATTCCTCTTTTATGTCAATGAAAGCACTAGTTTGAAATTTATCCTTGATCCCATCAAAACTTCGCGGTCTATTAGTTGTTTAACAATACCTCCCACACTCCATATCCCAACCATGCAAATATCATCCGCCCTATTTCCAACAACGAATCCATTTCCTTCATACGGCAAGCCATTCCAACTAAAAAGTCATTGTCACCTCTTGGGATTGCTGGACACAATTTTTTGAAAATATCTTGTAACAATTTCCTGAATGAAATCTGACTCGTGCCTGGAAATTAGGAGAGAATACATAAATTTTGTTGTGGACCACAAGTCATATATAGAAAACGAAATAAAAAAAAAAAGAAAAATTAATGAATCACAGTTTAGCTTTCAGTTTTCATCATCAAGAAAATTAATTAATACTACCATTTGTATATTTTCGATTTTAATTGTCAAAATCAATATATGAGTATAATTATGCTCCACATATAAAAATAAATAATATATATATAGTAGTAAAATAAAACTTAAGAATCCTCAATCCAAATATCATTCCTCATTCGTTTATTTATTCACTTTTTCAAAACATTTTTTCTCAAAAAAAAAAAAAAAAAAAAGAATGGAGGCAGAGGTGTAAATTGCAATTTTATGTGAGAGTCTTTTTACTTATAACTTTATTGTCCGAACCTTTATCAGAGAGAGAGAGAGGGAAAAAAAAAAAAAAAAAAACCAACTTTAGTGGATAGAATGTATTTTGTTTGTTTATTCACATGTGCGTGGACGTCCGGGACAACCTATAAATACCCTGAGTCACTTTTCATTATAACCACCAGAAACAAGTTTTTATATGAATTAACTGCTATTCTAATTTTTCACTCACAGCTAATTTTGTTTGTTTGTTTATTTATTTGTCATACCTGCTTGTGAAACCATTGACTCTCAAAACCACAACAACACCCAAAAAGGACCTTTTTAAAATAATATATATTGTTAATAGAAGTAATTGATCATATTGTTAAAATTCAGTTTCCGCTTCACCTACAAAAACCAAGGAAAGAAGATGTTTGATTTATTTAATTATTTTTTCCCCTGCTTATTTGTCTTGGACCTTCTTATCAATCAATTAGGATACGTAGTATTATTTTCTAAAACTACTCCGCGTTTGAGACCTTAATTTATATTTTTACCAAAAAAGAATACCTTAATATTTATATATACATTTTCATAATTTAATATTCATCCTTACATTCCTCACAAATACGTATAATAGTTTGCAGCTATAGAATTAACAAACACTCTTAGAGCATTTCAGATAACTATTTAAATATATCACATTATTTTATTTCAAAAAGTCAATTTTCAAAAAAAAATTTATTTTAACTTTTTAAAATAAATAGTTGGTTTGATTATTCAAATATAAAGAATAAAATTTCTTCTTTGTTTCAAAATCATATTCATATAATTTAATACAATACACATTTTTTTGTTAATATTATAATATTTAATAGATAATTCATATAAAAAAAAAGAAATTGTAAATAAAATAAAGAATGTTTATAGAGAAAATAAAAATAAAGAGCAAATTAAAATTGTTGTTAGGAGTTTTTCAAAAATTTACTATTTAAAATTTTATTTTAAAAGATGCTCTATAAAATAATAGAAGTTAGATCAACTCCTTTCTAAATATTAGTACAACATTGTTCCGAGTTACCAAAAATTCAAAAAAATGGAAAGAAAAAAAATTCAGATAGATAATGCATTAATTACATTCTTCGTCTTCGTCCTCGTCTTCAACTCTCTCTCGCTTAGCTATTTCATCGGACCATTCTGGTTGTGGTCTCCCACGTAGGAAGTTACCAAGATCTACAAGCTGTAAAGGATTACCATGAGCAATTTTTACAATATTGTTGCAATCCTCTTCATACTCAACCGGAAAGTAGTTATCTGCAAATGCTCTCACACGTAACACTTGAAGAGCTTCATCATCGGTTAATTTATCAACTTCATAAATGTACTTGTCTCCAAATTGGTTTAAAACATGTTTATTTTTACTCGTTACAATTACTCTGCTACCTCGACCTAACCAATTTTCGACTTTCCAATTTCCAACTAAATCTTGTATTTGCTTGGAGGAATCGACATCGTCGAGAACAATAAGCAACCTTTTAGAAAGCAGTCTTCTCCTTAGTAGATTTTTTCCAGGACCATCATTCCGTACATAACCTTGAATCTTGAAGGATTTTTCATAGAGACGCTTTTGTAAGTGAATTATATCGTTCTTTTTGCATTCCTTTGTTACGTTGGCAATGAAAGCAGTAGCATCAAATTTGTGTTTGACCCTTTCAAAAACTGTCTATATCCAACAGTGAGTCCATTTTTTCCATACGAGAACCCATTCCAACTAATAACTCGTTATCACCACGTGGGCATGTTTGATTCAATTTTTCCCATATATCTGTAACAATTTCCTTAATAAAATCTGTCTCATGCCTGAAAAGAAAAATAAATAAATAATTTTGCAAAACCTTTTATGTGAACTACAAGTCATAAAGAAAACAAATCAAAAAGAAATGTTAATTTGTCAATTGTTTTTTCAATGTTTTCATTTGATAGTTAATGGCATCACAAGGTATGACAAATAAATAAATGACTGGTTATCTAGTATATTATCGAAAAATAAAAGAAATAAAATGAATTAGTAAAGTTACTAGCTAACATATTAGATGTATCACCAAGTCTCTTTATATACATTAGTTTTCAAACAAAGAGCTAGCTATGATTCGGTACTTCTAAAATACAGCAAGCATTAAATATTAATTATAGTTAACCAAGCTATTATTAGCAGCATACACCAAAGTCCCTAACATGACCACCAGAACATCTCCAAATTCTTCATTAATCTTGTCATGGAAATACGATGTGTTCCTCAGTTTCAGAACAGATCATTTGTACCATGCTTTGAATCAGAAAGGAATCAATCCCTTCAGGGATGACGTCGATGAAAACCTTGTTCACATTCGACATCACCCATCAATGCGATTGAAGAATAAAGATGGTAGTGTTGGATTATGTAGCGAATTTCTTGGAACTATATTTATATGAAATAAAGAAGAGGGAATTATATATATATACGCACCTGCCTTTTAAATCCCACCGAAAGCGAGAGAGATTGATCACTTCCAAATATCATTCTTCATTCATTTAGTTATTTACTTTTCCAAAACATTGTTTCTTAAAAATAAAATGGTTGGATTATGCAGCAAATTTCTTGGAACAATATTTATGTGAAATAAAGTAGAGAAAATTATATATTATACGTACCTGTCTTTCAAATCCCAACGAGAGCGAGAGAGATTGATCACTTCCGTTAAAGCCCCCTCCCATTTCTTCACTTTCTCGACAATGTCTTTGAAAACTTGTTGACGCTCCGCAAAGCAAGCCTTTCCACACTCCACAATCAGTTGGGTTGGAACCACATCATACAAAACTGGATAAATAGCCTCCAGTCGCAGATCTTTCTTGCATTCGGCAATCTTGACAAGTTGGTCCAAGCATCGAGTCGAAGATGCATAATTTTCCGAGAAAACAACGATTGTGAATCTCGATTCTTCAATTGCTTTGGAGGGTACTAAAGAACCAAGCTTTTGATCATCATCCCTGAATGTAATGATTCCTTTCTTATTCAAAGCATTGTACAAATGGTCTGTAAAGCTTTTGCCTGTATCCTCCTCCTTGAAACTCAGGAACACATGATATTTCCATGGTGATGAAAATGATGAATTCGAACATGTTTCTGAGGTCATTTTCGGAATTTGGTTAATTATGACCAATAATGCCTTTGAATCTAACTAGTATATCTCTTTCTTCTCTCAGCAACCCCTGTTTTTCAAATTAACCAATAGTTTCTCTCAAAACCACTTGATTTTTAAAAAATAAATAAATAAATTGAGCATTGTAAACAGGGCTTTTAATTCCAGCTGCTCTCTAACAAATCAAGGAGTTTCCTAGAAAAAGTTCCACGGTTAGTGGATCCCCGACCAGTACAGGCACTCAAAGCAGAGCAGAGAGAGAGGATGAGAATGGAGGCAGAGGTGTTAAGGTCCTTGTATTTATAACTTTATTGTCCTAATCTTTATCAGGAAAAAAAAAAAATATATATATATATATATATATATCTTTATTGATTTTTTTTGGATAAAATAAAAATAATGGACCTTTGGTGAGCATCGTTGATCCAGATTTTAAAAAACTGTGAACCATTAGCAGTTATACCTTTGTAACCATACAGGAATTTATAAACTGTCCAATCTATCATTGTCCGGCTGTCTCTATCATCCTATCATCCTTTCTTACAGTGCTCAGTACGTGAAATCCATATCAAGATTTAAATACGACTTGTTAAGACTCGAACCTGCAACTTCTGCAAGGAAATAAAAAAAAAAAAAACTTTTATTGACTTAGAATGTATTTTGTTTGTTTATTCACATGTGCGTGAACGCCCGGGACAACCTAATAAATACCCTGAGTCACTTTTCATAATAATCATCAGAAACAAGTTTTTATATGAATTAACTGCTATTTCACTCACAGCTAATTTTGTTTGTTTGTTCATTTATTTGAAAAAAGACCTTTTTAAAATAATATATATTGTTACTAGAAGTAACTGATCATATTAATCATGCAGTGCAAGTAATAGTTCTAGTTTAGAGGATCTGCTAACTTTCTTCTTCATCCTCAACCCAATTTTTTGGATTAATTTCGCCCTTCTACTTATAATTTGTTGCAATTTAAACTCTTTGGAATTTCTCAATAACAAAAATCCTGGTTAGCAAAAGGAGAAAACAGAGCAAAAACTGAGTCTGGCATTATAAGAAAATGCCTTTGAATCAGCACTTGTTACTATATGCCTTATAATAACTCGTTTTTCTATTATTAGTATTTTATTTTGGTAATATTAGCTGTATTACTCATAAAAAGCTCCTCAGAAAGGCGGATTCCAGGATAGATTTCTCCCTCATTAGATCAGCATCTGCTAGTGTCAAGAATTCTGAGGGAAAAGAACGCATATAGGACAGATCAAAAGAGAGGTTACTATATGGCTTAGCTGGTTTTTCTATTATTTTTATATCATATGAATATATTAAATAGAAATTGACTCTCAAATAAAGACAAATATAAAGATATCGCAGATCGCTAAAAAGATCATACCAATGGGAATTTGAAGGAAAAAAAAAAATTTATCAATGAATATTCATATTAAAATTTAAAAGGATCTTTAAATAATATTCTAAAGTCAATAAAATATCAAAAAACAAAATAATAAATGGTTCTACTCACATTAACTAAATTTTAATGATATTTTTATATTGTAAGTTTTTATATTTATATATATATATATATGTATAGCCACTGTTTGCCATGGTTAAATTGGAAAACATATATATATATATATACGAAAATTTTATGATGAGGACGGTTCGCATGAAAATCGCAGTATTAGTGATGGTTTTTCATAATATTAACGATGATTTTTTAAAAAATCGTCACCAATATTATAAAAAATTATCACCAATACTGTGATCCGTATAAGAATCGTCCGAACCATACACATATATATACTTTACTTTTTTATTTATATCAATGAATAATCATCAAGTGACATCCCCATCTTATTGACGTTACTTGTGTGTGACGTTTAATACTATGCCAACGTTTCAACGACATAGGTATGACGTATAATACAAACTTCGATGCACGTCCACATTCAAGGGACTGTTATATTAATTATTAGCATGTGCCATAGATTTGACCGAGTTACTGATCCCCAAAATACTACCATATAATATATATTTTTGGCCCATGCCACTGTATGGCTTAGATGTTATTTTTATTATTATTATACCTTGTGAATTAGTTAGGCATTGACTTTTTTTTTTTTAGATAAAACTTTAATATTATTAAAAAATTAATGAACCGAACAATCTCACAGGATGAGAGGCTGGAGTCATTATGTAACGAGAAATTTTTAAAAAAAAATTACAAACCATTACAAATTGATTGGATTGTTCGGGTTAGATTGGATTTTGCCCATCCTATCTATAAATGGTCGGCATCTTCTAGAGGGACTGGTTCGGCCGTCCTTTGATTCACTCTTTTAATCGCCAGTCCATCCACAAAATCATTCACCACCTTCAAAACATAAAATAAAAATAAATTTCAATGTGTGGAGTCACGTTGGATCCATCTCATTCTTCTTCAAACTTAAGAGTGACTTTTGAGGGAGACTTTATTTTTTCAAGGCAAGTTTTAAGGTATTCATCTCGTCAAGTTTAATTTACAATTTATACATATAGTGTATATTAGTTTATAATATTTACATCTTATAGAACCGTTAGATTATATTAAATTAAAATTTCAACAATATATATTTTAAACATACACATTAATATCAACTGGATCTACATAAAAATATGTATCATCAATAAAGGTGTATTAATTGATAAATATTAGAAAAATTAATATTTATTAGTGAATATTGATCAAAGGAACAAAATTAATATTTGTGCTGAAATGATAGATCAACTGAAAATATATAATTGTTTGCACTAGGCTGTCCCGTAGGGACTTGTTTACATCGGTCCAAAAGATTTTTTGTATATGCCTCTCACACTTTCTAAAGCTCCGAGCGTTAATAGTATATCGATCGACAAATAAACTCTGAACCAGAAGAATAATGAGTAATATTCCAAGGTATGGCTAGTTATCTATCACAAACAATGGAAGACATATAGATGGCACACATATAAAAAGAAAAAGTAAAGAAAGACTTCTAATTAAGCATGTCTCCTAGAGAGGATGTATAAATAGAGGGCATAATAGACAGATTAAATATTACATACTTTTATATAATAGTTGATGTAATAGGGGATATAATTGTTGATGCAATATTTTTTTATTATTATTTTTACTTTTTTTTTTGTTTTTTTTTATAGTTGAAATAGGTTCCGATTATAAAATAATCATGTCATGTTAATATAATCTAGTTATGTATGTATATAATTATACTTTGGTGTGCCCAACATTTTTGTGCTATGATTGTTATGTCCAACATAAAATAAAAAGAATTGTCATACTTTGTGAAAATATAGATTCTCAAATAGAAACATAAAAGATGCGTATCACCGTTAAAGTTATCATAATAGAAAAAATATTTATATCTATATTTATTATTTATCAATAAAGTAATGATCAAAGCATAGAATATTAAAACTAATTGTGATAACAACGAATTAATTAATTAATTAAAATTAATTATATACAGAAGCATGTGATAGATCAATATATAAATATATAATCAATAATGTTTGTGCTTTCACACTTTTCCAATACTCCAATCAATAAAAAACGAAGAAAAATAAAAGGCTGAAATAATATGTAGTCGTTGAGATGTTGCACATACGTAAGATCTTTGACTTTAGTTTTATTTCATTTTGGACATTGTACATTTAACTTATTTTATTTAAATCTTAATAATTTATTTAGTTTTAATATATTACGTTAATAATATTTTTAAATTATAATAAGAAACTTATTTTCATCAAAATTTTTATTAATTTTTTTACCCATATTGAAAGGAAAATTAAATTGAAAACCTTATTTGAAATATATATATATATAATTTTACATGAAGCTTAAATTGAAACCAAAATGAAACTAGAGGCATTTAATTGAAAATTTTGAAACGTAAGGTACTCAATTGAAATTAAAGGCAAACTAGAGGATCCGAAAATATGGTGAACCTTCTATTATTTAAGATACTTTATTTAAATTTTAATTATTTGTGGTATTTAAAGTTCAAAATAATACAATTTCTTTTAAAGCAAATTCTTTACATTTTAGTATGATTTTATATTACCAAAGGAATCAAACTGATCTTTAAATTAAACAACATTTGAAATCAAATTACAAATAACAAATTTAGTCGTACTTTTAAAAAAAAAAAAAAATTGATGTTGGTGCAAAACAACCATTTTATGTAATATCCAAACACATATATTATTATATACTTGCCACTACTATATATAAATACTTTATAGCTTTCGTCCCGAGTTCATTGAACACAATGTCAATTATCATAGCTTTCATCAATCGATGTATCTCGAATTCAGGCTTAGCCATTTTGGAGCAACAATTGCATGATTTCCAGACCTCTTGGTCCAAGACATATTATTTATTTAAAAAAAAAAATTAAAAAAAAAAAAAGCCCCACATCGTATGGATTCACATATGGAATCCACATATTGTCTTTGGGAACCACAAGGTCTTGAGTCTACCCGTACATACACTTCTAAAATTACTTTATAGCTTTCATCCCGAGTTCATTGAACAGAAATTTACAGAGGGCCCCCCCATATGTCAATTATAGCTTTCATCAATCGAATTGAATTGAATGTATTTTGTTTGCCTATTCACATGTGCGTGGACGCCAGGGACAACCTAATACATACCCTGAGTCAACCTTACCTTTTAGGACTCTTCATTATGACCACCAGAAAACAAGTTTTTATATGGATTAACTACGATTCTAATTTTTCACTCACAGCTATTTTTGTTTGTTTGTTTATTTATTTGTCATACCTACTTGTGGAGCCATTGACTCTCAAATGGAACCCAAAAAAAAAAAAATAGACCTTTTAAAATAATACATATTGTTAAATACAAGTAATTGATCATATTGATCATGCAGTACCAATAATTGTTCTAGTTTAGAAGATCTGGTAACTTTCTCCTTCATTCTCAACCCAATTTTTTAGATTAATTTAGACCTTCTATTTTTAATTTGTCGCAATTTAGGCCCTTAGAATTACTCAATACAAAAATCCTGGTTAGCAAAAGGAAAAAAACATAGCAAAAACAGAGTCCGGTTTTACAAGAAAATGCCTTTGATAAAGAAGGTTGAAATTGCAAAATTGCACCATGAAAGAGTCAAGCATTTCATCTAAACATGATGATGATAGAAAAAATCAACATACTAGGGAGAGCTCTAGTTGTAACCCAATCAATCGGAAATAAGCTTCTCACAATTAAGCATCAACACTTTTGTCTATTTATCCAAAACGTACCACAAAATGCAAAAGAGAACAGAGTAGAAAGCCAGTGAAAGTGGAGCGCGAGAATAGGTGGCTATATATTAGCTCTCCAACATTGGGTAGAAATAGTCCTCAAAACAACAATCTACTTGGGCAGAGAGGTTATTGCACAATTCTCTGGTCCATCCAGTCTTTCTTCTTGAGGATCAGGAACAAAGCTGCTATATTTGCTAGTTTCTGCATGACCATCATGGCATTGGCCCTTGTCTCTTTCATTATCAAATTTAGTATGGGATGTTGGATCTTGATTGTCAATCAACAAGGCCATGCAGTGGTTTATTGTCTGCTTAAACTCCTCCTCATAATGCCGGAATAGAAGACGAAGACCACACTTCTGAGCATTCTAGCCTCCTCTATCGCTTGGGAATGAAGTGTCAGGATCCGTCCAAAATTCCTCATCGGAACCCTAGACAAGCCCTAATCCCAGGAAAACCCTACCGGACCTTCCAATGGAAAATCCAGCAGAACCTCCCCTAAGGGTTGGATTTACCACAATTTTCCTGCACTGAAAACACACTTCTAGAAACATCCCCTTATTCCTCCCACATGATTACAATTTAATCCACAACTTTCAGCACTCCGATAAAATAAATAAGAAATTCATGCAGTATTGATACAATAGGTCCAGTAAATATACAGAACATCATAAGTTACAGATGAGTGTGAAAGTTATACAACATAAAATAGGAAACAATAATACAATAGAATACAAGGAAGCATAACTCTTTGAAACTCAACAGCAACAAACGTCGAGCTTGATTCTGATGTCGTCTACCAGCCCGAACCTAAGGGAACGGAATTTGAAAAACGTGAGATGCTAATCATCTCAGTGAGTGACCCTATCTACTGTATAATTATAATAGTAACGAAAATTATAGTACATTTGAATAATTAACAATAAATGAGTAAATAAATAATAATTAATTGAAAATAATATTCTCTCTCAAAATCCTCATGGTTCACTCGGTTGGAAAAGTTCCCCTTTTAAAATATTTCACAAAACCCAGCAATTATATTTCTCCAAAAATCAAGGTAGCCAATAAATAATTAATTAAATAATAAATAAATGGAATATCAACATTTAAAATACAAAATCATGCAAATAATAATATAGAGGTCCACAATTTATATGAAAATATTTAATCAATAAATACCAATAAAACGCAACAATTTTTGGAACCCAATGCACTCAGAAAAATAATCCGGAATAAAGTAAATTTTGAATAACAATTAATAAATCATATAGAAAAATGCCACTAAATTATTTCTTTGAAATAAACGGTAAAATTTAAATACATTAACCATTTTTAATTGAATAGTATTCCCAAATAATAAGCTTAAAAATTCAATCGAAAATAGCCTGACGCACCACACTATATACCAGTGATGCCCTACGGTACTCAGCGTCCCGAGCATCCTCAAGTAGGGGTTAAAGAAAGAACCGGCATACGGTCGCTTCGGCGTCCCGACAGCATCGCTGCTAAAACCTGTCATCCCATCCTAGGAGGAGGGCAGTTATGTGCACTATACTAAACCGGCCTGCCCTAAGGTCCATAGGTAACTCACGGGAGACTGTCATCCCGGCCTAGGAGGAGGGCGGTTATGTGCACTACACTAAACCGGCCTGCCCTCAGGTCCATAGGTAACTCACGGGAGACTAAAACCTACGCGCTAATCACAATCTCATGTACAGTACAGAATATCGGTACTGCATAAGTGCGTCTAAAATAATTAAAATAAAATAAATACCAATAGCCCATTTTTATTATTACCAAAAATTTTTGAAATTTACCGTGGGAGTTATAAAAATCTCAAATCCCACAATCCTTGCATTTCTCATCATAAATCATCAATATAGAAAAGAAATATGGTTTACTCAAAACCATGAATTCAACCACCTCGCATTATAAATGCATAATTACCTTTTTAAAACATACAGCACCATCATACCAATATTTTTCTTCAAATCCTTTAAATCAAATTTTTTTTCCAAAATAATATATAAGGCTCACAAAAATATTTAAATATATTTTCTCTTCATAAGCCCTTGATTGTACATGAAAATTCTCGGTAAAAATAATAATAATAGTAATTCAGAATTTAAATAATAAATTCTTTGAATTTCTCCAATATTCAATCATGGCATCAAAATATATATGTGTATGCATATAACCAAACATCCGAAATTTGACATTATAAAATAAATACCCAATTTTATAAAATTCCAACCACATACATATATTTTCCAAATATTCAAATATCACCAAATAAATATAAATCATCAACCGAAATTAGTTTTTAAGGTAGGTCACTCACCTGGAGCATGCAATTAATCCAAGATCCTCCATGGGATCAATTCCATGACGTACACGTGCTCCTAGAACAACAATATTACACATCTCAAATAAATTAATATTTTATTCGAGTAAATAATACCTGGTATCCGGGGGGACTAACAAAAACGTTAACCAAAATTGACGAGTAATATACCAAATCGAAGCTTGGGAGGCGGAGATTATGCATCCGGTCTTACTTTCCGGAGATCGGACCGGTGGTGGCCGAAATCTCCCCGGAAAGCTCTCGGCCTTTAGAGCCTTGATTCTCCCAAACCATCGTGAATTGGAGGAAAAGGACACCAGATTTGGATTCAGGGGGTCGGAATTAGTGGGGAGGGACTGAAGACGTGACTGGGTACTCGTCGGAATTGGATTTTCCAGCGAGCCTCGGAGACCCACCGGAAACCATCGCCTCCGGCGACGCGTCCGGTGGCCAATGGCTGAGATTTTTAGGGGTTTTGTAGATCGAGGGGAGAGGGTTCCAACGGGATCGGTGATGAGGCAAACAGAGGCCGGAGGGCGAAGAGATCTGGGTTTGAAGGTGGCGACGCCGCCGCCGGAAAAAGCCCCGATCCAAGAGCATCGCCGGTCGGTTGGCCGTGAAATTTTGGAGGTTGGCCAGAAATGAGGAGGTGGTGAGGGGTGGTTGGCACATGCGGCCTGAAAATGGCCAGAAATGGGTCAAACGGCGATGGCCAGTGGTGGAGGGGAAAAATGGCCGTCGCAGGAAAACGCTCCGATCCCGGCGCGTTACCGGCCGGTTGGCCGTGAGATTTGGGTGGCCGGTTGGAATTGAGGAGGCAGAGGCAGTGGGATGGCGCGTGTGGCCCTCCGGTGGCCGGACGATGGCCAACCGGTGGTGGCCGGTGTTTCTCCTCCTCTCTTTCTCTCTCCTCTCTCCCTTTCTCTCTCTTCTCTCCCACCTCACCTAAGAAAAATCACATTGGTGCCACTGTGCACTCACAGGAATGGCTGAGATCGCGACACGTGGTGTTTCATTGTTCACCGATTCAAAATATTAAAATATTACGGTATTCGGAAAACTTCGCATGTCCATAACTTTCAAACCACATGTCTAAATCGGACGTACCGCTACTCTACAGACTCGTATCGATGAGTACTTCACAAACATGCATGAGTCAAAGCTCATTTCCCATAAATAAAAAGTCAACTCCAGCACCCTTAGACAGTTTGGATCCCAATCTTGTTTTGCTCATAACTTTCAAACCGTAACTCCGTTTTCGATGTGCTACTAGTCTACGAACTCGTGCCAACGCGTACTTTGTAATGGTACCTTAGTCAACCTAGAATTCCATCTAAGTCAAAAAGTCAACTTTTGACCCATTCGATCCACGATCAAAGTCAACGGTCAACGGTCAACCTCGATCAAAGTTGAAAAATTTCCGGTGTACTTCGGGACGGGGTGTTGTAGAAGCCTTAATGAAATTGAAGTAGCCCTCCAACTGCTTTGAAAACCAGAGAATTGGTATGTAGGAGAGTCATATGAATTCTCCATTTTCTAACTTCTTGAATTCTTGGTTGTTTATTGCATGGTGATGTAGAGGACCCAAAGTAGCTCTCTCTGATTCGAAAAGAAAAACAAGGTAATGAGAAAAATCTGGATCAAATTTATCAAGAAAGGCTGTTGGATGCTCTGTGTCCAAAAACTATGCACATAGAGCCAATCATATCTGTAGGATTTTTAGAACAAAAAACACAGCAAAAACGAAAGAGAAAGAAGCTTAAACTGGTGTGGTGAACTCACTCGTTCATTTTTGGACAGAACATATAAACACAAATTTTCAGAAATAGTAAACCACTTAATTTTCACCTACTACTACAGTAATCATATTGCCAAAAGACAAGCCATACTTCAGCTACCTAATACAACAGTGTTTTTACCAAAAACTACAAGTACAGTAACTAATCATCACAAAGCAACTTATGAAAGAAACAAAAGTGACAGTACACTAACACTCCTCCTTGACATTTTTGCTGGAAACACTAAGATCATTTCTTAATGTTTCAAACATATTTCTTGGCAAAGCTTTTGTCAAATATCAGCAACCTGGACCTCAGAGCTGCAATGAACCAGCTTCACTTCACCATTTCTTTCAGCTTCTCTCATAGCATGATATTTGACTGGAATATGTTTTGTTCTTCTATGTTGACCTGGATTTTCAGCAATGGAAATTGCATACTTGTCACAATATATAATGGTAGCTTCTTTTTGCCTCTCATTTAAATCAACAAGCAACTTCCTTAGCCATAAATCTTGATTTGAAGCAGCTGCAGCAGTAATATATTCAGCTTCAGCTGTGGATTAAATAACTGAACCTTATTTTTGTGAGCTCCATGAAAAAGGAACCAAAAAAAAAAAAGCACCCTGAAGTACTTTTTGAATCCTCCATGCTGCTAGCCTAATCACTATTAACATAGCTAATCAACTTGCTTTCTTCTTGCTTTAAAAACCAAACACCATAGTCTATGGTGCCTCTAATGTACCTTAGCATTCTTTTAGCTGTAGAATAATGCATATGTGATGGAGCATACATAAATCTGGAAAGCAAACTCACAGAAAACATAATGTCAGGTCTAGAAGCACATAAATACAACAAACTTTCAATAAGGCTTCTATAGGTTGAAACTTCAATCTTGACAGCACCATCTTTGAGTTTAAATTTTTTATTGTAAACCATTGGAGTGTCAACTGGATTACGCTTCTCCATGTTAAACTTTTTGAGTAGTTCCACAGCATACTTCTTTTGGGATAAGAAAATGCCATGATTAAATTGACATATCTCCATGCCTAGAAAGTAGTTCATCACTCCCAAATCTGACATTTCAAACACCTTTTGCATTTCAGATTTAAACTCCAACACACTTTGTCAACCTCCTCCTGTAACAAACAAGTCATCAACATATAGAGAAACAATCAATTTTCATCATTTGAACCTGACTTCACGTACAAAGTAGGCTCATTCTCACTCCTTTTAAATCCCTTTCCAACAAGGTGTGAGTCAATTCTGCTATACCAAGCTCTAGGAGCTTGTTTCAAGCCATAAAGAGCCTTATGCAGTCTATAAACTCTGTCTTCCTTTCCTTGAACAACAAAGCCTTCAGGTTGTTCAACATATACTTCTTCCTGCAGGTAACCATTTAGAAATGTAGATTTCACATCTAAATGGTAAACTTTCTAGTCTTTTTGAGCAACAAGTGCTAGTAGAAATCTGATTGTCTCATGTCTTACAACTGATGCAAACGTATCTCCATAATCAATACCAAGTTGCTGCACATAACCTTTAACTACCAATCTTGCTTTATGCTTGTTTATTGTACCATCTGCATTGAGCTTGGTCCTAAAGACCCATTTCACTCCAATGGCCTTTTTGCCTTAGGGTTTGTTCACCAATTCCCAAGTTCTGTTTTTGTTTATCATATTGATTTCAGTTTTCATGGCCTCTCTCCATGTCTCGAACTGATTTGCGTCATAGAAAGTAATTGGATCACACAATGCTAGGTTGCATCCCTCATATACATCAATAAAAGGTCTTGTACCTCGCACATCGGACATGGGTCTTGTAACTCGAACATCAGACAGGAGTCTTATATCTCGGACATCGGATAGGAGTTTTATATCTCGGACATCGGATAGGAGTTTTGTATCTCAGACATCAGACATGGGTCTTATAGCTTGGACATCGGACAGGGGTCTTGTATCTTAGACATCGGACAGGAGGGGTCTTGTATCTCGGATATCAGATAGGTGTCTTGTATCTCAGACACTTCTCTCGGGTACATCAGTGAAGGGTCTTATACCTCAGATGCTTCTCTCGGATGCATCAGTGAGAGGTCTTGTACCTTGAATGCTTCTCTCGGATGCATCAGTGAGAGGTCTTGTACCTCGAATGCTTTTCTCATATACATCAGTCAAGGATATTGTACCTCGGATTCCAACAGCATCTTCATCATTTGAATCGATCTCCTCCTGAATCTCATCATGTCCTTGGATAAAATTCTTTTCTGAGGCTTGAACTTCACTCTTTTCCCAATTCCAAACAGCAGCTTCATTAACTTTAACATTCTTACTAACAATTAGCTTATTAGTCTTCAAATGATATACTCTGTACCCTTTTGTGTTGCTGCTGTAACCAATAAAAATTCCCATATTAGCTTTTTGATCTGACTTGTCTCTTTTAATTTCAGGAACATGTGTATAACAAATGCTCTCAAATATCTTCAAATGCTCCACAGTAGGCTTGACTCTATACCACACCTCATATGGAGTTTTAAACTCCTATGCTTTAGTTGGTAATCTATTTAGCAAATACACTGAGGTATTCACTGCTTCAGCCCAAAACTTCTTTGGTAGTTGCTTCTCAAACAATAAGCATCTACACATCTCCATAATAGTCATGTTCTTCCTCTCACTAACCCCATTTTGCTAATGAGTATAGGGAGAGGTCAGCTGATGTTGAATTCCAGCTTCTTTGCATTGCAACTCAAACTTTTGAGCCGTATATTCAGTCCCATTATCTGATCGTATCACCTTGATGCTACATTTTGCTTGATTTTCAACCATGGCTTTAAAATTGGTGAATATCTCAGCAACTTCATATTTTTGTTTCAGAAAATACACCCAACACATTCTGGAGAAATTGTCTATGAAAGTGAGAAAATATCTACTACCGTTGATAGAATTCTCACTTATAGGTCCACATACATAATTATGAATCACCTGAAACTTTTCAAAGGCTCTCCAAACGCCTTTCGAAGGGAATGGCAACCTTTATTGCTTACCAACCTGACACACTTCACACACTTCCAAATTTTTGCTAGCAGCAGGCATATTTTCAATCAATTTCTTTTCATACATTAGATTCAAGGAATCATAGTTACAATGACCAAGTCTTTTATGCCACAACTTAGATTCATCACTAGTTTTGGCATAAAAAACATTGTTTCCCTTGTTGTTTCACTCTACAACAAAGCTTTTATCTTTCATTCCAACATTTAGAATTTCACTTCCATGTTGATCATATATTATGCAAGACTTATCTTGAAAATTCAAAGAATATCCATTTTCAAGCATTTATCCCACACTTAACATGCTTTGATTAATTTCAGGTACATATAACACATTTGAAATGAGTTTAGTACTTGTTGAAGTTTCCACAGCCACATCTCCTTTACCTTGAACTTGAATAAAATCTCCATTTCCTATTTGGACTTTGGAAACAAAGCTTTTATCCAAGGTCTTGAAGAGATTAGCATCACGAGTCATATGTTGAGTGCAGCCACTATCCACCAACCAAGCTTCTTTGCTGCCGTTTTCTGCATAACATATAGCAACAAACAGCCTTTCCTCACTTTGCCGTGCTTTATCAGCAAAATGTACTTGGTGTGCTTGTTGCACTGGTCCTCCTTTGTTTTTGCAAACTTTTTCAATATGTCCAAGTTTTTTGCAAGCTCTACATTGAACATTAGGCCTAAACTAACAATATTTTTTAGGATGGTTGTCCTTTTTGCAATGAGAGCACTTCATAAACTTCTTTCTTTCACCCTCTCTGCTTGTACCAGCATCATGTTTTACTTTAACATTACTTACACCCCCTTGCTGCTTCCTTTGATTATTGTTTGCTGGAGCCTTACCTTTTTGTAATGCTAGAAAAGCACTTTCTGGGATTTCTTCTTGTCCTACAGATCTTCTTTGTTCAGTTGCTTGTAAAGCATTAACAAGCTCTGACAAAGAAATCTGATTCAGGTCTCTTGACTCCTCCAAGGATGAGATCTTTGCTTCGAACTTTTCTAGCAAGCTGACCAGCACTTTCTCCACCACTTGTCTGTCACTCAGCTCCTCTCCAAGAATTCTGATCTGGTTTACTACCTTCATGAGTCTGTCAATAAAGTCTTTTACCAACTCAGAATCTTTCATTCCTGAAGTTTTGAACTCCCTCCTTAAGTTCAATACCTGTATTTGTCTTGTTCTTGCACTTCCCTAGAGCTCTTCTTTTAGCTTGTCCCAGACCTCTTTAGCTGTAGTACAAGCCATAATTTTGATGAACATCAGTTCTAAAACACTAGCATGTAAGACAGAGAAAGCCTTAAACTTTTTAGCAACCTCCTCACTATGTTGCTTTATTTGAGCGATAATGGGATTTGTTGTCAAAGGGGGAGGATTTTTTTCGGTCTCTACTACTTTCCACAAGTCAAAAGCTTGACGGTAAGCTTTCATTTTTATAGACCACATGGTATAATTTTCTCCAGAAAATATAGGAGGTGATGGAGCAGAAAAATGAGTTGAAGCCATTTAAAAAAGGAAGGAAAGGTAGAAGGAAGGTTTATGTTTTTTTTTTTTTTTTGCTATTTCACTCACAGCCCCACTAAGATCATTAGAGGTCTGATACCATTTGTAGGATTTTTAGAACAAAAAATACAGCAAAAATGAAAGAGAAAGAAGCTTAAACTGGTGTGGTGAACTCACTCGTTCATTTTTGGACAGCACATATAAACACAAGTTTTCAGAAACAATAAACTACCTAATTTTCACCTACTACTACAGTAATCATATTGACAAAAGACAAGTCATATTTTGGCTACCTAATACAACAGTTTTTTTACCAAAAATTAAAAGTACAGTAACTAATCATCACAAAGCAACTTATGATAGCAACAAAAGTGACATTACACTAACAATATCCAATTCTCATCATTACATGGATTTGAAAGTGGTCGGATTTCCTGTGAAGGGCACTAATATGTCGGTTGAACCAGTCAACAATTTCAGCAGGAGGGTAACAAGAGCTATATATCATGCCTCTATTGAAGTCCTGTAAAAATACGAATTATATATTCTGATAAGTAACAGAGAGATATGAGTATGAAAGAGAACCCAACTAAGCTAATAATTGATTACTTAATTAATTTTTTACCGATCCACTTATTCTTTGGTAAATGGGTTCTGGCTTAACTGCATGAGATGGGTTTTCAGCTTCATTGGCCTGAAAGCCACAATGTACAGCAATTTCCTTCAAATGGTGTATAGAACAACCTACGAGAAATAAGCAATTGCTGCTTTCAATCAACCGGCACTACAACACTTTCACATTTAGCAGCACCAGTACTTTCATCTAATATTTTTGGACATCCGAAACAAACCACAAAATGCAACAAAGTTAAGTACCTTATCTTCAACAATGAATGGTACATTGACCCCGTTCCTTATGCCAACATATTTGACAAACCATTCTAACTGTTAATGGAGTCTAATATAAAAGTAGATAATTGTTTAAATTTGAATGAGATTTTTGACTTCTTTTAAATGTTTGAAATGTTTAAGTTTGAATGATAGTTGTTCAAAAAAAAAAAATAATAGCCAAGATTGTTCGTTAAATACCTTGGTCAAATACCTTGCTCTATGGATTACTCACCTAATATAATATAAATATATATGTATATATATATATATATATATTCGGTTGTTTTATGTTGCAGACATCTTCATTTATTTATCTTGCATTTAAGTCAAAAATCATTTAAAAGACAGCCTTCCACATTATAGAATTTTCTTTTATATATATGTGTGCCTAAAAAATATCATTTAATTAGAAAAAAATGAAGAAAAATCCCAATAAATAGAATATTATTAAGATTATTCTATTCAGCATAACGTAAAGTTGAACCATGAAAGAGATAAGTCCTCATCAAATCATGACATATGAAAAACAAAATAAAGCAAACTAAAATGCAATATGAAGACTAATTAGGAGCTAGCTCTAAAGGTGTCGGCCAATCAACTTGACACGGTAATATCTTTCAAATTCAACGTTCATAGGGTAGCTCCTTGTTCTTTAATCTCCAATTTATTCATTATTCTACTGCATAAACCACAATGAAAAGTAGCAAAGAAGAGACTAGCTAGAGGGTGAAAGTGAGATTGGTGGCTGCCTCTCCAGCAACATTGAGTAGAAAAGAGTCCCTCAAAACAATGATCTCTGCCTACTGATAAGCAAGCAACAGAGGGATTAGTATCGCAGAATTTGTTTAGCCTTACGCATGCAGTGGATTATTGTCCCAAAAAACCCTTTCTCATCATGTCTGTATAGAAAGACGAACACCACTCTTCTGAGCCGAAAAGCCTTTTATATCATTTTTTGGTCAAATTCCTGCAAAATAGAGAAACAGATTGAGAATATATATATATATATATATATGGGGAAAAAAAAAAAGGCTGGGCTAGCTAATATAATTTTTTACTATGCCCATTTTCTCAGGGAAAGTGGGTTCAGTAGTCATATTTCCTGGTTGAGAACTAGCATACCAATTGTTATTTCCAGTACTGCTCTTGCTTCCCAGCTCATGATCAACATGTGAGTGGGTTTCTTGAGCACTTTCATTGGCCATAAATTGACAGATGGGATCTAAATTGTCAAAGAACCCTGTCATGCATTTGGTTATTGATTTTGTGAATTCTTCCACATCCTGTTTGAATAAGAGACGGACGCCAAGATTCTCCGTAACCAAGCCTGGACACTCATTATAGATATCTACAGCTATGTAGCTCTGCCCATGAACTCTGCAAGCAACAAAGAACTTGGTATATAGGTTAGCCAGATGAATCCACTTATATATGACCACTTGAATTTGTCTTTAGTGATTCGAAACACGGGGGCAGGATTCAAACAACATGCTTGATCTGTACTTAAATGACAAAGAAGTCTGAACGCAACATGTAAGTTCTCGTCATCAATGATTGCATTTGGATGCTCCTGAACTGAAAAAGCAACACATATAGCAATCCCCCTCCAATCTTTATCAGTTTTCAGATCTGGAGGTAATCCGATTCCCACTGTTCACTCACTAACTCGATAATCTCCAAACCACTCCAGAATTTCCTTCCGAGGGAAACATAAATTGTATGTGGAGAAAGGACTAAAGGGCTTCAAAACAGAAATGATATGTCCTTTGAGGCTGAGAGTAATCAAGACATAAAACCTGACGTGGAGTTCAAGCATATCCTCAAGATTTCTTTTCCATCTTGCCAAATCATTTACAAAGAGTGGAGTCTCTGCCATTATCTGCAAATGAATTAGACCAAGCTTTGAATCTCCTGAACTTCTTTCTTCAAATAGTTTATAAGAAGATTCCATAAACTTTCGTTTAGAGTGGACAACAATTGGATCACATGGAATAGTAATTTGCTCATACGCGGTTGAAACCTCTTTGTCTACATGTTGTGCACTTAACACAAACATGTTTGTCTGCAGGGATTCATCCTCCTTGTAACAAATCCACATAAAGGAAATTTATCAGTTGACAAATTTTACAGACAAATGGATATATTGATAGCAAAAACAAATGTCTAGCCACAAGAATTAATTAAACCTTTGAGAGGAGTAACTTGAATGGATTGGCATTTCTTGTTCCTTTGTTTCGGGCTTGACAAACTGAAACGTATCAATGATACTTTCCACTAGCATTTCATATGCTTGGTAACATAATTGCTCATCATCTGCATAGCCTAATTGGCACTCATTTATCATTTCAATTACATTTCCCAGATCTTTCTCATATATTGCTCGGATCCCACACCTTTCAACTTCCACATTTGGTATGCTGGTCCTAAACAAAACGCTTATTCCCCAACATCGGTTCAACTGATGTTCTTCGAAATACACTCGTGGGACATGAAATAAAAAAGGTTGCTGTGAATGGGGCATTATGGGAAGATTATCAAGCGTTTTTATATGTGAAATACTACTTCCATGAGAATGCAAGTCAATATGAAGCAAAGGAGGAGCAATTTTTGAATCTGAATAATTCTTGAGCGAATCAGAGGGACTCATTTTGAGTGTAGCATATAGACTAAGTCCTATCCATGACTTGTCATCAAGTATGTTTGCAGGAAGATAGCAAACTACATTGCACCCCGCACTTTGATGGAAGAACCAACCTGAGACAAATCCTACTATAGGAAAACTGAATGGGATAGGCAAGTTGCGTGTATATAAGGATCCCTGTAAAAAGTGCATAAATTAGAGAGTTGTTTATAATGATTGGAGTAAAATAGAGATTGGTCAAGCAGAGCTAGGAAAAGAAACAGAAATATATGGTAGTGTGATTGATCACCTCAAAGAATATTCTTGAAAGTAAGGCGTTTAGATCTATTCTCAGTTGGCTGGTAGGATGCAAAGTTCCAAAGACTTGCTTTCTGGGACTTGAATCATGTTGAAGTTCATGGATATCACCAGATCTTTCCAATTCACTTGCCTTTTCTAGTATATGCTTGTAATGTTTAATAGAGGTCAAGTTTAGGTGTTCATTAGATGTATCAACTAAATCTTGAGTAAACTTTGCCACATCTTTGTTAAATATTACATGCAGCCCACATTCTAGCACCTCCACGTCCGATCTGTCTGTCGAAATCGAAGCTTCAATATGACTTGCTCGATCCAATTGATTTCCAAACCTTGTCTTCGGTACATAGACACAAAGTCCATAAGACCCGACCTTGAAGCCGTTGAAGCTTTCTATCTCAAGGGGATTTTGAAGACAACCTTCACCAGTGTAAAACTTACAGAAAGTATTGTACCGACCGTCATGAAAGTTTTCTTGTTTCTTGATTAGGAAAACAATAAACAGGGCAAATCCAAGCCACGTTTCATTACTATCTTTTTCAGGTAGTCTGATTCTTTTAGAAGACCCAGAACTCATATGTATGCACCAATCTGGAATTCTTGCACAAGGAAAACGAAGTTCCAAGTTTCCTCCATGATAGATTTGATCCTATTGAGTACAAAAACATAAAATAAAATAAGAAGGAAAGCTTAAGAAAAATATTCAGTGAGACAAAGAGAAACAGAGCCGACATACCTTAATGAATTTAGGAAAGAGTGTGGCGATATGTTCTTCGGGCATTGGAAGAGGGTGGTGTGTAAGACATCCTTCAGCCTTGACTGAATTACGACAATCAATGAAACTGAATCCCTCATCAGAAGGCCATATTGTCATATGATCATTTAGAATAGGACAATCATTTGCCTGTACATGTTTCACATTCAATGGAAGTTTTGGCAATGATCCAAGTTTTCTACAATTATCCACAGAGAAACGTCTAAGATTAGAAAGCTGAGAGATGCTATCAGATAAGCTCATGAAATTGTTTCCACTCAACTCTAAACGCTCGAGTAAGGTCAAACAACCAATGTCTTCAGGGATCGCTCCTTCTTCTAGATTACATTCAGCTAGACTTAAACATGTCAAGGAGCTTAAACTAGAGAATGACTCAGGCAACTGGAAACTGATATTGGATTCTGATAAGCATTAAGATGATGATCCGTCTGCCACACCACCACATTGGGCGAAACATAGTGTTTTAAGGTTCTTCAAACGTACAATGGAGGAAGGTGCTTTCCTTATAGCAGTTCTACATGCATCAAGTTTCTCCAATTTTTCCAAGCTGCCTATGTTTTCTGGCAATTGGTCAATAAGTGAGCAACCTGAAATGTTAAGATTTTCCAGAGATGTGAAACTGCAAATGAAATCTGGAAGACTTAAAAGGTTCTTGCATTCTCTAAGATCCAACAAAATAAGGCTACTTAAGCGCTCTGCTGATGTTGGTAGCTCTTTGATAGCCGTCCCATCCAAATAAAGTTGTGACAAATGACTAGTATCTCCCACAATCTCTGGAAATCTATCAAGTTTTGTACATCCAGAAAGAATAAAAGTCTCAAGAAAGTTGAAGCAGATGCCTTGGGGAAGACTGTCAAGAGATTCACAACCTTTCAAGTTCAACAACATGACTTGTTTGAGCTTTTCGATTGTCGGATGAATTTTTGATAACCTTTTACAACCTTCAAGGATCAGCCTCTCAAGACTGGGGACCCTACTGAAGTCAGGGGTTTCGACCAAGTACTCACAATTGCTAAGATTGAGCACTATTAACTTCTCCAAACGAAGCTATATAAAGAGAGAGAAAAAAAAAATTAGCTGACAAACAAATAATGGAAGCTGGAAAAGGCATTAATATAAGCTTAATGTAATTATTTACTTAAAACAAATATCAATGGTAGATAATCTTACTGTAGTTTCTTGATCCCATAGTCGTTCAATACAACTGTCAGACGTGTTGAGTTCAACAAGATTTTTAGGTTGAAAACTTGATGGCATATAGTTTAGAGGATATTGATGCCAATCCAAAACGCGTAACTCATTAGAAAGGTATCCACATTGAGAAAAGTTAGGCACATTATGAATCTTCAACAACCGTAGCTTTGTCATTTCTAACATCTTCTTCTCCTCACTCAACTGCAGTTCTTCGTTTTCAGGCAAATTAAGGAATATGCCTTCAACGGCTTTTGTTCCCTGCAGCAGTAATGGAAGAGGTCATCCGCCCGAAAGAAAAGAAATAGAAATTTTTTTTTCCTTTTTTTGGGGAAAAATTTCATCTACAATCACAAAGTTTTGATGAAAATTCAACACCTCCATGTTTAAAAAATCATCACTTACCCTTCCATGTTTGAGTAGTTACCATTTACCATTCTAGGAGTAGATTTTTTGATTTTTTGATTTTTTGTTTTTTTGTTTTTTTGTTTTTTTTTTTTTTATAAAATTGATTTATGGAAAGTTTATTTTACCCTTATATGTCAGAATAAATATTTTTTTTATAAAATTGATTTATGGAAAGTTTATTTTACCCTTATGTGTCAAAATAAATATTATATTAGTATTTTACCATTTACTTTATAATAATGTATATTAGGAAATATCATTTACTATAAATTTGATTCATATAATGACAAATGATATAATTAAAAAATGATAAATAATATATTATTATATAAAAAGATCATAAAATAAAGCTTTGTTATTTATTTTGAAATTAAAAGGTAAAATAGTTTTCCTAAATGAATTTACTCAAAAATCTAACTCCAAAAAATGGTAAAAGGTGACTTTTCCAAAGTGATGGCTTTTCGAGCCTCAGAAATGTCAACAAATTGTCACTAAACCTTGGGGGGTAGATGAAATTTTTTTTTTTTTTTAATGTGGTTTAAATGCAATATTATATATAGTATATAAGAATGCATATATTCACATCCATAAATTAACATTATATATAGTTTTGATACGTAAGAACTATTTTCCAAATTATATAATAAGAGATATAGTGACATAAAAAAATACTAAAGGTAATCACATTTTCAATTAGATTTTTGATTTTAAATTATTTCTTATATTGGAGTGTCGTTTGTAGTATGTACTTGTCACTCCATCTTCTATTATAATTTAAGGAATAGTTTCCAGACATCAAACTTTATTAATGAATCTATGGTAAGATGCAAAAGTAAACTGTATTTCAGTTAGATAGTTTACCTCATACTTTTCAAGTACATAACGTGCATCCTTATGATTCCAGAGCCTACTACGTTTGCCCAACACGTCTATGGATTCTTGACGAACAATCTCATGACCAAATTCTTGTAGCAAATCATGCATCCATAGCTTGTCACTTGCAATAGTTATAAAGCATTTTTCTATAAGCACTTTTACACCACTTGTAGGATAAAACGTACAACTATCTAATATCTTTTTCACACGATATAGATCCTCTCCTTTGAAGAAACATGCTATGTCCAAAAAAATTTTCTTCGTCCATTCGTCTAATCCATTATAACTTACTCGACGCGCTCGATGAATTGGTTCATCATTTGGATGTTTCTTCAATTCAGCCAATATGTTTGACCATGCATCAACGGTTTTCGCTTTCAAGTAGGGACCCAAAACTTCGAGAGTTAAAGGATGACCATTTGCATATTCTACAACTTGGATGGACAACTCTCTATACTCGTCTAAATTACTGTTTTTGTCAAACGCTCTTTGATGTAAGAGTTTAAGAGCTTCATCATCATTTAGCTTATCAACCTTATATATGTAATCCTGTCCATAATTCACCACCAAATGTTTATCTCTGGTTGTCACAAACACTCTACTCCCTCGACCAAGCCAGTCATAGTGATTTTTCCAATTTCCAACTAAACTTGCTATTTGCTCCGGTTTATCGACATCATCTAGAATGATAAGCACCTTTTTGGAACGCAATCTTTGGCTTAATATATTGGTTACCATATGATCATCATGTATGTCTTCATCGTCACTCAATAAGATTTTGAGAAGACGCTTTTGCAAGTGAACCATGCCATTTTTTTCATATTCCTCTCTCACATTGCCAATGAAAGCGCTAGCTTCAAATTTGTCAAACATACTTTGGAAAAACCAACGAGCTAAAGTTGTTTTACCAATCCCCGCCATGCCCCATATCCCTATGGTGCAAACATCATGGGACTGGCATTCATCCACTAGCGACTGAATTTTCTTTATGCGAGAATCCATGCCAACCAAGTCATTTGAGGCCCTTTCATACAGTTCTTTGAAAATCTTATTAACAATTTCCTGTATAACATCTGATTCATGCCTGGAAAAAACAAAATATATGAAAATTTTTTTGGTCAACAAAGTCATGCAATGTGACATAAGCTATGTCCATTCACAATATATTTTTCCAAGATAAAAAGGGTCTATGGGCCTTCGTTCTTTAATTTTTACTTTAATTTGTTAGTATTTTTTTCTTCAACAAACGGTAAGATTGTTTTATCAATTTTCTTTGGCAAGCATGGAAGACAATATAGGACTTTTTTGCTTTCATGTATTTATTATTTTTTTTTCTATTCGCAATAGCACTTGATTGAAAAACAAAATCCGAGAAGATATCTAATGTTGCCAATATTTTATTTTTCCCTCCTTATAGGCAAAATATATATTTTTTCTTCATGAAACGTTGCAACTTAGGTTTGGTACATAGAACTGTATTATATTGTTTCCACTCTACTATAATATATTAACATTGTACGCTACTTGATGCAGAACTGTTTAATGAGCTTGTACAAATTTTACTAATTTTTACCTTTTGATTTCTTTTTTAATCAAACTAAATAAATTGATATAATTTTTATTTATATAGTCTACTATCTATGATTATATTAATAAATGTATTATCCAAACTCGAATTAAAGTTGAAGAATTGAAAATTAAAATATTTAATCTATTTTAAAATTTTAATACGGCAAGGAAAATAGGAATGAATTATATTTGTAAATGCAAGATATATAAAATAATAATATTTGTAGATGTAAAATAATAATATAAGGAACAAAACAAAAACTTATTATATACCATAGTGCTACAATTAACAGGGAAAGAATCACAAGAAAAAAAAAAAAAAAGCCCTTATATAACAAATATTTTTAATATACAACATTAAATTTAAATTTTACTTTTGGCATTTTAGTCCCAATAACTCCTTTTTCAGTTGTACTGTTAGTTCTTTGCCAATTGTCTATCCGAAATCCATTAACAAAAGGGATCAAAATATAATTTTGATAGAGCTTAGGGATCATGCATGTCAAGAATAAATAAATATATATATATATAAGATATTATTTCAAAACTAAATTAAAATCTTAAAAATATTTAGAATTGATAAAAATTTAAAAACTATATTTTTACTCAAAAGCATATTTAGAAATTGAACTGACTATTAAAGTTATGGGGGGGGGGGGGGGGGAGAGAGAGAGAGAGAGAGAGAGAGAGAGAGAGAGAGTATAAATTTACAAAATCAATACAAGGCGTAAAAATGTTAATAATTATTTTCCATAAATAAAAAAATAATAATAATTTGTTACAAAAATGAAGGATGTAAAAGGGAAACTTAGTAAGTGGCAAATGGTTTAAAGAAGAAAGCTAAAAAAAAAAAAATTATATATCTTTTAAAACTTTTATCTTTTTTAAAAAAATAAATCAAAAGACTTAAGCACTTATTCAGTTGTTTTTTTAATTTTTTTTAAATGGTACTTTATTCTCACTCTTCTATTATCGGATTTTTAATCTGAAAATTAGTTAGAGATTAATAGAGTGCAAAATGGATTACTTATGGAAAATATATGCCGATAACTCTTAAATTATAATCTCATTACAATTATATAGGACTGTACATAATAATGTTCATTAAAAAAATAACTCTAAATTATGAATAATTATAATGTTCTCATAGTTATTTGTAAATATGGCTATTGTGCAAAGAAATTGTACTATAAATTTATAAGAAAATTTAAGAAAATATTTATGAGAAATAAATGTTAATAATTTTATAAATAACGTCCTTCATAAATTTTTTTTTGATTTGCTTTTTTAATTTTTTTAAGTAATGTTATAAGTATGTAAAAATCACTAGACTATAATATTTTTTATAATAACTATTTTTTTCCCATCCAAAAAAATCGTGCGGGTAAATATCATACCAAATAAGCCAAATTTACTTGACCTAGACTATAATAATTTAACACTCAAAATGCATAATAGAATATTAAAAAAATATATGCAAGTTATGTCATAAAGTATTTGATAACAAATTCTAATTTTTTTTTTTATACTAAAGTAGTAAATATTTGTAAGTGTAAAATAGTACAGCATGGCTGATAATGATCTGGCGATAATCCCAAATCCTAATTCAAGATCTAATACTGAAATCTTTCTTCCCAAGTTATCAGAAAAAGAAAAAGAGAATAAAATAGTAAAAAAATAATAATTTTTGTTATTAATGATTAGACATAATCATTAGATGAATAATAGCTATTAATTAAAAAAAGGGAGGAATTTAATAAAACGCGAGTGAAGAGGAATAAAATAATTAGTAAGATTGATTAATTATTAATGTCAATGCGGATTAATGACAAAGCCATTAAATTAATTACAGTTTTCTTATGCAATCAATTATTCTAATTTCGAGTCAAATATGACACTTCACAAGTAACGCTTGAATGGTATAATTAATTAACATAATTACCCTACCACGGTTAAATGTAAAAGCGAGTCAAATATGAGGAAACTAATTATTTACATGGATAACAATAATATTGATCTTTCATATTTAATTAAAAGATTAGTTATTCAAGAAATAATAATAATAATAATATTAACAAATGTACAAGAAATAGTTAAGAACAAAGAAATAAAAATTAATTAAGAAAGGGATCATAAATGGAGAGCTACATATCATTAAATTAATTAATTATTAACGTACTCGATGAGGATTAATGACAAAGCCATTAAATTAATCACAGTTTTTTTATGCAATTAATTATTCTGATTTGGAGTACCCTACCCATTAGAAAGAAAATAATAATAATTATTATATACAATCAAGTTTTGGGCATTATTGCTTAAGAGTCAAGGTGGTTAGCAACAATATTCTCAAATAATATTTAAACGGTATATGATTAATTAATGTATAATTACCTATCTGTCAGGACCCATCCAGAATTCTTTCCCCGGAATCCTAGACAAGCCCTGATCCCAGGGAAATACCACCGAACTTTCCAACGGAAAATCCGGCAGCACCTCCCCTAAGGGTAGGACTAACCAAAAATTACCTACACTGAAAACACACTTCTATAAACATCCCCTTATTCCTCCCACGTTACTACAATTTGTTTCCACAAATTTACAGCACTTCAAATAATAACAGCAGCAACCCAGTGCATAAAGAACAACTACACGTCCAATACAGTATACAGAGCATTATACAAATAAATGTGAAATTTATAAAATGACAGATAAAGAAGCAATACAAGGTCGAGAGGAAAAAAAGGAAGAAAAACTTCTTGAACCTTCGGCAACGAACTGAGACGTTGGGCTCGCCCCGGACAATCAACGTCTCCAACCTGGACCTAGGGGAACGGAATTTAAGAGTGCGAGATGCTAATCATCTCAGTGAGTGACCCTAACTACCGAAAACCTTTAATATTAATAATATAAAAATAAAGGAATTTAATTAATCCATACCGAACAATTACATAAATAAATAAATAGACAATTGAAATAATAATTTCTCTCAAAACCCTCACTATTCACTCCGTTGGAAATGTTCTCCTTTTAAAACATTTTCACAAAACCCGATATTCGTACTTCCCGAAAACCAAGGGAACAAATAATTTAATAAACAACAAATAAATAAATAAATAAATAAATACCCCAAATATAAATAAACTGCAATAATTTATAATAAATAATTTTGTACTCTTTGGGGTTTGAAACTTTATTTGAAAATTACACTTGACAATTACACCTGACTTGACGCACCACACCATATACCAGTGATGCCCTCCGATATCCAGCGTCCTGAGCACCGACTGGTGGGGGGATTAAAGAGAAAAACTTGCAAACGGCACTTCGGCGTCCCGACAGTACCGCTGCTGAAACCATCATCCCGGCCAAGGAGGGGGGCGGCTGTGCGCAATAACAAACTTGCCTGCCCATGGTCCAATGGCAACTCACGGGTGAAATAATAATACTTGCACGCTGAACCACATATACATATACCATAACACCAATACTGTGTGAATGCGTCTAAAATAATTATTAAATCAACCGTACCGTTTTCCAAAATTACCGTGGGAAATATATTAAATTCTCAAACTTACCATCCCACATATTTTTATTTAACACATCGGTACGAACCATCGATAACAAACAAACCACAATTTTCTCGAAGTACGAGATGCAACCATAAAAATACCGTGGGCATAATTTATAAAATTTAAACAAATTTTTTCGTAAAATATTTAACCCAATTATGCCTGAAAAATAATACTTAAAACCACGTACAAATACTACCGAAATACACTTTGCTCATGCATAATAAATAAATTAAACCACAATAAAACCATAACCAAATTATACCACATGAGCATAATTTAAATACCAATTAAACATAATTAATTGCCCAAAAATGATATAAAATCCAGACACAAGCAATTACTGAAAATACTTGCTCATGTGTAATAAATACCATTTAATCACAATAAAATAATAATCGGGAATTTCTAATGACCCCAAAATTTCATTTAGCACCAATGGATAAATATATATATAAAATAATATTTTTCCCGATTATATTTAAAATACGCCACATGAGCACCAATTACAGATATCAAATTAATACCACATAAATACAATTAATTACCCCAAAAATATTTTTAAAGGTGGGTCACTCACCTGGAGCACGCAATTAAACCATGATCCGCCATGGAATCAATTCCACGACTCACCGGTGCTCCTAGAACAAAATTCACACACAGTCAAATAAATTAATATTTTAATCGGGTAAATAATACCCGGTACCCGGGGGGTCAAACACAAACGTTATTCAAAATAGTCGAATAATATACCAAATTGAAGCTTGAGCGACGAGGATTACAAATCCGGTCTCCATCGACCCCAATTCCGCCGGAGGTGGCCGGAATTTGACCGGAAAGCTTCGGCCGGTTTTAAACTTGAGGGATCTCTCAAACGGTGGGGATTTTGGGCAATCTAACCCCGGAAATGGACTCAGAGGGGTCAAAAATGGTGGAATAGAGGTATGGGTCGGGCTGGGTTGGTCGGAAACGGCGAGAATCGCCGGAAAAACGTAACCGGCCGCCGCCAGCTTCACCGGCCCGATCTGGGCGCGTCCGGCGGCAACTGGCCGGGATATTTGGTGGCTGAGGTCGCGAGGAGATGGGCTACACCGGTGGCTGGTGCGTGTGGCATTCTGGCGACTGAAATCCGGCCAAACGGTGGTCAAACAGAGAGAGGGAGAGAGTCAAAGGAGAGAGAGAGAGAGCGAGAGAGAAAAAGTCTGTGTGATTTTCTTTGTCTCCGTCGGGCGCTCGGGGAAGAAGAATGGAAGAAAAGGAAAAGAAAGAGGAGGGTGTTTTCCCACGTGGGGAAAAAGAAGAGAAAAGAAAAAAGAAAAAAAGAAAAAGAAAAAGAAAAAGGAAAATAAAATAAAAATAATTAAATAATTAAATAATAATATTATTATTTAAAATAATAATAAAAATAATTTGATTTTTACACATGGTTGACATGTGGCTTCTCAACATGGTGACACATGGTCACCTACACTAAGTCACACGTAGCACATCGTTACGCGTTTAAAAATAATATTAAAATAATACGGTGGTTGAAAAACTCTATAGGTCCATAACTTTCAAACCACATGTCCAAATTGGACGTGCCGCTAGTCTACGGACTCATATCGACGAGCACTTCACAACCATGCATGAGTCAAAGCTCAACTTTGCATGAATAAAAAGTCAACTCCGGCACCCCTTGGATAGTTTGGACCTCAACTTGTTTTGCCCAAACTTTCAAACCGTAGCTCCGTTTTCAACGTGCTACTAGTCTACAAACTCGTGCCAATGTGTACTTCGTAACGGTACCTCAGTCAACCTAGAATTCCAACCGAGTCAAAAAGTTAACTTTTGACCCCTTCAGTCAACGGTCAACAGTCAACCTTGGTCAACATGCAAAAATTCCGACATGATTCGGGACGGGGTGTTACACTACCTCAGTTAAAACAAAAAGCAAGATAAAAATGAGGAAATTAATTACGTGGATAACAATAATATTGATCTTTCATATTTAATGAAAAGATTAATTAATAAATGAATAAATAAATAATAACAAAATGCACAAGAACTAAGAAGAAAGAAATAAAAATTAATTAAGAAAGAGATCATAAAATGGAGAATAACATACCGGCCTTGTTTCACTTCCCAGCGTGGTTCAATATCCGCCACTTGAGTCAAAGCATTCCTCCATTTGTTAACCGTATCCACATTCTGGTCTTTATGCTTACCAGTAAAGGGCTCCCCAAATGTCCCAGTCTGATTTCTCACATGGTTTGGTTCCACATGGTAGAAAATTGGAATAATAGTACGTCGCCGATCTAGATTGCAATATTTGACAATCTTTGCAACTTCGTTCAAGCACCAAGATGAAGTAGCATACTTCTCTGAAAAGACGACGATTGCAAATCTCGATTCTTGAATTCCCATCTTGATTCCTGGCCAAACGGCTTCTCCGCTCTGAAGGCCTTCATTGTCCCTGAAGGTGTCGATTGCTTTCTGATGCAGAGCATGGTACAGATGGTCTGTGAATCCGGTGCGGGTGTCCTCACCTCTGAAACTCAGGAACACATCTGTTAGAGTTAGTGACCCGAATTCTTGTTGACCTGACCCGAAAAGCTCGCGGTGCGACCCATTTGGTGAAACTAATTTTGGAGAAAAATTTGGGGCTCTGTGGTGGAAGCGGAGGTCTCGAGCTGGGTCCTGACAGATAGCGTAATTATACATTAATTAATCATATACCATTTAAATATTATTTGAGAATATTGTTGCTAACCACCTTGACTCTTAAGCAATAATGCCCAAAACTTGATTGTATATAATAATTATTATTATTGTACGGACCTGTTCAATTTTAGGGTTTCTTCAGTACAATATATATATATATTTTTTTTGGGGTTTTTTAGCCGTAATTTGGGGTTTTAAGGTATCGCGAAATTTTGCTCACCTTTGTACCAATTTTTCGATATTTGATTTGCTTCTCCCTACCCGTGGTTTTTCCCGTCAAGGGTTTCCACGTAAATTGTGTGTTTGTTCTTCATTTTCTTTATTTCCGTTGCTAGTTATTTTTCTCCCAATTCCGTAACAAGTGGTATTAGAGCCGCATCGATGTATTTGGGAATTTTTTTTTCTTTCGATCATGGCAACAAAGTTCGACATTGAGAAATTTGAGCGCAACATGAGTTTCTCCATGTGGCAAGTCAAGATGAAGGCGATTTTGACACAGAACGGTTTACACAAGGCGTTGGTTGGCAAGGAGCAGATGCCGTCTTCGTGGGATGCCGAAAAGAAAGCCGAGGTTGATGAGCGTGCCCTATCCACCATTCAGCTATGCTTGTCCAATGAAGTTTTGAGGGAGGTCCTTGATCAGAAGACAACAAAGGACTTATGGGACAAGTTGGAATCTTTGTACATCACAAAGAATCTCACAACGAAACTGATTGCGAAGCACCGTCTATACACCCTTTCTATGGTTGAAGGTATATCTATTAAAACACACATAGATGACTTTTCTACTATTTTGTTGGATCTGGCGAATATGGACATTAAATATGATGATGAAGATCAGGCCCTAATGCTACTGCGTTCCTTACCTCCATCGTATAAAAATTTTAGGGAGACTTTGATTTACAGTAATAAAACCCTAAAATTGGAGGACGTGAAAGCTTCTTTATATTCTAAGGAGTTGTTTGATAAGGAGTTGACCAGCAGTTCAGATAACAATAATTTTGGGAGTTCCGGAGGAGAGGGTTTGATTGTTAGAGGTAGAACATCATCTAGAGATCAAAATAACAATGGTGGTAGTCGGCCAAGATCGAAGTCAAGGTTCAGAAACCTTATTTGTCACTACTGTAAGAAAAAAGGGCACATCAAAACTGAATGTCGTAAGCTTCAGAATAAAAATAATGAAAAGAGTAAGGAACATGCCGAAGCCAGTGTCGCACATGAGGAAATTGAAGATGGAGATGTTTATTCAGTGACTGAGGATAGTTCGGGCAAGCAGGGATGGATTTTGGATTCAGCCTGTTCGTTTCACATCTGTCTCTATAGGGATTGGTTCTCTTCTTATGTTCCAGTGGATAAAGGTGTTGTGCTGATGGGAGATGATCATCCTTGCTGTGTCATCGGCATTGGAACTGTAAGGGTGAAGATGCATGATGGAATTATCAGAACACTATCTGAGGTATGTCACGTTCCAGATATGTCTAAAAATTTAATTTCTTTATCTGCTTTGGACAAGTCTGGTTGTTCTTTTTCTGGTGGAGGTGGAGTTTTGAGGGTTCTGAAGGGTGCTTTGGTGGTGATGAAAGCTAGCCTGGTTGGTACATTATACAGGCTACAGGGTTCTGTGGTAATGGGGTCGGCTGCTATTTCAGTGTCCATGTCAGATTCGGATGTTACTCGTTTGTGGCATATGAGATTGGGCCATATGAGTGAGAAAAGTTTGGCGATGTTGAGCAAACGAAGTTTGCTTGGTGATCGGAGTATCTCGAAGTTGGAGTTTTGTGAACATTGTGTGTTTGGGAAGCAGAAGAGAGTTAGCTTCAGTACTGGAATTCACAAAACCAAAGGTACTCTAGACTACATTCATTCAGATCTTTGGGGACCCGCACGTACTGCTTCTAAGGGTGGTGGCAGATATATGCTGACCTTCATTGATGATTTCTCCAGGAAGGTCCGGGTATATTTTTTGAAGCACAAGAATGACGTATTTGCTATCTTCAAGCAATGGAAAGCTTTGGTAGAGAAGCAGACGGAAAGAAGGGTGAAGCGCCTTCGTACAGATAATGGATTGGAGTTCTGTGATGGTGTTTTCAATGAGTTTTGTAGAAACAAAGGGATTGTTAGACATCTCACAGTTAGAGGAACTCCGCAGCAAAATGGTGTGGCTGAGCGGATGAACAGAACTCTTATGGAGAAAGTCCGATGCATGCTATCGAATTCTGAGTTAGCACAGGAATTTTGGGCAGAAGCAGCTGCTACAGCTTGCTACTTGGTGAATCGTTCTCCATCGGCAGCAATCGATTGCATGACTCCTGAAGAGGTATGGTCTGGAAAACCTGCTAATTATTTAGATTTGAAGGTGTTTGGATGCCCTGCCTATGTTCATGTTAATGATGGTAAGCTTGAGCCTAGATCGAAGAAGGGCATATTTCTTGGTTACCCGCAGGGTGTAAAAGGATACAGAGTTTGGCTTCCTGATCCAAAGTCATCTAAGGTTGTGATTAGCAGGGATGTTGTGTTTGATGAGATGGCAATGCTGCATCCGAAAAAGGAGCTCGTTGTTTCAGACAGTATGCCAAAGCAGGTGGAGTTTAGGGTGGAGGAAGTAAGTACTTCATAGAATGGTTCAGTTTCAGGCCCATTTGAGACACCCACTCATGTGGAAGAAGAGAGAATTGAGGAGGTGCAGGAGCATTCGATTGCCAAGGATAGACCTCGCAGGGAGATCAAGAAGCCCTCTAGTTTAGCTGACTATGTCACTTTTGCTTGTGTTGCAGCACAGGAGATCGAGAGTCCCAGTGATCCTTGCAACTATTATGAAGCCATTTCATGTGAGGATTCTGCAAAGTGGTTAATTGCTATGCAGGAAGAGGTTGAGTCGCTTCATAAGAACCACACTTGGGAGTTGGCATTACCTCCAGAGGGTAAGAAGATTGTGGGATGCAAGTGGGTCTACAAAAAGAAAGAAGGCATTCCTGGTGCTGAAGATGCGAGGTACAAAGCACGTTTAGTAGCGAAGGGGTATTCACAGGTACAGGGAGTTGATTTTAATGATATATTTTCCCCTGTCGTTAAACATACTTTTATTCGTGCTTTGTTAGCGCTAGTTGCTATGCATGATTTAGAGTTGGAGCAACTAGATGTGAAGACCGCTTTCTTGCATGGTGAGCTTGAGGAGACAATTTATATGCAGCAACCCGAAGGTTTCGAGGTTGAAGGAAAAGAGGATCATGTGTGTTTGTTGAAAAGGTCCTTGTATGGTTTGAAGCAATCCCCTCGTCAGTGGTACAAGCGGTTTGATGGGTTTATGGTTAGCCATGGCTATTCTAGAAGCCAATATGATAGCTGTGTGTATTTTAAGAAGTTGGAAGATGGCTCATTTATCTATTTGTTGCTTTATGTTGATGATATGCTGATAGTGGCCAAGAAGAAATCCGATATCAACAGATTGAAAGCAGAATTGAGTGGTGAATTTGAGATGAAAGATTTGGGAGCGGCAAAGAAGATTCTTGGTATGGAGATTGAGAGAGATAGATCTGCAGGTAAACTTTTCTTGACTCAAAGATTTTTTGTTGAGAAAGTTCTGGAGCGTTTTGGAATGAAGAACGCTAAACCTGTAAGTACTCCATTAGCTACTCATTTTAGATTGTCTGCTGATATGTCACCACAGTCGGATAGAGATATTGAGTATATGTCACATGTTCCTTATTCTAGTGCTGTTGGTAGTTTGATGTATGCTATGGTGTGTACCCGTCCTGACATTGCACATGCTGTTAGTGTTGTGAGCCGGTATATGGCTAATCTTGGCAAACAACACTGGCAAGCTGTCAAGTGGATTCTAAGGTACTTGAGAGGCACTACTAACACTTGTTTAGAGTTTGGTGGAAGTAAGGAGGGTGTAAGTGGATATGTTGATGCAGATTTTGCTGGGGACCTTGATAGAAGGAGGTCCACTACTAGTTATGTATTTACTCTTGGAGATACTTCTATCAGTTGGAAGTCTGTTTTGCAAGCAACAGTTGCACTATCAACTACAGAAGCTGAATATATGGCTATAGCTGAAGCGGTGAAAGAAGCTATTTGGTTAAGGGCGTTGATAGGTGAGTTGAGCTCTGAGCAGGAGAGTACAGTCATCAATTGTGATAGTCAGAGTGCTATCTATCTCACTAAGGATCGGATGTTCCACGAGAGGACAAAACATATAGATGTTCGGTATCATTTTGTATGTGATGTTATTGCTCGTGGAGATATTGTTGTCAGCAAGGTGAGTACTCATGATAATCCTGCTGACATGATGACCAAGGCACTTCCAATAGCCAAGTTTGAGCATTGCTTGGACTTGGTTGGTGTTTGTTGTTGAGCTTTGCCTTTAGGAGCTTTTATGGAAGAGGATGAATGGCACTGTTGCTGAATTATCCGCAGAGAGCGTTGTGGGGATGCCTCTTGCTCCCAAGTTTGTACATATATATAGCCGCTGCTGCCATACTTGAATTGCAAAAAAAAATTATTATTATTGATTTATATATATATATATATATATATAATAATGTATATTTTTTATTAGCAGCTACCATATGGCTTAGCTGGTTTTTCTATTATTTTTATATCCTATGAATATATTAGTTAGGATTGACTCTCAGATGGAGACAAACATAAAGATATTGCGGATCGCCTAACAGATCATATATATTAATGAGAACATCAGATCTTGAAATTTTTTTTTTTAATTTATCAATGAATATTCAAATTAAGATTTGAGAGGATTTTCACGCAATATTCTAAAGTCAATAAAAGATCAAAAAAGAAAATAATGGATGGTTGTATTCATACTAACTAAATTTTTAATGGTATATATATATATATATATATATATGTGTGTGTGTGTGTGTGTGTGTGTGTGTGTAGCAACTGCCATAGTTGAACTGCAAAACATTAAAAAAATATATATATTTCTATTTTTACTTTTTTATTATATTAATGAACAATTATCAAGTGACATCCACATCTTATTAACTTTAGTTATTAGCTTGTGTGCGACGTATAATAATATACCAACGTTTCACCGACACTGGTATGACGTATAATAACAACGACGATCCATGTCCACGTTCAAGGGACTGTTATATTAATTACTAGCATCTGATATAGAGATGATGGGTTACGGATCCCCAAAATACTACAATATAATATATATTTAGCCCATGCTACTGTATGGCTTAGATGGTATTTCTATTATTTTTATACCTTGTGAATTAGTTAGGCATTGACCTTTTTTTTAAAAAAAAAATAAAACTTTACTATTATTAAAAAATTAATGAACTGAACAATCTGACAGGATAAGATAATGGAGCCATTGTGTAATGAGAAATTGAAAATGTATATGTATATAAATATTCAATTTAAGCTTTAAATCTATATCATCAATTAAAGCTATATTAATTGATAAATATTAGTATCAGATATACTAATATTCATTAATGAATATTGATCAAAGGAACAAAATTAATATTTGGGCTGAAATGATAGATCAACTAAAAATATATAATTGTTTGCACACCGGATCAAAAGGATTTTTGTATATGTCTTTCACACTTTCTAAAGCTCCGAGCGTTAATAGAATATCGATCGACAAATGAACTATGAACCAAAAGAAGAATGAGTAATATTCCAAGGCAAGGCTAGTGATCCATTACGATCTAGGACAGATAGATAAAACGTATATAAAAAGACCAAAAAAAAGAAAGATTTCTGATTAATCATGTCTTCCAATTAATGATAGGCAGGATGTACAACGAAAGTTGAAATAGAGGGCGTAAAAGACAAATTAAATGTTACAATACTTTCAATTTATTTATATACTATTTAATAACATGTGCTTAGTATGTGAAGGACAGCCTAACTAGTCACTGAATCTTAAACGATATATCTAAGTTTCTGATAGTAAAACTCAAAAAATAATGGATATAATAGTTGACGATATTATATTATAGTTGATGTAACAATGGATATAATTGTTGATATAATATTCCTTTTATTTTTATTTACATTTGATAAAGAATGTCTTAATAATAAAACTATTATGTCATACTAATGTGATCTAGTTGTATATATATAGTCATAATACTTTGTTATGTTCAACATTTTTTTGTTATGATTGTTATGTCCAACATAAAATAAAAAAAATTGTCATACTTTGTGAAGGTATATATTGAAGTCTCAAATGGAAATAAAAAAGATACTGTACCGCCATTAAAATTATCTTAAATAATATATATATATATATATATACAATTATTTATCATAAACTAATGTTCAAAGCATACAATATTAAAATTAATTGTGATAACGATGGATTAATTAATTAATTAAAATTAATTGTATATAGAAGCATGTGATAAATCAATACATAAATATATAATCAATAATGTTTGTGCTTTCACACTTTTCTAACACTCCACTAAATAAAAAAGGAAGAAAAATAAAAGGCTGAAATACTAAGTAGTGTTGCAGCACATGGCGACTCGTTGAGATGTTGCACATACGTAAGCTGTTAAGTTTATAAGAGGCTGTATATATATATATATATATAAACATGCATATATTCTGTAGATCTGGGTGAAGTATTTTAGAACATATATATATATATATATGTATACATATACAAGGCCAAATTCTCTCCCTTGTTCTCATATTATTATTCAAAGATGAAGTGAACACGTGTGAGTGGACATCCTTAAAACATGTGGTTAAAACATGATTCGCTACAGGGTGTGTTTGTATGCCTTATATGAGTGTGTTGCCTGATATAAGGCACATTTTTTTGGTGGGATCTAGCACATTTTTTAGCAAAATTATATATATATATATATATATATATATATTTCTATAGGTATGTGTTCCTTCTCCTAAGCTTTTACCTGATCCTGAAGTCTGAGGCCGTTAACTGATTTTTTTTGTTTCCAAATTTTAAGTTATAAATTGATTTAAAACTCAAAATGCAGGTTTAATTCCAGTAATACGCAATAATCAAAAGATCAAATCAGTGATAATATCTGTTACTTGATATCCAGTTACAACTTACAATTTTTACCACACTGAATCCTGTTTGACTACTAATTTACTTTTAGGCATAAAAATGTATAAAAGATATAAAACTATGAAATATCCTTCAAGGTATTAAAATTGCTTGAATAAAGAAAATGTTAAAAAATGAATTAAAAACACCATAGAATTATATATGCATTAGTTTGCAGTGGAGTTTATTGCATGTCTCTGTGAACTGAGTTGATATTTTTATAACTTATTGGTCAAATGCAGATTTAATTCAACCAAAACCGATTAAGTGGGGGCCGGTCATTAAGTGGACCGGAAGTTACATATCTATGGAGCATAAATTATACTTCGAAAATGAGAATTGAAGCAAAACCCAAAGAAATAATAGTCATATAAGAATAAGATTATTCCAGCATAACTTAAACAGTGACCATGAAGAATTGAAGTCCTTCTCTAATCATGACGAAAAAGAAACAGAGAGAGAAAAATCAGCACACAGAATCAGAAGAAACAAAGAAGAGAGAAGGGAGTGAAGCTTGAGATAGAGAATTCCCAGCATTGAGTAGAAAAGAGTCCCAGAGTACTGATCTCTGCCTACTGGCAAGCAGAGAGAGGCAGAGAGGTTATTCAATAACTTGTTTACCTTTATCGATGGGGTTAGAGTTGCCAGCTCCTTCCAGTCTTTCATGTTGCGGGTCATGACCATCATCCAACACCTTCTTGTTTCCCTCGTTATCAGCCTTAACATGAGAGACTGGATCTTTATTTTCAATCATGGAGGCCATGCAGTAGCTTATTGTACGCTTAAACTCCTCCTCATCATGTCTGTGCAGAAGACGAAAACCGCACTTTTGAGCCAGTAAGCCTCCTATGTCGCTTGCAAATGAAGCCTCAACAAGACTGGAGTGCTTCCACTGATCTGAAAACCAGAGCCGTGGTATATAGGACAGCCATATGAATTCTCCATTTATCTTCTTGACTTCTTCATTGGTCATTTGATAAAGATGCAGAGTATCCAAACCAAAGTTACAAATAAGGAACTGAGGAATTTCTGGATCAACATTATCAATAAAGGTACTTGGATGCTCATCATATGTAAAATATGCACAAAGAGCCACTCCTAGCCAATCACCATCATATAGATCTGATGGTAGTTGGATTTCGGCTGAAGGACCACTGCCGTGATGGATGAACCAGTCTAGAATTTCAGTAGGAGGGAAGCATGAGTTATATATCATGTCTCGATCGAAGGCCTGCAAAATATATAGATTATAAGTTCTGGTGATAGAGAGAGACCTTAGAATGAAAAAAATGCTGAGTTAGCTTTTTAATTATTGCTTACCATGCCAGTTTTGCCTGGCAAAGTGGGTTCAGCTGTCACATTTTCTGGTTGAGTAACAACACAACCTTTGCTATTTTTACTGCTGCTTCCCAACTCATCAGCACGACAGGGGCTTTTCTCATTTCCATCGCCCATAAATTTAGAAATGGTATCCAAATTGTCAAGGAACCCTGTCAGGCATTTGCTTATTGATTGTTTGAATTCTTCCACATCTTGTTCGTACAAGAGACGGACCCCGAGATTCTTGGTAAGCACGCCAGGGCACTCGCTGTAGATATCAATCACTATGTAGCTTTGGCCTTTCAACTCAGGAAGCAACAAAGAACTGGGAATGTAGGTTAGCCAAATGAACCCACCTACATATGACCACTTGAATTTGTCTTTGGTGACGTGAAACACGGGGGCAAGATCCAAACAGCAGCCTTGATCCGTATGCATATGACATAAAACTCTAAATGAGACTTCTAACTCCTCGTCAAGGATCAAATTTGGATGCTCGTTCACTGAAAAAGCCACACATACAGCGACCCCCAACCAATTTTTGTCAGTTTTGAGATTTGGTGGTAATTTGATTGCGAATGTTCGCTTGCTGACTTGATAATCTTTAAACCACTCCAGAATTTCCTTCCGCGGGAAACATAAATTGTATGTCGAACAAGTTTCAAAAGGCTTAAAAACAGAAATGATCTGTCCTTTAAGGCTGAGAGTAATGATGATGAAAAAGCTAGAATGACGTTGAAGGAAATTCTCCAGATTATTTTTCCACCTTACGAAATCATTTTCAAAAAGTGAAGACTCTGCCATTATCTGTAAATGAATTATACCAAGCTTTGAATCTCTTGAAGTGCTTTCTGCAAACAGTTTGTAAGAAGAAGATTCCAAAAACTGTTGTTTGGAGTGGACAACAACGGGGTCAAGTGGAATAGAAAGTTCCTTATATGCACTTGAAATTTCTTTGTCAACAGGTTGAGTACTTGACAGGAACATGTTGGATTCGTAATCCCTACAAAAGTCCACATAAGGAAATTAATTAATTAAATGAAGAATTTATGCATGGATATGATAGCACAAAAACAAAATTTATAGAAAATATATTTAACCTTTCAGAGGAGTAACTAGAATGGATGGGAATTTCTTCATTCCTTGTCACGGGCTTAACAGAGTGATATGCGCTGATGATACCCTGTACCAAAAATTCATATGCTTGGTAGCATTCTTGGTCCTCATTTGGAAAGCTCAACTGACACTCGGCTATCATTTCATTTACAGTTCCCATATCTTGATCATATACTGCACGGATCCCACACGTTTCGACCTCCAAATTTGGGGTGCTGGTTCTAAACAAAGCGCTTACTCCCCAACATTGATTCAACTGATCTTTTTTGAAACACCCTCGAGGTGCACTAAATAGAATAGTCTGGTGTGAATAATACGAAATGGGGAGATCACTAATCGTTCTTATATGTGAAACACTACTTCCATGGGAATGAAAGTCTATATGAAGCAAAAGAGGAGATCCCGAATCCAAATGGTTGTTATCCAAATCAGACGGACACAATCTAAGTGCAGCACACAGGCTAAATCCTACCCATGACTTGTCATCCAGTAAGTTTGCAGGAAGATAGCAAACTACGAAGCGCCCCACACTTTGGTGGAAGAACCAACCGAATGCAAATTCTGTTGAAGAAAAACTAAAAGGAATAGGAATGTTGCGTGCATACAATGATCCCTGTAAAGTTGTAAAATTTGTGAGTTATGATGGAAAAAGGGATAGAGATTGTCAGAGAATTAAAGGCATAGAATTCTCAAAATAGAAATAGAAATGGAGAATGATTAATCACCTCAAAAAACACTCTTGAAAATAAGGCTTCTAGATCTCTTCTCAGCTGGTTCGTAGGTCGATGTGCACTTCTCAAGGAATGAGTTACAGGAGGATGATGGGATTCGAGTACCTTGACATCACTGGATCTTTCCAATAATTCACTTTCTTTCTCTAGTAAATGCAAGTAATGTTCGACAGATGTCAAGTCTGGGTGTTTAGTAGATGATGCATCATCTAAATCTTGACTAAACTTTGGCACATCTTTGTTGATTGTTACAGGCAGACGACATTGTAAAAGCTCCACATGGATCTTATCCGATCTATTTGTTTGTTGTGGATCATGGATAATACTGCTGCCAGATTTGCTACACCCTTCCTGACCATCTGGATCATCGTACGTCGAGGCCATGCAATGATTTATTGTCTGCTTAAACTCTTCCTCATCATGCAGATATATAAGTCGGAGACCACACTTATGAGCCCCCCAGCCTCCTCTCTCGCTTACAAATGAAGCCTCAATGAGATTGCAGTTGTTCAGCTGATCTCCAAACCAGATACGCGGTATTAAGGACAGCCACATGAATTCTACATCATGTAACATGTGGAAGTTCTTATGCAGGGGGTCCAGACTAACTCTGTCAGTTTCCAAGTGGCAAGCAAGGTAGTGAGGAATTTCAGGATCGAACTCAATTGTATGCTCATGGTCTGAAAAGTAAGCACATAGCGCCAATCCTATCCAAGTAGCATCCCTACATAGATATGGCGGTAGCTGGATTATCACTGAAGGGCCACTAGTATGATGGGTGAACCACTCTAGAATTTCAGTAGGAGGGCAACATGATAGCATTAGTGTGTCTCGATCAAAGTCCTGTAAATTAAATACAAATTATAAGATTGTACTGATGAGCTCTAAGAGAGAGAAAGAGAGAGAGAGAGAGAGATATATAATTGAGAGTTGAAAAGAGCAAAGCTAATTATAATTTCTTACCAGTCCATGCAGATAAGTGGGCTGCTTAAAAAAATAGCTCATTTCACTAGATGGGATTTCATTTTCATGGTCCACAAATTGCCGGATGAGGTCCTGGTTATTGTCAAAGAATGATGAGGTGCATTTGATTATTGATTTTCTAAATTCTTCCACGTCTTGCTCGTACAAGAGCCGAACTGCTACACCCTGTGCAAGTAGACCTGGACACTCATTAAAGATTTCAACAAGTATTTCGGAGTCCTGCCCATTCAATTCTGCAAGCAACACACAACTAGGAATGTAGGTTAGCCAAATGAATCCATGTACAAATAACCACTTGAATTTGTCTTTTGTGATGCGAAACATGGGGACAGGATTTAAACATTGTCTTATATCCGTTCTCAAATGACAAAGAAGTCTGAAAAAGTCATTGTCAGAGTCAGAGATAGCATATGGATTCCCGTATACTGAAAAGGAAGCACATATAGCAATCCCTCTCCAATTATTATCAGCATTGAGATTCGGCGGTAGTTTAACCCCCATCCTTCGCATGTTAACTTTCCAACCTTTAAACCACTCCAGAGTTTCCTTTAGAGGAAAGCATATATTGTATGGCAACAAAGGATGAAAAGGTTTCACAAGAGAAATAATATGTCCCTTGAGACTGAGAGTAATGATGACGTTATAGCTTGTCTGAAGGAAATCTTCAAGATTGTTTTTCCAAGTTAGCCAATCATTTTCATGAAGCAAACTCTCTGCCATTATCTGTAAATGAATCAAACCTTTCTCTGAATCTCTTGAACTTGAAGTACCAGTCATATTTGCATTAATCCCTTGATATGTAGATTCGAAAAAAGTTTTTGAGTGGGCTACAAAAGATTCAGACGGAATAGATTTCTCATATGCAGTAGCTGAAACGTATTCGTCAACAGGTTGAATACTTGACAAAAACTTGTTCGTCCGCAAGGACTCGTACTCACTGTAACAACAAATTAAGCCACAAAAAGAGATTATGCATGGATATATGCTAATAAAATAGAACTACTTGATGGATGGTAACAAAATTTATAATATTTATGTTAGAAAATTTAACCTTTCAAAGGAGAAAGTACTAGAATGAATATTACGCATTTCTTCTTTCCTTGTCTCGACCTTATCGGACTCAACTGAATTAAGGAATTGTTCCATCAACTCACTGTATGATTGGTAACACCTTTGTTGACTATGTTCATCATCGGCTACCCTATTTAATTCAATCTCAGTCACCATGTCTACTACACTTGCCAAATCTTCCTCGTATACTACTCGAATCCCGCACATTTTTACCTCCACATCTGGGGTACTGGTCCTAAACAAAGCACTGACTCCCCAACATTGATTCAGCTCTTCTTCGAAATTCAATCGGGGTGCATGAAATACAAGAAAATGATGTGGAAAAGAGCAAACGTGGACAATAAACGTTTTTACATGTGAAATGCTACTTCCATGGGTGTGCAAATCAATATAAAGCAAAGGACGAGTAGTTTCTGAGCGAGATAGATTATTCCTTGTAAGTCTAGCATATAAACCAAATCCAACCCATTGCTTGTCATCAAATAAGTTTGTAGGAAGATAACAAACTACAGTGCGTCCCACACTATGATGAAAATACCATTCAAACGCAAATCCTTTCATAGGGAAATCAAAAAACAAAGGTCTGTTACGTGCATGGCATCCCTGTTTGTGTATTTATAAGATCAAAAAATTATATGTGAGTTTTAGAAGTCAAGAAAAATTAACAAATATAGACATGGACAAGACAATCGGATATAAATATATAAATATATACATATATATATATATATATATATATATTCAGGCATGTTAAGTTGTCCAACAGCTCATTAATTACACACGTAATTAATGGCGATGTCCTACCACGTCTAGTAGAATATATATTTATATACACACACACACACACACACATATATATATATATATATAGACGGTGTGTGTAGTGATCACCTGATACATTATTGAAAGCAATGATTGTAGATCTTTTCTCAGTGGGCTGTCAGGGTGAGCTGTTGCTATGACTTGATGTCTGGAACGTCGATGGGATTGAGGTTTTAAGACAACATCCAATTTACTTGCCTCATCTAGTATATGCTTGTAATGTTTTATAGATGTCAAGTTTAGGTGTTCATTACAAGTGTCAGCTAAATCTTGAGTAAACTTTGGCACATCTTTGTTAAATATTATATGCAGCCCACAAATTTTCACCTCCACATCCGGTCTGTTTGTTGAAATTGAAGCTATGATATGACTTGCTTTGTCCAATTGATTTGCAAACCTTGTCTTTGGCACATAGACACAAAGTCCATGAGACCCAACCTTGAAGCCACTGAAGCTTTCTATCTTTCGGGGATTTTCGAGACAACCTTCATCAGTGTAAAAATGACAGAAAGTATCATACCGAACATCATCAAAGGTTTCTAGTTTCTTGATTAGGACAACAACAAACAGAGCAAATCCAATCCACATTTGGCTGCAATCTTTTTCAGGTAGTCTGATTCTTATAGAAGACCCTTTATTCCAACGGCTGCACCAGTCTGGAATTCTTGAAAAAGGAAAACGAAGTTCCACGCTTTCTTCGTGATAAATTCGATCCTATTAAAACAAAAAGATAGAATAAAATAAAATCAAACATAAGAAAAACATTCTGTGGAACAGAGAGAAACAGAACAGGTGTACCTGAATGAATTTAGGAAAGAGTTTATAGATATGTTCTTCGGGCATTGGAAGAGGGTGATGTGTAAGAGATCCATTAGCCCCTTCTGATCCGCGAGAATCAATGAAACTGAATCCCTCATCAGAAGGCCATATTGTCATATGATCATTTAGCATAGGACAATTATTTGCCTGTACATGTTTTACATTTAATGGAAGTTTTGGCAATGATTGAAGCTTGCTACAATTATCCACATTGAGACGTCTAAGCTTAGAAAGCTGAGAGATGCTATCCGGTAAGCTCGTGAAGTTGTTTCCACCCAATATTAAACTCTCCAGTAATGACAAACAACTAATGTCTTCAGGGATTGCTCCTTGTACAAGATTGCATTCAGTTAGATCTAAAGATGTCAAAGAGCTTAAACCAGAGAATGACTTAGGCAACTGGAAACTGATATTGGATTCTGATGAACATTGAGATGAGGATCCGTCTGCCACACCCCCACATTGGAAGAAACAGAGTTTTTTAAGGTTCTTCAGAAGTACAATGGAGGAAGGCGCTTTCCTTATAGCAGTTCTACATGCATGAAGTTGCTCCAATTTTTCCAAGCTCCCAATGTTTTCTGGCAGTTGGTTGATCATTGAGCAGCCTCCAATGCTAAGTCCTTCTAGAGATGTCAAACTACAAACCAAATCTGGAAGACTCAAAAGGTTCTTGCATTCTCTAAGTTCCAATAACTTAAGGTTGCTTAAGCGCTCCAGTGATGTTGGCAATTCCTTTATAGCAGTCCCATCCAAAAAAAGTTGTATCAAACAATTCATATCTCCCACAATTTCCGGAAATCTATCAAGTTCTTTACATCCCGTAAGAATAAAAATCTCAAGGAAGTTGAAGCAGATGCCTTGCGGAAGACTGTCAAGAGATTCACAACCTTTCAAGTTCAACAACTTGAGTCCTTTGAGCTCTTTGATTGTCGGATGAATTTTTGATATCCTTTTACAACCTTCAAGAATCAGCCTCTCAAGATTGGGGAATGTGCTGAAGTCAGGGGATTCGACCAAGTACTCGCAATTCCTAAGATCCAGTAATATTAACTTGTCCAAAGAAAGCTATATATATAGAAACAAAAAGTAAATAGATAAATAAAAATGGAAGTTGAAAAAGGCATTAATCTGAATCAAACTTATGTAAGAAACACAAAAAGTAAATCAAAATCTTACTGTGGTCTCCTTATCCCATAGTCGTTCAATACGGCTATCGGACATGTTGAGCTCAACCAGATTTTTGGGTTGAAAACTCGATGGCATGGAGATGAGAGGATATTGATGCCATTCCAAAACACGTAACTTATTTGAAAAGTATTCACTTTCAGAAAAGTTGCGCACATTATGAATCTTCAATAGTCGTAGCTTTCTCATTTCTAACATTTTTTTCTCCTCACTCATGTGCAGTTCTTCATTTTTAGGCAAACTAAGGAATATACCTTGAACAACTTTTGTTCCCTATAGTAATGGAAAAGATTGTCAACCCAAAAATAGATAGTATAAATATCAACATATAAATAGCCATGTTATTCACATTTATTGATATAATGATATACATGGTAAGTAACAACAGCTAAAGCTTGAGACTTGACCCGTAGCGCACTTGCCATACCATCATGTTTCCTAGAGTTTCAATCTGTACATGTGTGTGTGTGTGTGTGTGTGTGTGTGTGTGTGTGTGTGTGTGTTTACATTTTTATGCTACAAGATACAAAATGAAGTAAATTGATATGAACATTTATACAGAGACAACATTCTAGCTGGTTGCATTTCAGTTAGATATATAGTTTACCTTACAGTTTTCAAGCACATCACGTGCATCCTTATGATTCCAGAGCCTGCTTCTTTTGCCCAGCATGTCTGAGGATTCTTGACAAACAATCTCATGACCAAATTCTTGTAGCATATCATGCATCCAAAGCTTGTCACTTGCGATAGTTATAAAGCATTTTTCCAAAAGCACTCTTAAACCAATTGTAGGATAAAACCTACAACTATCTAATATCTTTTTCACACGATATAGATCCTCTCCTTTGAAGAAACATGCTATATCCAAAAATATTTCCTTCTCCTTTTTCTCTAATCCATTATAACTTACTTGAAGAGTACGATGAATTGGTTCATCATCAGGATATTTCTTTAGTTCATCCAATATGTTTGACCATTCATCTGCTGTTTTCCCTTTCAAGTACGGACTCAAAACATCAAGAGTTAAAGGATGACCATTAGCATATTCCACAACTTGAATGGACAACTCTCTATACTGAATATCTAAAGCACCATTTTCGTCGAAGGCTCTTTGTTGTAAGAGTTCAAGAGCTTCCTCATCATTCAGTTTATCAACCTCATAGATGTAATTTTGTCCATAGTTCATTAGCAAGTGATTATTTCTAGTAGTCACAATGACTCTACTCCCTCCACCTAACCAATTATAGTGGTTTTTCCAATTTCCAACTAGACCTTCTATTTGCTCCAATTTATCAACATCATCTAGAATGATAAGCACCTTTTTGGAATGCAATCTTTGGCTTAATATATTGGTTACCATATGATCATCATATATACCTTCATCATCATTGAATAAGATTTGGTGAAGACGCTTTTGTAAGTGAACCATGCCATTTTTTTCATATTCCTCTCTCATGTTGCCAATGAAAGCACTAGCTTCAAATTTGTCACACACCGTTTGATAAAATGCACGAGCTAGAGTTGTTTTACCAACACCTGCGATGCCCCATATCCCCATGGTACAAACATCATCCGACGGGCATTTGTCCAATAGCTTCTGAATTTTCTTTATACGAGAATCAATGCCAACAAAGTCCTTTGAAGCTATTTGATATAGTTCTTTGAAAATCTTATTAACAATTTCCTCTATAACAACTGAATCATGCCTGGATAAAGAACCAAAATGTATAGGACACTCACACAATTGGTCCCTAAACTATACTGTCATTTACAAGTTAGTTCCTGAATAGTTTTTTTTTTTTTTTTGGGGCATTTTAGTCACTAAACTCATTAAAACGTTGTACAGTTAATCCCTCGACATTTTGTGTTAGGGACCAATTTGTAACATATGATATAGTTTAAGAATTAACATGTAACGTCTCATATAATTTGAGAATTAAATGTGTAGTTAGCCCAGTATCACATTAATCCTCAAATTATGTTAAACGTTACAAATTAATCCTTAAACTATGTCTTACATTATAAATTTTTTTGGATGAAAGGATTAACAGTGCAATTTTTTGATAAGTTTGGGAACTAAAATGCAACCCAAAAAAAAAAAAAAAAATTCAAGGACTTACTTGTAAATAGTGGTATAATTTGGGAACCAATTATGTAATTTATCCTAATGTATATAAAAAGTTTATGGTCAGCAACATTGTATTTGTAAACAAAGAAAGAGACCTACAAATGCAACACTCCATTTTTTTTTTTCCTTCAATAAATGGCGGGATTATTTAGGTGATTCTTTCACACTATAAAAATTGATACTCACAACACAATATTAATGATAAGGTAATTTTATTCACATTATAAATTTTGATACTCAAACTATATTTTTAATTACTTTTTAATATTTCAAAGATATCCATTATTAAAAAATCACAAATACCATTAAATACATAAACAGAATAAAAATAAATTGCTATGTACACTATAATAGAGTCATAGAAAAAGAAAAAATAAATCCTAAAAATGGAACAATGGAGTTTAGCAATCAAGAGGAAAAAATCAACAAAAATAATTGGTAAATCATTCCTTTAAATCCTAAAATTATAAGTATATAGCTTTTTTAATTATTTATTTGTTTTTTTCTGTTTTTTTATCTGCTTTTTTATTTTTGTTTAATTTTTATTCTATTTATTCTTCGAACTAATTGTTTTCATTGTATACACTCTGAAGTTGTTTGTTATATATACCTCAAATGGCTTGATCACTTCTTGATTTTGTATACTAAAGAAAATAATTGTTTAAATGATTGTAAGGTCATACTGTATATATAGCATGGACAAATGAAAATTTCTGGGTTATATACATTGGACTACTTCAATCTTAAAGACGGACGAATTATATCTATCTGAGTTATATATACTAGACAATATAATCATATCCAGATTATATAATTCAGACGGAATGAAGCTATTCGATATACATAACTTGAACGAATTGAATCCATCTAGATTATATTAGACTACGCAGTTATATCCATATTGTATAATTCAGACGGAAATTCATCCACTAGGTCATATCTATAGGACTAAAATAAAACAAGAAAAAAATTACAAGGAAAAAAAATGAAAAGAAAAAATATGTTTTGTATATTAACTAATTCAGGAAGGATTGTTAAAAATGGAAAACACAGAATCCAGTCAAACAGCTTTTTCCTATTTTAATTTATTGTTGTTTTTACAGAAAAATGGAAAAAAGAATAAAAAGAAAGCAAAAAAAGTAAGGAAATTGAATAGTGATGAACAAGGTAACAAGCTGCCAAGTGAATGTGATTGTAGGTTTAGACATTTTTGACTGCTACAAATAAGAAAAAGTATCAGCAGGAATTGTTGAAAGTGAAAATGATTTGGGGACTTGGGAATTAGTATTGCAATATAATGTATGTATTTAATTTAAAAGGGAATTAGGGATAATACAATGTGGGGCATGTATTTAATTATATTGAAGGTAAATCAAGTATAAATGATTAGTGTAAATAGTAAGTATTAAAATAAAAATTAGTATGTGTAAAATGTAGTGTGAGTATCAACAATTGTAATGTGAATGGAACCAAAAATACCCATTGATAAAAAGTCAGAAATACCCTTAAGCATTTAAACAAAATAAAAATCAAATATTACGTGCACTACACTTTGTATTTTATGTTTTTGGAAAGACAATAAACCCTAGCAACGAAGTTTTGCTTATGAACAGGAAAAATAAAAAATTAAATTCATCCAACATCATGAAGCTTTAAAAAGTAAAAAATTAATGTTATTGAGGGGAACTCATGGGAAGTAGGAACTCTGAAAACCAATAGGGATCAAAATTACTTGACTATGGTATTAAACATAGAGCTAGTGCGCATTATATATGATTCGGAACAAACGGGCAAAGAACCAAAGAACTCAAAAGCCCTAAATTTATACATAAGTTCCTCAATCCACATCAAAGGTTAACCTCCACCATGAAGAAGAGGTTTTTTTAGCCCCTTTGCAATTTAGTTTACGAAAACTGGACAAACAAAGTCTTGAAATTAAGTTAAATTATTAAAAAAAAAAAAAAAAAAAAAAGAACTTTTCGATTTAGAAGAACACTAAATCAACGAAGTGACTCGGATGGAATACCAGATGTAGAAGATAACCCAATACTTTTTTTTTTTTTTTTATCTAAGTTTCAATTTCTAGATGCATTTCAAAGATAAATGAAGACTTAGAAAATTTGGAGTGTGAGAAATTAGGGAAATGTGTATATATTTTGGGAAATTTGGAATTTTTTTGAAAATTAGAAATGTAGTGAATTTAAATTTATTTCATTTTTCTAAGGGTAAAATAGACGTATTTTATTAGTATAGGAAGCAAACAAAAAAATATATATAATTGGCTACATGGAATATGTAGACGTCAATTTATATAGTATCAATATAATCACCCAATTATTTAATATTTAAGGTATAGACATGAGTATTCATAAAAAAATTAAAAAATAAAAATGCACAGACATGAGTGTTTAGCTTGTAAAGTTACATTTATACCCTACTTAATTTAAAAATAAGTGACTCAAATCTAAGAGGTAAAGGTGTGCATTTAACCAGAAAATTGAAAAACCAACTGAACTGAAAACTGACTCAAAATCAAAAAACCAATCTCAATTGATTGGTTAATCAAATTGAAAAAAGTGGAGGTGGTCACCATCGGCATTCATTTTGGAAGATCGACAATTAATCAAAACCGAATAAATAATTTTATTAATAAAGTATTTTATATATATATTTTTATATATATTTAATAGTTTTTCATAATATATATATATATATATATTATATGTATATATATATATATATATTTTATAAATAAAAAACAAAAAATGTATATTATTTTAAAAATAATATTCAAAAACCCCAAAAAGTGACCCAAAAAATTTAAAAAATAATAAATAAATAAATAACGAAATTAATTGAATTTTTTTTCTTTTTTTTTTTTTTTTTTTGGGTTGCAAATTGACCATTACTCTGTCAATTTCAACTAATTTTCAAAGTCTCCGAAAGTACGTTCGAATCATATATCCGATCAACCGACCATTTTTACCGAAACCGAACAAGGAATACCCCTACTAAGTAATACGTTAGATAACAATAATTTTTTTTTTTTAAAAAAAAAAAATATATATATATATATATATAAACAACCCCAATATAATGGGCTTTACACACCTTTATTATCATGGATATCACTTGAGCCAAGCTTATCATAACATAAGTGTGCATACCCTATATAAAAATTATATATATATATATATATAGTAATCCTAAAACAGGCGAGGCTGCCCATGGCTCTATTATAAATATATATATATATATATATAGATATAAATATTTGTCATCATCTTTCATATGGTTATATGTAATCAAACCACGTTTACATATAATTGTAATTGCAAATGATCGAATGGTCATCCCTCACCAAAAGCAAAAACAAATGAGATGGGTAATAGTCAATATTCATGACCATCCGATTATCATACTTGTATATAACTAACTAAACTCAAGAACATTAGAGTTTGCTTGTCCCCGTAAAAAATCAAGCAACCTCATCCATAATGATAAAATTTATATGTATATAAAAATTGCTATCCTATCAAAATGTTCTAGATTTACATTTAGAATCTTTATTATTAGTTTTTAGACTGGTTTTAAGATTAAGATTTAAAAATATAATTTTGGATATACAAATTTAGAGGCATATTAAATTCTTAGAGAATAAAGTGAATTCTAACTAATTTAAATGTGAGAATTCCTATATATATAGATAGATACATATATATATATATATAGAGAGAGAGAGAGAGTTGATCTACACCAAATTACTTCCGGTTTATTTTAAAAGATATGATGAAATAAACAAATAAAATAGTTTTAAATGTTAATCCTTAATATATACATATATATATATATATATATATATATATATATATATATATTAATACTAAAAACATAATATAAGAAAATGAATATTTAAGGATAAACATTTAATTTACATATAATCATACAAATCCTATTTATTTCAGGATAAATATTTAATTTACATAAAATCATACAAATTCTATTTTAGTATTTGCATCAATATATCTTCCATCATAAGATCTTCCATCATAAGATGGGAAATAGTTCCCATAACCAATATTTTAATAGGTATATTTACCAAAAAAAAATATTTTAATAGGCATGACTATGCCTGGGGCCTCAAGCCTCATTGTGAGCACACAAGAAATGCCTCTTAAGGCTTAAAATTTGAGACATCACTCTTAAGAAGCGCACATATAAAAAAAGAGACATGCGGCCTAGGCATAAAACTGCACTTTTTTGCGCTTCAAATAGTAAGACATATGCCGTACACAAACAACTAATCTAATCTTTTTTATCTTTTTTATTTTATAAAAAACCTATTTTATTCTTATTTAGATGTATATTATTATTTAAAAATTAGAAGTGTATGTTGAATGGTATATTTATTTATAATTTATAAATATTCTATTTATGTAAACTTTAACTGTATTATTTTACAGTCGTAAAACTATTTCTATTTTTTATTTTTTTAATTTGATATCAATAAATTTAATTATTTTAATATTATAATTTAATTCTTATAAAGCATATACATCCTAACGCTTAAGGTTTAGGTCTCACCTCCTAACCTACATTTAGATGTATATTATTATCTAAAAATTGGAAGTGTATGTTATAAGGTATATTTATTTATAATTTATTAATTTTCCAATTATGTAAACTTTAATTGGTTTTATTTTGTAGTTTAAAGACTATTTTTACTTTTTAGTTTTTTTAATTTTATATCAATTTAAATATATATTTAATTTTTTAATATTATAATTTAATTCCTAAAAAGCATATACACCCTAACGCTTAAGGTTTAGGTCACACCTCATCACAGTTAAAATGCACCTTTTAAATCACGAGCTTTTCTTTTATATCTATATATATATATATTTATACATATTAAAGAACACCAAACCAAAAAAAAAAAAAAAAAAAAAACAACTATTTAGGAATAATATCTCCTTTCAAAAAAAAAAAAATATTAAGAATAATATCTAGTGTTTACGGTATAAAATTAATTAAGAAGTTAATCAAATGGAGAATTACATACAGGCCGTCGTCCAATTCCCAGCATGGATGAATATTGGCCACCAGAGACAGAGCCTCCCTCCATCGGTTAACCCTATTCACATCTTGGTCCTTATGTTTATGAGTAAAGGGCTCCCCAAATGTCCCAGTCTGATTTCTCACACGGTTTGGTTCGACATGGTAGAAAACTGGAATAATCGTCTGTCCCCGAACTCGATGGCATTTAACAATCTCTGCAACTTCTTCCAGGCACCATGATGAAGTAGCATACTTCTCTGAAAGGACGATGATTGCAAATCTTGATTCTTCAATTCCTTTCAAGAGTGCTGGTGAAATGGCTTCTCCCCTCACAAGGCCTTCAGTATCCCTGAAGGTGTCAATTGCTTTCCCATCCAAAGCATGGTACAGATGGTCTGTGAAGCCTGTACGGGTGTCCTCACCTCTGAAACTCAGGAACACATCATGTTTCCATGGTGATGATGATGAAGATGATGATTTTGAACATTTTGCTGTGCTGGTCATACTGAGAGAACTAGATCTAGAGCTAGAGCTAGCTGCCTTGGAAAAACATTGGGCATCATATGAATGAATGGATGAACGATTGCTGATTATATATATATATAATATATGAATAGACTCCAATGAAGTGCGTTTTATTTTTTTAATCCTTCACGACTATGAATTACCACTTACTCCATCTGAACAAAACGTATTTTTAATATTAAAAATTGAAAAAACAAAAAATTTTATAGAAACACAAAAATATTTAATCTAGCCAAGTCAAGTAGAATATATTTATAAATTTCATTAAATTTTTTAAATATAATATATTTGATGGAGAATGTCTAATCAATAAAATATACAAACCTTAAACCCATTTATTAAAAAAATTTATAGAAATATGATTAAGGTTGGAGCGTTGGAGGATACTTAGATCCGTTTTGTCAAGTAAAATTATGTTTAATACAATTACATAATTTATATCTATAAATTATAACTCATTGAATCAATTAAACTTCTATGTTTCTTGATTTATAAAAAAAAATCAAAAAATCAAAAAAAATAAAAAATAAATAAAAGAAAAGGTTCTATGACAAATACACATATTTTGCCCCTCAACTGTACATTCAAGATTAGAGAGAAGAAATGTTGGCTCTGCAATTATTTTTTCCTTTTTTTTTTTTTTTTTGTTTCTATGACCAAGTCTCGTTAACTTATCCAAAAGATCTCAATGAGTGAAAAAAAGTGTTCCAATATTTATTAGGATTGCTCATGAATCTTGTTCCTTTTATCCAAAAGATCTCAATTAGTGAAAAAAAGTGTTCCAATATATATTAGGATTGCTCATGAATTTTGTTCCTTTTTATCTTGTTTCATTCAAGGCTTAAAAATTTTACAATCCACTTTGGAATCCAACATTTTTACTGGTACATTTTTAATCCTGTTTAAACTCTGATACCATTTTATATAGATGAAAATTTTATCAAATTTTTAATATTAGTAGCTAAGTAGTTTCTCATCAAGAGAATTGATGGAATTTGTTACAAATTCTAAGGTCATGCAACATGATAATAAAAAATAAAAAATAAAAATTCTAGCAACATGTTACTTGATGTTGCCGTCCACACCAATTTTTTATAATGCCCTAATGAGATGTTCTAATAAGAGATAGACTGTTAGATTAACTATACTTATGTAACCGCCTAGCTTGCACCCAATGTCTATTAAATGCCTCAACTTTTAATTTTTCCAATTGAATGACTTAATTTTCATTTTGGTTTCAACTTAGTTCTTCATGTTCTTTGTTTTTTTTTTTTTCGTTTTTAATTGAGATCTTTGACTTTGGTTTTATTTCATTTTGGACATTATACATTTAACTTATTTATTTAGTCTATTTAAATCTTAATATTTATTTAGTTTTTTAACATTTACTTTAATAATATTTTTAAATTATAATAAGATACTTATTTTCATCTAAATTTTTATTAATTTTTTATCCATATTGAAAGGAAAATTAAATTTGAGAACCTTATTTGAAAAAAAAAGAAAAAAGAATATATCTATATATATATAATATATATTACATGGAGCTTAAATTGAAACTAAAATAAATATAGAAGCACTTAATTCAAAATTTGAAACTTAAGATACTCAATTGAAATTAAGGACAAATTAGAGGATCCGAAAATATAGTTAACCTTCATTATTTAAGATAGTTTTTTTAAATCTTAATTATTGGTGGTATGTAAGGTTCAAAATAATACAATTTCTTTTAAAAGCATATTCCTTACACTTTAGTATGATTTTATATTACCAAAGGAATGAATCTGATCTTCAAATTAAACAACATTTGAAACCAAATTAAAAATAATAAATTTAGTTGTACTTTTTTTTTAAAAATTGATGTTGGTGCAGAACAGCCATTTTATGTAATATCCAAATACATATATTATTATGTGCATACTCCAACGATATATAAATACTTTATGCAAAAATAAAGTTCATTGAACCCAAATTTACTGAGAGTCCGCCTATTCGTCAATTATTATAGGGTCCAACATCATTGAAAGAGGAGGAAAAAAAAAAAAATAATAATAATAATAATAACAGTGCTGACAACCTGACATGGGAATGAGTAATATGATTGTTACGGTATAGTTTTTTATTATTATTATTAGTATTATTATGGTACAGTTTAATTGGTAAGATTTTGTCCATCATGTGCCTAATCCACGTTCTCACCAAAGTCATTGTTACCACACCATGACATTTTATGTACATATGATGATATTTTGAGAAACGTTAAAAAATATTTGTGGGGAAGCTCAAAGAAATCACATCCACAACAGGTTATTATGATCCACCCTACGAGGTTGCCTCCTCTGTCACAGACACAATAAAACGAAAGTGCATCGCCAAAAAAAAAAAAAAGGAAAAAAAAATCTAGAATAATTGACCAAAATGTGTAAAATTGACAGATTTAATATTATTTATTTTTTTCTTCTTCCAACGCATGTCTTGTCTCGTCTTTTTCTCCGTTCTTATCCTTTTTGTTTTTAATGAAATTTCTGCGTTCTTATCCTTTTCGCCTCTCTCTTCCCTCTGCAGATGATTGACCAAAAGAGCCAACGGGTCTCTTCCAAGTGTTTACTTTTTAAAGCCCCTTTTTAATCTTTGTTAGCGACAAATCAAATATTTTAAGCTATTATAAAATAAACGAAACAAGTGAAAATTGTTAATTATGCAAAAATAATCCAGTGGATATGTAGGGAAAGATCGATACTCCCAATATGTAAATAATCCGGTGAATGCAGATAGAGACACACATAAATAGATCGGAGAACGAAAATAATCCAGTGGATGAAAAGTTGGGAAAATAATATATATATATATATATATATATCAATGATTTTTTTTTTTTTTTCCCCATCAATCAATGTGGCTGAAACCTAAGACTTAGCCATAATGGAACAAAAATTGTATGATTTCGGAACCTCCTGGTCTAGACATTAAAAAAATCATATCATATATGAGTCTTACATACGAAACCCATATATTTTTATCTTTGGGGAGCTCGAGCACGAGATTGCGGATCTATCCGTGTATACATTTCCAAAATTTAACCTAAATAAAAAAACTCTTTTGAGGTTTCATGAAATTCATCTACACCTCAATCATCTATACTCAGTTTGAAACATGTTACTTTCTTCTATGTGGTAGATTAAATTATTTTTATATTTTAAATAAAAAATTTAAAAATAAAATATATTTTTACCAAAAAAAGAAATATGTATCAAATGAATAAAAGGAATACATATGTGTGTATATATATATATATAGATGTTAAAATTTTATACGAATACCAACGTTATGGGAGAAGGGAGAGCAACTTCCGAAGCACTAAAAGTTTTTGCTCGTAATATTCAAAAGGGGTGTTAAGAAAACGTAAGCGAAGGTAGGCATTCAGGCCCCAAAAAAAAGAAAAAAAAAAGAAAAAAAAAAGCGAAGGTAGGCAGGGTTGGTGCAGAGAGATTGCAGGTCAAAAGAAGGCAACTGAAAGTGAATCAATAGAAGATTTAAAAAAAAAAAAAAAAAAGACACTTTTTCCACGAATTATCAATAAAAAAGAGCTAGTTTTTTCAATCATTATTTCGTTGTCGTATAGTTGAAAGAAACATCTGATTGGCTATCAAATGGAAACAAAAAGATAAAGACAAGAATTGTAAAATATAGTTTTTTTATTGTTTTTTTTCCAGTTTCAAATCCCATACTCCAGTATCAAAAAATATATATATTAATTATTGATTAGAAAAAAGCAATATACATATATTAATGAATTAAATAAATATACCTTGTACAAAAAGAAAATTGATATGAAAAAAGTTACAAAAAAAAATAACACACGTAATTTTTATATTCTAACAGAATATAAATAATTATCCTTTATAATTCCTTTTTATAATTTTTTATCATATCACAGGCTTCACAGCAAACATATATATATATATATATATATATAACGCACGTCGAGTATGTTTGTGATAAATGTTACAACTGGTTTTTTTTTTGTTTTTTTTTCTTTAATCATTTTGTTGAATGAGAGCACTTTTTGTTTTTGGACTCAGTAAGTACTTTCGTGGGCCCCACGTTCGTTTTTTTTGTGTTTTTTGGGGGGGGTGTTGGGTTGTTAAAAGAGGAGGGCACAGTTCACGAGAGTATTGAAAATTTGGTCCAAGTCTTATATGTGGGCGAGACCTTTTTGTGAGAAGAAGGAGAGCACGAATCCCTGGAGCATAAAAATTTGCTCCTTGACTTAAGCCCGAGAACCAAAAGTGCTCTGTTCAAGATAAAAGAAACAAAAAAACAAGAAAAAAAAAAACAAAAAAAGGTTTTTTCTCAGTTAAAGGGAAACATAAGATAAGGGTAGGTAGAATTGGTGCAGACCGAATACAAAAAAACAAAAGAAATGTTTGTCCACCAATTAACAATAAAAAATAAAAATAAAAGAAACTATTTTTTATTATTTCATTGTCGTATACTTGAAAAGACTATCAAATGGAAACAAATGGATAAGAATTGTAAAATATATAGTTTTTTATTTATTTATTTTTTTAAGTTTTGAATCCGTACGTAAATAAAAAAAATAAAAAAAAGTATATGTATATATATATAATATTAATTACTGAATAGAAAAAGCAATTTGCATGTATGGATCGAACGAGTATATATATATATATACATATATATATATATATATAGAGAGAGAGAGAGAGATAAAATAAAATTTATTTTATTTTATTAAATTAAAATTTACAATTACAAAATATTATTAAAAATTTAAAATTTTAAAAATAATTAAATATAAATTTAATAATATTAAAATTTTACTTATGAAAAATAAATTTTATTTTATTAGATAATTAATAAATATAATTTTAATTTTTAATTTTTAATTTTTAATTTTTAATACGATCTAAATATTAAAAATTAAAAACCTCGAATTAGTCTTTAATGTCTTATTTGAACCTTGGTGTACATATATATATATATATATATATATATGTTTTTGATAGATGCTAAGTCTTTAATGTCTTATTTGAACCTTGGTGTATATATATATATATTGATTGATGTTTACTAACACGCCTTTATCAGTTTTTAAAGCACAGTCAGTAAAAGATTAAAAGAACACTAACAGGAAGAAGAAAATTTGAAGATGCGAACTCTCTTATTATATATATATATATATATATATATATATATATATATATATATTATAGATCTATATTTTCGACCTTTTTTTTAATTGAGACTTTCAATTTAAATTTTGAATTTTATGCAGGACAAATGGACAATAAAATTATAAATAACGTAGTTAATTTAACAAGGTCTTTTTGCCCAAAAAAAAGAAAAAAAAAAAAAAAAAGAGAGCAGCGGTTCATTAGGAAACCTGGAGTAACTAGAGAGCTAAGGCCCTATGAAGACAGATTAGTGATAATGTTCACAATCTTTTATCAATATGTTTGGATAATGATAAAATTAATGGCAATCTAATTTTTTTTAAAAAATAATAATTTTATTTTGTTTGGATATTTATTGTAAGAAGAAAAGTATGGGTCCAAAAAATTAGATTCCTACCAATATAAAAAAATATATGGAAAAGTTGTTCTCACCTATATAAATGTCATTTTGAAAATTCCAAAGTAAATAGTTTTGAAATTTTTTTAAAATATATATTTACTCTTAATTTATTATATAATCTTAAATTTAATTACTTATAAATCCCAACTTTTCTATTATTCACCAAACAAATTAATAAAAAAATTAATTCTCAAAAAACTAAATCCAAAAAAATTAAATTTCAAATATTATTTTTTTTTCTTAACTTTAATATTTTTCAAACGGGATTTATATATAAAGTTTTGAGATTAAATTACACAATAATTAAAAATATATAATAATAATAAAGAGCCCAAAAAAAGCATAATTAGCTCAAAATTTTCACCCCAGCCCTATTATCCAAAAAAAAAAAAAAAAAAAAGAGAGGTAAGGTTGTTTTCAATTTTCTACAAAATTTATTATCAAATACTTGCTTATGTAAAAGCAATTTTAGTCATTTTAACATTGCTTCGAAACTAATGCTTAATTAAGAAGCTGACGATCGATTAAAATTCAAGTTGACGATCGATTAAAATTCAGCTTCCGCTTCACCTACAAAAACCAAGCAAAACAGATGTTTTTATTTAATTATTTCTTCCCCTGCTTATTTGTCTTAGACTTTCTTATCAATCAATTAGGATACGTAGTGTTATTTTCTAAAACTACTCAATGTCTGAGACCTTAATTTATATTTTTACCAAAAAGAATACCTTTATATATACATATGTATATATATATATATATATATTCATAATTTGATATTTACCCATAAATTCCTCACAAATACGTGTAATAGTTTGCAGCTGTAGAATTAACAAATATATTTTCAAATGAGTCTTTAAATATATTACATTATTTTATTTTAAAAAATTAACTTTTAAAAATTAACTCTAAAAAAATTTCTATTTTAACTTTTTAAAATAAAAAATTAATTTGATTCTTAGTCAAATTTACTTTTTTTACTTCAAAATTATATTATATAATTTAATATAATATTTATTTCTATGCTAGTATTATAATATTTAATAGATAATTAATATAAAAAAAAAAGAGATCGTAAATAAAGTTAGTATTATAATATTTAATAGATAATTCATATAAAAAGATAAAAAAAATTGTAAATAAAGTAATAAATATTTATAGAGAAAATAAAAATAAAGTGCAAATTAAAAATATTGAAGAATTTTTTAAAAATTTACTCTTTATTTTCAGAAATCCTCTATAAAATAATAGAAGTTAGATAAACTCCATTCTTAATAATAGTACAACATTGTTCCGAATTGCCAAAAATTTAAAAAAAAAAAAAATTCAGATATATAATGTATTAATTACATTCTTCGTCTTCGTCCTCGTCTTCAACTTGCTTTAGCTTAGCTATTTTGTCGGACCATTCTTCTAGTGATCTCCCATATAGGAAGTTACCAAGATTTACAAGAGTTAAAGGCTTACCACGAGCAATTTCTACAACATTGTTGGACACCTCTTTGTACTCATCCAAAATATAGTTATCTGCAAATGCTCTCATACGTAACAGTTGCAGGGCTTCATCATCGGTTAATTTATCAACTTTATAAATGTACTTCTTTCCAAATTGATTTAATAAGTCTTCATTTTCACTTGTTACAATTACTCTGCTACCTCGACCTTTCAACTTTCCAATTTCCAACTAAATCTTGTATTTGCTTGGAGGAATCGACGTCGTCGAGAACAATAAGCACCCTTTTAGAATACAGTCTTCTTCTTAATAGATTCTTTCCCGGATCATCATTCGGTACATAACCTTGAATCTTGAAGTGCTTTTTATAAAGACGCTTTACGTTGGCAATGAAAGCAGTATATCCAGCATCAAATTTGTGTTTGACCCTTTCAAAAACTTGATGAGCAAGAGTTGTCTTACCAATTCCTTGTGTACCAAATATCCCTATTAGGCGAACATCATCCAATTCTATATCCAACAGTGAATCCATTTTCTCCATGCGAGATTCCATTCCAACTAATAACTCGGTATCACCACGTGCACATGCTTGATTCAACTTTTCCCATATATCTTTAACAATTTCCTTAATAAAATCTGTCTCATGCCTGAAAAACAAAAACAAAAACAATAATAAATAAATAAATAAATTGCAGAACTTTTTATATGTGAACTTCAGGTCATAAAGAAAACAAATCAAAAAGAAATGCTAATTTGTCAATTGTCTTTTTTTTTTTTTAAATAAAAATATGTTTTCATTTGCTAGTTAATGGCTTCACAAGGTTTGACAACTAAATAACCAACTGGCTGCCTAGTATATTATCAAAAAGTAAAAATAAAAAGAAATAAATAAAAGAAGAAACTGGCTACCTAGCATATTAAATGTTCAGGCACATGGCATGTAATGAATAAATAAACAAAATAAAATGAATTAGTAAAGTTACTAATATATTGGATGTATCACCAAGTCTCAACAAAGAGCCAGCCATGATTCAGTACTTCTAGAATACAGCAACCATCAAATATTAATTATAGTTAACCAAGCTATTATCAGCAGCATATACCAAAGTTCCTAGCATGACCACTGGAACATCTCCAAATTCTTCATTAATCTCATCATGGAAATACGATGTGTTCCTCAGTTTCCAGAGAAAAGGACACCGGAAAAAGCTTTACAGATCATTTGTACCACGCTTTAAATCAGAAAGGAATCAATCCCTTCAGGGATGACGTCGATGAAAAGCTTGTTTCACATTCGACATCACCCTTCAATGCGATTGAAGAATCAAGATTTGCAATCATCATTCTTTCAGAGAACTATGCTTCTTCAACACAGTTATTGGATCAACTTGTCAAGATAGTTGAACTCAAGAACCAGCTCCGACTGACCATTTTTCCGGTTTTCTATCATGTGGACCCAGCACATATAAAACAGAAGAATGTGGCGAGACCTTTGCTCAACATGAACAAGATTTCCTTCAAAATATAGACAAATTGAGCCAGTGGAGAAGGGCTTTGACTGAAGTGGCCAATCTCTCGGGATGGCATTTGAGAGACAGGTATATTTGCAATTTTATTTCCTGCTTTTTTCATCAGTTTACACAACATTTATTCTCTAAAATCCAAATTATTCATTTAACATCATGTTATTGTCTTATTAGTCCTGTACTTTGGTCCTTACAACTATTTTTTAGTCTAATTATTATCAATTTTGAAACTTGCAATACATTTACTGTTATAAAAGAAAACTAGTTATTTGCCTTGAGGTTTGACAACAAAAATAATTTGTAATTTTTTTTTTTTTCCCAGGCATGAATCACTATCAGGTTTTATTGAGGAGATCGTTAGGGATATTTTCAAACTAATGAAGAGAACTTTCCCCTGTGGTAACAAATACCTCTTAGTCGGAATGCATTCTCGTATGGATAAAATGGTTTCATTATTGAATATAGGCACGTCAGACAAAGATGTTCGCATGGTTGGAATATGCGCTGGGAGGGGAATTGGTAAGACAACTTTGGCTGTTGAAGTTTTTAATAAGATCTATGGCAAATTTGAAGTTTGTGCCTTCATTAACAATGTAAGCGAGGAATGTGGAAAATATGGTATAATTCACTTACAAAAGCATCTTTACCAAATCTTGTTGGACATTGAAGAATACAAATGGAATGATGGTACTGCACTCGATCAGTCAAGGACCAGACTGAAATCTAGAAAGGTGCTCATCATTCTAGACGATGTTGATCAGTTGGAGCAACTAGAAACTTTAGTAGGAAATTGGAGAAGGCAATGTGATTCTTTAGGTCCAGGGAGTAGGGTCATTGTAACAACTGCAAAGAATCACTTGTTGTCGAGATATGGAGAGGGCAACACATACGAGGTTGATAAACTAAACGGCAATGAAGCTCTTCAACTCTTATGTCGAAAGGCCTTCAAGGACAACTATATTTTGGATGACTATATAGAGCTGTGCAACAATGTTGTAGAAATTGCTAAAGGTCACCCTTTGACTCTTCAAAGTTTGGCATCTTTCTTGTTTGGGAGAACAGTAGATGAATGATTAGACACAATAGCTAAACTAAAGGAAAATCCTAAACACTTCAAATCAGTTTTGATGGATCTGTTTAGGTGATGGCATCATTAAAAAAATGTGTTTTGAATAAACAGAATGTTTCATCTAAAGGGTGGATGAACTTCGTGATATAAAAATTCATTGGATTTTGATCTAGTTACTCAAGATATATTGGTGCTTCTTTTCAAGCTCATTTAAAGTATTAGCATGTATGATTTACATTTTGCAATAAGAACAGAGTCAGGACTCTGTTTGCTCAGAATTTTTCCAAAGAGTCCAATGAAAGCAGCAAGTTTTATATGTCAAGCAAGCAGAATTATCCTATATACTTTGCATAAATATTTATGTCAATACACACCATCCATATCTTTCAAATATTTAGGGGAATGCATAAATTTTTTAATCATTTAGATGATTAGTATCATTAATTTTACTCTCTAAACTATAATGCAATTTGCACTCTGCCTTCAAAATTACAAACTCTCTCATATTGAATTCAGAATTATTAAGCCAAAAGAACTAGCTATGGATTCAAGCAGAAAGTGCAATTCAAAGTGCAAAGATAATCAAGAGATTGTTTTCAAAGCTATAAGGAATCGCTATCATAAACTCCGTATCATGCACACCATAATTTTTTACAATTGAAACTCTTCAACACATTAATATGTTTAATCGAGTATTTAATCATATATACTAAACGAGATACAAGTTGGTCACAAAATCAATATGTAATAAAATTCACGAAATAAAACTTTGTTCCATAATGTGTTATTTATGAACTTCAAGACTCAAGAGCATACAATACCAACAATAAGAACTTTAAAGCTCAAATGACACAGTTCAACTAAAATTTAAACCGCTTCAAGCTAAAATTTCCTATGCTGACCACAGCCTACTTAGTTTGCTTGGCTCTTTGAGCAACAATATCTCGACCAAATTCCTGTAGTAAATTAGGCATCCATAGATTATTTTCTACCACAGTGATTAGAGATCTCTCAATAAGCACCTGTATACTATCTTAGGGTGAAATCCCTGACTTTGTAATATTTTTTCCACATCATGTCTATCCTTTCCATTGAAGAAACAAGCTATTTCCAAAAATATTTTCTTATCCTCATTATCTAATCCATCAAAACTTACTTTAAATGTCTCAAAAAGGTCATTAATAGGATTTTCCTATAATTTAACTAATGCTTCTGACCATTCATCAACATTTTCTCTAAGTAAGAATGATCCCAAACGTTTAAGAGCAAGAGGCTGCCCATCAGCATATTCTACTACCTTGTCGTATAACACCTTAAACTCATTTAAATTACGGTTTTTCTCGAATGCTTCATGCCCTAAGAGTTGAAGAGCTTCATCATAGGTTAGTTTATCAACTTGGTATATGTATTTCTCTCCATAGCTCCTCAACAAGTGCTTATTTCTAGTTGTCACAATGACTCTACTCCCTGGACCTAACCAATCATGCTGTTCTTTCCAACTTCCCACTAAAGATCGATATGATCCAACTTATCAACATCATCTAGAACGATGAGCACCCTTCTAGAACGCATTTTGTTCCTTAATAGGTTCATTCTTGCATAATCAATATCCTTCCACGTATCACCTTCAATGTTGCTCCATAAAATTTGGTGAAGATGCTTTTGTAATTGCACTGCAGTATTTCCTAAAAATTCCTCTTTTATGTCAATGAAAGCGCTAGCTTGAAATTTATCTTTGATCCTGTAGAAAACTTCACGGGCTATAGTCGTCTTACCAATATCTCCCATACCCCATATCCCGACCGTGCAAACATCATCCAACCCTATATCTAACAACGAATCCATTTTCTCCATACGACAAGCCATTCCAACTAAAAAGTCGGTGTTACCACTTGGGATTGCTGGACACAATTTTTCGTAAACATCTTTAACAATTTCCTGAATGAAATCTGACTCACGCCTGGAAATTAGAAGAGATTACATATATTTTGATGTGAACCACAAGTCAAAAGTATAGAAAACAAAAAACGAAAAATTTTTGTGTCAATAGTCTTTGTTTCAGTTTTCATTGTGAAGAAATTCAATTAAAAATACCATTTGTATATTTCGTTTTAATTGTCAAAATCAATATATGAGTATAAATATGATCCATGCATAAAAATAACTAAATAAATATATATAGCAGGAAAATAAAACTTAAGAATCCTCAATCCAAATATCATTCTTCATTCATTTATTTATTTGCTTTGTCAAAAAAAAAATTTCTTAAAAATAAAATGGTTGGATTATTTAGCAAATTTCTTAGAACAATATTTATGTGAAATAAAGAAGAGAGAATGATATATTATACGTACCTCTCTTTCAAATCCCAACGAGAGCGAGAGAGATTGATCACTTCCGTTAAAGCCCGCTCCCATTTCTTCACTTTCTCCACATTGCCTTTGAAAACTTGTTGACGGTCAGCAAAGCAAGCCTTTCCACACTCCTCAATCAGCTGGGTTGGATCCACATGATACAAAACTGGAAAAACAGCTTCCAGTCGCAGATCCTTCTTGCATTCGACAATCTTGACAAGTTGGTCCAAGCACCGAGTCGAAGATGCATAAATTTCCGAGAAAGCAACGATTGCGAATCTCGATTCTTCAATTGCGTTTCCTTCTCCCATTCACTGTCAGTCTTCTTCTTTTTTTGATATTATTATTATTTTTAAGTTTTATCCTTTTATTTATTTATTTTTTTTTTTCTATTTTATGGTAGAAACCTTTATCGTTTTTCTATGCTTTTTTCTTCTCAGTGGCGATTTCATCGAGATCCCACACAAGAATGAATGAGCTAACTTTCTTCGCTTTAGTTTCCTCTGTTGAAAGAGGAAAACGGAAGGAAAAAAAACTCTATGATTTTATTGAATGCTATGTTTCTTATGGCTTATAAAAAACCACCCAACAAAAAAAAAAAAAAAAAAATACCAGCAACATATTTATACTAGTTGCTAATTCTATTTGCATAAAGAAAACTTAGACTCTAAGAAAAAACTTGGACTCTAAGTAACTAAGGCCCACAAAATTAATAACAAAAAAAAAATAAATAAATAAAAAACAATAAAAATCAAATTTATATATCAAAACTCCCCTTTAAACTTGATTAGTTATTCCTATGAGACATCTCAATTTAACAAAGACCTCATACTTGAGAGGTTTGGTAAAAATATCGAATACTTGATCTTGAAACTTCACATACTCCAGCTGTACCTCTCATTTGATAATGCATTCTCTAATATCATGATAACGTGTATCAATATGTTTGCTTTGATCATGAAAAAAAGGATTCTTGGCGATGGCTATTGCTGACTTGTTCTCCATGCATATCTTGGTTGGTTCTTTTTGTGGACAACCCAGCTTCTTTAACAAGTTTCGAAGCCAAATTGCATAGCAAACACATGAAGTGGCAGCTACATACTCTGCTTCACATGTTGAAAAGGTAACGATTTCCTACTTCTTTGACATCCGTGTAAAAGCCGTATCTCCCAAATAAAACACAAAACCACTTGTACTTTTGCGATCATCTATATCTCCACCCCAATCACTATCACTATATCCAACAAGCTTGTAATCATCGGAAGGTGAATAATACAAACCAAAACTCATTGTACCTTTTAGATAGCAAAGAATTCTTTTTGCAACCTTCAAATGAGTCGTTGTTGGATTTTCCACGTAACGACTTATAACTCCTACTGCGTAGAGAATGTCTGGCCTTGTACACATCAAATATCTTAAGCTTCCAACCAAGCTCTTAAAAAAGGTTGGATCCACTTTTGCTCCTTCCTTATGCTTCGATAACTTGACTCCACATTCTAATCGTGTGTCAACCGAATTTGCATCATCCATCTTGAATTTCTTAAGTACCTCCTTAGCATAACCTTCTTGAGTAATTAGAATGCCTTCATCTCCTTACTTTACTTCAATGTCGAGATAGTAAGACATGAGCCCAATATCGGTCATTTCGAATTCTTTCATCATCTCCGCCTTAAACTGGGCAAATATACTTGGATTGTTGCCCATGAATATTAAATCATCTACATACAAGCACACAATCAATATATAATCACTCTTAATTTGAATGTAAAGTGCATGCTCATATGGACATTTGAAAAAATTTCTTTCTTGGAGATACTTGTCACTTCTAGCATTCCAAGTTCTTGGTGCTTGCTTCAACCCATAGAGTGCTTTCTTCAAATTTAAGACTTTGTCTTCTTGTCCCTTGATTTCATACCCCCGTGGTTGCTCGATGTAAACTTCTTCTTTAAGAACTCAATTCAAGAACGCAAACTTCACATCCATTTGATTTATTCTCCAATTGTGTTGAGCTGCCAATGAGATGATTAATCTTACCATTTCTAGCTGTGCAACAAGAGCAAAAACTTCATCATAGTCTATGCCAGCCCTTTGACTATAGCCTTTCGCCACCAATCTTACCTTGTACCTTTTAGCCTCACCTTTAGCATTTTTCTTAGTCTTATACACCCACTTCACACCAATAACATTATTTCTTTTTGGAAGTGAAGCTAGTTCCCATGTATCATTCTTCTTAATTGCTTTTATCTCCTCATTCATCGTAATCCTCCAATTCTTGTCTTCCATTGCCTCTTGAAAGTTCATGGGTTTAAAGTCAGCAAATAAACAAAATAAGGTGAGATCATCTTAGTTTTTGGTTACCTCATAAATCTCTTGTAAACTCTTGAACCGTAGGACTTTTTCACTTGAACTTTCACCTTCTTAAAGACTCGCGGTTGGTGAAGCTAGTGGGGTGGTTGGTTCCTCTCTTGTTAGCTCCATCCTTGTTTGTTCTTTTCCTTCCTCTTCAAAATATGGGAAAAAATTGTAATTTTCCTCATGTGATTCCCAATTCTGCTATTCTTCTTTATTAAATATAACATCTTGACTGATTATTGTTTTCCCACCCTTAAGATTGTAGAGCTTTTGCCCTTTGAAGTTTATGTCATAACCAATAAAAATATACTTCTCACTTTTATCATCTAATTTGCTTCTTTTCTCATCAGGTACATGCACATGGGCTATGCTTCCAAACACTCTTAGGTGAGAGATACCCAGCTTCCTTCCACTCCAAGCTTCTTGTGGTGTCTTTCCCCCCACACTTCTTGTTGGAGATTGATTGGATAGGTAGACAGCACATGCAACTACCTCTGCCCAAAGTTCTTTCGGCAATTTCTTGCTTTTGAGCATACTCCTTACCATGTTAAGAATCGTTCTATTCTTCCTTTCTACCACACCGTTCTGTTGGGGGGATCTTGGCACCATTAGAAACCTTCAAACTCCATGATCTTCACAATATCTTTGGAATTCATTTTATGTGAATTCTCCTTCTCAAACGAATCTCATAGCTTTGATTAAAAGTCCACTTTCCTTCTCAACAAGAACCTTAAACTTCATAAAGTTCTCAAACACCTCCAATTTCTCCTTAAAAAAATACACCCATGTCTTTCTTGAAACATCATCAATAAAAAGAAGGAAGTAGTTACTCTTACCAAGTGAGTTTGGCTTCAAAGGACCACACACATCTGTGCGTATAAGCTCCAACGGCTTTTAGGCTCTTGAATTCATCTCCTTTGGAAAACTTTTCTTAAATTGTTTTCCAAGTAAGCACCCTTTGCATACTTGATCCGGATTACGAATTCTAGGTAGTCCTCTCACCATCTCCTTTTTGGACAGCAACTCTAGACCTCCAAAGTTAAGATGCCCATATCTAAGATGCCAAAGCCAAGACCCATCTTTGTAACATGCCTTGAGATACTTGGCAACATCATTTTGAATGTTGAACATGAACATTCTATTTCTTGACATTGGTACCTTAGCTATTAAATTACTTGCATTGTCCTTTATGCAAAGTTTGTTATCTCTTAGATGAATATCATATCCTTTCTCCAAGAGCTGTCCAAGACTCAAGATGTTACTCTTCATACTCGGCACATAGTACACATTTGAGATAAACTAATGCTTTTCACTCCTTAATCGAATGATGATGCTGCCTTTGCCTTTCACCGCCACCTTGGACTCATCCCCAAAAGACACATTTCCTCTCACGGATTCATCAAGCTCCACAAACATGCCTCTTCTTCCGCACATGTGATTGCTTGCACCGGTGTCCAAATACCATGTATTATCTTCACTTCTTTCATTATCTTTGTAAGCTAACGGCAAGGTACCATCTTCTTGACTTCTTTCTTCAACATAGTTGGCCTTCTCTTCAATCTTATTGTAGCCAAGGGTTCTACATTCGAAAGCATAATGACCGAATTTTCCACATTTGTAACACTTTACATGGGACATGTCATACCTTGGTTCTGAATTTCCTCTCCCATGACCTCTTGTCGATCCTCTTCCTCCTTGAGAGTTGCTGTTGTAATCATCGCCAAATTTCCAGCCCCATCCAGGTCCTTACCTGCGTCCACATCCTCGCGCATGGCCTCGTCCTTGATGGCTTCGATCATTGTGACCCCTGTTGCTTTCTTCTTTAACTCCATCAATCAGGGTCTTGAACAATTGTTCCGCTATTCCTTCCTTCTTCCTTTTCTTTTCTTCATAGGCTTGCACCGAACCTAAGAGCTGCTTCAATATCATAGCTTCCAAGTCTTTTGTTTCTTCAATGATTGCAACAATATAATCAAACTTTGAATCTAATGATCTAAGAATTTTCTCCATGATTTAAACATCATCTAAATTTTTACCATTCCTCTTTAATTGATTGGTCACCATCAAAATTTTAGAAAAACAATCAGATATGATTTCTCCTTCCTTCATATGCAGTGTTTCAAACTCGGCTCTTAAGGTTTAAAGTCGTACCTTCTTGACTAGATCGGCTCCCTTGTAGAAGTTTTGAAGCTTCTCCCACACTTCTTTAGTCGACTCGGCTTCCAAAATCTTCTCAAACACATCATCATCTAATCCTTGATAGATTAGGTAGAGAGCTTTCTTGTCTCTCTTTCTTGAGTCTCTTAAACTATCTCTTTGATTTTGAGATAGACTACTTTCATTCTCTGATTCGATGTAACATTTTTCCACTATCTCCCACATGTCTTGGGCGCCAAGGAGAGCTTTGATCTTGATACTCCAGTTGTCATAGTTATTCTTGTTAAGTGTTGGAACTTAGAAGGGAATCATACTGTTATTGGCTAATTTTTTTAATCACGGATACTGTCCATGTCGATACTGTTCATATATACGATTCACGCAGACATTGTTTATGGGTACTGTTCATGCAGCTCTGATACCACTTTGTTGAAAAAGGAAAATGGAAGGGAAAAAAAACTCTTTGATTTTATTGAGTGCTATGTTTCTTACGCTTACAAAAAACTAGCCAAAAAAAAAAAAAAAACAGCAACATATTTATACTAGTTGTTAACCTATTTGCATAAAGAAAACTTGGACTCTAAGTAATTTACCCACAAAATTAATAACCAAAAAAAAAAATCAAGTTTATATTTCAACATCCTCAACCATTTTCTCTTCCTTGCGTCATTCACTCTCCTCAGAACTTGAAGGCATTAGATTTTCTCTTATTAATTGGTCTCGTAAGATAAAATTATTTTGAATTTTAAAATGCCATCTCTTTCTTCTAAAAATTAATTTGATTTCTTGCTGAAATATATACTATGAGTTTGCACTTCAATTCTTTTGAATTTATGAATATTTAATGTTAAAAATGTGAAAAATTAATTTCAATAGTTTTTACTGTTAACGATTTAGTTTGTTTAAAAATTCTAGCTTTGTCTTTTGTTGTTACATAATTTGGATTATTGTGTTGTTTGAGTTTGGAATTTTTTTTTTTTTGTCCTGTTGATCAATAATTCTTTTGCACTAAGTAAATATAAATTTGGAACAAGGTTGGAGGTAGCGAGCAATGTGTGAGTTTAATGGAGATGGAGAGACTTGGGCAAATATATGAGGAAAAGAATCCCTTTCCAAAAGAGAATTAATAATAAAAGAAGAATTAAAAAAAAAAAAGTTGAGGACAATTTGGTGATCTGGCATTGTAAGATGTTGCATGGTTAATAGTATAGATGACTTCTTTTTATTTGTTATGTCTATAAGATTACATGTCAGCTGGTATTGAGTATTAAATAATTTCTCTTATTCAAGAATCATGAATTAAAAGAAATTTATTTTGTATATATTTTTCCATGGCAATGTAGCTAGTATTTTCTTTTAGTATCCAAATTGTCATACTTTGTGAATATAAAAACTTTTTTCTTTTGGGGGATAAAATTTGTGAATATAAAAACCTTTTTGATCAAGGGGGAGTTGTATTAACCAAAACAAAGGCATACAAGGTCAAGACATACAAAACCAAGCTACCAACGAATCAAGAGGTGGCCTAAGTGCCACGATCTTGATTCATAGTATGAACAAAATCTTATGATCTTAATAAAGGTTCAACAAGATCAAAGTTGACATTATTTAAGCCCCAGCGTTAGGCAATATGAGCTAACTGGTTTGAGTTCCTAGGTGTCCAAACAAAAGAAATAGCTTGAAACAGAGTGCAAAGCTCCAGAATTTCCGCAACCAGATCAGCAGTGGCCTAATGACAAGTGTGTAAATTCGGATTGTTGATATTTTGGATCACAGTCTTTGTATCACTCTCACAACAGACCTTTGAGTACCCCTCTCCAATGGCTAGCCTTAAAGCCTTCAAAATGGCTACTATTTCAGCTGCTTCTGGAATGTCAAGTGTGAATATTCAGTCTAACAATATGGACTTTTAAGACCTCACCAAACTGGTTTCTAGCGGATGCTTGCTAAATCATTCCTCAACTGAGCATCCGAATTTATTTTAATGGTTGCAGGCCTTGGAGGAGTTGATATTGCACCCCCTACCAACCTTGAAACACATTCCTTTTGCTAACTGAGGTCTAATGCTGAGGATTTCCTTCCAATACCAAGAATCTGATTTTTTTCGAGCACAATGCAAAAAGGAGGAATGAGAGAAATATTTGGCTTTCAACGCCTTTACCCAAAGCCTATCAACCTTGGACCTAATCCACATTCTCATCAATATTGTAACACCCCATCCCAAAGTACACCGAAAATTTCTCAAATTTGACCAAGGTTGACCGGGTTTGACCGTCATTGACCGAGAAAGGGTCAAATGTTGACTTTTTACTCTTGATGGAATTTCATATTGACCAAGGTACCGTTAAAAAGTACATATTGTCACGAGTCCATAGACTAGTAACACGTTGGAAACGGAGCTACGGTTTGAAAGTTATGAGCAAAACAAGTTGAGGTCCAAACTGTCCAAGGGGTGTTAGAATTGACTTTTGTTCATGCAAAGTTGAGCTTTGACTCATGCATGGTTGTGAAGTACTCGTCGATATGAGTTCATAGACTAGCGGTACGTCCGATTTGGACAAGTGGTTTGAAAATTATGGACATGCAAAGTTTTTTTAATACTGTAATATTTTAATATATTTTGACTTGAGTGAACAGTGTGTGCCACATGTCGTGTTTTCAACCAATCCCATGAGTGAACAGTGTCACCCATGGGTAGCTTTTATTTTGGCAAAAACACGTGAGCCGGGGGGAAGAGAGGGAAAGAGGGGAGGGGAGAGAGAGAGAGAGAGAAACCCAACCGGCCAACCGCCGTTCACCCATTTCCAGCCACCAGAATAGTACACATGCCACTCCACCTTGACGCCCATCTGAAAACTGGCCGGCTAGCCAAAAATCACGGCCAACCGACCATCGACGGGCTCGCCTCGAGACTTTTTCCGGCGGCAGCGTCGATTACTTCAAACCCAGATATCTCTCCATTTCGACCTCTATTTGCCTCACCACCAGTCCCTTTGAGTCACCCATTCTCCGATCTACCTTCCCACCAAAAATCACGACCAGTAGCCACCGGACGAGCCATCGGCGGTAATGGGTTCCAGTGACCATGGTGGCTCGTCGGGAAATCGACTTTCCGGCGAGTTTCCAGTTGGACCACCCATCTTTTCCCACTAATTCCGACCCTCTGAACCCAAATCTGGTGTCCACTTTCCTCAATTCTTAATGGATTGTGAGAATCGAAGCCTAAAATCCTAGAGCTTTCCGGCGAGATTCTGGCCACCTCGGGTCCGATATCTGGGAAGTAAGACCAGATTCATAATCCTCGTTTCACAAGCTTCGATTGAGTATATTACTCATAAATTTTGGTTAATGTTTGTGTTAAACCCCCCGGTACCGGGTATTATTTATCCGAATAAAATATTAATTTATTTGAGTTGTATAAAATTGTTGTTCTAGGTGCACGTGTGCATCGTGGAATTGATCCCATGGAGGATCTTGATTGGATTGCATGCTCGAGGTGAGTGACCCACCTTCAAAATTATTTTGGTATGTTAAAATATATATATATATATATATATATATTGTGCTAATTGGTTATTTGAAAAATATGTTTGATGTGTTGAATATTTAGTAAATTTATATTTGGAATTTTGATGCCAAAATTGAATGGAATTAAATATTTGCACATTATAAAATATTTTGGTTTTAAGGAATTTGATATTTTGGTAATTATTATCAAATTTCATTGTTGGAATATTTTATAATGGAATATTTCAAAAATATGTTTATGTGTTCAATATTATGAGAATTTCTATCAAGAATTGTATTGCCAATTTATAATGTTTTTAATATATGTTTTGGTGCCAAAAGAATATATTTGGGAATTTAAAGAAATTGTGGTTTTGATTTATTTTAATTATTGATATGGTTATTATTAAATTATTGTGCACAATTATATGAATTAATTATATATGGAATTTATATGGTTTTCATATTACTGATTTAAATTGATTTTTGAGAATTTGAGAAAAATATGAATTTAAATTATTATGTTTAAAAATATTTATGCATTGAAATATTAATGGCTTGACCTTATGCCAATGAAAAATTTGTATATTCAAATTGATGGATTTGAACTTGATGAATTTATGATGAGGATTAAAGAAAAAAATATGGGAATGTGAGTTTGAAAAGTGTTATAATTCCCACGGTGAATTTTGGAAAAAATTGCGTATTTTAATAATAAATTTGGTTATTTGTTTTAGACGCACTCATACAGTATTGGTGTTATGTACTATGTATGTGAATGAGCACGTAAGTTATAATGTCTCCCGTGAGTTGCCATCGGACCGATGGTAGGTAAGTTTGATATTGGCCATAAGCCGCCCCCCTTCATGGCCGCAATGACGGTTTAAGCAGCAGCGCTGGCGGGACGCCGAAGCGACCGTATGCAAGTTTCTCTCTTTAACCTCTCGCCAGATGGTGCTCAGGACGTTGGATATCATAGGGCATCACTGGTATATAGTGTGGTGCGTCAAGTATTATTTTTCAGACATAAATTTCAAATCCTAAAGTTTTAAAGCCGTATTTAAATTAAATATATTTAATTTGTTTTATCACCTATTTCCAAGTAATATTTTCTAAAATGTATTTATTCATATTTTATGTCACTTATTTTAAATTAATGTTTTTAAAATGCATCTTGCCATAAAAATATTATATAGATTGGTTGAATATTTCAAAATGAATATTACAGTATTTTTCTACCACTTATTTTGCATGATTGTTTGTAATTATTTAAATTATATTTTTGATACTGTTTATTTTGATTTATTAAATCAAATTTTATGAATTATATATTGAATTTTTCTTTTATGTTATATTTCTTTAATGCAAGTATTCTAAATTTATTTTATTATATTTCATTATAATTTATTCGTATTTGGATTATTTAATTATTTATTAAATTAATTATTCATTGATTTTTGGGGCATAAAAGATTGGGTTTTGCAAAAGTGTTTTAAATAGGGAAACCTTTCCAAAAGAGTGAATGGTGAGGGTTTTGAGAGAAAATATTATTTCCAATTAATTATTATTTATTTATTTATTTATTTTTAATTAATCAATTGTACTATAAGTATTATTACTATTATAATTGTGTATTAGTTTGGGTTACTCACTGAGATGATTAGCATATCACATTTTAAATTTCGTTCCCTTAGGTACAAGGATTGGTAGACGTTCATCCGGAGCGAGCTTAATCTTCGTTGCTGTCGTATTTCGAGAAGTTCTCTTTATTTTCATTTATTTCTATTGTAATATTTCCTTCATTCTTGTTGTATAATTTTTATACTTAATGGTACTTTATGAAGCTCTGTATACTGTCTTGGATATTTATTTATTAATTATGCACTGATTTCCTATTATTCATTTGAAGTGCTGTAAATTTATGAAATTAAATTGTAGTAATGTGGGAGGAATAAGGTGGTGTATATAGAAGTGTGTTTTCAGTGCAGAAAAATTGTGGTAAATCAAACCCTTAGGAGAAGTTCTGTCGGATTTTCCATTGAAGGATCTGGTAGGATTTCCTTGGGATCAGGGTTTGTCTAGGGTTCCGGTGAGACATTTTAGACGGGTCTTGACAAATATCATGGTTACCATGTGGTACACCACCATAAGACTAACATTTTTATGTACACAAGATAATATTTTCACAAACCTTAAAAAATATTTGTTGAGAAGCTCAAAAACACTCACCCACAAAAAGATCATTATAATCCGCTACAGAAAATTGCCTCCTCTGTCACATAGACAACAAAAACAAAGTGCACCAAAAAGGGAAGAAAGAGATAAAAATAAATAAACAAATAAAATAAAAATAAAAATAAGAATAAGAACAAACATTTCCTTTAAGGATGGTGAAGGGTGACTCAAGAGGATTATAATCCTTTTTTATTTAAGCTTTTAAAAATCTAGTGACATATAGCATATAACCCATTTAATGATCAAGATTATTTCTCTCTCACTTTAGTTTATGAAACTTTCAAAGAAGGAGATTTTGTAATAAACACATAAATTGTTTTTAATGCAACTTTTATTTAATTCTTTTAAAAATTCATAAATCTTTTTTAATGTGTATATATATATATATATTCATGAATCTAATTATTTACTAAAAATTTTAAAAATTTAAAAACATTTAATACTTCACTTTTTTTTTTTTTTGAAAATTGAATACTTTGAACATAAAAAATGTTTAATAGCAGGAAAATGCATTTTAACATAGAAATATTTTGAGATAAAAGTCATACAGTAATACTGGTAAAAGTTTAAACTAAATAGGGTCCAAAACTAATAATATTAGTCATCAATAATTTAATTTATTTTGGAAACATTTCTCATCAGTAATTTAATTTATTTTGGAAACATTTCTTACTTGTACTAATTTTTAAACAACCGAAATTAATTTTTAAACATTTCTTACCCATGCAGTGGATTATTGTCTCCATAAACTCTTTCTCATTGTGTCACTGAATGGCCACTACCGTGATGATTGCTGAACCAGTAATATGGAATCACAGTAGGAGGGAGGCATGAGTTATATATATATATATATATATATATATATATGTTTTGATCAAACGCCTGCGAAATACAAGTTTATAATTCTAATAATAGAGACGGATTGAGAATATATATATCTATGGGACAAAAAAAGAGAAGGCTGAGCTAGCTAATATAATTTTTTACTATGCCAGTTTTCTCAGGGAAAGTGGGTTCAGTAGTAAGATTTCCTGGTTGAGAACTAGCATACCAGTTGCTATTTCAGAACTGCACTTGCTTCTCGGGTGATGATCAACATGTGAGTGGTTTTTTTATCACTTTCATTGGCCATAAATTGATAGATGGGATTCAAATTGTCAAAGAATGTCATGCATTTGGTTATTGATTGTCTGAAATCTTCCACATCCTCTTTGAACAAGAGATGGACGCTAAGATTCTTCGTAACCAAGCCTGGACACTCATTATAGATATCTATGGCTATGTGGCTCTGCCCACGCAACTTTGCAAGCAACAAAGAACTTGATATATAGGTTAGCCAGATGAATCCACATATATACGACCACTTGAATTTGTCTTTAGTGATTCGAAACATGGGGGCAGAATTCAAACAACATTCTTGATCTGTACTCAAATGACAAAGAAGTCTGAACGAGACATGTAAGTACTCGTCATCAAGGAATGCATTTGGATGCTCCTGAACTGAAAAACCAACACATATAGCAATCCCCCTCCAATCTTTATCAGTTTTCAGATTTTGAGGTAATCCGATTCCCACTGTTCGCTCACTAACTCGATAATCTCCAAACCACTTCAAAATTTCCTTTCGAGGGAAACATAAATTGTATGTCGAAAAAAGATTGAAGGGCTTCAAAACAGAAATGATATGTCCTTTGAGGCTGAGAGTAATGAAGACATAAAACCTGACGTGGAGTTCAAGGATATCCTCGAGATTTCTTTTCCATCTTGTCAAATCATTTTCAAAGAGTGGAGTCTCGGCCATTATCTGCAAATGAATTAGACCAAGCTTTGGATCTTCTGAACTTCTTTCTTCAAATAGTTTGCAAGAAGATTCCATAAACTCTCGTTTAAAGTGGACAACAATTGGATCACATGGAATAGTAATTTGCTCATTCACAGTTGAAACCTCTTTGTCTACATTTTGTGCACTTAACACAAACATGTTTGCCTGCAAGGATTCATCCTTCCTGCAACAAATCCACATAAAGGAAATTTATCAGTTGATGAATTTTACAGACGCTTGGATATATTGATAGCAAAAACAAATATCCAACCATAGGAATTAATTAAACCTTTAAGAGGAGTAACTTGAATGGATTGGCATTTCTTGTTCTTTTGTTTCGGGCTGGACAAACTGAATTGTTCAATGACAGTTTCCACCAACATTTCATATGCTTGGTAACATAATTGCTCATCATCTGCACAGCCTAATTGGCACTCGGTTATCATTTCAATTACATTTCCCAGATCTTTCTCATATATTGCTCGGATCCCACACCTTTTGATTGCCACATTTGGTATGCTGGTCCTAAACAAAGAGCTTATTCCCCAACATCGGTTCAACTGATGTTCTTCGAAATACACTCGTGGGACATGAAATAAACAAAGTTATTGTGAATAAGGCGTTATGGAGAGATTATTAAGCGTTTTTGTATGTGAAATACTACTTCCATGAGAATGCAAGTCAATATGGAGCAAAGGATAAGCAACTTTTGAATCTGAATAATTCTTGAGTAAATCAGAGGGACTCATTTTGAGTGTAGCATATAGACTAAATCCTATCCATGACTTGTCATCAAGTATGTTTGCTAGAAGATAGCAAACTATAGTGCACCCCGTGCTTTGATGTAAGAACTAACCTGTGGCAAATCCTGTTACAGGAAAACTGAATGGGATAGGCAAGTTGCGTGTATATAAGGATCCCTGTAAAAAGTGCATAAATTAGAGAGCTGTTTATAATGATTGGAGAAAAATAGAGATTGGTCAAGCAGAGCTAAGAAAAGAAGAGAAATATATGTAGTGTGATTGATCACCTCAAAGAATATTCTTGAAAGCAAGGCTTTTAGATCTATTCCTAGCTGTTTGGTATGATGCAAAGTTCCCAAGACTTGATTTCTAGAACTGGGATCGAATTCAAGTTCATTGACATCAATGGATCTCTCGAATTCACTTACTTTTTCTGGATTCTTATAAATTTCTTCTTTAATTATCTCAGGCTCACCAGATTCAATTGCACTGAGGAAACCTTCAACTGCCTTTCTATATGCTTGGTAACATAATCGACGATGATGTTCATCATCAGGATCACCCAATGCACATTCAGATATCATTTCATTCAAATCTCCCAAATCTTGCTCATATACTACTATAATCCCACACATTGCAACCTCCACATCTGGGTTACTAGTCCTAAAAAAAGCACTTACTTCCCAACAATGATTCAACTCTTCTTTGAAAAACTGTCATGGCCCATGAAACAAAAAAAGTTAATTTGAATATTTAGCATCAATAGGGAGAGTAACCATGGCTACATGTGATATACTACTTCCATGTGTATGCAAGTCTATATAAAGTGAATGAGGAGTTACTGAATCATTATCATTGTCGAACAGATCATATGGATGCCCTTTTAAGGTAACATAAAGACTAAATCCAATCCATGACTTGTTATCAAATAAGTTTGGTGGAATGTAGAAAACTACCATGCACCCTACACTTTGATGGAAAAACCAAGAGGTTTGAAATCCTTTCAAAGAAAATCCAAAAAAGAAATGGTATTTACTGGCATGGCTTCCCTGTGAAGTTCAGAAATTACAAATTAGTGAATATCATAGGGGAAAGATAAACATCAGACAGCCAAAGTTAGAGACAAAGATAGAAGTAGAATATGTATATATATATATATATAGGGATTAACTGAATCATTGTTGAAAGCAAGGATCGTAAATCTCTTTTCAGCTGGCTGGTAGGATGCAAAGTTCTGAAGACTTGCTTTCTGGGACTTGAATCAGGTTGAAGCTCATGGAAATCATCGGATCTTTCTAATTCACTTGCTTTTTCTAGCATATGCTTGTAATGTTTAATAGAGGTCAAGTTTATAAGAAAAACAAGTAACTGGAAAAGCTACATTTTATTGATTTAGAATCATATATATATATATATATATATATATACACAGCAGCTGCAACTACATTTATACATCAAATAAGGTATATTTAAATTCAAAACTATTTAAATTCAACCTATAATTAAATGTTCACCTGGATACACGAAAGAGATATGTACAAATAATCATCTAACATATAGTGGTTACACTATTCTATCATGCCCCCTCAAGATTTGGGTTCTGTCAAGAACACCAATCTTGGATCAAAGAGAATAGAACGGCAACTTTGAAAGTGGCTTGGTTAGAACGTCAGCCAGCTGGTCATTTCTTGAAACATAAGTAACAGAGTAGAGCCATTGGAAACCTTATCTCGAACAAAGTGAAGATCAACTCGAACATGCTTCATTTTAGAATGAAGTTTGGGGTTGGCACACACATAAGTAGTGCCAAGGTTGTCACAATATATAGTAGGAGTGACCGTAGATGAGACCTGCATTTCTTGAAGTAAAGAGAGCAACCAACAAACCTCAGATGTTGTGTGAGCCACAGCACTATATTCGGCCTCAATAGAAGAATGAGAGACAGATCTTTGTTTCAGTGATGACCAAGAAATAGGATTATTACCTAAGAAAATAATATAACCAATGGTGGATGTGCTATCATCTCTGTTTCCTGCCCAATTTGCATTAGAAAAGGCATGAAGAGCCAAAGGAGTGTTACGGTTGAAAGAAAGTCCAAAGTGAGCAGTGCCTTTAAAGTATCTAAGAATACGCTTTACTGCTGCCCAATGAATATCAGTTGGTTTATTCATATATTGAGAAAGACAATTGACAGATAATGCCACATCAGGTCGAGTGAGCAAGAGATATTGAAGACCACTAACTATCTGACGGTAGAACTTAGAGGAGGAAAGAACAGAGCCATCAGTCATAGTGAGAGAGGTAGTAGAAGCCATCGGAGTGGCAACAGCATTTGCACCAAGCATATCAGCTTTCTCAAGAAGATCAAGAAGATATTTTTTTTTTTTGAGACAAAAATATGCCAGAAGCTGTTGGTAGTACCTTAATGCTAAGAAAATAATTAAGTTCCCCAAGATCTTTGAGAGAAAATTTACTGGACAAAGAAGTAACAAATGAATCAATTAGTGAAAAGTTATTACCCATCACAATAATGTTATCTACGTACACTAGCAGATACAATGTAGAGCCTTCCTTAGAAAGAATGAACAAGGAAGTATCAGCATAGGCATTTTTGAACCCATAGTCAAGAAGGAAGGTTTTAAGAGCAAGAAACCAAGCCCGCGGTGCTTGTTTGAGACCATAAATTGCCTTCCAAAGTCTACAAACATGAGATGGCCGAGCACTATCAACAAAGCCAGAAGGTTGAGCCATGATCACCTCCTTATCCAACACACCATTAAAGAATGCATTATTAATATCCATTTGCTTTAAAGGCCAATTATTGGACAGGGCAACACATAAAACAAGTTGAACTGTGGTACCTTTAACAATTGGACTAAATGTATCAGAAAAATCAATACCTGGTCATTGATTAAAGCCTTTAGCAACTAGTCGAGCTTTATGTCGATTAATAGAACCATCAGAATTGCACTTAATGCGAAACACCCACTTTCAACCAATAATATTGTGAGTAGAACTGAAAGGAACAAGATCCCAAGTGTGTTGAGAAATGAGTGCATCATATTCAGCCTGCATAGCTTGCTGCCATTCTGGGAGTTTAAGCGCTTGACGTGCTGTTCGTGGTTCATCTGAAGTATTAGCAGATTCTTTAGTAGAAGAAAAGAAGTCAGAAAATACCTTGGGCTTAAAGATGTTGTTTAAGGCTTTCATGCGCATTGCATGAGTGCTAACTGGTGGGGAAGGCATGAGACATTGTGGGGGAAAATTTGAAACTAAAGAGGGAGAATCACGAACAGAAATAGATCTATCAGGCAGAGCCGTAGCTGGTACACGTTGTGAAAGACCATATGCACGCGGTAAGGCAAAAGAGCAAGACAGCGATGAAGAACGGACATCCTGAGATTGTGGTGGAGATAAAGAGGTAGGCGGGGTGATGAGTTGAAGATTTGATGGAGATGAGGAATGAAATAGTGGTGTTGGAGTAGGAATGTACTGATGAGGAGAGTCCAAAAGAAATGGAGATTCAAGAGGAGAAGAAGAATTAGAGTTTGATAAGGATTAGGAGACTAAGGACTCAAAAGGAAAAATATGTTCAACAAACTCTACAAGCCATGAATGATATAACATTCCATATTTAGGATCAAGACAGAGAGAACCACTTTGAGAATGCAATGGACCAAGATAGACACATGGAGTAGACGGGGACTCTAATTTATGACTTGTGTAAGGATGTAACTAGGGATAGCATAGACACTTGAAGACTCGTAAAGACTTGTAGTTGGGAGGTTTTTGAAAAAAAATTTCATATGGAGATATGTTATTCAAGGTAGAAGTAGGAAGTCTATTGATGAGATAAGTGGCATTAGAAAATGCAGAGGCCCAGAATTTGAGAGGCAGATGGGCATGAGACAGTAAAGCGAGACCCTTTTCACGAATGTGCCTGTGTCTCCTTTCAGTATAACCATTTTGCTGAGGAGTGTATGGAGTGGTTAAAAGATGACTGATGCCATGTTTTTGAAAAATTGTTTAAGCTTAAGGAATTCGCCACTGTTATCATAACAGAAGGATATAATAGGAAACTAGAAGAATTTTTCAACCACACGTTTAAAATGAATAAAAACTGAGGAAACATCAGACTTATGTTGTATTGGAAAGAACCATACATAGTTGGAAAAGTGATCTACAAAAATAACATAGAAATTATAATGATCATATGATGTTACTGATATAGGACCCCAAACATCTGAATACACAAGCTGAAGAGGTTGAGTACTGGTCATAGAGGAGGGACCAAACGGAACTTGATGAGACTTATTACACTGACATGGATCGCCAACAAGAAGATTAAAACGAGAAAGAATATGATGAAGAACTTGAGAAGAATGGTGGCCTAGCTGCTAATGCCACACCTGAAGACCGGCTTTGACGCTAGTTAGAGCAACAGGAGAGGATGGTGACAACGCATGCATTGGCCATTCATAAGTAGCACCATTAAGCGGTCCTTCGAGAAGAACTGTTCCCATCCAAAGATCCTTCACAAGAAAAGAGTGAGGTAAGAACTTAATGGATGCATTATATGTTTGACAAAACTTGGAAACAGATAAAAGATTGCGTTTCATTTTAGGTACACATAGAACATCAGTTAAAAGAAAGGATTTAGAAGAGGTTGGCAGATTAGTGGAACCAGTATGGGTGATGGGAAGCCAAGTACCATTACCAACTGCTACTTTGTCTGGACCATCATATACGAAATGCAAGGAAAGGTTTTGAAGATCAGTTGCAACGTGATGAGAGGCTCCAGAATCCATAAGCTAAGAAGTTTAAGGAGGAGGTCCAAGAACAGACCCAAAATGAAAAGCTTGTGGTGGTGCTAGTGCACGTGGGAATGATTGCTGCTGTTGAGGGATATATGTCCATTGTTGACGTAACAAGGAGCAGAAGCGGGCAGAGTGTCCTTATACTAAACAAAGCTAGCAACGTCCTTTACAGTTTCTAGGTGGAGTGAAAGATCGATTGCCTTGGTGTTGGGAAGATTGAGGTGATGAAGAAAAGTTCAGAGATTTACGAGTGTGACCTTATAAGGAGAACCATAGGAGTGAGATTGTTGAGCTCGTGGATTTGCCCCCTTCGAATTATTTCCAGGAAACTTGTGTGCAGCATGAGCAGTGATGGCAATGTCTTCAAACTGAGGATTAAGCCTTTTCTTATAGATAGAATGTTCAATGAGCTTTTCATAGATTTTTTCATACGACATCGGTGTATCCCGAGACCAAAAGCCAGCTACAATGTTTTCATAGTCATGAGAAAGTCCATTCAAAATATAGAGAATCAAATCATCATTGCTAACAACATGACCAAGAAGGGCAAGTTCACCTGCTGCATGTTTAACCTATGTTAAATACTCCAAGACAGGGCGTGAACCTTTAAGGCAGATGACATGTTCACGAAGCCTCAAAATACAATTCCGAGAAGGTTTAGCAAAGGTAAGAGCTAATTTCTACCAGGCCTCTCGGGATGTTTCGGCAGATGAGACAACCCTATGAACATCTGTAGTCAAGGAGGCAAGAATAGCACTTAAAAGTAAGGAATCTTGATGTATTCAAAAGGAAAAATCTGGATTGGGAGATTGGTCTTTATCAGACAACACCAGAGATGGACAGGGAAGGGTTCCATCAATGAAACCAGAAAGATCGTATCCAAAAAGAAGAGCATCAAACTGTTTCTTCCATGGGAATAGGTTGTATCTGATAACTTGAGTGGTGCTTGAGTGGCCACATTAATAACAACCAATGTACGATTGGAAAACATAGGTTCAGTACTAATTCGCAGAACATCAGAAGAGGAAGAGCTAGACTATGGAGACGAAGCCATGGTGGAAAAAAAAAAATTGGACTGAAGGAAGAAGGATTGAAGAACTAGCGTGAGCTAAGAATGCTCTGATACCATATAAGAAAAACAAGTAATTGGAAAAGCTACATTTTATTGATTTAGAATCAGATATATATACACAGCAGCTGCAACTAAATTTGTACATCAGATAAGGTATATTTAAATTCAAAACTATTTAAATTCAACCTATAACTAAATGCTCACCTAGATACACGGAAGAGATATGTATATAGTGGTTACACTATTCTATCAAAGTTTAGGTGTTCATTAGATTTATCAACTAAATCTTGAGTAAACTTTGCCACATCTTTGTTAAATATTACATGCAGCCCACACTCTAGCACCTCCACATCCGATCTGTCTATCGAAATTGAAGCTTCAATATGAATTGCTCTTCCAATTGATTTCCAAACCTTGTCTTCGATACATAGACACAAAGTCCATAAGACCCAACCTTGAAGCCCTTGATGCTTTCTATCTCTAGGGGATTTTCAAGACAACCTTCACCAGTGTAAAAGTCACAGAAAGTATTGTACCGACCGTCATGAAAGTTTTTTTATTTCTTGATTAGGAAAACAACAAACAAGGCAAATCCAAGCCACATTTTCCTACTATCTTTTTCAGGTAGTCCGATTCTTTTAAAAGACCCAAAACTCATATGTATGCACCAATCAGGAATTCTTGCACAAGGAAAACGAAGTTCCAAGTTTCCTCCATGATAGATTTGATCCTATTGAATATATTAAATAAAATAAGAAGGAAAGCTTAAGAAAAATATTCAGCGAGACAAAGAGAAATAGAGCAGATATACCTGAATGAATTTAGGAAAGAGTGTAGCGATATGTTCTTCGGGCATTGGAAGAGGGTGGTGTGTAAGACATCCTTCAACCTTGACAGATTTACGAGAATCTATGAAACTGAATCCCTTATCAGAAGGCCGTATTGTCATTTTATCTTTCAGCATAGGAGAATCATGTGCCTGTACATGTTTCACATTCAATGGAAGTTTTAGCAATGAACCAAGTTTTCTACAATTATCCAAAGTGAAACGTCTAAGATTAGAAAGTTGAGAGATGCTATTAGGTAAGCTCATGAAATTGTTCCTACTTAACTCTAAATGCTCGAGTAAGGTCAAACAACCAATGTCTTCAAGGATCGCTCCTTCTTCTAGATTACATTCAGTTAGACTTAAACATGTCAAAGAGCTTAAACCAGAGAATGACTCAGGCAACTGAAAACTGAAATTGGATTTTGATGAGCATTGAGATGATGATCTGTCTGCCACACCACCACATTGGGTGAAACATAGTATTTTAAGGTTCTTCAAAAGTACAATGGAGGAAGGTGCTTTCCTTAGAGCAGTTCTACATGCATCAAGTTTCTCCAATTTTTCCAAGCTCCTTATGTTTTCTGGCAGTTGGTCAATAAGTGAGCAACCTGAAATATTAAGATTTTCCAGAGATATGAAACTGCAAATGAAATCTAAAAGACTCAAAATGTTCTTGCAGTCTCTAAGATCCAACAACATAAGGCCGCTTAAGCGCTTTGCTGATGTTGGCATCTCTTTGATAGCCGTCCTGTCCAAAAAACGTTGTGACAAATGACTAGTATCTCCCACAATCTCTAGAAATCTATCGAGTTTGGTACATCCAGAAAGGATAAAAGTCTCAAGAAAGTTGAAGCAGATGCCTTGGGGAAGACTGTCAAGAGATTCACAACCTTTCAAGTTCAACAACATGAGTTGTTTGAGATTTTCGATTGTCAGATGAATTTTTGATAACATTTTACAACCTTCAAGGATCAGTTTCTCGAAATTTGGGAACCCTACTGAAGTCAAGGGTTTCGACCAAGTACTCACAATTGCTAAGATTGAGCAATATTAACTTCTTGAAAGGAAGCTATATTGAGGAAAAAAAAATTAGTTGACAAACAAATAATGGAAGCTGGAAAAGGCATTAATATAAGCTTAATGTAATTATTTACTTAAAACAAATATCAATAGTAGATAATCTTACTGTAGTTTCTTAATCCCATAGTCGTTCAATTCAACCGTCTGACATGTTGAGTTCAACAAGATTTTTGGGTTGAAAACTCGATGGCATATAGATTAGAGGATATTGATGCCAATCCAAAATGCGTAACTCACTAGAAAGGTATCTACATTCAGAAAAGTTACGCACATTATGAATCTTCAACAACTGTAACTTTTTCATTTCTAACATCTTCTTATACTCACTCAAATTAAGGAATATGCCTTCAACGGCTTTTGTTCCCTGCAGCATTATTGGATGAGGTCATCTCCCGAAAGAAAAAAAAAGAAATTTTTTTTTTTTGGGGGGAAAATTTCATCTACAACCACAAAGTTTGATGAAAAATCATCACTTACCTTTAAATGTTAGGATAATTCTCATTTATTATCCTAGGAGTAGAGTTTTTTTATAAATTTAATTTTATGAAAAGTCTATTTTACTTTTATGCGTCAAAATAACTATTACATTATCATTTTATCATATATTTTATGATAGTGTACATTAAAAATATCATTTACTATAAATTTTATATATATATATATATATAATTACAAATGATATAATTAAAAAAATGATAAATAATATATTATTATATAAAAAGATCATAAAATAAAGTTTTGATAATTATTTTGACATTAAAGGATAAAATTGAGTTGTTATAAATAAATTTACTCAAAAATCAATTCCAAATAGTGGTAAAAGATGACTTTTCCAAAGTTATGGTTTTTCAAACATCAAGAATGTCAACGAATTTTCATTAAAACTTGAGGGTGTAGATGAAATTTCCTTTCTTTTCTTTTTTTTTTCTTTTTTTAAAATGTGGTTTAAATGCAATATTATAAACAGTACATATGAATGCCTATATTCACATCCATAAATTAACATTATATATAGTTTTGATATCTAAGAACTATTTTTCAAATAATATAATAAAAGATATACTGATATAAAAAATGCAAAAGGTTATCATTTTCTCAACTAAATTTTTAATTTTAAATCATTTTTTATGTTGGAGTGTCATTCACCCATCTTCCATTATAATTTAAGGAACAGCTTCCAGAATCAAACTTTATTAATGAATCTATGGTATGATGCAAAAATAAATTGTATTTCAGTTAGATAGTTTACCTCATAGTTTTCAAGTACATCCCTGTTGGGGTGAGAAGGTTATGACCAAGAGCAAGCTAGCTTGAAGTGTTAGCAACAAGCAAGCTTTTGATGATGCTCTTGGAAATGATTGTGTATAAGTTGTATTTTTAAGTTTTGGTTATGGTGTTTTCTGGTTTTTAGGGTTCCTAGAGTGTTCTAAGGTGTTGAAGAAGAGATGAGAAGAAGGGGAACACGTTGGTTTTTGAAAATGAAGCTTAGATGTGTAGCCATCTCATTCATTTAACAATATAAGCTTGAAATTAAAAATAGTTCACATATGCCAAGCATGTGAGCTTACAAAATGAGTAAAGTATTTGAAATTTAAAAAGTAAAATGGTCAACACCTAACTTTTCATACACAAAAGAGGTAAAAACCAGCTGCAATATGTCTATTTCAAATATAGTAAAAAGTGGCACATGGTTTGAACTAAATTCCTATTGTTTAACTAGTTTGGGTAAACAACCAAACTAGCTTCACCTACTTAGTTCCTCTTTGTATCTGATTATGAAACTTGGTTTGAAGCATCCTTGGTCATCAACAAATATTTTTCCAACAGCGAGGAAAGTTTTGGAACCGGATCATGGGCCAAACAGCTCCAAAATTGACCCATACTCTGCATACTGGGCCCATCAGATACAGCAATCTGTTTGGAATAGAAAATGAATTTTCCCATGTCATTTTGACCTGAAATTTGAACATAGTGTTCTATATATTTCTGTAGACATTCCTCAAAATTTCAGCCCAAAACTCCATTTGTAACCTGAGATATAAGATAAACAGTGGACCTATGTTGCTGGAAATTATGAATCCAGCACCATAGGCATTTCAAGCATAACATTCCTACTCTTTTGTTCATAGTTTTGCCTATGGTTTTGCATACATAACTTAGGTACAAAACATTATCAAAATATACCTTGCATCAATTAAAAACATACAAAAAATATAAACTCATAAAAGGAAAGGAGTTGATACCAAGGTGTGCATGCTAGCCGGTGACATGCACCATCAAGTGGCAAAATTGCCACACTTCAACAATCCCGTGCATCCTTATGATTCCAGAGCCTACTACATTTACCTAACATGTCTATAGATTCTTGATGAACAATCTCGTGACCAAATTCTTGTAGCAAATCATGCATCCATAGCTTGCCGTTTGCAATAGTTATAAAGCATTTTTCTATAAGCACTTTTACACCAATTGTAGGATGAAACCTACAACTACTTAATATCTTTTTCACGCGATATAGATCCTCTCCTTTGAAGAAACATGCTATGTCCAAGAATATTTTCTTCTCTCATTTGTCTAATCCATTATAACTTACTTCAAGCGTACGATGAACTGGTTCATCATTGGGATGTTTCTTCAGTTCAGATAATATGTTTGACCATGCATCAACTGTTTTCCCTTTCAAGTAGGCACCCAAAACTTCGAGAGTTAAAGGATGACCGTTTGCATATTCTACAACTTAGATGGACAACTCTCTATACTCGTCTAAATTACTGTTTTTGTCAAACGCTCTTTGATGTAAGAGTTTAAGAGCTTCATCATCATTTAGCTTATCAACCTTATATATGTAATCCTGTCCATAATTCACCACCAAATGTTTATCTCTGGTTGTCACAATGACTCTACTCCCTTGACCAAGCCAGTCATAGTGATTTTTCCAATTTCCAACTAAACTTGCTATTTGCTCCGGTTTATCGACATCATCTAGAATGATGAGCACCTTTTTGGAACGCAATCTTTGGCTTAATATATTGGTTACCATACGATCATCATGTATGCCTTCATCGTCATTCAATAAGATTTTGAGAAGACGCTTTTGCATGCGAACCATGCCATTTTTTTCATATTCCTCTCTCACATTGCCAATGAAAGCGCTAGCTTCAAATTTGTCAAACATACTTTAGAAAAACCCACTAGCTAAAGTTGTTTTACCAATCCCCCCCATGCCTCATATCCCTATGGTGCAAACATCATGGGACTGGCATTCATCCACTAGCGACTGAATTTTCTTTATGCGAGAATCCATGCCAACCAAGTCATTTGAGGCCCTTTCATACAGTTCTTTAAAAATCTTATTAACAATTTCCCGTATAGCATCTGATTCATGCCTGGAAAAAACAAAATATATGAAAGTTTTTTGGTCAACAAAGTCATGTAAAACTAAGAAGAAACCTGCAATGTGACATAAGCTATATCCATTCACAATATATTTTTCCAAAATAAAAACGGTCTATGGGCCTTCGTTCTTTAATTTTTGCTTCAGTTTGTTAATATTTTTTTCTTCAATAAACGGTAAGATTGTTTTATCAATTTTCTTTGGCAAGCATGGAAGACAATATAGGACTTTTTTGGTTTCATGTATTTATTTATTTTTTTCTATTCGCAATAGCACTTTATTGAAAACAAAATCCGAGAAGATATCTAATGTTGCCAATATTTTATTTTTCCCTCCTTATAGGTAAAATACGTATTTTGTTTCATGAAACATTGCAACGTAGGTTTGGTACATAGAACTGTATTATATTGTTTTCACTCTACTATAATGTATTAACATTGTACGCTACTTGCTGCAGAACTGTTTAATGAGCTTGTACAAATTTTACTAATTTTTACCTTTTGATTTCTTTTTTAATCAAACTGAATAAATTGATATAATTTTTATTTATGTAGTCTATTATCTATGATTATATTAATAAATATATGATCCAAACTCGAATCAAAGTTGAAGAATTGAAAATTAAAATATTTAATTTATTTTAAGATTTTAATACGGCAAGGAAAATAGGAATGAATTATATTTGTAAATGCAAGATATATAAAATAATAATATTTGTAGATGTAAAATAATAATATAAGGAACAAAACAAAAACTTATTATATACCATAGTGCTACAACTAACAGGGAAAGAATCACAAGAAAAAACCAAAAAAAAAAAAAAGAAAAAAAAAAAGTGGATAACAAAGCTATATTAATTTTCAATGAGAAAATATAGTAAAAAAAATACCAACTACAAATTAGGGGAAAAAAAAAACCTTATATAACAAATATTTTTAATATACAACATTAAATTAAAATTTTACTTTTGGCATTTTAGTCCCAATAACTCCATTTTCAGTTGTACTGTTAGTTCTTTGCCAATTGTCTATCCGAAATCCATTAAAAAAAGGGATAAAAATACAATTTTGATATAGCTTAGGGATCATGCATGTCAAGAATAAATAAATATAATATATATATATATATATATATAAAAGATAAATTGAAATATATAATAAAACTATAAAAGAATATTATAATATTATTATTATATATATATATATATATATAATAATATTATTGTCGGACCCGTCCAGAATTCCTTCCCCGGAACCCTAGACAAGCCCTGATCCCAGGGTAATACCACCGAATCTTACAACGGAAAATCCGGCAGCACCTCCCCTAAGGGTAGGACTAACCAAAAATTACCTGCACTGAAAACACACTTCTATAAACATCCCCTTATTCCTCCCACGTTACTACAATTTGTTTCCACAAATTTCAGCACTTCAAAATAAAAACAGCGGCAACCCAGTGCATAAATAAAATGTGTCCAATACAGTATACAAAGCATTATACAGATAAATATGGAATTTATACAAGGACAAATAAAGAAATAATACAAGATAGAGAGGAAAAAGGGAAGAAATACTTCTTGGACCTTCGGCAACGAACTGAGACGTCGGGCTCGTCCCGGACAATCAACGTCTCCAACCTGGACCTAGGGGAACGGAATTTAAGAGTGTGAGATGCTAATCATCTTAGTGAGTGACCCTATCTACTATACACCTTTAATATTAATAATATAAAAATAAAGGAATTTAATCAATCCATACCGAACAATTAAATAAATAAATAATTAAACAATTGAAATAATAATTTCTCTCAAAACCCTCACTATTCACTCCGTTGGAAATGTTCCCCTTTGAAAACATTTTCGCAAAACCCGATATTCGTACTTCCCGAAAACCAAAGGACCAAATAATTTAATAAACAACAATAAATAATTAAATACCCCAAATATAAATAAACTGCAATAAATTATAATAAATAATTTTGTACTCTTTGGGGTTTGAAACTTTATTTGAGAATTACACCTGACAATTACACTGACGCACCACACCATATACCGGTGATGCCCTCCGATACCCAGCGTCCCGAGCACCGACTGGCGGGGGGTTAAAGAGAGAAACCTGCAAACGGCACTTCGGCGTCCCGACAGTACCGCTGCTGAAACCATCTCCCGGCCAAGGAGGGGGGCGGCTGTGGCCAATAACAAACTTGCCTGCCCACGGTCCAATGGCAACAACGGGAGAAATAATAACCTTGCGCTAAACCACATAATAACCGCGCGCTACCACGTGTCCATACACCATACACCAGAACACCAATACTGTATGAGTGCGTCTAAAAATAAACATTATTAACCAACCGTACCGTTTTTCAAAATTACCGTGGGAAATACATTAAATTCTCACACTTACCATCCCATATATTTTTATTTAATAAACCGGTACGAAACAGCGATAACAACAAACCACAATTTTCTCGAAATACGAGATTCAATAATAAAAATACTGCGGGCATAATTTATAACATTTAAACCAATATTTTCGCAAAATATTTAACCCAATTATGCCCAAAAAATCAATACTGAAAACCATGTACAAATACTACCGAAATACACTTTGCTCATGCATAATAATAAATTAAACCACAATAAAATAATAATCGGGAATTTCTTAATGACCCCAAAATTTCATTTAGCACCATTGGGTAAATATATATATAAAATAATATTTTTTCCGATTATATTTAAAATACGCCACATGAGCACCAATTACAGATATCAAATTAATACCACATAATACAATTAATTACCCCAAAAACATTTTTAAAGGTGGGTCACTCACCTGGAGCACGCAATTAAACCATGATCCACCGTGGGATCAATTCCACGACTCACCGGTGCTCCTAGAACAAAATTCACAGACAGTCAAATAAATTAATATTTTATTCGGGTAAATAATATACCGAATCGAAGCTTGAGCGACGAGGATTACAAATCCGGTCTCCATCGACCCCAATTCCGCCGGAGGTGGCCGGAATTTGGTTGGAAAGCTTTGGCCGGTTTTCAATTCCTCGTATCTCGCAAACCACTTCGAATTTTTGAGATTGGAGGCCATTTTTGAACTCAGAGGACCCAAAATAGGGGGAGAGGATGGCAATTCGGATTGGGCTGGCCGGAATACGGCGAAATCGCCGGAAAAAGTTAACCGGCCGCCGCGACTTCGCAGGCCCGATCTGGGCGCGTTGCCAGCCGGCCGGCAACCAAATTTGGCTGGTGAACTTCGCCGGTGTGTGGGCTTGGACGTTGGCCAGCGCGTGCGTGGTTCTGGTGGCCGAAAAAAGAAAACACGGTGAGAGAGAGAGACGGCCGGTGGGAGAAAAAAAAACTGTGCGTTTTATCTGTCTTGGTCGGCTCGGGGAAGAAGAAGGGAAGGAAAGGGAAAGGAAAAAAAAAGAAAAAGAAAAAGAAGAAAAAGGAAGGTGTTTTCCCACGTGGGGAAAAAGAAAAGAAAAAGAAAAAGAAAAGAAAAACGAAAAGAAAAATAAAAAGAAATAAATTCAAATTAATTAAATAATAATGTCAAGACCCGTCCAGAATTCCTTCCCCGGAACTCTAGACAAGCCCTGATCCCAGGGAAATACCACCGAACCTTCCAACGGAAAATCCGGCAGCACCTCCCTTAAGGGTAGGACTAACCAAAAATTACCTGCACTGAAAACACACTTCTAAAATTGTCCCCTTATTCCTCCCACAACACTACAAGTTGGTTCCACAAATTTCAGCACTTCAAAATAAATACAGTAATCCAGTGCAAAATAAATACAACAAGAGTGAAGAAATATTACAACTGCAATAAAAGAAGAACAGGGTACTGTCGAACTAAAACAGCGAGGAAGGTCGAGTCCGCTCCGAATGAACAACGACAACCTGGTACCTAGAGGAACGGAATTTAAGAGTGTGAAATGCTAATCATCTCAGTGAGTGACCCTATCTACTATACAATATAATATCACAGTAATAAGTAGATAGATAATAATTAATTGGAAATAATAATTTCTCTCAAAACCCTTACAATTCTCTCAGTTGGAAAAGTTCCCCTTTTAAAACCTTTTCACAAAACCCTTTGTTCGTATTCCTCGAAAACCAAGACATCAAATAAATAAATACCAGAAGCAGCTTTAACATTTTATTTTTAAAACACTGTCCTGAAAATCATTTGATGCACCCACTATATACCAGTGGCGCCAACAGTACCCAGCGTCCCAAGATACCGCCAGACAGGAGGTTATAGAGAGAAACCGGCATACGGTCGCGTGGCGTCCCACTGCGCCGCTGCTAACCTGGTGTCCCGGCCAAAGGGGGGTGGCCACCCTCTCCGATGGCATCCACAGGACACCCTCATAATATCACCTGCGCGCTACTCACACCCACCTGCGCGCTAATCATATCCGTGTGCACAATATCCATATCACATATATCATATCACATAATCAGAACACCAGTACGTGCACGGTGCATCTAAAAATCATAAAATCCATAAATTTAAATCATAAAACAAATTTCACATTTTTCATAAGCATAGCGGGCATAATCCATCCGCTTGAACCGGGAAATTCTCCACAATTTCTTTATAATCAATGCCATAAATTCCATGATTTTCAAATCCACCAACTCCCAAATCCATCAATTCAAATATCCACATTTTCCCAATAGCATAAATAATTTCTCGAAATATCATAATCAAATCTCATAATATTTCATGGGCATATTTTATAAAAATTGAAATCACCAACATAACCAAATATTTTCTTTGAAATATTTGAAAATCAAATCGTGCCCAATTTAATATTTAAAACCACAAGAATTTCAAAATTCTCAAAACCATAAAATAATTTCACATGGCATAAATTGGTGAAATGCACATTTCTTAAATCCGATAAATTCACAAATAATTCCACAATAAATCAAATAAATATTTGGCACATAGAAATTAAATTCCAAATATTTAAATCACACATAATATATTCACCAATTAAATTTCCCAAATAAATTTGAAGGTGGGTCACTCACCTGGAGCACGCAATTAACCCATGATCCACTACGGGATCAATTCTACGACTCACCGGTGCTCTTAGAACAAAATTCACAGGCAGTCAAATAAAATAATATTTTAATCGGGTAAATAATACTCGGTACCCGGGGGGTAAAACACAAATTCGAGTTATATACCGAATCGAAGCTCGAGTGATGCTGATCACAGATTCGGTCTCAATTTCTAAGGATCGTACCCGACGGGGTCGAAATTTCGCCGGGAAGCTTTTCGGATTTCGGCTCCGCAATTCTCCCAAACCGTCGCGAATTGGTGGAAACGGAAGCCGGATTCAGGTTCAAGAGGTCGAACACAGCGGACTGGAGCCGGCCGGAAAACTGGGTAATCGCCGGAATAGTACTTTCCGGCGAGCCGCCGCGGTCACCGGCAACCATCACCGGCGGCGGCGCGTGCGGTGGCCGTTGGTGGTGAAATTTTGCAGACTTGTAGATCTTGAGGAGAGCAACCCAACGGGACCGGCGGTGAGCAAAACGGAGGTCGGACGGCGGAGAAATCACCGTTTGAAGATTTCCGGCCCTTCGCCGGAAAACGCTCCGATCCCGGCGCGTCGGTGGTCCTATGGCCTTGATTTTTGGTGGGTCGGCCAGACTTGAGGAGAGGATCAAGGCTAGCTGGCGCGTGTACAGTATCTCGGCCGGAAAAGGGTCGATTTGCGGTGGCCAGTGGTGGAGGGGAAAAACTCGCCGCCGAACTTCGGAGCTCCGATCCGGGCGCGTCCGGCGGCTGTTCGCCATGAAGCTTGGAGGTTTTGCCGGAAATGAGGTGGGCAATCTGGTTGGCCGGCGCGTGCACTGTAGATCGGCCGGAACAGTGCAACAATTCCGGTGGCCGGCGGTCCTCTCTCTCTCTCTTTCTCTCTCCTCTCTCTTTCTCTCTCTTCCCCGAGAGTTTTAACAAATAAAAACCCCTGTGTGACACTGTTCATGCCACATGGACCAATCAGAAGCTGACACGTGGCATTTCACTGTTCACGGTATCCGGTAAACGTCAAACGTCCATAACTTTTTAACCAAACGTCCGATTTAAGCGTGCCGCTAGTCTATGAACTCGTGTCGACAAGTACTTTACAACCATAAAAGAGTCAACACAAAATTACATCTCAATAAAAAGTCAACTCCTGGCACCTTTTGGACAGTTTGAACCTCAACTTGTTTTGCCCATAACTTTCAAACCGTAGCTCCGTTTTCGACGTGCTACTAGTCTATGAACTCAGGGCGTCATGCACTTCGCCACGGTACCCTGGTCAACTCGAAATTCCCACCGAGTCAAAAAGTCAACTTTTGACCCCTTCGGTCAATGGTCAACGATCAACCTCGGTCAACGTGCACGGATTCCGGTGCGATTCGGGACGGGGTGTTACAAATAATAAAATAATAGGATAAAACACATGGTTGACATGTGGCTTCTCAACATGTTGACACATGGTCACCTTCATTGAGTCACACGTGGCACATCGTTACGCGTTTAAAAATAATATTAAAAATAATACGGTATTTGAAAAACTCTACAGGTCCATAACTTTCAAACCACATGTCCAAATCGGACGTGCCACTAGTCTACGGATTCGTATCGACGAGCACTTCACAACCATGCATGAGTCAATGCCCAACCTTGCATGAATAAAAAGTCAACCCCGGCACCCCTTGGACAGTTTGGACCTCAACTCGTTTTGCTCAAAACTTTCAAACCGTAGCTCCATTTTCAACGTGCTACCAGTCTACGAACTCGTGCCAATGTGTACTTTGTAACGGTACCTCAGTCAACCTAGAATTCCAACCGGGTCAAAAAGTCAACTTTTGACCCCTTGATCAACGGTCAAAGTCAAAGTCAACGATCATCTCGGTCAACGTGCAAAAATTTCCGACATGGTTCGGGACGAGGTGTTACAATTATAATAAATATATAATATATAAAAGATATTATTTCCAAAATAAATTGAAATCTTAAAAATATTTACATTTGATAAAAATTTAAAAACTATATTTTTACTCAAAAGCATATTTAGAAATTGAACTGACTATTAAAGTTATGGGAGACAGAGAGAGAGAGAGAGAGAGAGGGAGAGTAAATTTAAAAAATCAATACAAGGCGTAAAAATGTTAATAATTATTTTCCATAAATAATAAAAAAAATAATTTGTTACAAAAATGAAGGATGTAAAAGGGAAATTTAGTAAGTGGCAAATGGTTTAAAGAAGAAAGCTAAAAAAAAATTATATATCTTTTAAAACTTTTATCTTTTTTTAAAAAATAAATCAAAAGACTTAAGCACTTATTCAATTGTTTTTTTAATTTTTTTTTAAATGGTACTTTATTTTCACTCTTCTATTATCGGATTTTTAATCTAAAAATTAGTTAGTGATTAATAGTGCAACAAAGAAAAAAAAAAAAGAGAATGAATATTAGTTACAAAATGTTAAAAAATAAAATTTACAGGGTCAAAGTGCAAAATGGATTACTTATGGAAAATATATGCCAATAACTCTTAAGTTATAATCGCATTACAATTATATAGGACTGTACATAATAATGTTCATTAAAAAAATAACTCTAAATTATGAATAATTATAATGTTCTTATAGTTATTTGTAAATATGGCTATTGTTAAAAAAAATTGTATTATAAATTTATAAGAAAATTTAAGAAAATATTTATGAGAAATAAATATTAATAATTTTATAAATAACGTCCTTCATAAATTGTTTTTGATTTGTTTTTTTTAATTTTTTTTAAGTAATGTTATAAGTATGTAAAACAATAGAACACTAGACTATAATATTTTTTATAATCATTTATAACTTTTTTTTTCCATCCAAAAAAATCGTGTGGGTAAATATCATACCATTTTCTTGCCATATTTACTTGACCTAGACTATAATAATTTAACCACTCAAAATGCATAATAGAATATTAAAAAAATAAATGCAAGTTATGTCATAAAATATTTGATAACTAATTCTAATATTTCTTTTTCACTAAAGTAGTAAACATTTGTGAGTGTAAAATAGTACTGGATTGCTGATAATGATCTGGCGATATTCCCAAATCCTAATTCAAAGATCTAATACTGAAATCTTTCTTCCCAAGTTATCAGAAAAAGAAAAAGAGTATAAAATAGTAAAAAATAATAATTTTTTTATTAATGATTAGACATAATCATTAGATGAATAATAGCTAATAATTAGAAAAAGGAAGGAAGTTAATAATACAAGAGTGAAGAGGAATAAAATAATTAGTAAGATTGATTAATTATTAATGTCAATGCGGATTAATGACAAAGCCATTAAATTAATTACAGTTTTCTTATTCAATCAATTATTCTAATTTCGAGTGCCCCTACTGTAAAACACAATAATAATTATAATTATAATTATAATTATAATTATTTAAACCAAGCTTTGGACATCTATATAATATATAAAACAAAAAAAATATGTGCCATATGCCAGTATATCATTTTTTTAAATTCCCTTCAAAAGCATTTTTTTATTTTATTTATTATTTATTATTCATTATATTACCTTTTATAGATATAATCAAATATATATAAAATTAATTTTTGATATAACTATCCGTACCTATCAAACAATTAATAAAATTACATATGGTAATAATTTTGAAATAAATTTAAAATAAATAAAATATTTAATTTTATCTTATTTACCAAATATATATTTTACCCTTTTTAAAATTATATATATATTTTTATTATTAGTATTATTATAATATTACATAATATAATATAATATTATATTATTTAAAAAGAGGTCATTATTATAATAGTAATTTTTGAATTTAAATCTTTAGATCATTATATAGATTGATTAGTTATGGTTCTATGAAAAATTAAAGTTATTGTATTATATATTAACCGTTTAATAAAACTTAATTGTCTCAAAGTCAGTTATAATTTATAATAATAATAATAATAAATAATAAATAAATAAATAAATTATATTATGACTATTTAGTATATGGAAATTAATTATTTATAAGGAATCAAAAAATAAATTTGAATTTTATAAATGGAAAACATTTGAATTTAAATTAAATTTCAAAGATGGAAAAAAGTTGAATAGAAAAATTTCATAGATGGAAAAAAATAGATAGGTAAACATTTTTGAATTTGAATTCTATAATTGAATAGTATTATATATAGAGATCAAATTTAGAATTTGTTAAAGGCTAACCGTGGAGTACTATATAAGGTACATGTAAACCTACTTTATCTTGAAATCATTGCCATATATTTCTTTATATTTATTTTATTTACTTCCAAAGCCATTATAAATAATTAAAATCCAAAAATAAAATTGCCATATGTTATTACAGAGATTTATAGTCAAATCATGATAATGCCAATATATTATGAAAATTTAAAAAAATATCAATATTAAATTATTTTTTTCAAATTTTATTAAGATTGTGAAATTTTTTAAACAATTTTATTTTTAGATTTTAGATATTTATAATGCTTTTGGAAGGAAATAAAATGAATATAAGGAAATATATAGCAATGATTTTAAAATTGTAGAATTTATAATGTAATTTTATTTTTTTAATGGTTTTGGATGGACAAAATGAACATGAGGATGACATATGGCAAAAAGTTTTGTTGACTCTCTCACTTTCATATATTTATATTTTTTCACACATAATTTATATAAATAATATTTCCAAAAATAAACATTATACAATCTTTGTAAAATTTGGAATAAAAAATTTGATCTTAATTTTTGAAAATTTCCATAATATGTGGAAATGAAAATTTTATTTTTGATGATGAAAAAAAACTTGGCAAGAGAAATTTTTTTCTCTCCTTATTTGGTTACTTTTTGAATTTTTTAAGATTAGGTAAAAAAAATGTATATAATAAAAGATATTTTTATTATTAAAGATATTTCATATAAAAACTCTATACACTAATACATATTCATATATGAATATGCAATAAATGAAATTTTATTATAAAATAATAAGATTAATATATGGTATTACTAATGAAATTGATTTTTTTATCAGAAATTTAAAATGGATAATGTATCTTTTTCAATATTTTCCAAAATGTACTTATACACACACACACACACACACACACACACACACACACACACACACACACACACACATGACAAGACTTAATTAATATCCAGCAATATAAAAACAATTTTATGTAAAAGGTGGATATTTAAAAATATAACTAAATACTTATACTGTAATGAAAATTGTAAAAGATTAACGACCATTAGTTTGATTTATGATTATGACTGGGTTGATTTTTGTGATCTTATTCAATTTCGAAGTTTAATTGCTATCCCAAGCTGATTTTGTTTTATCAACGAGAATGATAATATTACTAAATAATTATTCTACTATTTAATTATTTTTCATAATTATATTATTATATTTTAAATGTAAAAGATGGATAAATTCAATCTGGAATGATAACTATTTAATTTAAATTAAAAAATCAATAATTATCTACAAGTTTAATATTCAATATTCAATATTAAATTATTTAAAATCTAATATTTAATATAAAATAAAATTAAAGATTTTTTAAAAATATGTTAAGGCATGATTTTTATTAATCATAAATATACATATTGGTATAGGGTTTATTAATATTTACAAGATAAAATATTCTATATATGATATAAATAATTGTAAATAGAAACAATGAATTATAAAATTTAATGAAAGTAATTATTTTATCAAAAAAAATTTAAAATCTATATAAAAGGAAAGATCCTTAATATTATATATATATATATATATATATATATATTAGATAATGAAAGAGATATAAAGGATACTATTATTTTATTTAAATCGAATTCTTTATCTAATCAAATTAAATATAATGATTTAACATAGGAAAATTAATTAATTACAAAGAATAAAAAAATATATTTGAATTTTAATTTTCATTCCATAAATGGAAAATATTATATAAATACATTTGAATTTGAATTAAATCATATAAATACATTTGGATTTGAATTTGAATTTTATAGATGGAAAAAAATAAATAGGTAAACATTTTTTAATTAAAGTTCATAAATAATTTATCTTGTAAGATAAAAATACATTTATAGGATAAATAATAATAATAATAATAATAATTAAATTACATTATGAGTATTTAATATATAGAAATTAATTATTTTCAAGGAATCAAAAAATACATTTGAATTGAAATTTGAATTCTATAGATGGAAAATATTATTTAAATATATTTAAATTTAAATTAAATTATATAAATACATTTAAATTTGAGTTTAAATTCCATAAATGAAAAAATTAAATAGAAAAATTTCATATATGGAAAAAATTATATAGAAAATTTTTGAATTTGAATTTTTTAATTGAATAGTATTATATATAATACTTTTAAATATAGATTTTAAAAAAAAATCCAAATATATTTATTAGCAAAAAAACTTTTAAATAAATTTTCAAATATAATTAATTATTATAAATTATATTTAACATGATCTATTATGATTACATCATCTGTTATAGTTCTATGTGCTGTGCATCGCATGAAAATGAATGCTAGCTAATAGTTATTGAAAACGTTTTGGATATTATTGCCTCAGAGCCAAGGTGGGGGCCAACCATCACAAGTAACGCTTGAATGGTATAATTAATTAATATAATTACCCTACCACGGTTAAATGTAAAAGCCAGTCAAATATGAGGAAACTAATTATTTACGTGGATTGTAACACCCCATCCCGAATCACACCGGAATTCGTGCACGTTGACCGAGGTTGACCGTTGACCGAATGGATCAAAAGTTGACTTTTTGACTCGGTGGGAATTTCGAACTGACCAGGGTACCGTGGCGAAGTGCATGACGCCCTGAGTTCGTAGACTAGTAGCACGTCAAAAACGGAGCTACGGTTTGAAAGTTATGGGCAAAACAAGTTGAAGTGTAAACTGTCCAAAAGGTGCCAGGAGTTGACTTTTTCTTATGATGTAATTTTGAGTTGAGTCTTGTATGGTTGTAAAGTACTCGTCGATACGAGTTCATAGACTAGGGGCACGCTTAAATCGGACATTTGGTTAAAAAGTTACGGACGTTTGAAATTCGCCGGGTACCGTATTATTTTAATATATCTGGCTTAAGTGCACAGTAATGCCACGTGTCAGCTTCTGATTGGTCCACGTGGTATGAACAGTGTCACGCAGGGTTTTTATTTGTTAAAACTCTCGGGGAAGAGAGAGAAAGAGAGAGAGGAGAGAGAAAGAGAGAGAGAGTCGCCGGCCACCGGAGGTTTTCAAATTTTCCGGCCGAGTTACTGCACATGCACCGGCCAGCCAGATTGCCCACCTCATTTCCGGCAAAACCTCCAAATTTCACGGCGAACGGCCGCCGGACGCACCCGGATCGGAGCTCCGAAGTTCGGCGGTGAGTTTTTCCCCTCCACCGCCGGCCGCCGCAAATCGACCCACTTCCGGCCACACGCGCCGTACACCCATCCTCCTCTCCTCAAGTCCGGCCGACCCACCAAAAATCATGGCCATCGGACCACCGACCCGCCGGGATCGGAGCGTTTTCCGACGAGGGGCCGGAAATCTTCAAACGGTGATTTCTCCGCCGTCCGGCCTCCGTTTTGCTCACCGCCGGTTCCGTTGAGTTGCTCTCCCCATGATCTACAAGACTGCAAAATTTGACGACCAACGGCCACCGCACGCGCCACCGCCGGCGACGGTTGCCGGTGACCGCGGCGGCTCGCCGGAAAATACTGTTCCGGCGAGTACCCAGTTTTCCGGCCGGCTCAAGTCCGCTGTGTTCGATCTCCCGAACCCGAATCTGGCTTCCGTTTCCTCCAATTCGCGACGGTTTGGGAGAATTGCGGAGCCGAAACCCGAAAAGCTTCCCGACAAAATTCCGACCTCGTCGGATACGATCATCGGAAATTAAGACCGGATCTGTGATTAGCATCACTCGAGCTTCGATTCGGTATATAATTCGTAAATTTTAGTTATCGTTGGTGTTCGCTCCCCGGGTACTCATTTGGGGATTACCCGAATAAAATATTAATATTTGTGGTTTGGTATTGTGGATGTTTTAGGTGCACGTGTGAGTAGCGGAGCCGATCCTACGGAGGATCTTGATTGAGATACGTGCATAAGGTGAGTGACCCACCTTCAAATTTATTTTGGGAAATTTAATTGGTGAATATATTATGTGTGATTTAAATATTTGGATATTAATTTCTATGTGCCAAATATTTATTGGATTTATTGTGGAATTATTATGAATTTATTGGATTTAAGAAAAGGTGCATTTTACAAATTTATGCCATGTGAAATTATTTTATGGTTTTGAGGATTTTGAAATTGGTGTGGTTTTAATGGTAAATTGGGCACGATTTGATTTTCAAATATTTCAAAGAAAATATTTGGTTATGTTGGTGATTTCAATTTTTATTAAATATGCCCATGGAATATTATGAGATTTGACTATGATATTTCGAGAAATTATTTATGCTTGGAAAAATGTGGATATTTGAATTGACGGATTTGGGAGTTGGTGGATTTGAAAATCATGGAATTTATGGTATTGATTATAAAGAAATTGTGGAAAATTTCCCGGTTCAAGGGGATGGATTATGCCCGCTATGCTTATGAAAAAATGTGAAATTTGTTTTATGATTTAAATTTATGGATTTTATGATTTTTAGATGCACCGTGCACGTACTGGTGTTCTGATTATGTGATATGGTATATGTGATATGGATATTGTGCACACGGATGTGATTAGCGCGCAGGTGGGTGTGAGTAGCGCGCAGGTGATATTATGAGGGTGTCCTGTGGATGCCATCGGAGAGGGTGGCCACCCCCCCATGGCCGGGACACTAGGTTAGCAGCGGCGCAGTGGGACGCCACGCGACCGTATGCCGATTTCTTTCTATAACCTCCTCTCTGGCGGTACCTTGGGACGCTGGGTATTGTTGGCGCCACTGGTATATAGTGGGTGCATCAACTGATTTTCGGAACTATGTTTTTAAAAATAAAATGTTTTAAAACTGTATTGGAATTAAAATTAATTATTACTCTTTCCGGTATTTAATTATTTGATGTCTTGGTTTTCGGGGAATATGAATAAAGGGTTTTGTGAAAAAGTTTTAAAAGGGGAACCTTTTCAACTGAGAGAATTGTAAGGGTTTTGAGAGAAAATATTATTTCCAAATAATTATTATTTATATACCTATTACCGTGGTATTATATTGTATAGTAGTAGGGTCGCTCACTGAGATGATTAGCATCTCACACTCTTAAATTCCGTTCCTCTAGGTACCAGGTTGTCGGTGTTCACTCAGAGCGGACTTGATCTTCCTCGCTGTATTAGTTCGTGCAGTACCTTGTTCTTCTTTTACTGCGGTTGTAATATTTCTTTCACTCTTGCTGTATTCTATACTTTGTAGTATTTCATAAAGCTCTGTATACTGTATGGGACACTTATGTATTTGTATTGCACTGGATTACTGTATTTTTTTATTTTGGGTGCTGAAATTTGTGGAACCAGTTTGTAGTACTGTGGGAGGAATAAGGGGACAATTATAGAAGTGTGTTTTCAGTGCAGGGAATTTTGTGGTAAGTCCATCCCTTAGGGGAGGTTCTGCCGGATCTTCCACAGAAGGGTCTGGTAGGGTTTCCCTGGGATCAGGGCTTGTCTAGGGTTCCGATGGGGAACTTTGGACGGGTCCTGACAGTTGGTATCAGAGCATAGGTTCTTGTAATCCTAAGGGACTGTGCATTGCTGTACAGCCCATCCGTAAATTTCTTCCTTTTGTAATCGTGCTTAAGTGTCCCTGTTTCTAAACTCTTGTTTGTTTCCTCAGAATTTACTACTATGAGTCGGCGGGACACACGTAGAACTCGGGAACGCTCGGCTGAGAGTTCTGGGAGTCGATCAAGCCTTAGAAATCTGGTCTCTCAGCTAACTAGAGCCTTAGGAGGTTCAAGCTCTAGTAACCGATCCGTGGATCAGGCTCGACGTTTAGGAGCCGTGGAGTTCAATGGAAGCCAAGGCCCAGCTGCAGCCTTGAAGTGGCTATCCAGCATGGAGAAAATCTTGGAAGAGGGGATGAGGATATGGTGAGGATTTCTGGGTTCATGTTAGAGGGAGACGCCCGGAAGTGGTGGCAAATGGAGAAGACCCGCAGAAGGCATACGTGGGACCAGTTCAAGATTGCCTTCTCTACTGAGTTCTGTCATCCTACCTACCGTGAGGCAAGAAGGAGAGAGTTCGAGGGACTGCGCCAGGGGAACATGACGGTGACAGAGTACGAGAGGAGGTTCCGGGAGCTGTCAGAGTTCTGCATGCACCTGATTCCCGACGATCACGCGAAGAAGGTGAGGTTCATAGACGGGTTGAACGAGAGCATCGGCTACACCCTTTTTGGGTCAGTACACCCCACCTATCAGTCCGCCAGGGATGCAGCGCTTGAGCTAGAGAGACAGGCAGAGATACACAGACCCTCGAGGCGCAGATCGTTCGAAGGTTCGTACAGCGGGGTACCTCGACAGGGGGCATCTAAGAAGAGTCATAGTTCAGGCTCAGACAGTGGTGGGTCAGCCCTCGAGGCAGATTTCAGAGGAGAGGCGGCTATCGTATGCCCCAACCAGTGCGCCATTCTATCAGCGGCGGCACGAGCTCATATCAGCACTCTGGGTTTAGCCCTAAGCCATTCTGTAGACGTTGCAATAGAGCACACCATGGGATTTGCCAGTTTGAGGGTGTGTGCTTTCAGTGTGGACAGGCGGGACATATTAAGAGAAATTGCCCTTATGGAGAGGCGGGAGTGTTAGGGGCGAGCCCACCATCACATCAGGCCAGTGGATCGCGGGGTCAGAGTTCCCGAGGGAGTTATGCAGTAGGAGGTTCATCGGGATCAGTTCCACAGCCTGTTGGACCGAGCAGGGGTAGAGGACGGAGGCCCCAGCAGACAGGGTAGGGTCGAGTGTTTGCGATGACGCAGCAGGAGGCCCTAGCTACACCGAATGTCGTGACAGGTACATTGAATATATTCGGTAATAATGCATTGGTACTTATAGACCCGGGAGCAACACATTCATTCATCTCCAAAGAATTCGTCACTCGGGTCGGTATGACCCCTACTCCTTTAGGATGTCTAGTAGAGATAGCCACTCCTGCAGGAGAATCCTTGTGGCCTAGCCAGTTAATCAAGGAATGTTTCTTCTACATCGAAGATCAAGTGATGGAGGCGGACTTGATCCTGTTGGATCTGTCCGGACTTGATGTAATTTTGGGCATGGATTGGTTGGCAAGGAACCATGCATCTGTAGACTGTTTCAGCAAGGAAGTTACATTCAGGAGGCCAGGGTTGCCAGAAGTAGTATTCCGTGGAGGAGTTGGAAGGCCCTTACCGAGGTTGATATCTACCCTTACTGCCAAGAAGCTACTGAATAAAGGTTGCCAGGGGTATTTGGCTCATGTGATAGATACCCGAGTAAGTGGGGTCAGGTTGGAAGACATGCCCGTTGTGAGGGATTTCCCGGACGTGTTTCCTGAGGAGTTACCAGGATTGCCTCCGGAAAGGGAAGTTGACTTTCCCATTGAGTTGATTCCAGGCACCGTGCCTATTTCTCTACCACCGTATCGGATGGCTCCAGCGGAGTTAAGGGAGCTAAAGGTCCAATTGCAAGAGTTGGTAGATAAGGGGTTTATTAGACCAAGTATATCGTCGTGGCGAGCCCCAGTTTTGTTTGTAAAGAAGAAGGATGGTAGTCTAAGGCTGTGTATAGATTACCGACAACTTAATAAGGTCACCATCCCTAATCGCTATCCGTTGCCAAGGATAGATGATCTATTTGACCAACTCCAAGGTGCCAAGGTGTTCTCCAAGATCGACTTGAGGTCGGGATACCATCAGTTAAGGATACGAGAGTCGGACATCCCTAAGACTGCCTTTAGGACGAGGTACGGACATTATGAATTCCTAGTGATGTTGTTCGGACTCACCAATGCCCCAGCAGCTTTCATGGACTTGATGAATAGGGTGTTTCGTCCGTACTTGGATCGTTTTGTGATTGTATTTATCGATGACATTCTGATCTATTCAAGGAGCCAAGAAGAGCACGTGAGACATTTGAAGAGAGTGCTCCAAACTCTAAGGCAGCATCAGCTATATGCTAAGTTCGACAAGTGTGAATTCTGGTTGAATCAAGTGGGCTTTCTCGGACATATCGTGTCGGCAGAAGGTATCTATGTGGACCTTGATAAGGTAAAGGCAGTGTTGAGTTGGAAGCGCCCTACCACTGTGAGGGAGGTACGAAGTTTTCTTGGATTAGCGGGTTACTACCGTCGTTTTATTGAAGGGTTTTCAAGGATTGCCGGGCCGCTTCATAGATTGACCCGAAAGAATGTTGAATTTAGTTGGATGGACAGGTGTGAACAAAGTTTTCAGGAGTTGAAGCAAAAGTTGACATCCGCACCTGTTTTAACTTTACCTGATGGGAATGAAGGTTTTGAAGTTTATTGTGATGCATCCCATCAAGGGTTGGGTTGCGTGCTAATGCAGAATCAAAGGGTGGTAGCGTATGCATCTCGGCAATTGAAGCAGCACGAACAGAATTACCCTATGCACGACTTAGAATTGGCGGCGGTAGTCTTTGCTCTAAAGAAGTGGAGGCACTACTTGTATGGGGCCACGTGCCAAATCTATACCGACCACAAGAGCCTCAAGTATATTTTCACTCAGAAGGAGTTAAATATGAGGCAAAGGCGATGGATAGAGTTGTTAAAGGATTATGACTGTGTGATTGATTATCACCTGGGCAATGCGAATGTAGTGGCAGATGCCTTGAGTAGGAAGGCTACTAGATCCCTTGCTCACGTCCAAGTCATCCAATTACCTCTCTTGGTGGAGTTGAAGAAGATGGGGGTGTTAATGCATATGCATCCTTCAGGAGTTCTTATGGCTAGCTTCCAGGTATGACCGGTGTTGGTGGATCGTATAGTAGAGACCCAAATGGAAGATCCTAAGTTGAGGACAATTAAGGGCAAGGTACAAGAAGGTCTTGATCCGAAATTTTCAATAAGGAAGGATGGAGCCCTCGTGTATAAAGGACGACTTTGCGTTCCGGATATCCCAGGACTCAAGAAGGAGATTTTGGAGGAGGCGCATAGCTCGATGTATGCGATGCATCCTGGGAGTACCAAGATGTACCGGACGCTTGTTAAGTATTATTGGTGGATTGGTATGAAGAGAGAAGTGGCAGACTTCGTATCAAAGTGTTTGATTTGTCAACAAGTGAAAGCAGAAAGACAGAAGCCTTCGGGACTACTCCAACCTTTACCGATTCCCGTGTGGAAGTGGGAAGAACTCAACATGGACTTCGTATTCAAGCTTCCTTCCACACCTAGAAGGTACGACGGCATTTGGGTAATCATTGATCGTCTCACCAAGTCGGCACACTTTCTACCGGTACGAGAACGTTTTTCACCCGAGAAGTTAGCTCAGTTGTTTGTGCAACGCATTGTAAGTCTTCATGGAGTACCGTTAGCCATTGTCTCTGATCGAGATCCGCGCTTTACCTCGCGACTATGGCGGAAGTTGGCTGATGCACTAGGAGCAAGACTTAACTACAGCACCGCTTTTCACCCGCAATCTGATGGACAAGCAGAGCGTACAATTCAGACATTAGAAGACATGCTAAGGTCTTGCATTATGTAATTTCGCGATAGCTGGGATGAACAACTGCCCCTGATAGAGTTTGTCTACAACAACAGTTATCAGGCGAGTATTGGGATGTCCCCGTATGAAGCTTTATATGGGAGGTAGTGTCGGACACCTTTGTGTTGGAGTGAGGTAGGAGAAGAGAGGCTCCTTGCAACAAATAATGCGGTCGGATCTGAGTATTTAAGGATGACCTTGGACAAGGTGAAGATCATTAGGGATCGATTGAAGGTTGCCCAAGATCGACAGAAGAGTTACGCCAATGTGCGTAGAAAGGATTTGGAATTCGAGGTAGGAGATTGGGTATTCCTAAAGTTATCTCCATGGAAAGGAGTAGTACATTTTGGACGACGAGGTAAGTTGGGTCCTCTTTATATTGGGCCTTATGAGGTTACGGAGAGGATTGGCCCTGTGGCGTACAGGTTGGCGTTACCGGAAGAGCTAGCTCGAGTTCACAACGTATTTCATGTGTCGATGCTACGGAAGTATATTGCAGACCCTTCACACGTACTCGAGAGTCCGGACATAGAGATAAGGGAAGATCTTTCGTATGTGGAGCAGCCAGTACAGATTTTGGATCGCGAGGAACGGACGCTACGCAACAAGACTATTCCTCTAGTTAAGGTCTTATGGCAGAACCACTTAGTCGAGGAAGCAACGTGGGAGCCCGAAGCACAGATGCGTGAGCAGTACCCGTATCTGTTCCAGTGACGTGCGGAAATTTCGAGGAAGAAATTTTTGTAAGGGGGGAAGGCTGTAACACCCCGTCCCGAATCGCACTGGAATCCGTGCACGTTGACCGAGGTTGACCGTTGACCATTGACCGAAGGGGTCAAAAGTTGACTTTTTGACTCGGTGGGAATTTCAAGTTGACCAGGGTACCGTGGCGAAGTGCATGACGCCCTGAGTTCGTAGACTAGTAGCACGTCAAAAACGGAGCTACGATTTGAAAGTTATGGGCAAAACAAGTTGAAGTGTAAACTGTCCAAAAGGTGCCGGGAGTTGACTTTTTCTTGTGATGTAATTTTGAGTTGAGTCTTGTATGGTTGTAAAGTACTCGTCGATATGAGTTCATAGACTAGCGGCACGCTTAAATCGGACATTTGGTTAAAAAGTTACGGACGTTTGAAATTCGCCGGGTACCGTATTATTTTAATATATCTGGCTTAAGTGCACAGTAATGCCACGTGTCAGCTTCTGATTGGTCCACGTGGTATGAACAGTGTCACGCAGGGTTTTTATTTGTTAAAACTCTCGGGGAAGAGAGAGAAAGAGAGAGAGGAGAGAGAAAGAGAGAGAGAGAGTCGCCGGCCACCGGTTTTCAAATTTTCCGGCCGAGTTACTGCACACGCACTGGCCAGCCAGATTGCCCACCTCATTTCCGGCAAAACCTCCAAATTTCACGGCGACCGACCGCCGGACGCGCCCGGATCGGAGCTCCGAAGTTCGGCGGTGAGTTTTTCCCCTCCACCGCCGGCCGCCGCAAATCGACCCACTTCCGGCCACACACGCCGTACACCCATCCTCCTCTCCTCAAGTCCGGCCGACCCACCAAAAATCACGGCCATCGGACCACCGACGCGCCGGGATTGGAGCGTTTTCCGACGAGGGGCCGGAAATCTTCAAACGGTGATTTCTCCGCCGTCCGGCCTCCGTTTTGCTCACCGCCGGTTCCGTTGAGTTGCTCTCCTCACGATCTACAAGACTGCAAAATTTGACGACCAACGGCCACCGCACGCGCCACCGCCGGCGACGGTTGCCGGTGACCGCGGCGGCTCGCCGGAACAGTACCCAGTTTTCCGGCTGGCTCAAGTCCGCTGTGTTCGATCCCCCGAACCCGAATCCGGCTTCCGTTTCCGCCAATTCGCGACGGTTTGGGAGAATTGCGGAGCCGAAACCCGAAAAGCTTCCCGACAAAATTCCAACCTCGTCGGGTACGATCATCGGAAATTAAGACCGGATCTGTGATTAGCATCACTCGAGCTTCGATTCGGTATATAATTCGTAAATTTTAGTTATCGTTGGTGTTCGCTCCCCGGGTACCCATTTGGGGATTACCCGAATAAAATATTAATATTTGTGGTTTGGTACTGTGGATGTTTTAGGTGCACATGTGAGTAGCGGAGCCGATCCTACGGAGGATCTTGATTGAGATACGTGCATAAGGTGAGTGACCCACCTTCAAATTTATTTTGGGAAATTTAATTGGTGAATATATTATGTGTGATTTAAATATTTGGATATTAATTTCTATGTGCCAAATATTTATTGGATTTATTGTGGAATTATTATGAATTTATTGGATTTAAGAAAAGGTGCATTTTACAAATTTATGCCATGTGAAATTATTTTATGGTTTTGAGGATTTTGAAATTGGTGTGGTTTTAATGGTAAATTGGGCACGATTTGATTTTCAAATATTTCAAAGAAAATATTCGGTTATGTTGGTGATTTCAATTTTTATTAAATATGCCCATGGAATATTATGAGATTTGACTATGATATTTCGAGAAATTATTTATGCTTGGAAAAATGTGGATATTTGAATTGATGGATTTGGGAGTTGGTGGATTTGAAAATCATGGAATTTATGGTATTGATTATAAAGAAATTGTGGAAAATTTCCCGGTTCAAGGGGATGGATTATGCCCGCTATGCTTATGAAAAAATGTGAAATTTGTTTTATGATTTAAATTTATGGATTTTATGATTTTTAGATGCACCGTGCACGTACTGGTGTTCTGATTATGTGATATGGTATATGTGATATGGATATTGTGCACACGGATGTGATTAGCGCGCAGGTGGGTGTGAGTAGCGCGCAGGTGATATTATGAGGGTGTCCTGTTGATGCCATCGGAGAGGGTGGCCACCCCCCCATGGCCGGGACACCAGGTTAGCAGCGGCGCAGTGGGACGCCACGCGACCATATGCCGGTTTCTTTCTATAACCTCCTGTCTGGCGGTACCTTGGGACGCTGGGTACTGTTGGCGCCACTGGTATATAGTGGGTGCATCAACTGATTTTCGGAACTATGTTTTTAAAAATAAAATGTTTTAAAACTGTATTGGAATTAAAATTAATTATTACTCTTTCCGGTATTTAATTATTTGATGTCTTGGTTTTCGGGGAATATGAATAAAGGGTTTTGTGAAAAAGTTTTAAAAGGGGAACCTTTCCAACTGAGAGAATTGTAAGGGTTTTGAGAGAAAATATTATTTCCAAATAATTATTATTTATATACCTATTACCGTGGTATTATATTGTATAGTAGTAGGGTCGCTCACTGAGATGATTAGCATCTCACACTCTTAAATTCCGTTCCTCTAGGTACCAGATTGTCGGTGTTCACTCAGAGCGGACTTGATCTTCCTCGCTGTATTAGTTCATGCAGTACCTTGTTCTTCTTTTACTGCAGTTGTAATATTTCTTTCACTCTTGCTGTATTCTATACTTTGTAGTATTTCATAAAGCTCTGTATACTGTATGGGACACTTATGTATTTGTATTGCACTGGATTACTGTATTTTTTTATTTTGGGTGCTGAAATTTGTGGAACCAGTTTGTAGTACTGTGGGAGGAATAAGGGGACAATTATAGAAGTGTGTTTTCAGTGCAGGGAATTTTGTGGTAAGTCCATCCCTTAGGGGAGGTTCTGCCAGATCTTCCACAGAAGGGTCCGGTAGGTTTCCCTGGGATCAGGGCTTGTCTAGGGTTCCGGTGGGAACTTTGGACGGGTCCTGACATGGATAACAATAATATTGATCTTTCATATTTAATTACATGATTAGTTATTCAAGAAATAATAATAATAATATTAACAAATGTACAAGAAATAATTAAGAACAAAGAAATAAAAATTAATTAAGAAAGAGATCATAAATGGAGAACTACATACCATTAAATTAATTAATTAATAATTAGTAAGACTAATTATTAATGTACTCGATGAGAATTTATGACAAAGCCATTAAATTAATCACAGTTTTTTATGCAATTAATTATTCTGATTTGGAGTACCCTACCCATTAGAAAGAAAATAATAATAATTATTATTATATACAATCAAGCTTTGGGCTTAAATGGTGTACGATTAATTAATGTATAATTACCCTACCTCAGTTAAAACAAAAAGCAAGATAAAAATGAGGAAATTAATTGTGTGGATAACAATAATATTGATCTTTCATATTTAATTAAAAGATTAATTAATAAATGAATAAATAAATAATAACAAAATGCACAAGAACTAAGAAGAAAGAAATAAAAATTAATTAAGAAAGAAATCATAAAATGGAGAATAACATACCGGCCTTGTTTCAATTCCCAGCGTGGTTCAATATCCGCCACTTGAGTCAAAGCATTCCTCCATTTGTTAACCGTATCCACATTCTGGTCTTTATGCTTACCAGTAAAGGGCTCCCCAAATGTCCCAGTCTGATTTCTCACATGGTTTGGTTCCACATGGTAGAAAATTGGAATAGTAGTACGTCGCCGATCTAGATTGCAATATTTGACAATCTTTGCAACTTCGTCCAAGCACCAAGATGAGGTAGCATACTTCTCTGAAAGGACGACGATTGCAAATCTCGATTCTTGAATTCCCATCTTGATTCCTGGCCAAACGGCTTCGCCCCTCTCAAGGCCTTCGGTATCCCTGAAGGTGTCGATTGCTTTCCGATGCAGAGCATGGTGCAGATGGTCTGTGAATCCGGTGCGGGTGTCCTCAACTCTGAAACTCAAGAACACATCATGTTTCAATGAATGTGATTCGGTACCCGTCATGGTGGGAGAGAGAGGAGCTAGAGATATATAAATATATATGTATAGAGTAGCTAGCAGCAGTACATGAATGGTACTGTTGCTGAATTATCTGCAGAGAGCGTTGTGGGGATGCCTCTTGCTCCCAAGTTTGTACATATATATAGCCACTGCTGCTCTACTTGAATTGCAAAAAAAATTATTATTATTATTAATTTTTTAAATATATAAGTATATATATTTTGGTAATAATTTATATTATATATATCGATGAACAATTATCAGATGTACACATGCACAACTTACTATATATATTAATATGTGTGACTTATAATAATACCCAACATTGGTCCACGTCTAGATTAAAGGGACCATTTTATTAATTATTAGCTTGTGCATTAGAGTTCATGTAACTTTAAAATGATAGAGCTAGATCTGATCCAAAATAATAATAATAATAATAATAATAATAATAATAATAATAATAATAATGTACATTTTTAGCACTTGCTACTACATGGCTTAGCTGGTTTTTCTATTATTTTTACATTTTATGAATATATTTGTTAGGAATTGACTCTCAAATAGATAAAAGATCAAAAAAGAAAATAATAAATGATTCTATTCACATTAACTAAATTTTTCATGATATTTTTCTATTGTAATTTTGTGTGTGTGTGTGTGTGTGTATATATATATATATATAGCCACTGCCATAGTTGAATTATGAAACATAATATCTATATATATATATATTATTTTTACTTTTTTATTATATTAATGAATAATTATCAAGTGACATTCACACCTTATTAACTTTTATTATTAGATTGTGTGTGCCGTATATAATAATATGCCAACGTTTCACCGACATTGGTATGACGTATAATACAAACTTCGATGCACGTTCACATTCCATCCACAATATCATTCATCAACGCCAAAACATAAAATAAAAATAAATTTCAATGTGTGGTGTCCACATTGGATCCAACTCATTCTTATTCAAACTTAATAGTGACTTTTGAGAGAGACAATTTTTTCAAGGCAAGTTTTAAGGTATTCATCTTGTCAAGTTTAATTTACAATTTATATATTTATATATATATATATATGTAGTGTATATTATTTTATAAAATTTACCTAGATTATAGAACCATTAGATTATATTAGATTAAAATTTCAACTATATTTTAGACATGGACATTAATACCAAAGCGCATAAACTGGATCTACATAAAAATATATAAGTATATCATCAATAAGCTACATTAATTGATAAATATTAGAAAAACTAATATTTATTAATGAATATTGATCAAAGGAACAAAATTAATATTTGTGCTGAAATGATAGATCAACTAAAAATATATAATTGTTTGCACTAGGCTGTCTCGTAGGGACTTGTTTACACCTTTCACACTTTCTAAAGTTCCGAGCGTTAATAGAATATGGATCGTCAAATGAACTTTGAACCAGAAGATTAATGAGTAATATTCTAAGGCATGGCTAGTGATCCATCACAAACGATCTGGGACAGATAGATGGAACATATATAAAAAGAAAAAGAAAAGAAAACTTCTAATTAATCATGTCTCCCAATTAATGATAGGAAGGATGCATAACGAGAGTTGAAATAGAGGGCGTAATAGACAGATTAAATATTACTATACTTTTAATTAATTTATTTATTTATTTATATACTATTTAATAACATATGCTCAGTATGTGAAGGAAAGCCTAACTAGTCATTGAATCTTAAATGATATATCTGAGTTTCTAATAGTAAAACTCCAAAAATAATGGATATAATAGTTATTAATATTATATTATAATTGATATAATAGTTTATGTAATATTCTTTTTATTATTATTATTTTTTTTTATAGTTGATAAAGAATATTCTAATAATAAAATTATCATGTCACGCTAATGTGATCTAGTTGTGTATATATATATATATAGTCATACTTTGTTATGTTCAACATTTTTTTATTCTGAATGTTTTGTCCAACATAACATAAAAAGAATTGTCATACTTTGTGAAGACATATACTGTACTCTCAAATGGAACCATAAGAAGATACAGTATCACCATTAAAGTTGTCCTAATAGAAATATATCTATATATATATATTATTTCTATATATATATATATTATTTATCAATAAACTAATGATCAAAGCATACAATATTAAATTTGATAACAACAAATTAATTAATTAATTATATATAGAAGCATGTGATAGATCAATTCATAAAAATATTATAAATAATGTTTGTGCTTTCACACTTTTCTGACACTCCATTCAATAAAAAACGAAGAAAAATAAAAAGCTGAAATACTAAGTAGTGTTGCAGCACATGGTGAGTCGTTGAGATATTACACATACATAAGCTGTTAAGTTTATAAGAGGCTGTCTATATATATATATATATATATATACAGTCCGTTTATGGTGCGGACGGTTTTTATGCAGACCACAGTATTGGTGACAGTTTTTCATAGTATTGGTAACGATTTTCTAAAAAACCATCGTTAATATTATGAAAAATCATCACTAATACTGCGGTGCTCATGCGGACTGTCCTCACCATAAAATTTCCATATATATGTATGTCTATATATAATATATAAACATTTATATATTCTCGGTGAAGTATTTTAGAATATATATATATATACATATACAAGGCAAAATTCTCTCTCTTGTTCTCATATTATTATTCAAAGATGAAGTAAACACGTGTGAGTGGACATCCTTAAAGCATGTGGTTAAAATATGATTCGCTACAGGGTGTGTTTGCATGCCTTATATCAGGCGATATATTGCGAGATGAAAGTGGGTTGCCTGATATAAGGCACATTTTTTAAGCTTTTAACTGATCTGAATCCTGCAGGCCGTTGACTGATTTTTTTTGTTTCCAAATTTTAAGTTATCAATTGATTTAAAACTCAAAATGTAGGTTTAACTCCAGTAATACGCAATAATCAAAAGATCAAATCAGTGATAATATCTGTTACTTGATATCTAGTTACAACTTACAATTTTTTGCACACTGAATCCTATTTGACTACTAATTTACTTTTAGGCATAAAAATGTATAAAAGATATAACACTATGAAATATCCTTCAAGGTATTAAAATTGCTTGACTAAAAGAAATGTTAAAAAATGGATTAAAAGCACCATAGAATTATATATGCATTAGTTTGCAGTGGAGTTTATTGCATGTCTCTGTGAACTGAATTGATATTTTTATAACTTATTTGTCAAATGCAGGTTTAATTCAACCAAACCGATTAAGTGGGGGCCGGTCGTTAGTGTTGGAGACAAAGGACTAAAGGAGAAACCAAGAAAATTGATTTTTATTAATATAAAACAATTGGTACACTCTCACGTATAAAGAGAGCAACACACTCACTCACACAAATGAGCAACACACACTAACACACTCACACTCACTTGATTTTTGACTTACACTAGGACACAAAACACTTTTTCACACTCTTCTCACTCAAAGGAAACACACATTAGTTTTGCTTTCAAAACCCTTTGGCTGTATCATATAAATTTCTCTGTCTAGATCTCCATTCAAGAAGGCATTCTTCACGTCCATCTGCCACAGCTTCCAGTCTTTACTTGCTGCAAGTGCTAGTAGAACATGTACGGTAGTGATCTTTGCTACTGGACTAAACGTCTCATCATAGTCTAGTCCATATTGCTGTGAGAATCCTCGTGCGACTAAACGAGCTTTATATCTTTCAATTGATCCATCATGATGAGTTTTTATCTTGTAAACCCATTTACAGGATATGGGTTTTACAGTTTTAGGTTTAGGCACCAAATCCCAAGTTTGATTTTGATTTAATGCAGAAATTTCTTCTTCCATAGCCTTTCTCCATTCATGATATTTAGATGCTTCTTCATATGATGTAGGTTCTTTTATATCCTCCATTTCTGTTATTACTACATTAGCGTACCTGGGATTTGGTCTTCGTTGTCTACTCGATCTTCTTGGTTGTGGAGTTGTCTCTTCATCATTTTGTTGAAGATTCGACCCGATGTTCTCTGGTATTCCTTGATGTACACCAGACAGCCAGGGACTTTGAGATGATATCGTTGGCTCGTCTGCTATAGTCGGCTCGTCTTCTCCTTCATTTGTTGGCTGGCATGCTTCATATTCTTGTTCCCCCATATTTTGTTGCAGCTTGACCTCAATCTCCTTTGAATTTGGCAACTCTGTATTTTGAGTTGCCCACCAAGAAGATGCTTCATCGAACACCACATTTCGTGAAGTATAACATCGTCCAGTATTAGGGTCACAACATCTCCACCCTTTTCTTTGGCTATCATATCCGACAAAAATGCATCTTATTGCCTTCTTATCAAACTTCATGCGTAAGTGAGAAGGCACAAACACATAGCAAACACAGCCAAAGATTCGAAAGTGGCTTACTGTGGGTTTTATGTTCCACAGTTTTTCAAAGGGTGAGAGGAATCCTAACTTTGCTTGAGGGAGCCTATTAATCACATGAGCTGCTGTATTCATGCACTCAGCCCAAAATCTTCCTGGAACATTTTTTGCATGTAGCATGCTCCGACATGTTTCTGCAAGATGTCGGTTCTTTCTTTCCGCAATACCATTTTGTTGCGGAGTATTTGGACACGTCAATTGATGTCTTATTTTGTATTCTCTTAAATATTGTATAAATTCTCTTGAGGTATATTCTCCCCCATTATCTGTGCGTAGGCATTGTATCCTTTTGCCTAATTCTCTTTCTACTTTTTCCTTAAATTGCTTAAATTTTGAAAAGGTCTCAGATTTTTCTTTCATAAAGAAAACCCAGACGTACCTTGAAAAATTGTCAATGAATGTCACCATATAATGCATGCCTCCAACTGATGACTGCTTGATACGCCCGAAGACATCAGAGTGAATGAGTTGGAGAGGCTCTTTTGCTTGGAACTTTGAATGTTCAAATGGTAGTTGATGTGCTTTGCCGTATTGACACCCTGCACAGATTGTGTCGACACCGACATCGAGTTGGGGAAGACCCTTGAGCATTGACTTTTTCATCATCACCTTCAACTTTTTGTAGCTGACATGTCCTAATCGTGCGTGCCAAAGGTCTGATGTCTCGTTCCTTTTTGTCTTGTTTACGTAGGCAGACTCTGCTGACATCACATAGATAGATTCCAATCGCCGCCCCTTCATTGTTGGTGTACCAGAGATTTTAAAGTCTCGATACACCTTAACATCCTCAGGTCCAAACAATACATAATTTCCTGAAGATGTTAGTTGAGCTACTGACAGCAAATTCTTCTTCATTCCTGGCACATGATAGACATCTTGCAGTTGAACTTGATGGCAACTAAAACGAGGCATGATTGCTGCCTTACCAACGTGAGCTATCGGCAATCTTGAGTCATTTACTGTCACCACCATACGCCCTCCTTTATACTCTGTCATGCTTTGCAGCTTCGCTTTATCTCCCGTCATATGATTTGAACTTCCAGAGTCTATAATCCAATCATTTTTATAATTAATGCGTCTAGGGATAACCACTGCGAGTGCCATTTCCCTTTCTTGCACTGAACTTGAGCCATCCATGAGCTCAGCAGTAGCCAAAGATGCTTCAACATCCCATTCATCTTCACTTATATTATTTTGAGGCTCTGGGATAACTATATTACTTTCTGTAAATTTCTTCCTTAGTCTACAGTTTTTAATATAATGTCCTTTTCTTCCACAGTTGAAGCATCTTCCATCATCTCTTTTATTTTCAAAAAATCGTCCATTATTTCTTTTATTTTCTAAAAATTGTTGTCTATTTCTATTATTCCTTTGTTCTCCTCTAAAATCTTCTCCATGTTGATTTACCTTATTAAATTTTTGTTGTTTGGGTCGGCCTTTTCTTCTGCCGCTAAAGAGCGCTTCTTCATCGCTCTTTAGTGAGACCCCAGCCATTTGTTTGATCATATTTTCTTGATCAATAAGTAAATTTTCTAATTCAATCAATGAAGGTTGGACTGGCCAACCTTGAATGGCTGAAATAAATCCTTTAAATTCGGGTCTCAACCCATGTAAAATTATTCTCCTCATTCTAGATTCTGTAATAGGAGAACTAGGATCTAACTCAGTAATTTCGCGACTAAGAGTTTTTACCTTGTTGAAATATTTCTGGATTGTCATGTCGTGCTGTGTTGTTGACAGTAATTCACTCTCGAGAAGCTGCAACCTTGTGTCGTTCTTCCTTGAGAAGAGTCTTGCAAACGTGTCCCAGGCCTCTTTTGGCACTTCAGTATCCCGTATGTACTCCAACATCTCTTCTTCAACTGTAGATTTAAGGGCAAACATTGCCTTACCAGCTTTGATATTCCACTTCTTCAAAGCCTCAGCATCCTGTGGTTGCTCGACTTCACTGCCATAGATATTTTTCTCACCACTTCCAAGGCACTAGTTGTTCTCCATTTTTAAAGAGAAAACAAGATAACTCTAGATTCTTCTAGGGAGTTAAGTCGGCATTGATATTTATCAATACTCCCCCTCAATGTCGACTCTCTTGATTGATTCTCTATTCACCATGTTGAGCATTTCTCTTAACTTTGTAAGCTTGGTAATATTGAGTGCTTTAGTGAATCAGTCTGCCGCTTGATCTTCTGTTTTAACGTGTTGCATTTTAATTTCTTCTAGCAGTACTTTTTCTCTGATAAAATGATAATGTATCTCCACATGTTTTGTCCTTGCATGAAATACCGGATTCTCCTCCAATTGTATTGCTGAATGGTTATCACAATGGAGAGAAACTGCATAGTCAACTTGTTGATGTAAATCTTTAAGTAGTTGTCTTAACCACATACCTTCTTGGCCTGCCATAGCAGCTGCTCTATATTCTGCTTCTGTAGTTGATAGAGACACAGTTGGTTGTCTTTTACTGCACCAAGATACTGCTCCTGAACCAAGGCTGAATATATATCCAGTAGTCGATCGTCGTGTATCATGATCTCCAGCATAGTCGGCATCACAGTAACCAACCAACTTGCATTCCTCTCCTCTTTTATATAGAAGCCCCAAGTTTATAGTGCCTTTAACGTACCTTAATATTCGTCGGACTGCTTCCAAGTGAGGTTTCTTTGGACTTTGCATATACCGACTTACAACTCCAACTGCAAATGAAATATCTGGCCGCGTCAGTGTTAAATAGATAAGACTTCCTACCAATTGTTGGTACATAGTAGCATCCTCCAAGTCTTTTCCTTCATATGCAGATAGCTTAGCATTCACCTCCATTGGAGTTGATATTGGCTTGTAGTCCAACATTCCAAATTTTTGTAATAGATTCTTTGCATACTTTTGTTGACCAAGAAATAAACCTTTCTCTGTTCGGTCAACTTCAAGTCCAAGGAAGTGCTTGAGCTCCCCAAGTTCCTTCATCTGGAAGCGAACTGATAAATTTCTCTTTGTTTGAGAGATTTCATCTTCATGATCTCCTGTGATAATTAAATCATCCACATATACTAGCACTACTGCTAGTTTTGTTCCTTCAGTCTTCACAAATAAACTAGAATCTGTAGAAGATACTATATATCCACTTTGAAGAAGGAACTCTGCAATCTTACCGTACCATGCCCGCGGAGCTTGTTTTAGACCATAAAGTGCCTTCCTTAGCTTGCACACGCACTAGAACACAAAACACTTTTTCACACTCTTCTCACTCAAAGGAAACACACTCACACTCACACGTACAGCACTCTCTCTTTTTTCTATTGCTATTGGACATAACACCTAACTCATACATCATCACCTATTTGTAGAAGAGAAAGTAGGTTGTAGATACTTCTAGAAATATTTAATTATAGATATTTTTCTCACCACTTCCAAGGCACTAGTTGTTCTCCATTTTTAAAGAGAAAACAAGATAACTCTAGATTCTTCTAGGGAGTTAAGTCGGCATTGATATTTATCAGTTAGGTGGACCGGAAGTTATATATCTATGGAACACAAATTATTCTTTGAAAATGAGAATTGAAGCAAAACCCAAAGAAATAATAGTCATATAAGAACAAGATTATTCCAGCACAACTTAAACAGTGACCATGAAAGATTGAAGTCCTTCTCTAATCATAACGAAAAAGAAAAAGAAAGAGAAAAGTCAGCAAACCAATGAGAAGCAACAAAGAAGAGAGAAGAGAGTGAAGCTTGAGATAGAGAATTCCCAGCATTGAGTAGAAAAGAGTTCCAGAGTAGTAATCTCTGCCTACTGGTAAGCAAAGAGAGGCAGAAAGGTTATTCAGTAACTTCTTTACCTTTATCCATGGGGATAGTAGCATTGTCAGCTCCTTCCAGTCTTTCATGTTGAGGGTCATGACCATCATCCAACACCTTCTTTTTTCCCTCGTTATCAGCCTTAACATGAGAGACTGGATCTTTATTTTCAATCATGGAGGCCATGCAGTAGCTTATTATACGCTTAAACTCTTCCTCATCATGTCTGTACAGAAGACGAAGACCGCACTTTTGAGCCCGTAAGCCTCCTATATCGCTTGCAAATGAAGCCTCAACGAGACAGGAGTGCTTCCACTGATCTGAAAACCAGAGCCGTGGTATATAGGACAGCCATATGAATTCTCCATCTATCTTCTTGACTTCATTGGTCATTTGATAAAGATGCAGAGTATCCAAACCAAAGTTACAAATAAGGAACTGAGGAATTTTAGGATCAAAATTATCAATAAAGGTACTTGGATGCTCATTATATGTAAAATATGCACAAAGAGCCACTCCTATCCAATCACCATCATATAGATTTGATGGTAGTTGGATTTCGGCTGAAGGACCATTGCCGTGATGGATGAACCAGTCTAGAATTTCAGTAGGAGGGAAGCATGAGTTATATATCATGTCTAGATCGAAGGCCTGCAAAATATATAGATTATAAATTCTGATGATAGAGAGAGACCTTAGAATGGAAAAAAAAAAAAAGCTGAGCTACCTTTTTAATAGTTGCTTACCATGCCAGTTTTTCCTGGGAAAGTGGGTTCAGCTCACATTTTCTGGTTCAGTAACAACACAACCTTTGCTATTTTTACTGCAGCTTCCCAACTCATCAGCACGACAGGGGTTTTTCTCATTTCCATCGCCCATAAATTTAGAAATGGTATCCAAATTGTCAAGGAACCCTGTCAGGCATTTGCTTATTGATTGTTTGAATTCTTCCACATCTTGTTGGTACAAGAGACGGACCCCGAGATTCTTGGTAAGGACGCCAGGGCACTCGCTGTAGATATCAATCACTATGTAGCTTTGGCCTCTCAACTCCGGAAGCAACAAAGAACTGGGAATGTAGGTTAGCCAAATGAACCCACCTACATATGACCACTTGAAGTTGTCTTTAGTGACGGGAAACACTGGGGCAAGATCCAAACACCAACCTTCATCCGTGTGCATATGACATAAAACTCTAAATGAGACTTCTAACTCCTCGTCAAGGATCAAATTTGGATGCTCGTTCACTGAAAAAGCCACACAGACAGCGATCCCCAACCAGTTTTTATCATTTTTCAGATTTGGTGGTAATTTGACAGTGAATGTTCGCTTACTGACTTGATAGTCTGTAAACCACTCCAGAATTTCCTTCCGTGGGAAACATAAATTGTATGTCGAACAAGTTTCAAAAGGCTTAAAAACAGAAATGATCTGTCCTTTAAGGCTGAGAGTAATGATGATGAAAAAGCTAGAATGACGTTGAAGGAAATTGTCAAGATTATTTTTCCACCTTACGAAATCATTTTCAAAAATTGAAGACTCTGCCATTATCTGTAAATGAATTATACCAAGCTTTGAATCTCTTGAAGTGCTTTCTGAAAATAGTTTGTAAGAAGAAGATTCCGAATACTGTGGTTTGGAGTGGACTACAACGGGGTCAAGTGGAATAGAAAGTTCCTTATATGCACTTGAAATTTCTTTGTCAACAGGCTCAGTACTTGACAGAAACATGTTGGATTCGTAATCCCTACAAAAGTCCACAGAAGGAAATTAATTAATTAAATGAAGAATTTATGCATGGATATGATAGCACAAAAACAAAATTTATAGAAAATATATTTAACCTTTTAGAGGAGTGACTAGAATGGATGGGAATTTCTTCATTCCTTGTCATGGGCTTAACAGACTGATGTGCGGTAATGATACCCTGCATCAAAAATTCATATGCTTGGTAACATTCTTGGTCCTCATTTGGAAAGCTCAACTGACACTCGGCTATCATTTCATTTACAGTTCCCATATCTTGATCATATACTGCACGGATCCCACACGTTTCGACCTCCAAATTTGGGCTGCTGGTTCTAAACAAAGCGCTTACTCCCCAACATTGATTCAACTGATCTTTTTTGAAATACACTCGAGGTGCACTAAATAGAATAGTTTGGTGTGAATAACGCAAAATAGGGAGATCACTAATTGTTTTTATATGTGAAATACTACTTCCATGGGAATGAAAGTCTATATGAAGCAAAAGAGGAGATCCTGAATCCAAATGGTTGCTATGCAAATCAGACGGACACAATCTAAGTGCAGCATACAGGCTAAATCCTACCCATGATTTGTCATCAAGTAAGTTTGCAGGAAGATAGCAAACTACAAAGCGCCCCACACTTTGGTGAAAGAACCAACTGAATGCAAATTCTGTTGAAGGAAAACTGAAAGGAATAGGAATGTTGCGTGCATATGATGATCCCTGTAAAGTAGATAAAATTTGTGAGTTGTGATGGAAAAAGAGATAGAGATTGTCAGAGAATTAAAGGCATAGAATCCTCAAAATAGAAATAGAAATGTAGAATGATTGATCACCTCAAAAAATACTCTTGAAAATAAGGCTTCTAGATCTCTTCTCAGCTGGTTGGTAGGACGATGTGCACTTCTCAAGGAATGAGTTACAGGAGGATGATGGGATTCAAGTACCTTAACATCACTGGATCTTTCCAATTCACTTTCTTTCTCAAGCAAATGCAAGTAATGTTCAACACATGTCAAGTCTGGGTGCTTAGTAGATGATGTATCATCTAAATCTTGACTAAACTTTGGCACATCTTTGTTAATTGTTACAGGCGGACCACATTGTAAAAGCTCCACATGGATCTCATTGGATCTATTTGTTTGTTGTGGATCATGGATAATACTGCTGCTAGATTTGCTACACCCTTCCTGACCATCATGACCATCTGGATCATCGTACGTCGAGGCCATGCAATGATTTATTATCTGCTTAAACTCTTCCTCATCATGCAGATATATAAGGCGGAGACCACACTTATGAGCCCCCCAGCCTCCTCTGTCGCTTGCAAATGAAGCCTCAATGAGATTGCAATTGTTCAGCTGATCTCCAAACCAGATATGTGGTATAAAGGACAGCCACATGAATTCTACATCACGCAACATGTTGAAGTTCTTATGCAGGGGGTCCAGCCTAACTCTGTCAGTTTCCAAGTGGCAAGTAAGGTAGTGAGGAATTTCAGGATCAAACTCACTTGTATGTTCAAGGTCTGAAAAATATGCACATAGTGCCAATCCTATCCAAGTAGCATCCCTACATAGATATGGTGGTAGCTGGATTGTCACTGAAGGGCCACTAGTATGATGGGTGAACCACTCTAGAATTTCAGTAGGAGGGCAACATGATAGCATTAGTGTGTCTCGATCAAAGTCCTGTAAATTAAATACAAATTATAAGATTGTACTGATGAGCTATAAGAGATATATATATATTATATATAATTGAGAGTTGAAAAGAGCAAAGTTCATTATAATTTCTTACCAGTCCATACGGATAAGTGGGCTGCTTAAAAAAATAGCTTATTTCACTAGATGGGATTTCATTTTCATTGTCCACAAATTGATGGATGAGGTCCAGGTTATTGTCAAAGAATGATGTGGTGCATTTAATTATTGATTTTCTAAATTCCTCCACATCTTGCTCATACAAGAGCCGAACTGCTAAACCCTGCGTAAGCAGACCTGGACACTCATTAAAGATTTCAACAAGTATTTCGGAATCTTGTCCATTCAATTCTGCAAGCAACAAACAACTAGGAATGTAGGTTAGCCAAATGAATCCATGTACAAATAACCACTTGAATTTGTCTTTGGTGATGCGAAACATGGGGGCAGGATTTAAACAGTGTCTTATATTCGTTCTCAAATGACAAAGAAGTCTGAAAAAGTCGTTGCCAAAGTTAGAGATAGCATATGGATTCCCGTATACTGAAAAGGAAGCACATATAGCAATCCCCCTCCAATTATTATCAACATTGAGATTTCGCGGTAGCTTAACTGCCAGCCTTTGCATGTTAGCTTTCCAACCTTTAAACCACTCTAGAGTTTCCTTTACAGGGAAGCATATATTGTATGGCAAGAAAGGATGAAAAGGTTTCACAAGAGAAATAATATGTCCCTTGATACTGAGAGTGATGATGACGTTATAGCTGGTCTGAAGGAAATCTTCAAGATTGTTTTTCCAGGTTAGCCAATCATTTTCATGAAGATGACTCTCTGCCATTATCTGTAAATGAATCAAACCTTTCTCTGAATCTCTTGAACTTGAAGTACCAGCCCTATTTGCATTAATCCCTTGATATGTAGATTCGAAAAAAGTTTTTGAGTGGGCTACAAAAGATTCAGATGGAACAGATTTCTCATATGCAGCAGCTGAAACGTATTCATCAATAGGTTGAATACTTGACAAAAACTTGTTCATCCGCAAGGACTCGTACTCACTGCAACAACAAATTAAGCCACAGAAAGAAATTATTCATGGATATATGCTCCAATAAAATAGAACTACTTGATGGATGGTAACAAAATTTAAAATATTTATGTCAAAAAATTTAACCTTTCAGAGGAGAAAGTACTATAATGAATATTAGGCATTTCTTCTTTCCTTGTCTCGGCCTCATCAGACTTGACTGAATTAAGGACTTGTTCCTTATCAGACTCGACTGAATTAAGGAATTGTTCCATCAGCTCACTATATGATTGGTAACACCTTTGTTGACTATGGTCATCATCAGCTACCCTATTTAATTCAATCTCAGTCACCATGTCAACTACACTTGCCAAATCTTCCTCGTATACTACTCGAATCCCACACATTTTTACCTCCACATCTGGGGTACTGGTCCTAAACAAAGCACTTACTCCCCAACATTGATTTAGCTCTTCTCCAAAATTCAATCGGGGTGCATGAAATACAAGAAAATGATGTGGAAAAGAGTGAACGTGGAGAAGAAACGTTTTTACATGTGAAATGCTACTTCCATGGGTATGCAAATCAATATAAAGCAAAGGAGGAGTAGTTTCCAAATGAGATAGGTTATTCCTTGTAAATCTAGCATATAAACCAAATCCAACCCATTCCTTGTCATCAAATAAGTTTGTAGGCAAATAACAAACTACAGTGCGCCCCACACTATGATGAAAATACCATTCAAAAGCAAATCCTTTCATAGAAAAATCAAAAAACAAAGGCCTGTTACGCGCATGGCATCCCTGTTTGTGTATATATGAGATCAAAAAATATGAATGAGTTTAGAAGTCGAAGAAAAATTAACTAATAGAGACATGAACAAGACAATCGGATATAAATATATATATATATATATATATATAGTCATTTTCTACTGGGGACGTCAGGCATGTTATGTTGTCCAACAGCTCATTAATTATATGTAATCAATGGCGATGCCCAACGTCGTCTAGTAGAATATTTCTTTATATACATACATATACATATATATATATATATATATATATATAGAGAGAGAGAGAGAGAGAGTATAGTGATCACCTGATACATTATTGAAAGCAATGATTGTAGATCTTTTCTTAGCGGGCTATCAGGGTGAGCTGTTGCTATGACCTGGTGTCCGGGACGTCGAGGGGGTTGAGGTTTTAAGACAACATCCAATTTACTTGCCTCATCTAGTATATGCTTGTAATGTTTTATAGATGTCAAGTTTAGGTGTTCATTAGAAGTATCGGCTAAATCTTGAGCAAATTTTGGCACATCTTTGTTAAATATTATATGCAGCCCACAAATTTTCACCTCCACATCTGGTCTGTTTGTTGAAATTGAAGCTATGATATGACTTGCTTTGTCCAATTGATTTGCAAACCTTGTCTTTGACACATAGGCACAAAGTCCATGAGACCCAACGTTGAAGCCGCTGAAGCTTTCTATCTTTTGGGGATTTTCAAGACAACCTTCATCAACGTAAAAATGACAGGAAGTATCATACCGACCATCATCAAAGGTTTCTAGTTTCTTGATTTGGACAACAACAAACAAACAAAATCCAATCCACATTTGGCCGCAATCTTTTCCAGGTAGTCTGATTCTTACAGAAGACCCTTTATTCCAACGGCGGCACCATTTTGGAATTCTTGAAAAAGGAAAACGAAGTTCCAAGCTTGCTTCATGATAAATTTGATCCTATTTAAATAAAAACATAGAATAAAATAAAAACAAACAAAAGAAAACTATTCAGTGGAATAGAGAGAAACAAAAACAAATTTGATCCTAACGAAAAAGTTGAAAAAAATAAAAACAAAAGTAAGAAAAATATTCACTGGAACAGAGAGACAGAACACATGTATACCTCAATAAATTTAGGTAATAGTTTGTGGACTTGTTCTTCAGGAATTGGAAGAGGGTGGTGTGTAAGAGGTCCTTTAGCCTCTTCTGATCCGCGAGAATCAATGACACTGAATCCCTCATCAAAAGGCCATATTGTCAATTGATCATTTAGCATAGGACAACCATGTGTAGTCACGTGTTTTATTTTTGCAGGAAGTTTTGGCAATGATTGAAGCTTGCGACAATTATCCAGAACCAAATTTCTAAGATTAGACAGCTGAGAGATACTTTCAGGTAAGCTCAAGAAATTGTTTCCAGCCAATCCTAAATCAGTAAGTGAGGACAAACAACCAATATCCTCAGGGATTTCTCCTTCTTGTAAATTGCAATCAGCAAGATTTAAAGATGTCAGAAAGCTTAGACCAAATAATGAACTAGGCAACTGGAAACTGACGGATTCGTTTGAACATTGCGATGACCCGTCTGCTACACCACCACATTTGACCAAACATAACATTTTAAGATTCTTCAAATGTACAATGGAGGAAGGTGCTTTTCTTATAGCAGTCCTACAAGCATCAAGTTTCTCCAAGTTCTCCAAGCTCCCTATGTTTTCTGGCAATTGTTCAATATGTGTGCAGCATGAAATATCAAGAGTTCTTAGAGATGCCATTCTACAAATGAAATCTGGAAGGCTCAAAAGGTTTTTGCAGTTTCTAAGATTCAACAAAATAAGGCTACTTAAGTGTTCTAATGATGTTGGCAGCTCCTCTATAGCAGTCCCATCCAAATAAAGTTGTGACAAACGATTCATATCTCCCACAATCTCTGGAAATTTAACAAGTTTCGTACATCCCGAAAGAATGAAAGTCTCAAGAAAGTTGAAGCAGATGCATTGAGGAAGACTATCAAGAGATTCACAACCTTTCAAGTTCAACAATACGAGTTGTTTGAGCTCTTTGATTGTTGGATGAACCGCTGATAAGCTTTTACAACCTTCAAGAATCAGCCTCTCAAGATTGGGAACTCTGCTGAAGTCAGGGGTTTCAACCAAGTACTCACAATTGCCAAGATTCAGCAATATTAACTTGTCCAAAGAAAGCTATATATATATATATAGAAACAAAAAATAAATAAATAAATAAAAATGGAAGTTGAAAAAGGCATTAATCTAATCAAACTTATGAAGGAAACACAAAAAGTAGATCAAAATCTTACTGTTGTTTCCTTATCCCATAGTCGTTCTATACGGCTATTGGACTTGAGAGAACTTGAGAGAAGAGTGAGCAATTCCAGAGAGAATTGGAGAGTGCAGAGAGAGGTTCCACGAGAGAATCCTCCATGAGAGAAGTTTTTATTTTTGTATTCTATTTTTAAGAGATTAATAGAATTCTTTTATTTTCTTCTCATATTTCTTCTCTAAAGTGGTCAGAGAACCACAACAAGTGGTATCAGAGCTCCAGGTCGAGAGCTTGGGTCCAAAATTTGAAGAAACAAAGCTACTGTTCTTCAAGTTGGTGTTTCGGAAAGTTGCTCAAATAATTAATTTGACAATCCCAGGTGAAAGTACCCGACGAGAGGAGAACAACGAAGTTCGCCGGAGAGAAAACGGACGTCCCACGCGCCCGCACGCGCCGACTGAAATTTTTCTGCAACTGTTCACGCGCCCACGCGCCGCACGCGCCGTCTGGAGGTTGAAGACGACCACGTCAGCAGCCACGTCAGCGAACCCCTGCCACGTCATCTGCCACGCCAGCGACACGTCGTCAGCCACGTCATCTGCCACGTCATCTACCATGTGGTGCCACGTCAGCACCATCTGCCACGTCAGCAATATTTTCTGAAATTACGGAACGGCCCCTGAAGTTTTGAAAATTACGGAACAGCCCCTGAATTATTGGAAATTACAGATTGACCCCTGTAGTTTTCTGAAATTACGGTGCAGCCCCTGAACTATTGGAAATTACAGATTGACCCTTGTAGTTTCTGTATTTGCAGGTTGACCCAGAAATTTTGTGAAATTACATTTTTACCCCAAAATTTCTGGTAATTATATTTTGACCCCGGAAGAGTCAAGTCCACCATTTTCGGCCGTTCCGGACGCAACGGTTAACTCCGTTTTGCCAAATTCAGCTCCAATTTTGGTCAAGCCATAATGTCAATGGAAGAATCATCTTCGGGAGCTATGGTTAAGCTCACTGCCACAAATTATACACTTTGGAGACCTCGGATGGAAGATCTCCTCAATTGTAAGGATCTGTTTGATCCTATAGAAGCTAAAGGTGAAAACCCCGATCCCAGCAAAGTAGCAGAATGGAAGAAATTAAACAAGAAAACGATCGGTCAGATCAGGCAATGGATCGACCACAGTGTCTTCCATCATGTAGCGAAGGAAACGGATGCATATGCCCTCTGGACAAAATTGGAGGACATGTACCAGGCCAAGACTGCTCGGAACAAAGCCCTGTTGCTTAAGCGATTGGTACATCTAACATTACAGAGTGGAACTTCTGTAGCCGAGCATACCAGTGAGTTCCAGAGCTTGGTAAATCAACTATCTGCTGTGGATTACCAACTAGGGGATGAGGATCAGGCCCTCCTACTTCTAAGCTCTCTTCCAGACAGTTGGGAGACATTGGTAGTCTCTCTCAGCAATTCGGCCCCGAATGGCAAACTTACTATGGCTATGGTTAAGGATGCCCTATTTAATGAAGAGGCCAGGAGAAAGGACATTGGCATGGATCAGTCACATGCCCTCGTCACAGAGAGAGGAAGACAGCAAAGAAGTGGTCGAGATAGGGAGAGAGGCAGGAGCAAGAGCAGAGGCAGATCTACAGACGGCAGAAAATCATCGTATAAGTGCTATCATTGTGGCCTGGAGGGTCACATGAAGAAGAACTGCAGAAAGTTGTTGAGAGAGCAGAGACTCCAAGGTAATCAGCCGAAGAAGGATGGAGAGACACTAGTCACTTGTACAGGAGAAGTGGCGCTCTGCTCCACCGAAGAAGAGACATGCCTTCATATATCAACCCAAGATGTTGAGTGGGTAGTCGATACTGCAGCATCCTACCATGTCACTCCACACAGAGATTTCTTTAAAACGTACAAAGCAGGAGACTTTGGTACGGTAAAGATGGGAAATTCCAGTTTCGCAAAGATTATGGGAACTGGTGATATTCAGATAAAAACGAATGTTGGTTGTACAATCACTTTGAAGGATGTCCGTCATGTTCCAGACCTTCGGCTTAATCTACTTTCGGGAGCAGCCTTAGACAAGCAAGGCTATGACAACTACTTCAGCAAAGGCACATGGAAAATGACGAAAGGTGCCATAGTTGTCGCCCGAGGACATATTTGTGGAACATTGTACAAGACTCATGTGAAGATATGTGCAGACAGCCTCAATATTGCAGAAGGAGAGGCGTCTCAAAATCTGTGGCACCAGAGACTCGGTCACATGAGTGAAAAAGGATTGTCCACTTTGGCAAGGAAGAAGCTTATCACTGTTTGCAAGGATGCTGCGCTAGATCCTTGTAATCACTGCTTGTTTGGTAAGCAACATAGAGTCTCCTTCAGTTCCTCTGCATCGAGAAGATCAGAGTTGCTTAGTCTGGTGCACTCTGATGTTTGTGGTCCCATGGAGGTGGAATCATTAGGTGGCAACAAGTATTTCCTGACCTTCATTGATGATGCTTCACGGAAGGTGTGGGTATATTTCTTGAAGACAAAGGACCAGGTACTGGATTACTTCAAACTGTTTCATACCATGGTAGAGCGTGAAACAGGAAAGAAGCTGAAATGTCTCCGCTCAGATAATGGAGGCGAGTATACTTCCAAGGAGTTCGATGCCTACTGCAGAAGACACGGCATTCGACATGAGAAGACGGTCCCTCGTACCCCACAACATAATGGAATAGCCGAAAGAATGAACCGAACCATTATGGAAAAGGTCAGAAGTATGCTCAGTATGGCTAAGCTGCCAAAGCCATTCTGGGGAGAAGCTGTTCGTACCGCCTGCTATTTAATCAACAGATCACCGTCAGTACCGTTGAATTTTGAAATTCCGGAGAAAGTGTGGTCGGGTAAGATTCCCTCCTACTCTCATTTAAGAGTATTTGGTTGTATAGCTTATGTACATGTATCCAAGGAGCTCAGACAGAAGCTCGATGCAAGATCTACTCCATGCATCTTTATAGGATATGGAGATGAAGAATTCGGATACAGGTTATGGGACCCGAAAACAAAGAAGGTTATTAGAAGCAGGGATGTAGTATTCCAAGAAAACCAGAAAATGGAAGACATTGAAAAGCCCAGAATGTCTCCTAATTATAGTTCTAGTGCCGAGAATTTTTGTCCTAATCCAGCACCAGCACAAATAGCCACAGAGGATAATGAGGTGCATGAAGATATACCAGAAGCAGACCAGGAGGAAGAAGGGGATAATGAGCAGGGGGAGACTCAATCCTCTCAAGCAGCTGCAGGGCCATCACAGCGGTCAGATGATGGTACACCTCCTGAAACCAGTGGTTTACAAGTTCGGAGATCTGAGCGAGGCCGAATTCCATCAAAGAGATTTCCAGAATCTGAGTATATTCTGCTTACTGAAGAGGGGGAGCCAGAGAGTTTCCAGGAAGCTGTTTCTCATCAAGAGAAGGAAAAGTGGCTGCAAGCAATGCAAGATGAGATGGAATCCTTGCAGAAAAATCATACTTATGAGTTGGTTGAGCTTCCAACAGGAAAGAAGGCACTAAAGAATAAATGGGTGTTCAAGCTCAAGAAAGATGGCAGCGGAAGGGTGGTGAAACACAAAGCCCGATTTGTGGTCAAAGGATTTCTTCAGAAGAAAGGAATTGACTTTGATGAGATTTTTTCACCAGTGGTAAAAATGACTTCAATTCGAGTCATTTTTGGTTTAGTAGCAAGTCTAAACCTAGAGCTTGAGCAGATGGATGTGAAGACAGCATTTCTTCACGGTGATTTACATGAAGAAATCTACATGGAGCAGCCAGAAGGATTTGAGGTTTTAGGGAAAGAAAACCTCGTATGCAAGCTAAAGAAGAGCTTGTATGGCCTCAAGCAAGCACCAAGACAATGGTATAAGAAGTTTGACTCGTTTATGGTGAGTCAAGGCTATAAAAGGACTGCAGCAGACCAGTGTGTTTATATTAAAAAATTTTCAGGTGGAAACTTCATTGCACTTTTGCTATATGTGGACGACATGTTGATCGTTGGACAAGATGCAATGAAGATGAGTCAGCTGAAGAAAGAATTGTCTAAGTCTTTTGATATGAAAGACTTAGGACCAGCTCAACAAATTTTGGGAATGCAAATAATCCGAGACAGGAAAAATAGAAGGTTATGGCTATCTCAAGAGAAGTATGTTGAACGGGTGATAAAGAGATTCAACATGGATAAAGCCAAACCGGTCAGCATTCCACTTGCGAATCATTTCAAGTTGAGTAAGAGATTGTGCCCCTCATCCAAAGAAGAGATAGAGGAGATGGCTTCAGTACCATATTCTTCAGCGGTAGGAAGTCTGATGTATGCAATGGTGTGTACCAGACCAGACATTGCTCATGCAGTAGGTGTTGTGAGCAGATTTCTTTCAAATCCTGGAAAGAAACACTGGGAAGCAGTCAAATGGATTCTCAGGTATCTTAAAGGTACATCGAAGCTGTGCTTGTGCTACGGGGGAGGTGATCCAATCTTAGAAGGCTATACAGATGCAGATATGGCCGGAGACCCTGATAATAGAAAATCTACATCAGGTTATCTCTACACTTTTGCAGGGGGAGCTGTGTCATGGCAGTCAAGATTGCAGAAGTGTGTTGCTTTATCCACTACTGAAGCAGAGTACATTGCCGCAGCGGAAGCGGGTAAGGAAATGTTGTGGTTAAAGCGTTTTCTCACAGAATTGGGCATCAAGCAAGAAGACTACAAGATACATTGTGATAACCAAAGTGCCATGGATTTGAGCAAAAACTCAATGTATCATTCCCGTACAAAGCACATTGACATTCGCTATCATTGGATACGCGAAGTAATAGGTCAACAGTTGCTGAAACTGTTGAAGATTCACACAAAAGAGAATCCAGCAGATATGCTAACAAAAGTTGTTGCTCAAGAGAAGCTGAAGCTATGCAGAGACATAGCTGGAATAGATGGCAGATGACCATCAGTTTTAAATGCGACTGGAGGGGGAGAATTGTGAAGTCCAGCCGCACCAACCAACCTCACCAACCACAGCCGCACCAACCTCACCAACCACAGCCACCATTGTTGACAGCCACCATTGTTGACACCATTGTGGGCTAAGATGTTGAAAATTGTGGCCTTGTAAGCCTATAAATAGGCTCCTTACCTTTGCATGAAAACCAAGCCAAGAGAGCAATCTCAATCCTCCCAAGTGAGGAGAATTGAGAGAAAACTCCAAGAGAGAGAGTTGTTTAAGTTCCAGAGAGAACTTGAGAGAAGAGTGAGCAATTCCAGAGAGAATTGGAGAGTGCAGAGAGAGGTTCCACGAGAGAATCCTCCATGAGAGAAGTTTTTATTTTTGTATTCTATTTTTAAGAGATTAATAGAATTCTTTTATTTTCTTCTCATATTTCTTCTCTAAAGTGGTCAGAGAACCACAACAGGAAACACAAAAAGTAGATCAAAATCTTACTGTTGTTTCCTTATCCCATAGTCGTTCTATACGGCTATTGGACATGTTGAGTTCAACAAGATTTTCGGGTTGAAAACTTGATGGCATATAGATGAGCGGATATTGATGCCACTCCAAAACACGTAACTCATTTGAAAGGTATCCACTTTCAAAAAAGTTACGCGCATTATGAATCTTCAATAGTCGTAGCTTTCTCATTTCTAACATTTTTTTTTCCTCACTCATGTGCAGTTCTTCATTTTGAGGCAAACTAAGGAATATGCCTTGAATAGCTTTTGTTCCCTATAGTAATGGAAAAGATTGTCAGCCCAAAAATAAATAGTATAAATATCAACATATAAATAGTCATATTATTCACATTTATTGATATAATGATATACATGGTGAGTAACAACAGCTAAAGGCTAAGACTTGACCCATAGCGCACTTGCCACATCACCATGCCTCCTAGAGTTTCAATCTGTATGCGTGCGTGTGCGTGCGCGTGTGTGTGTGTGTGTGTGTGTGTGCGCTTATTTATATTTCTATGCTATAAGATACAAAATGAAGTAAATTGATATGAACATTTATACAGAGACAACATTCTGGCTGCATTTCAATTAGATGTATAGTTTACCTTGCAGTTTTCAAGCACATCACGTGCATCCTTATGATTCCAGAGCCTGCTTCGTTTGCCCAGCATGTCTAAGGATTCTTGACGAACAATCTCATGACCAAATTCTTGTAGCATATCATGCATCCAAAGCTTGTCACTTGCAATAGTTATAAAGCATTTTTCTAAAAGCACTCTTAAACCAATTGTAGGAAAAAACCTACAACTATCTAATATCTTTTTCACACGATACAGATCCTCTCCTTTGAAGAAACATGCTACGTCCAAGAATATTTCCTTCTCCTTTTTCTCTAATCCATTATAACTTACTTGAAGCGTACGATGAATTGGTTCATCATCAGGATATTTCTTTAGTTCATCCAATATGTTTGACCATTCATCTGCCGTTTTCCCTTTCAAGTAAGGACTCAAAACATCAAGAGTTAAAGGATGACCATTAGCATATTCCACAACTTGAATGGACAACTCTCTGTACTCAATATCTAAAATACCATTGTCGTCAAAGGCTCTTTGTTGTAAGAGTTCAAGAGCTTCATCATCATTAAGTTTATCAACCTCATATATGTAATGTTGTCCATAATTCATTAGCAAGTGATTATTTCTAGTAGTCACAATGACTCTACTCCCTGCACCTAACCAATTATAGTGGTTTTTCCAATTTCCAACTAGACCTTCTATTTGTTCCAATTTATCAACATCATCTAGAATGATAAGCACCTTTTTGGAATGCAATCTTTGGCTTAATATATTGGTTACCATATGATCATCATATATGCCTCCATCATCATTGAATAAGATTTGGTGAAGACGCTTTTGTAAGTGAACCATGCCATTTTTTTCATATTCCTCTCTCATGTTGCCAATGAAAGCACTAGCTTCAAATTTATCATACATGGTTTGATAAAATGCACGAGCTAGAGTTGTTTTACCAATACCTGCGATGCCCCATATCCCTATGGTACAAACATCATCCCTCGGGCATTTGTCCAATAGCTTATGAATTTTCTTTATACGAGAATCCATGCCAACAAAGTCCTTTGAGGCTATTTGATATAATTCTTTGAAAATCTCATTAACAATTTCCTTTATAACAACCGAATCATGCCTGGATAAAAAACCAAAATGTTTAGGGTAATTCACACAATTGGTCTCTAAACTATAGGGTATGATTTTGGATGAAAGGATTAATAGTGCAACTTTTTAATGAGATTGGGAACTAAAATGCAAAAAAAAAAAAAAAAAAAATTTCAAGGACCAACTTGTAAATAATGATATAACTTGGGGACCAATCAGGTAATTTACCCTAATGAATATAAAAAGTTTATGGTCAACAACGTTGTATTTGTAAACAAAGAAAAAACCTGCAAATGCAACATTCCATTCACATTCTCAAAGCCAATTAAGGGTATCTTGCCTTCATTCTTTCTTTTTGCTTCTATTCACATATTCTTTTATATTCAATAAATGGTGGGTTTATTTAGGTGATTCTTCACACTACAAAAATTTATATTCACAATACAATATTAATGATAAGGTAATTTTAATACTCAAACTATATTTTAATTACTTTTAATATTTCAAAAATATCCATTATTAAAAAGTCACAAATACCCTTAAATACATAAACGAAATAAAAATAAATTGCTATGTACACTATAATAGAGTCTTAGAAAAAGAAAAAATAAATCCTAAAAATGGAACAATGGAGTTTAGCGATCAAGAAGAAAAAATCAAAAATAATTGGCAAATCATTCCTTTGAATCCTAAAATTATAAGTATTTAGCTTTCTTTTATTTATTTGCTTTTACTGTATTTTTTTATCTGGTTTTTTTATTTTTGTTTAATTTTCATGCTATTTATTCTTCGAACTAATTGTTTTCCTCGTATACGCTCTGAAGTTGTTTGATATATGTACCTCAAATGGTTTAATCACTTCCTAATTTTGTATACTAAAGAAAATAATTGTTTAAATGATTTATAAAGTCATAGAGTATATATAGCATGGATGAATGAACATGTCTGGGTTATGTATAACGGACTACTTCAATCTTAAAGACGAATGAATTGTATCTATCTGGGTTAGATATACTGGACAATATAATCATATCCGCATTATGTAATTCAGACAGAATGAAGTCATCTACTATACATAACTTGGGCCAATTAAATCCATTTGGATTACATGTATAGGACTACGCAGTCATGTCCGGATTATATAATCCGAACGAAAATATATCGTCTAGGTTTATATATATAGGACTAAAATAAAACAAGGAAAAAATTAAAAGGAAAAAAATGAAAAGAAAGAATATGTTTTGTATATTAACTAATCCAAGAAGGATTGTTGAAGATGGAAAACATAGAATACAATCAAACAGCTTTCTCCCATTTTAATTTATTATTGTTTTTACAGAAAATTGGAAAAAAAATAAAATAAAAAGAAAGCATAAGAAACAAGGAAATTGACTAGTGATGAACAAAGTGACAAACTGGAAAGTGAATGTGATTCTAGGTTTAAATATTTCTAGCTGCTACAAATAAGACAAAATATCAGTAGGGATTGTTGAAAATGAAAATGATTTGGGGATTTGGGAATCAGGGTTACAATATAATGTATGTATTTAATCTAAAAGGGAATTAGGGGTAGTAAAATGTGGGCTATGTATTTAATTATAGTTAAGGTAAATCAGGTATAAATGATTAGTGTAAATAGTAAAAATTAAATAAAAGTTAGTATGTGTAGAATATAATGTGAGTACCAAAATTTGTAATGTGAATGGAACCAAAAATACCCATTAATAAAAGGTCAGAAATACCCTTAATGTAACACCCCGTCCCGAATCGCACCGGAATCCGTGCACGTTGACCGTTGACCGAAGGGGTCAAAAGTTGACTTTTTGACTCGGTGGGAATTTCGAGTTGACCAGGGTACCGTGGCGAAGTGCATGACGCCTTGAGTTCGTAGACTAGTAGCACGTCGAAAACGGAGCTACGGTTTGAAAGTTATGGGCAAAACAAGTTGAGGTTTAAACTGTCCAAAAGGTGCCGGGAGTTGACTTTTTTTTGATATGTAATTTTGTGTTGACTCTTGTATGGTTGTAAAGTACTCGTCGATACGAGTTCATAGACTAGCGGCACGCTTAAATCGGACGTTTGGTTAAAAAGTTATGGACATTTGAAGTTTACCGGATACCGTATTATTTTAATGTTTTTGGGTCGGTGAACAGTAAAATGCCACGTGTCAGCTTCTGATTGGTCCACGTGGCATGCACAGTATCACATAGGGGTTTTTATTTGTTAAAACTCTCGGGGAAGAGAGAGAAAGAGAGAGAGGAGAGAGAAAGAGAGAGAGAGAGGACCGCCGGCCACCGGAATTTTTGCACTGTTCCAGTCGATCTACAGTGCACGCGCCGGCCAGCCAGATTGCCCACCTCATTTCCGGCAAAACCTCCAAGTTTCACGGCAAACGGCCGCCGGACGCGCTCGGATCGGAGCTCCAAAGTTCGGCGGCGAGTTTTTCCCCTCCACCGCCGGCCACCGCAAATCGACCCTTTTCCGGCCGAGATATTGTACACGCACCAGCTAGCCTTGATCCTCTCCTCAAGTCCGGCCGACCCACCAAAAATCACGACCATCGGACCACCGACGCGCCGGGATCGGAGCGTTTTCCGGTGAGGGGTCGGAAATCTTCAAACGGTGATTTCTCCGCCGTCCGGCCTCCGTTTTGCTCACCGCCGGTCCTGTTGGGTTGCTCTCCTCACGATCTACAAGTCTGCAAAATTTCACGACCAACGGCCACCGCACGCGCCGCCGCCGGCGACGATTGCCGGTGACCACGGCTGCTCGCCGGAAAGTACTGTTCCGGCGAGTACCCAGTTTTCCGGCCAGCTCCAGTCCGCAGTGTTCGACCTCCTGAACCCAAATCCGGCTTCCGTTTCCGCCAATTCGCGACGGTTTGGGAGAATTGCGGAGTCGAAACCCGAAAAGCTTCCCGGTGAAATTCCGACCCCGTCGGGTACGATCCTTAGAAATTGAGACCGAATCTGTGATCAGCATCACTCGAGCTTCGATTCGGTATATAACTCGTAAATTCTAGATAACGTTTGTGTTTTACCCCCCGGGTACCGGATATTATTTACCCGAATAAAATATTAATTTATTTGACTGCCTGTGAATTTTGTTCTAGGAGCACCGGTGAGTCGTAGAATTGATCCCGTAGTGGATCATGGGTTAATTGCGTGCTCCAGGTGAGTGACCCACCTTCAAATTAATTTTGGGGAATTTAATTTGTGAATATAATATGTGTGTGATTTAAATATTTGGAATTTAAATTCTATGTACCAAATATTTATTCAATTTATTGCGGAATTATTTATGAATTTATTGGATTTAAGAAAATGTGCATCTTACAAATTTATGCCATGTGAAATTATTTTATGGTTTTGAGGATTTTGAAATTGGTGTGGTTTTAATATTAAATTGGGCACGATTTGATTTTCAAATATTTCAAGGAAAATATTTGGTTATGTTGGTGATTTCAATTTTTATAAAATATGCCCATGGAATATTATGAGATTTAATTATTATATTTCAAGAATTATTTATGCTTGGAAAAATGTGAATATTTGAATTGGTGGATTTGGGAGTTGGTGGATTTGAAAATCATGGAAATTATGGTATTAATTATAAAGAAATTACGGAGAATTTCCGGGTTCAAGCGGATGGACTATGCCCGCTATGTTTATGAAAAATGTGAAATTTGTTATATAATTTAAATATGTGGATTTTATGATTTTTGGATGCACCGTGCACGTACTGGTTAGTGTGCACAAGGTTGTGATTAGCGCGCAGGTGATGTGATTAGCGCGCAGGTGGGTGTGAGTAGCGCGCGGTTGATATTATGAGGTTGTCCTGTGGTTGCCATCGGATGAGGGTAGGCCACCCCCCTTGGCCGGGACACCAGGTTAGCAGCGGCGCAGTGGGACGCCACGCGACCGTATGCCGGTTTCTCTCTATAACCTCCTGTCTGGCGGTACCTTGGGACGCTGGGTACTGTTGGCGCCACTGGTATATAGTGGGTGCATCAACTGATTTTCGGAATGGTGTTTTAAAAATAAATTGTTTTAAAGCCGTCTTGGAATTAAAATTAATTATTACTGTTCGGATATTTATTTGATGTCTTGGTTTTCGGAGAATATGAATAAAGGGTTTTGTGAAAAGGTTTTAAAAGGGGAACCTTTCCAACTGAGAGAATTGTAAGGGTTTTGAGAGAAATTATTATTTCCAATTAATTATTATCTATCTACTTATTACTGTGATATTATATTGTATAGTAGATAGGGTCACTCACTGAGATGATTAGCATCTCACACTCTTAAATTCCGTTCCTCTAGGTACCAGGTTGTCGTTGTTCATTCGGAGCGGACTCGATCTTCCTCGCTGGTTTAGTTCGTGTTGTACCCTGTTATTCTTTTATTGCAGTTGTAATATTTCTTCACTCTTGTTGTATTTATTTTGCACTGGATTACTGTATTTATTTTGAAGTGCTGAAATTTGTGGAATCAATTTGTAGTAATGTGGGAGGAATAAGGGGATGTTTTTAGAAGTGTATTTTCAGTGGAGGTAAATTTGTGGTAAGTAAATCCCTTAGGGGAGGTGCTACCGGATTTTCCGTTGAAGGTTCGGTGGTATTTCCCTGGGATCAGAGCTTGTCTAGAGTTCCGGGGAAGGAATTCTGGACGGATCCTGACACTTAAACATTTAAACAAAATAAAAATCATATATTATGTGCACTACACTTTGTATTTTACGTTTGTGGAAGGAAAAAATTAAAAAAATAAAAAATAAATTAAAAAAAAAAAAACACTAGCAATGGAGTTTTAGTTATGAACAGGAAAAATAGAAAATTAAATTCATCCCACATCATGAAGCTTTAAAAGTAAAAAATTAATCTTACTGAGGGGAACTCATGGGAAGTAGGAATTCTGAAAACCAATAGGGATCAAAATTATTTAACTATGGTTTTAAACATAGAGCTGGTGCACATTATAGATGATTTGGAACAAATCGGCAAAGAATGAAAGAACTCAAAAGCCCTAAATTAATACATAAGTTCCTCAATCCACATCCAAGGCTAACATCCATCAGGAAGAAGAGCATTTTTAGGCCCTTTGCAATTTAGTTCACGAAAATTGAACAAACAAGGTCTTGAAATTAAAATATATATTTAAAAAAAAAACTTTTTGATTTAGAAGAACACTAAATCAACGAAGTGGCTCGGATGGGATACCAGATGTAGAAGAAAACACAATACTTTTTGTTTTGATCTAAGCTTCAATTTCTAGTTGCATTTCAAAGATAAATGAAGACCTAGAAAATTTGAAGTCTGTGAGAAATTAGGGTAATGTGTATATATCTTGGAAACTTTGGAATTTTTTTGCAAATTAGGGATGTAGTGAATTTAAATTTATTTTATTTTTCTAAGGGTAAAATAGACATATTTTATTAGAATAGGAAGCAATATATATATATATATATATATATATATATATATATATATATATATATATATATATATGGTTGTATGATGATGAAGTAGATAGATTTAATGGTTGAATACCTTTACATGTGCCTATAAGAGCACAGATTTGAATCACATGGAATGCGAAAGAATTTGAGTAGTTAGTAAATTAAATATTTGTTCAAATAAAATATTGGCTGCATAGAATATGTAGATATCAATTTATATAGTATGAACAGAATCATCCAATTATTTAATATCTAAGGTGTAGGCATGAGTGTTTAACTTGTAAAGTTACATTTATAACCTACTTAATTTAAAAATAAGTGAGTCAAATCTAAGAGGCAAAGGTGTGCATTTAACCAGAAAATTGAAAAACCGACCAACTGAACTGAAAACTGACTCAAAATCGGAAAACCAATTTCAATTGATTGGTTAATCAAATTGAAAAAAGTGGAGGTGGTCAATTGATTGGTTAATCAAATTGAAAAAAGTGCAGGTGGTCACTATCGGTATTCATTTTGGAAAATCAACAATTAATCAAAACCGAATAAATAATTTTATTAATAAATATTTTTATATATATGTTTTAATATTATTTTATAAATAAAAGACTAAAAATATATATTATTTTAAAAATAATATCCAAACCCCCAAGAGGTGACCAAAAAAATTGAAAAAATAAATAAATAAACCAATGAATTGATTTTTTTTTTTTTTGGGGGGGGGGGGGGGGGCATATTGACCATTGCTCTGTCAACTTCAACTGATTTTCAAAATCTCCAAAAGTACGTTCGAATCATATATCCGATCAACCGACCATTTTTGTTCATCGACCGAAACCGGACAAGGAATACTCCTACTAAGTAACATGTTATGGATAACAATATTATTTTAAAAATAAGTTAAAAATAAATAAATATATATATATATATATACACATATATACAACCCCAATATAGTGGGCTTTACACACCTATATTATCATGGACATCACTTGAGCAAAGCATATCATAACATAAATGTGCATATACTATAACAAAATTATATATATAATTGCAAATGATCGAATGGTCATCCCTCACCAAAAGGTGAGTGACATCACTTATATATTAGCAAAACGAAGGACATGGGTAATAGTCAATATTCATAACTATTTGATTATCATACTTGTGAATAACTAACTAAACTCAAGAACATTAGAGTTTGCTTTTCCCCGTAAAAAATTGAGCAACCTCATCCATAATAATAAAATTTATATGTATATGTGAATAGTTATTTTCCTATTAAGATATTTTAGATTTACAATTAGAATCTTTATTATTAACTTTTGGATTGATTCTAAGACTAAGATTTAAAAATTTAATTTTGGACATATGAATCTAAAACCATATTAAATTCAAAGAGAATAAAATAAATTCTAATTGATTTAAATATGAAGATTCCTACGTATATACATATATATACAAATATATATATTTAAAAAGTTAATCCACTCGAAATTACTTCCGGTTTATTTTAAAATATATGATGTCATGAATAAATAAAATGGATCCCACATTAATTAACCCATTTAGTTTTAAATATTAATCCTTCAAAAAAACATTTATTTTTTAATACTAAAAACATAATATAAGAAAGTAAATATTTAAGGATAAGCAGTTAAATTTACATATAATCATATAGATCCCATTTTAGTATTTGCATCAATATATCTCCTATAAGATGCGAAATGGTTCCCATTAACAATATTTTAACAGGCATGACTATGCCTGGAGCTTGCCTCTTTTTCTTTTTTTTTGCTATGCCCCTAAGCACCCCCTACCCCTCAAGACTCGAACCCAGCTCTCGCAGTCTGGGCTGTGGTGCTCTGTCAACCGAGCTACCACTTGAGTCTCCTGGAGCTTGCCTCAAGCCTCATTGTGAGCCACACAAAAAATGCTTAAGGCTTAAAATTCGAGACATCACTCTTAAGAAGCACACATTTAAAAAAAGAGACATACGGCCTAGGCATAAAAATGAAAGTTTTTTGCTCTTCAAATAGTAAGACATATGCCTTACTGATAAAACTAATCTAATATTTTTATATTTTTATTTTATAAAAAACCTATTTTATTCGTATTTAGATGTATATTATTATTTAAAAATTAGAAATGTACGTTGAATGGTATATTTATTTATAGTTTATAAATATTCTATTTATGTAAACGTTAATTGTTTTCTTTTGCAGTCGTAAAACTATTTCTATTTTTTATTTTTTTAATTTGATATCAATTTAAATACAAATTTAAATTTTTTAATATTATAATTTAATTCTTAAAAAGCATTTACATCCTAACGCGCGCTTAAGGTTTATGTCTCACCTCCTAACCTATATTTAGACGTATATTATTATTTAAAAATTGGAAGTGTTTGTTATAAGGTATATTTATTTATAATTTATTAATGTTCCAATTATGTAAACTTTAATTGGTTTATTTTGTAGTTTAAAAACTATTTTTATTTTTTAGCTTTTTTAATTTTATATCAATTTAAATATATATTTAATTTTTTAATATTAGAATTTAATTCCCAAAAAGCATATACACCCTAACACCTAAGGTTTAGGTCTCACCTTATTACAGTTAACGAGCTTTTCTTATATATGTATATATATATATTAAAGAGCACCAAAGAGAAAAAAAAAAAAAAAAAAAAGACAAAAAAACAACTATTTAAGAATAAACTTTAGAGAGAGAAATTCCAAAATGCTTCGTACGAGTTTTCTATACCTTGTATCTCTATGTGAGATTGAGTCTTTTTTTTGTGAAACACATAAGTGAGGGTATAATTGGGCTTTGGGATTGGTTTATGGGTTTCTTGTGTGAGACCACTATTGTTAATCTGAATTGAGCTTGTAAATACATACTTTTATATAGTGCAGAAGCTTCACTATATAGTGTAGAAGCTTCACACCGAAACACAAAGGACATAGATCAATTTCAACCGAACCTTGATAAATTTTCTGTGTTGATTTGTAGTTTTAGAATTTTAGATTTTGTTGTTAGAATACATAACATATATATATATATATTAATGAACACTATTAACAAAAAACCAACTATTTAAGAATAAATTCTCTTTTCAAAAAAATTAATTAAGAAGTTAGTATTAAAATGGAGAATTACATACCAGCCGTCTGCTTTCAATTCCCAGCATGGATGAACATTGGCCACCAGAGACAGAGCCTCCCTCCATCGGTTAACCCTATTCACATCTTGGTCTTTATGCTTATGAGTAAAGGGCTCTCCAAATGTCCCAGTCTGATTTCTCACATGGTTTGGTTCCACATGGTAGAAAACTGGAATTATAGATTGTCCCCGAACTCGATGGCATTTAACAATCTCCACAACTTCGTCCAAGCACCATGATGAGCTAGCATACTTCTCTGAAAGGACGATGATTGCAAATCTTGATTCTTCAATTCCTTTCAAGAGTCCTGGTGAAATGGCTTCTCCCCTCACAAGGCCTTCATCATCCCTGAAGGTGTCAATTGCTTTCTGCTGCAAAGCATGGTACAGATGGTCTGTAAATCCTTTCCGGGTGTCATCACCTCTGAAACTTAGGAACACATCATGTTTCCATGGTGGTGGTGGTGATGATGATGATGATGACGACGATGACTTTGAACATTTTCCTCTACTGGTCATGCTGGGAGAGCTAGAGCTAGAGCTAGCTACCTTGGGAAAAACTTTGTTAATTATATGACAGAATGAATGGCCGTTGAATTTTGTATATATATATATACACATATATAATGTATGAATAGAATCCCATGAAATGCACTTTATTTTTGTAAAGTGATGTACATCCTTCATGAAGTGCACTTTATTATTATTTTTTTTTTTCAACCAAAAAAAAGCAAAAAAGATGTACATCCTTAGTTACCATTTAAATGATAAGCTTGACCATATTTTAAAAAATAAAATGTACTTTAGTGTGACTATATATATATATATATATATAGGTTGGTGCCTAATTACATTTAATATAATAACTAGATAAAAATACTATTCTGGGATTTCTATAGTATGGTAAAACATATATGACGACTCTACTCATGTTTACTTTTTCCTTCATCAATTTTTTTGCCTTTTCATTTTCCTCTTTCTTTTTTTTTTTTTTTTCCTCACCGCTTTCTTTGATGCAAACAAAGCTAGACTTCACTGCACCAAATAAAATTTATTATCTATATATATATATATATATATATATTCTCTTATCAAAAATCCTATCTTAGATAAAAGAGAATGAGAATGATAAGAAAATAACTATATCAGAAAATAACTTTTAGCTTATATTGTGAGACATGTTGTTGTGATATCTAAGTCACCTAATACTTACTTTTTATTATTTATCATTCCTTCCACTTGGTTTTCCATTAATCGTTTTTTTTTTCTTTTTTTTTTCCTAATTTTAAAAATAAATAAATAAAACTATTATATACTATGAAAACGTATGGATCCCATTTTTTTAGTACTCATATAAGCATATTTCACAAGATAAGCTGTGCAAGCTATCACGTTTCCGCCTAAAAAATATGCGTAGCTAGCACATTTTACTAGGTTGGTATTTCTATATATAGAAAATTTTATACCCAGAAACAGATTCAAAGGGAGACGTAGAATAAAAATGGGGTTTGATGAAATTGAGAATTTTCAGTTTCCCCTGCATATATCGCTTGATTGGTTCAGAAATTCAAAACCCATCTCAATTGATATTACACTGAACCGTTTTGATATAGAAAGGAATTTATGGATAAAAAAAAAAAAACAGTAATCCACAGTTATCAGATTATAAAATCACACAAATCTTGATGGCTATGGATTCTGTCATTCACAATTCTTTTTTATAAGTTTTTAACCATATCATTTCTACTACATTGAAAAACCAAAATCAGATTATTTTTCATTTCACATTAATTTATGAGCAAGCAAACTTTACCTCAAACAAAAAAAATGAACCTTTTTGGTCGGTTAATCATCCAAGATATCTGCTTCCAACAATCAGGGCAAATCATGAATTTTACTTGCTTTCGAAGGTTAGAAACCCAAATTCCACGGTCTGCCTCAAAATAATTTCCCAAGACTTTCTCAGCAACCAAAGATCAACTAATTTTTAACTACGAAAAAAACAAACAAAAAAACCAACAGACTGTCAACTACGAGCCAAAATAATAATAATAATAATAATAATAATAATAATTATAAAAAAAAAAAAAAGCAAACACAATAAATTCCAACGAGCATAAATGCGGGTTGCACCTATGAAATCCATTTCTAGTGGCCTTCTTGAAGTAGATTTCTCGAACAAGAGCAGACAGCTATTAGCTAAGTGGCCAATCAGAACGAAAGAGAAGAAAAAGAAAAGGAAGAAGAACATAAAAAAATAAAACAGGAGATTAGCTAGGAGTAAAAGAAGGGGGGGAGGAAAGAGAAATAAAAATAAAAAGTTTGCACGTTTTCCAAGATATTTTTTAATTAATAAAATTCACATTTGTTTTAGAATATGTAAATACTTTTTTACTCTTATGTAGGTGTTGACATCATCAGAAGTTTAGCAAAAGATGCTTTCGGCCGAAAAAAAAAAACACAGCATGCGAAAAAAAAAAAAAAAAAAAAAAAAAAAAGGGGAAAAGCAGAAGATGGGAGAATTAAATGCGAGAATAATATGAGTCCTGTGCCCTTTCACGTCTGCCTGTCCAATACGGTGAAACAACACGGCCTTATGATTTTGAAAATATCTATTATAGCTAAAAATAAAAACTAAAAAAATAAAAGCTGTGAATGTTGAAAATCGATACAGGATGTAAATGTGTATGTATAAATGTTAGTATATGGCAAAAATCTATTTTATATAAAAATTATGTAAAAAATTTTATTATGTATTATTATGTGGGTATTTAAGTTTTCCTTTAAAAAAAATTCATTTATTCTTATAAAGCTATTAAATAAGTTCCATCGTATCATAAATGTATATATTTGATTTTATTTATTTTTAATAAAATTGATTATAAAACTAATAAAATAAATATTAATTATGGATATTTTATATATTTGATTTTATTTATTTTTAATAAAATTAATTGTAAAACTAATAAAATAAATATTTAATTATGGACATTTCATATAAAAAATCAATTGATATTATATATTTACAATAATATATATTATTTTATATAATAATCATTATGATCAGATTATTTATAGTTATTTGGATTAATATTATATGAAAAATAATAAAGATATATATAATTTTATCAAAAGATTAAATAAAATAATATTATTTTATTGGTAAAAAAAATTAAAATATCATTTTCAAAATATAATTATTAAACATAATAAAATAAAATTATTTTTAACCCCTACATTTCAGCTATTTAAATATATATAATTGTTTTTAACCTTGCTCGTGAAGCAGATAAAAAATGGACTAAACAGATATAAATAAGGAAAAGAACACTTAAGGGCAATTGAATCTGATGTGTTAACAATATACATATTGGAGGTAAATAAATATATATATATATATATATATATATATTTTTTTTTTTTTTGGCAATTGAAAATAAATTTTTTTCATATTACCCTTTGGAGAGGTATACAGTATCTTAAAAAGCAGTCTTCTAAATTAATTTTTGTACGGAATAATAATTTTTTGGCAGTTGATATATAAGAAAGGCACCTAATGTCGCACAGTCTTCTCCTTAATAGATTGATCCCCGGACCATCATTCCGTACATAATCTTCATTGTTGGCAATGAAAGTAGTAGCATCAAATTTGTGTTTGATCCTTTCAAAAACTCGATGAGCAATAGCTGTCTTACCAATTCTTTGTGTACCATACATCCTTATTATGTGAACATCATCCGATTCTATATCCAACAGTGAATCCATTTTCTTCATACGAGAACCCATTCCAACTAATAACTTGTTATCACCAAGTGGGCATGTTTGATTCAACTTATCCAATATATCTTTAACTATTTCCTTAATAAATTCTGACTCATGCCTAGACGGAAAAAAAATAAATAAATAAAAAATTGCAAAAGTTTTTGTGAAATACAAGTTATAAGGAAACAAATTAAAAAGGAATAATGTTAATTTGTCAAATAGTTTTCAAGTAAAGTAATAAAAGGGCTAAATATTAGCACACAACAAATAATTAATATTGTGCAAAATATAGATGCATTTATGCAAAAAAGAAAAAAAAAACAAAAAAAAAAAAAAACAAAGAAGATTATAGTTATTTAAGATACCATCCACAAAAATAAAAACAAAGATTATAGTTATATCTTTAGCCATTTCCTTAATAAAATCTGACTTATGCCCGGAAAAACCACACAAAAAAGAAAAACAAACAAAAAAAAACGAAGGAAAAAAAAAGTTGCAAAACTTTTATGTGAACTACTAGTCATCAAGAAAGAAATTAAAAAGCAAATCCCAGTTGGAGAGATGGGCCAGTTGAGTCAAAGCATCGCTTCACTTGTTGTCCTTGTCCATAATATTGACTGTGGAACTTCTTTGAAAATGAAAGAACCACCATTGCAAATCTTGATTCTTCAATTTCTTTAAAAGGGTCGCAGTAGTAGTGAACCAATGCCCCTGAAAGTATTGATTCTTTCAGATGCAACCCAAGCCTTGTATAAATGGTCGATAAAATTGTCATTGCCACGCAAGTCCTCGTCACAGTTGAAACCGAGGAAGACATCATGTTTTATTTAATTCATTGTATATTCACTCACACGTAAAAAACACCTTTGTATATATTCATTCACATGTGTGGGACGCGTTAAGTTTGGGATAGGCAACTTTGTGTTTCACCATTTGATATAATGGTCAAATGGCTTCACAAGCCACGATTAGCCATATCCCAAAATTCCCAACATGCCCACAGCAACATCTCTAAATTCCTCGTTAGTCTCATCATCGAAATACTTCTGAAAGGAATCAATCCCTTCAGAGAATAATATCAAAACCTTGTTTCACAATCATTCAATGCAATTGAAGAATCAAGATCTGCAGTCGTCATTCTTTCGGAGAAGTATGCTGTTTCAACTCGGTTGTTCGATCTACTTGTCATGATTGTTTAGCTCAAGAACCAGCTGCGGCTGACTGTTTTTCCAGTTTTCTATCATATGTGGATTCACCACATTTGAGAAGGCAAACCCAATAGTGTGGAAAGACTTTTGCTCAACATGAACAAGATTTCCGACAAAATATAGATAAGTAAACGAGTGGAAAAGGGCCCGGACTGAAGTTTTTTCCCCAGCTTTCTCTACTCTTCATCAGTTTACACATCGAACATTTATCCTCTACAATCCAAATTATACATTTAACATAATGTTATTAACTCTTTCAATCCTATATTAAGCCCATGGTTACAATTTGGTCCTTGATTTTTATTTTTTATTTTATTTAATGCACTTTATTTTGGTCTTTGAGGTTTGAAATGACAACAAATATATATTGTAATTTCTATTTTTTTTCCTTTTCCAGGCATGAATCAGATTTTATTGAGGAGATTGTTAGCCATATTTTCAATATATTGAAGAGAACTTTCCCGTATGATAACAAATAATTCTTAGTTGGAATGGATTCTCGTATGGATAAATTGGATTCACCTTTGGGTATAGGTACGTCGGACGATGATGTTTGCACCGTTGGAATATGCGGTGAGAGAGGAATTGGTAAGACAACTTTGGCTGGTGAAGCTTTTAAAAAGATCTACGGCAAATTTGAAGCTTGTTCCTTCATTGACAATGTAAGTGAGGAATGTGAAAAATATGGAATAATTCACTTACAAAAGCATCAGACTGAAATCTAAAAAGGTGTTTATCATTCTAGATGATGTTGATCAGTTCGAGCAACTTGAAACTTTAGTAGGAAATTGGAGAAGGCAACGTGATTGTTTAGCTGCAGGGAGTCAAGTCATTGTGACGGCTACAAAGAATCACATGTTGTCAGGATATGGAGAGGGCAATGTATCCGAGGTTGATAAACTAACCCACGATGAAGCTCTTCACTCTTATGTCAAAAGGCCTTTAAGGACGACTATATTCTGGATGACTATACGGACCTGTGAAACAATGTTGTAGAAATTGCTAAAGGTCATCCTTTAACTCTTCAAAGTTAGGCATCTTTATCGTTTGGGAGAACAGTAGATGAATGGTTAGACACAATAGCTAAACTAAAGCAAAATCCTGAAAACTTCACGTCAGTTTTGATATATCTGTTTAGGTGACGGCATCATTAAGAGAACGTGTGTTGAATAAATAGCATATTGGGCCTCTTTTCTAGCCCATTGAAAGTATGAGCGTATGTGATTTGCATTTTGCAATACGAACAGAGTCAGGACTCTATTTATTCAGAATTTAAGTTAAAAAAAAGACTGTTTATTCAGAATTTTTCCTCAGAGCTCAGTGAAAGCAGCAAGTTGTATATGTCAAGCAAGCAGAATTATCCTATATAACTAGAGCATTGTCTTTGCATATATATTTATGTCAATGCACTCCATCCATATCTTTCAAATTTTTATAGGAGTGCATAAATCAGTACCATTAATTTTACTCTCTTAACACAATTTGCACTCTGCCTTCGAAATTACAAACACCCTCACATAGAATTCAAAATTATTAAGCCAAAAGAAATAACTATGTGTTCAAGCAGAAAATACAATTCAAAGTGCTAATCAAGAGATTGTTTTCATTGCTCTAAGGAACAGATATCATAAACTCAGTTCATGGTCATTGTCATTTACAATTCTTCAACACATTAATATGTTTGATTGTGTACTTAATCATGTAATAAATGAGATACAAGTTGTCCACAAAATCAATATGTAATAAAATTCACGAAACAAAACTTAATTCCCTAAAATTTTATTTACAAATGACCTCAAGACTCGAGAGCATACAATAAAAACAATAAGAACTTTAAAGCTCAACCGATACAGTTCAGCTAAAATTCCTTATGTTGACCACAGCTTACTCAGTTTGCTTGGCTCTTTGAGCAACAATATCTCCATAGCTTATTTTTTACCACAGTTAATAGAGATCTCTCAATAAGAACTTGTATACCAATCTTATGGTGAAATCCCTGACTTTGTAATATTTTTTCCACATCATATCTATCCTTTCCATTGAAGAAACAAGCTATGTCCAAAATTATTTTCTTATCCTCATGATCTAATACATCAAAACTTACTTTAAACGTATAAAACAGATCATGAGTATGATTTTCCTTTAAACTCATTTAAACTACAGTTTCTCTTGACTGCTTCATGTCCTAAGAGTTGAAGAGCTTCATCACCAGTTAGTTTATCAACTTGGTGTATGTATTTCTCTCCATACCTCCTCAACAAGTGCTTATTCCTAGTTGTCACATGACTTTACTCCCCAGACCAAACCAATCATGCTGTTCTTTCTAACTTCCTACTAAAGCTTCGATATGATCCAATTTATCAACATTGTCAAGAACAATGAGCACCCTTCTAGAACGCATTTTGTTCCTTAAAAGGTTCATTCTTGCATAATCCATATCCTTCCATACATCAACTTCAATGTTCCATGAAGCTTGGTGAAGATGCTTTTGTAATTGCACTATACCATTTCCTAAAAATTCCTCTTCTATGTCAATGAAAGCACTAGCTTGAAATTTATCTTTGATCCTATCAAAAACTTCAAGGGCTATAGTTGTCTTACCAATACCTCCCATACCCCATATCCCGATCGTGAGAACATCATCTAATCCTATATCCAATAACGAATCCATTTTCTTCAAACGACAAGCCACGCCAACTAAAAAGTCGGTGTTACCACTTGGGACTGCTGGACACAATTTTTTGAGAATATCTTTAACAATTTCCAAAATGAAATCTGACTCATGCCTGGAAATTATAAGAGAATACAAAAATTTAGTTGTGAACTACAAGTCATACATAGAAAACAAAAAAGAAAAATTAATGTGCCACAGTTTGCCATTCAAATTTCATTATAAAAAAATTCTGTTAATACTACCGTTTGTATATTTCACTTTTGATTGTCAAAATCAATATATGAGTTTAATTATGCTCCATAAATAAAAATAAATAAATCAATAAATACATATATACGTACCTGTCTTTCAAATCCCACCAAGTGCGAGAGAGAGATTGATGGCTTCCGTTAAAGCCCCATTCCATTTCTTCACTTTCTCCACATCGTCTTTGAAAACTTGTTCATGTTCAGCAAAGGAAGCCTTTCCACACTCCTCAATCAGCTGGGTTGGATCCACATGATACAAAACTGGAAAAACAGCCCCCAGTCGCAGCTCCTTCTTGCATTCGACAATCTTGACAAGTTGGTCCAAGCACCGAGTCGAAGATGCATAATTTTCCGACAAAACAACGATTGCGAATCTCGATTCTTCAATTGCTTTGGAGGCAACTAATGAACCAAGTTTTTCGTAATCCCTGAATGTAAAAATTCCTTTCTGTATCAAAGCATTGTACAAATGGTCTGTAAAGCTTTTGCCTGTATCCTCCTCTCTGAAACTCAGGAACTCATCATATTGATGATGAAAATGATGAATCGTACATGTTTCCGAGGTCATTTTTGGAATTTGGTTAATTATGACAAATAATACCCTCGAGTCTAACTTGTATCTCTTTCTTCTCTCAACAACCCCTGTTTTTCAAATTAACCAATAGTTTCTCTCAAAACTACTTGCTTTTCAAAATAAATAAATAAATTGAGCATTGTGAGGAGGGCTTTCAATTCCAGCTGCTTAAGGAGTTTACTAGAAAATGAGCGAGTAAAAAGAGAGAAATAGAGAGATCGATGGGATTACCTGGAAGTTCCATGGCTGGTGGTTCCCCGACCAGTACCGGCAGTCAAAGCAGAGCACAGAGAGAGAGAGAGAGAGAGAGAGAGAGAGAGAGAGAGGGGAAAAGAATGGACGCAGAGGTGTAAATTGTAATTTTCTGTGAAAGTTTTTTTATATATAACTTTATTTTCCTAACCTTTATCCCAAAAATAAAAAAAATAAAAAAATAAAAAGGTTATTGTACTATCCAAAAAAAAAATAAAAAAATAAAAAACTAAATGGAATTGAACAGTGGGTCTAGAGTCTATCCGGACCAAAAACATATTCTAATTTGTAGTCGTTGGATTTTGTTTCTTCGAATGGATGGCTAAGATTGTACCCATCAGTCACTTGTGAAAATCTTGCCCAAAACTCTCCTTCCCGCTCTCCCCTTCCTGCTCTCGCCTTCCTGCTCACAAATCTGATCTCCTTCCTCCTCTCGCAAAACTGATTCTCACACCAGTTCGAATCAGATCACAAATGCACCAGCTCTTTGATTCCCATGCTAATCGCACGAGCTCTCCACTCGCACCAGATCTCTGATTCCCACACCAGGTGCTGCTTTCCATTTGCACCGACTCGTTGATTCCAAAACCACTCGCACCAGCCAACTCTCTGATTCCCACACCACTCGCACCAGCCAACTCTCTGATTCCCACACCACTCGCACCAGCTCGTTGATTCCAACACCACTCGCACCAGCCTTTGGTTTTCTCAAGTGAGTAGTGATTGTTTTGGAGTCTGGGATGTGATGGTTTTGTTGTGGTTGTCTCTGTTCCAAAAAATACAGGGTCGTATTTTACATTCAAAGCAGCAGTTTAGTTAAAATGTTATGGAAATTTTGTTTTTTTTTAAAATTTATTTATTATGTAGCAGTTCAAATTTCTTATCTTGATTCACGTTTAGAGTTATGAACTGTGCTTGTTCACGCATATTCATTGCTATAATGACTCCTATATTTGATTCCTTTATGCGTTTCCTAACACTTAAATTACAATTCGTAGTTATCTCTCTGTTAAGGCAAATGCACAAATTTGACACTGATAATATTACATTAGGCTACTTCATGGGAAAATTGACACGAAACCCCTTCAAATTAAAATGTTCCCTGATTTGAAGCTTAGTAATTAAATGATTGATATTGCAAGTTGCCTCAAATGGATAATGCTAACTCTCTGTTTGATGAGATGGAGAACAATATGTTGCTCCTAATCTAATGATTTACGGCGCTCTCATTTCTGGGTATTGAAGACTCGGAAATAGAGATAAAGCAATTGTATTATTTAATGAAATGGTGGAGAAAGGTATTCTTCCAGATGATATTGCCAATGGGGCTTATTACTGGATTGTTTACTAAAGATTAGGGAAATTTTGGTACAAATATGGTACATTTCTCATATCTCTTTCTCACTTTGTCTGTATGACTCTTCATTGTATACCGGTTTAATATTTATCTTTTGCTTGTATTTAGGTTGTATGGTTTTTTTACCCGGTGTACTAGTGATTTTCTTTGGTATGGTTTATTATTTATTGATGTATAATAATCCACATTATATGCTCAATGTTGACCTTGTTCGTTATTTTCTGTTTTATTGCTACAACAAATCCAATCTTTAATTATGGTATAATGTGTGATCACATTGTTTCCGATGACAGACTGGAGGCTGTAATATTCCTCTTATTCTGTGATGGTTGCCCTTGCGTATTGAACTAGCAGATAGACAACCCTTATATATTTTGTTTTTCCTAGCTAATTTTATGTTGTAATAAAGCACAAAAATAGTGAAACAAGAAATTTTAATGTTATGGTTTTGCTTTGCTGCCTATAAAGTTAGTCTTCATTTATTGACTATGTTATCATGTATATATGTAGTAATGTTATGGTTTTGCTTTGCTGCCTATCAGGTTAGAAATTGATCAATAGGAAGTTCGTTTGAGTGCACTTTGCTCTGAAATATTGGAAATATGAATGTACAACAGTTAGCAGCTAATTATGACCCCATAGGAGTTGAAGAAATATCCTTGCTAGCATCTTCGAAATCTGTTGATGATGTTTACATTCCCCAAGTGTCCTAAAAATGCAAACCGAATGTTGGGAAAAAGTTATAATCAATAGATGAGGCATATGAGTTTTACATTAAGTATGCAAAAGAGGCTGGATTTAGTGTTCATAGCAACTCTAGTAAGAGATGTAAAGATACAAATGAAGTTGTAAGGAAAGAATTTATGTGTTGTAAGAAAGGAGTGTCTTCGATAAAGGAAGGAGAGAAAAAAAGGTGTGGGGGGATGACAAGAAAAAATTGTAAAGCAAAACTTGCCGTTGTTAGGTCAAAATTGGAAAATTTTGTCATAAGTTTTTTTGTTGAAGAACAAAGTCACAAAGTCATCCATTATCAACCCCTCGAAAAGTGCATTTACTGAGGTTACATCGTAGTCTGTATGAAGTCAAGAAATCACTAGCCTTGCAGTTTTCAGCAGCAAATGTGCCAACTCACCAACAAATAAGTATTCTTGAATTTGAAGCTGGAGATATAGAGAATATTGGATGTACGAAGAAGATATCTACAATCATGAAGCTAAGTTGCGCATGAAATGAGAGGACAAGATGCAGAACTATTGAAGGAATATTTCCTAACTGAGCAAATAAAAGATCCATCATTCATTTTTGAAATAGATGTAGATGATGATTGTCAATTGAAGCGTTGTTTTTGGGCTGATTCGGTTTTTAGAACAGCTTACGGATGTTTTGGTGATGTAATTATTTTTTATACAACTTACAACACAAATCAGTATAGTATGATTTTCACCCCCTTGGTTGGGGTTAACAATCATGGTCAAACAGTGTTATTTGCTTGTGCATTTTTAAGTGATGATAAAACGAATTTGTTTGTTCGGTTGTTTGAGGTATTAAAGAAAAGCATGCCTACTAACAACCCAAAGATGATTATCACCGATCAAGATCCTATAATGACCAAGGCCATAGCTCATAGCTTACTAAATACATTTCATAGGTATTATAGTTGGCACATACCTGAGAAGTTTTCTACATATTTGAATGCAATTACTTACAGAGATTTTTATAAGGACTTCCGACAATGCATTTGGGAATCAGAATGCCCCATGGAGTTTGAAAGAAAATTGGAAACCATCATCAACAAGGCGAGCCTATATGACAATGATTGGTTAAAGTCAATATTTGAAATGCGTAACAGATGGGTGCCTGCATATGTTAATCATATATTCTCGTCCGGGATGTCAAGTAACCAACGTGCAGAAAGCTCACATGCATTCTTCAAGAAATATGTTTCCAAGAAGAATTTATTGATGGATTTCATACTTCAATTTAATAGGGCACTTGCACATCAACGTCACGAAGAGTTAGCTACTGATCATGTTGGTATTAATGAGAAGCCTCTTTTAAAATTGTCATTGGAAATGGAAAAGAAAATGGCTGAGATTTACACACGCAAGATTTTTCTTAAGTTTCAAGATGAGTTGTGGCAAAGCTTAGTAACAATGCCACAACTTGTGCGTGAGAATGATACACATAAAGTGTATACGGTCGAGAGCGGTCCTCATTATAGTGGTCATAGAGCTCGGGAAATTGCTTATGACAAAGGTTCAAACTATGCATCTTGTAGTTGTAAGAAGTTTGATAGTCAAGGAATACCATGTAAGCATATTTTGGCATTTTTGTGACTCTTTGGTAATATTCTCTTGCCAAATAAGTATATAATGAGAAGGTGAACTAAAGTTGCAAAATCTCAAATGATATCCAATAAGCAAGGTGTAGAGATAAGTGGAAATGGTAGTTCAATGTTGATGTGGTGAGCTAAACTATTCCACCTTGCTGCAGAAGTCATTGATAAAGCCATTGCAGATGAGGAATCAAGTATAATTATGAGTGATAGTCTGAAAGGTTTGTTTGAGAAGCTTAACTCTGTAGGTGGCAGCAAGAAGAGTGGAGGCATGTCTGCAAAAGATAGTAATGTTTGTGACACAAGTTTGAAAGATCCATCTCAAGTGAGGGCAAAGGGATGTGGACGAAAATTAAAAGGGGCAAAGAGATAGCAATTAAAACTGCAAAGTATAAAAATCGACATTGCAATGGATGTGGAAAAATTGGAGAATCACATGACAAAAGAAATTGTTCAATCCTCAACAATCGGTAAGAAATTCATGCATTTATTAGTTATTATTTTATGCAATTGAAATGATCATACCATATACAAACGAATATTATTTCTATATAGGCCTTCACAAATTGGGGATATTCCTCCACAAGCATCGTAGATTGAATCACAATGTGACAATTTTGCTTCAACAGGTATGAACAAAGTGTGTTGCTTTGTATTGGCAGGTCCACATTCGAAATCAGGGGTAATCCTCATCTAATAACTTGCTTCGTTATTCGCAGGTCAACATTAGAAAACTAAGGGATGACCCCCGGGTGTGATCAACTATCATGCAACATCTTCGTGGAAATATAACGTCTCTTAGTGTCTGATTGTTGTTGTCCTGGATTTCTTTTGTTTTTTTTTTTTTTTTTTTTTTTTGGTCATATGGCAATAACTATCAGCTTAGTTACTAAAATAGAGTTGAGTTATGACAATAGACTCTTTGAAAAAGCCATGTAATGGAAACATGAGGTCTTGTTTGATTATTGAAATGAATGTATGCTAGTTTGCCTTTAGTGTTGTTGATTCTTGGAATGCATGTATGCTAATTCGCTGTATATTTTGCCAATGTGGTTTACTTCAGTTAGCACAACTAGTTAAGTAACATAAATGAGTTTGTTTGTTTTTTTTTTTTTTTTCTTTCTAAAAAAAAAAATTTGACAACAGGCAATGTATAATCATATTTTCGCATCGCCTGTTAGCAAATAATTTTTTTTTTTTTGGTTTTTTTTTCAATCAATCTGATTTTCTTTTAACATCAAATATCCAATAGAAATATTTAAGCAACTTATTAATTGAACTTAATATTTTTAGAAAACTAAATAAAATAAAATAAAAGGGGAACAGGCGACGCACAATATGCTTGTATGTCGCCTAATACAAATAATGCAAAAAAAAACAAAAACCAGCACAGTTATACAGCTTAAATATTTTAACTGGTTATTTAAAGTTGAAAGTAAAATAGATTGATTAATATTTTTAGAAAACCAAAAAAAATAAAATAAAAGGGTAACAGGTGACACACAATATGCTTGTACATCGCTTGATACAAATATTTTTGGAAAAAAAAAATAAGCTCTGTGATGCTATTTAAATATTTTCACTTGTTATTTAAAGTTGAAAGAAAATTAAATTGATTCATATTTACAAAAAAAATAAAATAAAATAATAAATTAACAGGAGATGCAAAAGGTGATTATGCGTCGCCAGATACAAATATTTTTGAAAAAAAAAAAACTCTATGGTGCTACTTAAATATTTTTACTTGTTATTTAACGTTAAAAAAAATCAGATTGATTAATATTTACAAAAAATAAAAAATAATAATAAATTCATGGGCGACGCAAAAGGTGATTATGTGTCGCTTGATATCAATAATGTAGGGAAAAAATCCCGGTCATTTTTTTTTTAAATATTTTCACTGGTTATTTAAAGTTGATAAAAAAATCAGATTGATTAATATTTTATGAAAAAAATAAATAAATAAATAAAAGAGGAACAGGCTATGCAAAATATGCATATGCATCGTCTGATACAAATATTTTTGAAAAAAAAAAAAAGCTCTGTGATGCTGCTTAAATATTTTCACTTGTTATTTAAAGTTGAAAGAAAATTAGATTGATCCATATTTACAAAAAGCAAAAAAAAAATAATAATAAAAAAAAAAATTAACAGCCGACGCAAAACGTGATTATGTGTCGCCAAATACAAATACTTTTGGAAAAAAAAAAAAACAAACTTTTTGGTGTTACTTAAATATTTTCACTTGTTATTTAAAGTTGAAAGAAAATCAAATTGATTAATAATTATAAAAAACCAAAAAGAAAAAATAAATAAATTAACAGGTGATGCAAAAGGAAAAAAAATCCAACTCATTTATTTTTCTTAAATAATTTCACTGATTATTTAAAGTTGAAAGAAAATCAGATTGATTAATATTTTATGAAAAATAAATAAATAAATAAATAAAAGGAGAATAGGCGACGCAAAATATGCATATGCGTCGCCTGATACAAATATTTTTGGAAAAAAAAAAAAAAACAAAAACACGCTCAGTGATGCTGCTTAAATATTTTTACTTGTTATTTAAAGTTGAAAGAAAATCAGATTGATTAATATTTACAAAAAACCAAAAAAAAAAAATTAATAAGTTAACAGGCAACACAACAGTTGTTTATACGTCGCCTGATATCAATTATATGAGGAAAAAAAAAAATCCAACTCATTCATTTTTCTTAAATATTTTCACTGGATATTTAAAGTTGAAAAAAAATCAACTTGTATTCTAAATGTATGTTTAATTACGTTCTCACATATATTGTGTCCACCTGATATAGCCCAAATTACAATATATATATCATATAATACTTGCATAGAAAACAAAGTTTGAAATGTGGATACATATATCATTCATGTTGCTTTCAGAATTTACCAACCTAACAAACACATATGGAGACCGGCTACATCACTAGGTAAACATTTTAAAGAAAATAAATAATAAAAGTATAAACACTATAACATTCTTAACATCATATTGGTCGCTGATCTTAGAATTTCTCTGAATTGCTTCAAGAATATTGTTCTATTTCTCCACTTGCAATGATAAACGCCGAATTTCACCGATAAGAATATCGACTTTGTCAAGTTTGGCTTCCCCTTCTTTTGCCCAAATGAATTTACCACATCTTTTTTCCTGTGTCAAGTAAACATATTCAACGTAAATAATTTTATAAGCAAAAACAATTGAAAACTCAACGCATTAACAATTATATATGACTTGTTCTCCATCTAAGCATTTCCAGAATTGACGATTTGGATTCTTATATGTTCTTGATGTTTTTAAATGCATATATTGCCCACATGAGCACATCTGGATCAGTTGACCATTATTAGTACTTGTTGACATACTTACACAACTGATTTCCAGCTAGATATCCAAACAAGATAAGGCAAGATTTAATAAGTTATAACAAGCCAAAAGACATATCTAAAAATAAAAATAAAACCACCAGCAACCTTTCTACACAATCAATGGAATTCAAAACGCTATTGATGCATATTAAAGGGCCAAAGCTTTCAAACAAGTATATAATATGTGATTACAATATATATAATATTAAAGGGCCAAACTTACAATATATATAAACATATATAATAAAAAAGAAGAGCATGATATAGACAGCAGAAAATATGATGACTAGAAATTAGATAATTGATAAAGTTATGTGTTAGACGTCATAATATTACCACTTATGATCCCTTGACTTACCGTCCAAATCCACCTAATCACATATCAACCACAAAACTAAACTAACTTTATATTTAACAACAAATAGTTCCACTTTGACAAAAATCAAGAAATGGTAATTTCACATTAACAGCTATGTCTCCATCTTCAACACCTTATTTCTTTCTTTCTTTCTTTCTTCTTCTTCTACATGTTATTTTCCTCCTCATGTAACCATTGAAAAATCTTGTCTAATGTAAAGCATTTCAGCAAAGTTCTGAGGCTGAAACACAGCAATTTCCAGTCAAGAAAACGAGTTTAGCAATCAAGATCAGATCCTCCTTCAGAGAAAAAGGTCAACAGTTTATTTTCTCATTCAATATTTCTGTCAAATTTTTTCACTCTAATCTTCGTATACCTTGCATTAAGCCTAAGAAAAATTACACTCTTACTACTTCTTAAACAAAGAGGGGAAAAAATATAAGATTCTCTAGCAGATTAGCTAGAACCACGTTAATTTGAAGAAGAATAATATATTTAAAAAACCAGACCATCAACCGTTAATATTATAGAACTCAGTTAAATAATCTACAGTAAAATGGAACCCACATAGAAAGCAAAAGAAGACAGCATAAAGTTAAAAAGCCTACCAGTGAAAAGTTTCTATTTAATGGACCTAATTCAGGACATTACTTGCTATGTAAACGTTTTACAGAGCAATTCAAACACAGTTGGTGAATATTGAAGATTATGTCATAGTCTTATGTTGTGCAGCATGCCAGCTTATATTTTTACTTGGAAACTCACGATTTAACTCCTTATGCAAACCATATCAACTAATATATTCCATAATTACCATAAAATCTCAAAATGTATGACTTTGATCAAACTTTAAAAAACAGACCAAATTTTGAAATGTACACTAACCAAAACAAAAAATTTTAAAAAATAAAATAAGAGTAGGCATGCACATAAAATTAAACAAAAATAAACATACTACCCAAATTTGACTGGTGCGCGTGGACAGCTGGTGCAGCAAATTAGAGCGCTGGTGCGGGTGGAAGAGAAACCAGATAGCTGGTGTGAGTGCAAGATTTGCGATGGAGCTGGTGCAAGTGGAAGAGGAACCAGAGAGCTGGTGCGAGTGGAAGATTTGCGACAGAGCTGGTGTGAGTGGAAGAGGAACCAAAGAGCTGGTGCGAGTGGAGGATTTGCGACAGAGGAGGAACCAGAGAGCTGGAAGGGGAGATTTGGGCAAAGTTTTCAATGGAGGAAGAACCAGAGAGCTAGAAGGGGAGATCGGACGCAAAAGGGGAGATCCGGACAAGGTTTTACATGTGAATGATGCGTACAATCTCAACCATCCATTCGACGAAACAAAATCCAACGGCTATGAATTAAAGGATGTTTTTGGTCCGGATGTAAGGGGTGCGGTCGAACCGCACTCTAGATGCACTGTTGAATTGAATGTATTTTGTTTGTCTATTCACATGTGTGTGGACGCCAGGGACAAGCTAATAAATAGCCCGAGTCAACCTTACCTTTTAGGACCCTTCATTATGACCACCAGAAAACAAGTTTTTATATGAATTAACTACGATTCTAATTTTTCACTCGCAGCTATTTTTGTTTGTTTGTTTGTTTATTTGTCATACCTACTTGTGGAGCCATTGACTCCCAAATGGAACCAAAAAAAGAAAAAAATAAACCTTTTAAAATAATATATATTGCTAAATAGAAGTAATTGATCATATTGATCATACAGTACCAATAATTGTTCTAGTTTAGAAGATCTGCTAACTTTCTTCTTCATTCTCAACCCAATTTTTTAGATTAATTTAGACCTTCTATTTTTAATTTGTTGCGATTTAGACCATTTAGAATTATTCAATAGCAAAAATCCTGGTTAGCAAAAGAAAAAACAGAGCAAAAACAGAATCTGATTTTATAAGAAAATGCCTTTGATAGATAAGGTTGAAATTGCAAAATTGCACCATGAAAGAGTCAAGCATGATGATGATAGAACAAATCAATATACTAGGAGAGCTCCAGTTGTAACCCAATCAACTGGAAATAAGCTTCTCACAATTAAATGTTGGAGACAGAGGACCAAAGAGTGAACTAAAATATTGATTTTTATTAATTAATAGAAATTTGGTACACTCAGGTATGAAGAGAGCAACACACTGACTGACACTCACTCATACACACTCACTCATACAAATGAGCAACACACACTAAAACACACTCACTCAATTTTGATGGCTCACACTAGGACACAAAACACCTTTTCACACTCTTCTCTCTGCCATTGGACATGACACTTAACTCGTACATCACCACCTATTTATAAAAGAGAAAGCCGGTTGTGAATGCTTCTAGCATTATATAATATATTAATATTTAATTACAAATATTTTTCTCACCACTGCTAAGAGACTTGTTGTCTCCATTGTTAAGGAGAAAAAAAGGTGACTCTAGATTCTTCTAGAGAGAAGAGTCGGCATTGATATTTATCATTAAGCATCAACACTTTTGTCTATTTATCCAAAATGCACCACAAAATGCAAAAGAGAACAGAGTAGAGAGCCAGTGAAAGTGGAGCGCGAGAATAGGTGCCTATATATTAGCTCTCCAACATTGGGTAGAAATAGTCCTCAAAACAACAATCTACTTGCGCAAAGAGGTTATTGCACAATTCTCTGGTCCATCCAATCTTTCTTCTCGAGGATCAGGAACAAAGCTGCTATATTTGCTAATTTCTGCATGACCATCATGGCATTGGCCCTTGTTTCTTTCATTATCAAATTTAGTATGAGATATTGGATCTTGATGATGGAATTTGGTGTAGGTTTATGTTGTTGTACCCTAGAGCACAATCATTCAAGGTGTTAGTCAAGAATGATTGTTATTGGTTCTTGGTTCTTGATTTTATTTTTTAGGTTTGTTAAGGTTTTGTTTCTGGTTTTTAATGGAGGTTTGGGGTTCTTGAGAAGGTTGTTAGCTTTTGGGAAGAAGAAGAAACCAAAATGTAGTAGTTGAAAGAGAGAGAGCCGAAATTGTTTTTCAAAATTTTTGAATATTTTTTTCTCATCTTTTCATTACAATTTTCATACTTTTAAATACATCAAAAAGACAATAAGACATGCTGCCATATTGAGCAATAAATACAAAAGCATTAAAAGTAACCAACCAAGCTAAACTACTTCAATTAACTCTAATCAATGTACTGGGCATGCAAGAAACCTTCTTTAATGGGCAGTTCAGCTTGTCTGAGGCATTTAAATTTGAAAACCAGCTCCATTTGACTTGAAAATTGGAGGGAACCCTTTTTTGAATATTAAACTGTGTTCTAGCAAAAAATCAGATAAAACAAAGTCCATTTACCCATTCAAAAATAATCAAACCCGAGACAGTTTTGTCCAGATTTCTGGGCAATAAAAATGCATAAGGATCAGATTGTTTAGGGCTTAACTCAGCCTTCCCAGCTCCAAATTGGGCCATTCTTTTTGCTGCTACTTCCTCTGCATTTCTAGTTTATTATATCCAAAATTCAGATCCAAATCCCAAACCTTCATCAAACAGCATCCAAGGAAGCGGACTTATATTGTTGGAAATACAATTCCAACAACTAGACAAAAAGGCCCTAAGCTTTAGTTAATTGAGCTTAGGGCATTACAAAAGGATATTGTTCTTAAACATTACAAGATAAAATAAAATGCACAAACATAAATAATGTTTGGTCTTTGATGTTGCAAAATAAAGAGTGCAAGTGTAACCGAACTACCTTGCACATTGTAGCAAGATCACCACATTTCAACACTTGATTGTCAATCAACGACGCCATGCAGTGGTTTATTGTCTACTTAAACTCTTCCTCATAATGCTGGAATAGAAGGTGAAGACCACACTTCTTGAAGTAGCCCTCCAACTGCTCTGAAAACCAGAGACTTGGTATGTAGGAGAGCCATATGAATTCTCCATTTTCTAACTTCTTGAATTCTTGGTTGTTTATTGCATGGTGATGCAGAGGACCCAAAGTAGCTCTCTCTGATTCGGAGAGAAAAACAAGGTAATGAGAAAAATCTGGATCAAATTTATCAAGAAAGGCGGTTGGATACTCCGTGTCCAAAAACTATACACATAGAGCCAATCATATCCAATTCTCATCACTACATGGATTTGAAAGTGGTCGGATTTCCTGTAAAGGGCACTAATGTGTTGGTTGAACCAGTCAACAATTTCAGTAGGAGGGTAACAAAAGCTATATATCATGCCTCTATTAAAGTCCTGTGAGAAAAATAATCCTCAAATGTGGTCACCTATATATATATATATGTGTTTACAAGCTGTTAAAAAGAGAAGAAAGAAGGGAATTTTGCAGGTCCAAAACGGCATCATTTTACTGCAGCAATAATGAAAGGCAGAAAGGATATTTCATAAGTTACTTGCCACGTTGGAGCTGCTAGAGTTAGTTGAACGCACCATTTCTTGTTTTGGATATATATGTATATTTAGTCTTTTTCTTGCTGGTGCAGATAGAAAAAACAGAGAGCAAAAAAGGGAAAAAATTGCAGACCATGTGTAGCTTTGTGCGAAGAGAGTCCCGTGAGTTTTGAGAGCCATTCTTTCTTGTTTTTCTTTGTGTTCTCAACGTGGGTTTAAAAGAGATCTCTGTGGAGATTGAAGAGTGAATGGCTGTATTGGGATCTTGGGTATTGGTTTGGGTATTCTTGTGTGAATTCACCATTGATGGTCTGTTATTAAGCTTGTAAACACCATTTTTCCTATAGTACAGAAGCTCAACACTTGAGCAACGAGGACGTAGGTCGATTTTGACTGAACCTCGGTAATTTTGTGTGTTCTTGTTTAGTATTTTCTTTATTGAAGTGAGTTCAAGAATTCTACAACAGTGGTATCAGAGCCTTCATATTCTAATCTTGAAGAAAATTTCTCTGATTTGTGTCTTTCTGCACTTTGGGTTGAAGAAAATTTCTCTGATTCGTGTCTTTCTGCAATTTGGGTTTAACGTCAATTCTTGGTCAAATTAATTTTGAAATTGGGGTTTTCTTCTTCAATCCTCAACAATGTCGGCCAAGCTGGAATTGGAGGTCTTCAATGGGAAGGGTGACTTCCTCTTATGGTGTAAGAAAATGAGAGCAGTCTTGGTACAGATGAAGTTGGCCAAAGCAATTGACAATTCCTTCTCTGAGTCTGTTACTGAAGAAAAGAAGATGGAGATGGATGAAATTGCAATGAGCACCATCATTTTGCATCTTTCAGAGAACGTCTTGAGGAAGGTGGATGACGTCAAAACCACTGCTGAAATGTGAACCAGGTTGGAACAACTCTATTTGGTAAAATCTCTCCCTAATCGAATCTTATTACTGGAACAATTTTGTGGTTTCAAAATGGATGTAGCTAAAGACTTGGATACCAATCTTGATGCTTTTAACAGATTGATATTAGATCTTACTAATTGTAAGGTTATCTTTAGTGATGAACATAATGCTGTGATATTGCTTAATTCATTGCTAGAAACATATAGAGAGGTCAAGAATGCTATAAAGTATGGTAGGGATGAGTTGTCTTTAGACATAGTGGTGAGTGCCCTGAAATCTAGAGACTTAGAGTTAAAATCTGAAAACAAAGGTGAAGGTCTCAGTGTAAGAGGCAGAACTGTCAATAGACGTTAGGGTCAAAATGGCCATAGAAGTAAATCTAGAGATAGTTACAGGTCTAAGTCTAGGCCTAGAGGTAAAAGGTGTTTCTATTGTAAGAAAGAAGGCCACTTCATTAAGAGTTGCTTTAAGAAAAAGAGAGATGAAAAACAAAAGAGCCAAGAAAGTGGAGACTTGGCCATAGCCTCCACTGAATTAGACCCAACAGAGGTTCTTGCTGTCACTTCTAAACAAAATGGCTCTGAATGGGTGCTAGACTCTGGTTGCTTATTCCATATGTGCCCAAGTTTAGGTTGTTTTCAAACCTACACTAAGTGTGATGGTGTTCAGGTGCTTCTAGGTAATAATCTGTCATGCCAAGTTGTTGGTATTGGTGATATTCAGTTACAAATGTATGATGGCACTGTGAAAACACTTTCTTCTGTGAGACATCTTCCTAGTTTAGAAAGAAATCTGATTTCTCTTGGAATGCTTGATGATTTTGGTTATTCATGCAAAACTGAAAATGGTGTAATGAAAATTACTAAAGGTGCATATGTTGCCATGAAAGGTGTTAAGAAAAATGGTTTGTATGTTTTACTTGGTAAAACTGTTAATAATTCTAGTAATGCATCTGTTGGGTCTTTTGTGGATAAAACAAACCTATGGCATAATAGGTTGGGTCATATTAGTGAAAAGGGTTTGTATTATTTGAATAAGCAAGGTGTATTTGGCAAGGATATGATCAGCAAGCTTGATTTTTGTGAAAATTGTGTTTTAGGAAAACAACACAGGTTGAGCTTTAACTTAAGCACAAGTGAAGCTAAATTTGTGTTAGATTATGTGCATGCTGATTTATGGGGCCCTGCCAAAGTACAAACTCAAATTGGAAATAGATATTTTTTATCCATTATCGATGATCATTCTAGGAAAGTATGGATTTATTTGTTGAAATCCAAGGATGAAGCTTTTACAAAGTTTAAGAAATGGAAGTTACTTGTTGAAAATCAAACTAATAAACTTGTAAAAGCTTTAAGGACTGATAATGGTTTGGAGTTTTGTAATAATGAGTTTGATATTTTTTGTAAAAACCATGGTATTTTAAGGCATAGGACAGTAAAGCACACACCACAACAAAATGGTGTAGCTGAAAGGATGAATAGGACACTGCTTAATAAAGTGAGATGTATGCTTGTGTCTTCTGGGTTGCTAAATGTATTTTGGGGTGAAGCTGTTATGACTACCATGCACTTGATTAATTTGTCTCCATCTACTGTTTTAGAGTTTAAATCACCTGAACATGTTTGGTCTGGAAAGCAACCAGATTATAAAAATCTTAGAGTGTTTGGATGTGCTGCTTATGCACACCAATCTGTAGGAAAGCTTGAACCTAGAAGTGTGAAGTGTGTTTTCCTAGGTTATGGTCAAGGTGTCAAGGGATTTAGGCTGTGGGTTAGAGAAAATTCAGGTTTTAAAGTCATAATAAGCAAGGATGAGATATCCTGCAGGTACACAATCTAAGCATGAATTGGACAAGAAGCAGCTTGTCTTACCAAATCAGGTGGAGAACCAAGATGGTGATGATAATGGTCAAGGTGCTGATGAGTTAGAGGGGCTGCCAGCTGATGAAGAGAGTGGATTAATTGAGTCAAGGACACCAACCTCATCATTTTCTGATGAAGATACAGTTGAAGAACAAATGGTACAGCAGTCCCCAAGGTCAAATCAGAAATTATTAGCTTCTCTGTGATATTTGTTAACTAGAGATAAAGCAAAGAGGCAAATCAAACCCAACAAGAGTACAGCTGTGCAGATTATATAGCATATGCCTTGGTTGCATATCAAGACTTGGTAGACAATGAACCAAGGTCTTATATGGAGGCTGTGAAGTCTAAGCAAGCATCTAAGTGGATGGAAGCCATGAAAGAGGAGATGAATTCACTTCACGAGAACAAAACGTGGGATTTAGTTTCAGCTCCAACAAATCAGAAAATAGTGGATTGCAAGTGGATTTTTAAGGTCAAGGAAGGGATTACAAGTGCTGAACCAGTGAGGTTTAAAGCCAAACTTGTGGCTAAGGGTTTACACAAGTGGAGGGCATAGATTATAATGAGATCTTCTCTCTAGTTGTGAAGTATACCACAATAAGAACAATTTTGGCCTTAGTAACTCAATTCAATTGGGAATTGGAGCAACTTGACGTAAAGACAGCCTTTTTACATGGAAGTTTAGAAGAAACTATCTATATGAGACAACTTGAAGGCTTCAAAGTTAAGAAAAAAGATGGAGAGCTTGTGTGCTTACTTAAGAAGTCATTATATGGTCTCAAACAATCACCAAGGCAGTGGTAAAAAAGATTTGATTCTTTTGTGGTAGAAGCTGGATTTACAAGAAGTGGTTTTGATAGTTGCCTATATTTTAAAGATACTATGAGTGATAGAGCTGTCTATCTTCTCCTTTATGTGGATGATATGTTGGTGGCTGGTCCAAATTTGAAGGTGATACAATCAGTCAAGGAGTTGCTTAAATCTGAATTTGATATGAAGGATCTAGGAGAAGCAAGGAAGATTTTAGGAATTTCGATTGCCAGAGATAGGAGAAAATCAGAGATGAAGCTGCTGCAAACTTTTTACTTGCAAAAAGTGGTTTCAAGATGTGCTATGGATAATGCCAAGGTGGTAAATGTTCCACTTGGAGGACACTTCAAACTTTCAGCTGATCAATGTCCTACTACAGAGCAAGAGAAAGAAGATATGGTAAGAATTCCATACTCCAATACTATTGGTTCAGTTATGTACACAATGATTTGTACAAGGCCAGATCTAGCATATACTATTAGTGTCCTTAGCCGATATATGGCAAATCTGGGTAAAGTTCATTGGGAGGCTATGAAATGGTTGCTTAGATATGTGAAGCAGACTTTGAATGAGGGATTGCTTTACAAAGGTAATCAAAAGAGTGTTGAGATCAATGGTTATTTAGATTCAGATTATGCAGGAGATAGGGACAAGAGAAGGTCCATTTCAGCTTATGCATTTACTTTGTGTGGAAATTGCATAAGTTGGAAATCACAATTACAACTAGTTGTGGCTTTGTCGACAACAGAGGCTGAGTATGTAGCAGCTACTGAAGCTGCCAAGGAAGCAATTTGGCTTAAAGGATTGCTAATGGAGTTGAAGGTGCTTGATGGGAAGGTTGTTTTATACTCTGACAACCAGAGTGCAATTCACTATGCAAGAATCCTGTCTTTCATGAGAGGTCTAAACATATTTAAGTCAAGTATCACTTCATTCGTGACATGGTAACTCAGCAAGTTTTTAAGTTGGAGAAGATACCAACTGAATTTAATCCCTCTGATATGGGGACTAAGGTCCTGCCCTTGAGCAAGTTCAATGCCTGCAAAAGCTTGCTTAGGTAGGAGCAGGCTGAATTTGGTGAGAGTTGATGATTGCTGGGATGGTGTTGTTAGTTTCTGCATTTGGTGAATGATTTGAGGATTAGGTGGAGATATGTGAGAAAAATAATCCTCAAATCTGGTCACCTATATATATATATATATATATATATGTGTTTACAAGCTGTTAAAAAGAGAAGAAAGAAGGGAATTTTGCAGGTCCAAAACGGCATCATTTTACTGCAGCAATAATGAAGGGCAGAAAGGATATTTCATAAGTTACTTGCCACATTGGAGCTGCTGGAGTTAGTTGAACCACCATTTCTTGTTTTGGATATATATGTATATTTAGTCTTCTTGCTGGTGCAGATAGAAAAAACAGAGAGCAAAAAAGGGAAAAAATTGCAGACCATGTGTAGCTTTGTGCGAAGAGAGTCCCATGAGTTTTGAGAGCCATTCTTTCTTGTTTTTCTTTGTGTTCTCAACGTGGGTTTAAAAGAGATCTCTGTGGAGATTGAAGAGTGAAGGGGTGTATTGGGATCTTGGGTATTGGTTTGGGTATTCTTGTGTGAATTCACCATTGATGGTCTGTTATTAAGCTTGTAAACACCATTTTTCCTATAGTGCAGAAGCTCAACACTTGAGCAACGAGGACGTAGGTCGATTTTGACCGAACCTTGGTAATTTTGTGTGTTCTTGTTTAGTATTTTCTTTATTGAAGTGAGTTCAAGAATTCTACAACAAGTCCTGTAAAAATACAAATTATATATTCTGATAAGTAACAGAGAGATATGAGTATGAAATAGAACCCAACTAAGCTAATAATTGATTACTTAATTAATTTTTTACCAATCCACTTATTCTTTGGTAAATGGGTTCTGGCTTAAATGCATGAGATGGGTTTTCAGCTTCATTGGCCTCCAAGATATTACCGTGTCAAGTTGATTGGCCGACACCTTTAGTGTAACACCCCGTCCCAAAGTACAATGGAAGTTTTCCAACTTTGACTGAGGTTGACCATTGACCGTTGACTTTGACTTTGATCGTTGACTTAAGGGGTCAAAAATTGACTTTTTGTTCTGGTTGGAATTCTAGGTTGACTGAGGTACTGTTACGAAGTACACGTTGGCACAAGTTTGTAGACTAGTAGCACGTTGAAAACGGAGTTACGGTTTGAAAGATATGAGCAAAACAAGTTGAGGTCCAAACTGTCCAAGGGATGTCCGAGTTGACTTTTTATTCATGCAAAGTTCAGCTTTGACTCATGCATAGTTGTGAAGTACTAGTCGATAAGAGTTCATAGATTAGCGGCACGCTTAATTTGGACATGTGGTTTGAAAGTTATGGACCTGTAGATTTTTTCAAACACCGTATTATTTTAATATTATTTTTAAACGTGTAACGATGTGCCACGTGTGACTTAATAAATATGACCATGTGTCACCATGTTGAGATGCCACATGTCAACCATGCTTAATACCATATTATTTTATATAATAATATTATTTTTAATATTATTTAATTATTTAATTTTATTTTCTTTTTATTTTCTTTTTCTTTCTTTTTTTTTATTTTTTTTTCTTTTTTTCTCTTTTCCCCCACGTCGGAAAAAAGGGCCACGGGCCCTTTCCCGTTCTTCTTCTTCTTCTTCTTCTTCTTCTTCTTTCTTTCCTTCTTTCTTCCTTCCCACCAGCCATCTCTCTCTCTCTCCCGTGTTCATCTTTCTCCGGCCACCACAAGCCACACGCACCGGCCACCGTCCAAGACCACACACCGGCGAGCTCACCAGCCAAATTTGGCTGCCGGCCGGCCGGCGACGCACCCAGATCGGGTTGGTGAAGTCGGCGGCGGAGGGTTGAATTTTTCCGGCGAATTCTCTCCGTTTTCGGCCAGCCCAGTCCAAATTACCACCCCTTTCCCCGTATTTTGGGTCCTCTGAGTTCAATTATGGTCTCCAATTGTTTAAATTTGAAGTGGTTCGTGAGATACGAGGAGATCAAGACCGGCCGAAGCTTTCCGGCCAAATTCCGGCCACCGCCGGTCGAATTGAGCTCAATGGAGGTCGGTAATGTGATCCTCATCTCACAAGCTTTCCATAGACATATATTTTGTCAATTTTAGATAATGTTTGTGTTAGACCCCCCGAGTGCCGGTATTATTTATCCGAATAAAATATTAATTTATTTGACTGTGTGTGAATTGTGTTCTAGGAGCACGGGTGAGTCGTGGAATTGATCCCATGGAGGATCTTAGGTTAATTGCGTGCTCCAGGTGAGTGACCCACCTTTAAAAATATTTTGTGGTAATTAATTATATTTATTTGGTGTTTAATTGATATTTGTAATTATGCTCATGTGGTGCAATTTAATTATAATTGTGGAAAATTATTATTTTATAAGTGCGTATATGTTTGTTGGTACTAAACGTAAATTTTGGGTTATCCAAAAACCCCGATTTTTATTATTGTGATTTAATTTTATTTATCACGCATGAGTAAGGTATTTTCAGTAATAAATCGTATGTGGTTTTAATCTTATTTTTGGACATAATTGGTTTAAATATTTTAAGGAAATTATTTGTTAATTGGTGGTTTTAAATTTGATAATTATGCCCGTGGAATAATAATTGTTGGACCTCGTGTTACGAGAAAAATTATTTGTATATTGTTATCGATGGTTTTGTACCGGGTATGTTAAAGGAAAATATGTGGGATGGTAAATTTAAAACTAGTATATTTCCCACGGTGATTTTGGAAAATCGGTACGGTAATAATTAATTTAGTAATTATTTTAGACGCACTCATACAGTATTGGTGTTCCGGTGTATATGTGGTTAGCGCGCAAGTATTATGTCTCCCATGAGTTGCCATTGGACCGAGGGCAGGCAAGTCTTATATATTACGCATCAGCCGCCCCCCTCCTTGGCCGGGATGACGGTTTCAGCAGCGGTACTGTCGGGACGCCGAAGTGCCGTATGCAAGTTTCTCTCTTTAATCTCCCGCCAGTCAGTGCTCAGGACGCTAGGTATCGGAGGGCATCACTGGTATATGGTGTGGTGCGTCAAGTACAAAATTTTCGGATAGAAATTTCAAACCCCAAAGTGTTCAAAAATTATTTATTATATTTTATTACATTTTATTATATTTGGGGTATTTATCTATTGTTTATTAAACTGTTTGATCCCTTGGTTTTCGAGAAATACGAATATTGGGTTTTGTGAAAATGTTTTAAAAAGGGAACATTTCCAACGGAGTGAATAATGAGGGTTTTGAGAGAAAATATTACTTCAATTGTTATTATTATTTATTTATTTAATTGTTAGTATTAATTAAATTCCTTTATTGGTTATATGATAAATATTAAAAGTGTTTAGTAGATAGGGTCACTCACTGAGATGATTAGCATCTCACGTTTTTAAATTCCGTTCCCCTAGGTCCAGGTTGGGAGACGTTGATCGTCCGGGGCGAGCCCGACGTCTCAGTTCATTGCCGAAAGTCCAAGAAGTATTTCTTCCTTTTTTCCTCTCCATCTTGTATTGCTTCTTTATCTGTCATTGTATTAATTCTACATTTATCTGTATAATGCTCTGTATACTGTATTGGACGTGTAGTTATTATTTATGCACTGATTACTGTTATTCATTTGCAGTGTTGTAATTTTGTGGAATCAATTTGTAGTAACGTGGGAGGAATAAGGGGATGTATATAGTAGTGTGTTTTCAGTGCAGGAAATTTGTGGTAAGTCCAACCCTTAGGGAAGGTTCTGCCGGATTTTCCATTGGAGGGTCCGTTAGGGTTTCCCTGGGATTAGCGCTTGTCTAGGGTTCCGGTGAGAAATTTTGGACGGGTCCTGACATTTAGTGCTCCTAATTAGTCTTCATATTGCATTTTAGTTTGCTTTATTTTGTTTTTCATATGTCATGATTTTAAGAGGACTTATCTCTTTCATGGTTCAACTTTAAGTTATGCTGAATAGAATAATCCTAATAATATTCTATTTATGGGGATTTTCCTTCAATTCTCATTTTTCTAATTAAATGGTATTTTTTAGTCATATATACGTATATAATATTTACGTATAAAAAAAAAAATCTATGATGAGGATGTCTATTTTTTTTTTTTTTTTTATCGGGTGAACTTGTTAAAAAAGGATTGGGTATTGACATTGATTTTTCAAAAACCAGTTTTTGTTTTTTAACATTACAATACGATAAATAAATGAGGATATCTTCATCATAAAAAAATCAAATATATATATATATATATATATATATATATTACATTAGGTGAGTAATCCATAGAGCAAGGTATTTGACCAAGGTATTTAATGAACAATCTTGTATATCATTTTTTGGTCAAATTCCAGCAAAATAGAGAAATAGATTGAGAATATATATATATATATATATGAAAAAAAAAAAAAAAAAAGGCTGGGCTAGCTAATATAATATTTTACTATGCCCATTTTTTTAGGGAAAGTGGGTTCAGTAGTTATATTTCCTGGTTGAGAACTAGCATACCAATTGTTATTTCCAGTACTGCTTTTGCTTCCCAGCTCATGATCAACATGTGAGTGGTTTGTTTGAGCACTTTCATTGGCCATAAATTGACAGATGGGATCCAAATTGTCAAAGAACCCTGTCATGCATTTGGTTTTTGATTTTTTGAATTCTTCCACATCCTGTTTGAACAAGAGACGGATGCCAAGATTCTCAGTAACCAAGCCTGGACACTTATTATAGATGTCTATGGCTATGCAACTCTGGCCATGCAACTCTGCAAGTAACAAAGAACTTGGTATATAGGTTAGCCAAATGAATCCACGTACATATGACCACTTGAATTTGTCTTTAGTGATTCGAAACATGGGGGCAGGATTCAAACAACATGCTTGATCTGTACTCAAATGACAAAGAAGTCTGAATGAGACATGTAAGTTCTCGTCATCAAGGATTGCATTTGGATGCTCCTGAACTGAAAAAGCAACACATATAGCAATCCCCCTCCAATCTTTATCAGTTTTCAGACTTGGAGGTAATCCGATTCCCACTGTTTGCTCACTAACTCAATAATCTCCAAACCACTCCAAAATTTCCTTCCGAGGGAAACATAAATTGTATGTGGAGAAAGGACTAAAGGGCTTCAAAACAGAAATGATATGTCCTTTGAAGCTGAGAGTAATCAAGACATAAAACCTGACGTGGAGTTCAAGGATATCCTCAAGATTTCTTTTCCCTCTTGCCAAATCATTTACAAAGAGTGGAGTCTCTGCCATTATCTGCAAAAGAATTAGACCAAGCTTTGAATCTCCTAAACTTCTTTCTTTAAACAGTTTGTAAGAAGATTCCATAAACTCTCGTTTAGAATGGAGAACAATTGGATCACATGAAATAGTAATTTGCTCATACGCAGTTGAAACCTCCTTGTCTACATGTTGGCAATTAACACAAACATGTTTGTCTGCAAGGATTCATCCTCCCTGCAACAGATGCACATAAAGGAAATTTATTAGTTGACGAATGGATATAATGATAGCAAAACAAATGGCTAGCCATAGGAATCAATTAAACCTTTGAGAGAAGTAACTTGAATGGATTGGCATTTCTTGTTCCTTTGTTTTAGCCTTGACAAATTGAAACGTATCAATGATACTTTCCACTAGCATTTCATATGCTTGGTAACATAATTGCTCATTATCTGCACAGCCTAATTGGCACTCAGTTATCATTTCAATTACATTTTCCAGATCTTTCTCATATATTGCTCGGATCCCACACCTTTCGACTTCCACATTTGGTATGTTGGTCCTAAACAAAGCGCTTATTCCCCAACATCGGTTCAACTGATGTTCTTCGAAATACACTTGTGGGATATGAAATAAAAAAAGTTGCTGCGAATGAGGCGTTATGGGAAGATTATCAAGCGTTTTTATATGTGAAATACTGCTTCCATGAGAATGCAAGTCAATATGAAGCAAAGGAGGAGCAATTTTTGAATCTGAATAATTCTTGAGCAAATCAGAGGGACTCATTTTGAGTGTAGCATATAGACTAAGTCCTATCCATGACTTGTCATCAAGTATGTTTGCAGGAAGATAGCAAACTACATTGCACCCTGCACTTTGATGGAAGAACCAACCTGAGACAAATCCTGCTATAGGAAAACTGAATGGGATAGGCAAGTTGCATGTATATAAGGATCCCTATAAAAACTGCATAAATTAGAGAGTTGTTTATAATGATTGGAGAAAAACAGAGATTGGTCAAGCAGAGCTAGGAAAAGAAACAGAAATATATGGTAGTGTGATTGATCACTTCAAAGAATATTCTTGAAAGTAAGGCTTTTAGATCTATTCTTAGCTGGCTGGTAGGATGCAAAGTTCCAAAGACTTGCTTTCTGGGACTTGAATCGGGTTGTTCATGGACATCACCAGATCTTTCCAATTCACTTGCCTTTTCTAGTATATGCTTGTAATGTTTAATAGAGGTCAAGTTTAGGTGTTCATTAGATGTATCAACTAAATCTTGAGTAAACTTTGCCACATCTTGATTAAATATTACATGCAGCCCACACTCTAGCACCTCCATATCCGATCTGTCTGTCCAAATTGAAGCTTCAATATGACTTGCTCGATCCAATTGATTTCCAAACCTTGTCTTCGGTACATAGACACAAAGTTGATAAAACCCAACCTTGAAGTCGTTGAAGCTTTCTATCTCAAGGGGATTTTCAAGACAACCTTCACCAATGTAAAACTCACAGAAAGTATTGTACCGACCATCATGAAAGTTTCTTGTTTCTTGATTAGGAAAACAATAGGGCAAATCCAAGCCATGTTTCACTACTATCTTTTTCAGGTAGTCCGATTCTTTTAGAAGACCTAGAACTCGTATGCATGCACCAATCTGGAATTCTTGCACAAGGAAAACGAAGTTCCAAGTTTCCTCCATGATAGATTTGATCCTATTGAGTACAAAAACATAAAATAAAATAAAAAGGAAAGCTTAAGAAAAATATTCAGTGAGACAGAGAGAAACAGAGCCGAAGTATCTTAATGAATTTTGGAAAGAGTGTGGCGATATGTTCTTCGGGCATTGGAAGAGGGTGGTGTGTAAGACATCCTTCAGCCTTGACTGAATTACGACAATCAATGAATCTGAATCCCTCATCAGAAGGCCATATTGTCATATGATCATTCAGCATAGGACAATCATTAGCCTGTACATGCTTCACATTCAATGGAAGTTTTGGCAATGATCCAAGTTTTCTACAATTATCCACAGAGAAACGTCTAAGATTAGAAAGCTGAGAGATGCTATCAGGTAAGCTCATGAAATTGTTTCCACTCAACTCTAAATGCTCGAGTAAGGTCAAACAACCAATGTCTTCAGGGATTGCTGCTTCTTCTAGATTACATTCAGCTAGACTTAAACATGTCAAGGAGCTTAAACCAGAGAATGACTTAGGCAACGGGAAACTGATATTGGATTCTGATGAGCATTGAGATGGTGATCCGCCTACCACACCACTGCATTGGGTGAAACATAGTGTTTTAAGGTTCTTCAAATGTACAATAGAGGAAGGTGCTTTCCTTATAGCAGTTCTACATGCATCAAGTTTCTCCAATTTTTCCAAGATGCCTATGTTTTCTGGCAGTTGGTCAATAAGTGAGCAACCTGAAATATTAAGATTTTCCAGAGATGTGAAACTGCAAATGAAATCTGGAAGACTTAAAAGGTTCTTGCAGTCTCTAAAATCCAACAAAATAAGGCTGCTTAAGCGCTCTGTTGATGTTGGCAGCTATTTGATAGCTGTCCCATCCAAATAAAGTTGTGACAAATGACTAGTATCTCCCACAATCTCTGGAAATCTATCAAGTTTTGTACATCCAGAAAGAATAAAAGTCTCAAAAAAGTTGAAGCAGATGCCTTTCGGAAGACCGTCAATAGATTCATAACCTTTCAAGTTCAACAACATGAGTTGTTTGAGCTTTTCGATTGTCGGATGAATTTTGGATAACCTTTTACAACCTTCAAGGATTAGCCTCTCAAGACTGGGGACCCTACTGAAGTCAGGGGTTCGTCCAAGTACTCACAATTGCTAAGATTGAGCACTATTAACTTCTCCAAACGAAGCTATATCAAGAGAGAGAGAGAGGAAAAAAAACATTAGCTAAAAAAACAATAATGGAAGCTGGAAAAGGCATTAATATAAGATTAATGTAATTATTGTAACGTTTGCAATGTTTTCTTGATTTTGAATGATTTTGAATTAATGGACTTTAATGGGCCTTTATGTGCATTATTTGTGGCCTTTTAACTTTCCAAATGTGGGTTTTGATTTGATGGATGAAGTTTTTGTAAAAAACAAGTTTTTGGAAATATACATAATATATGAATATATATGTGGAATGAAGATACAAATAAAAATACAGAAAAATGATCAAATAAATAAAAAAGATTGGAACTTCATTTTTCTAGATTTGATCTGCTTGTTGAAATATTGGTCCGAGGCCTGTGTGGTACTACAGTGTCCTTAAGACTATTTCCATCCCACCGGTGGTGGTGTTTTCCGACGGCAGTTTTCTAGGATACAATGGATTCGAAATCTCAAACAAAACACCACCTAGATTTCCCTCAAACTTTTAGAGTACCTGATCTTTATCACACTCACTAACCAAAATGTGCAGAAAACTACTTTTTCTCTTTTTCGTCTTTCCCTTTGATTCTCCCGTTGGGAATTCTTATTCCAAAAACTTATTTTTTACTAAAAATTCATCCATCAAGTCAAAACCCACGTTTGGAAAGTTAAAAGGCCACAAATAATGCACATAAAGGCCCATTAAAGTCCATTAATTCAAAATCATTCAAAATCAAAAAAATGTTGCAAACGTTACAATCCCTCACATGAATGATTTGACTACTATGCAAGACTCTGGTGGTAAAGCTCTGCAGTTGGAACCTGTATAGGATAGGTAGATGTTACTCTTTGAACCTTCCATTGTGAGACTATATCTTCTTTACTGACTAATGGTAGATGCGAAAACTTTTTTATTCATTTCGTCGTTTATGTAAATGACAACATAGTTCACACAGAATCCTTCCTCGTACACTTTAGTTCTCACTGTTGTGTTTATTTTGGACTTGAACACCTGCCTAGTTTTGCGAGAGTTTTTCAAGAATTGTGCCCTTAATAATTCTCCTTTGAGGTGGCCACTCTTCTCTCTCACATAGGTGATTCCTTTTTCAATGTAACAAGCATCATTATGCAAAGATTACTATACACACACTTATAGGCATCATTAAAAGCATACTTTATGCTTAACCTTTTTCTATCACTGTTTCATCATAGGAATGGGCAGAGGATTAACCCCCACAGTGAAACATACTAGTCTTTACAATTGCGTTGTCCCATTGAACCTATCTTAGGATCTCCAGTCAGCTAGGTTCGGTTTCCATCGTATCAACTTTACTCTCGAGCTTTAATCCCATTCCTCTTGATGATTTTTCAACTAATTTTCTATTTAACCCTTTGGTTAGTGGATCCGCAATGTTATCTTTTGACTTTACATAGTCTATCGAGATAACTCCAGTTGAGATTAGTTGCCTAATAGAATTATGTTTGTGACGAATATGTCTAGACTTTACATTATACATAATATTTTGTGCTTTGCCAATAGCAGATTGACTATCGCAATGTATATTTATTGCTGACACAGATTTAGACAATGTATACTTTTGGTGTTTTTCTGGCAATTTTTTCGGTGTCGGAATAGTGTAAAAAGCAAGAAAAATAGTGAACCAAGTCAAAACAATCCGTTTACCAGTAAAACGGGTTAAAAAACCCGGTTGGAGGTTGAAGATGGGTCAAAAAAAGGGTTAACGGGTCAGAGAAATGGGTTTGGATAGGTTTCTGGGTCAATGGGCCTAAATTTTAAATTTTAATGGACCTGGCCCAGTTCCAAAGCCTAGCCTGTGGTTAGAACAGGCTACTGTTCAGCCCAAGCCCGACTGCCGAAGAGAAAGAGGAACATAGAGACAACGATGATGGAGCACATCACAAGAAAGGTTGATGAAATTGACCTAAGCGCTGTTGTCACTAGTGGGTTCTAACCAAGAGAGTGGTGGATAGATACGGGTGCAACCCACCACCTGTGTGCAGATAGAAGCATGTTCACCTCCTTCGAACCAAAGGCAAATGGGGAGAAGTTGTTCATGGAGAATTCTGCATATTTAGAAATCCAAGGGGAAGGCAAGATTGTCTTGAAGATGACATCTGGGAAGGATCTGACTTTGAATAATGTACTGTATGTTCCAGATATTCATAAGAATTTGGTGTTTGGATCGTTGCTAAGCAAACATGGTTTTCGCTTAGTGTTTGAGTCAGACAAGGTTATCTTGTCCAAGTATGGGATGTTTGTGGGAAAAGGCTATGTAGTCAATGGTATGTTCAAATTGCATGTAATGACTATAATGCCAAAGAATATTAATAATAAAGCTAGTACTTCTTCCGTTTACTTGCTTGAGTCTTCCATTTTGTGGCATGGTAGACTAAGTCATGTTAATTATAATTCTCTGCGGAGGTTAATTAACTTGAATCATATTTCCACGTTTGATATTGATGCCACACATAAGAGTGAAACTTGTGTAAAGGCAAAATTTACGAGATTATCATATCAAATAATTGAAAGAAATAATGAACCTTTGGATTTAATACATAGTTATGTATGTGATTTAAAGTTTGCACCAACGAGAGGTGGTAATAAGTATTTTATCACCTTTATTGATGATAGCACAAAATATTGCTATGTGTACTTGCTTAAGAGTAAGGATGAGGCTATAGAGAAATTTATTCTCTATAAAACGGAAGTTGAAAATCAACTCACCCAAAAAATTAAAGTAATCAGAAGTGATCGTGGTGGAGAGTATGTGACTCCATTTGGAGAGTATTGTGCTCAACATGGCATAATATATGAAGTTACTCCACCATACTCGCCACAATCAAATGGTGTGGCTGAACGGAGAAATAAAACTTTAAAAGAAATGATAAATGCAATGTTGATAAGTTTTGGAGTACCTCAGAACTTGTGGGGGGAAGCCATTTTGTCGGCAAATGACCTTTTAAATAAGGTGCCCCGAAAGGACCAAGTAAAGACACCCATGAATTATGGAAAGGAAGACAACCTTCCTATAACTACTTACGAATGTGGGGGTATCTAGCTAAAGCTGTAGTACCCACTCCGAAGATAGTGAAGATAGGTCCTAAAACAGTTGATTGCATTTTCATAGGATATGCACAAAATAGTAGTGCATATCGGTTTCTCGTGTATAGGTCAGAAATTTCTGATATACACAAGAATACGATTATGGAATCGAGAAATGCATCATTTTTCGAACATATTTTTCCTTATAAAGTGGAAGAAGGATCGAGTTCATCGAAACGAACTTATGATACTATCGATGAAAATAATCATGATAGTGATCAAGAACAAGAAACTGATGTTGAGATAGAGGTTGCACTTAGACGTAGCAAGAGAGTAGTGATGCTGATTACATTGGAAAAGGAATCACCTATGTGAGAGAGAAGAGTGGCTGTTTCAAAGGAGAATTATTAAGGGTACAATTCTCTAAAAACTCTCGCAGAACTAGGCAGGTGTTCAAGGCCAAAATGAACATAACAGTGAGAACTGAAGTGTACCAGAAAGGATTCTATGTGAACTATGTTGTCATTTACACAAACGACAAAATGGTTCAAAGATATCGCATCTACCATTAGTCAGTAAAGAAGATATAGTCTCACAAGGGAAGGTTCAAAAAGTAACATGTACCTATCCTATGCAGGTTCCAACTGCAAAGCTTTAGCACTAGAGTCTTGCAAAGTAGTCAAATCATTCATGTGGGGGATTGTAACGTTTGCAATGTTTTTTTGATTTTGAATGATTTTGAATTAATGGACTTTAATGGGCCTTTATGTGCATTATTTGTGGTCTTTTAACTTTCCAAACGTGGGTTTTGACTTGATGGATGAAGTTTTTGTAAAAAATAAGTTTTTGGAATAATAATTCCCAACGGGAGAATCATATTGGAAAGAAGAAGAAGAGAAAAATTAGTTTTCTGCACATTATGGTTAGTGAGTGTGGTAAAGATTAGGTACTCTGAAAGTTCGAGGGAAATCCAGGTGGTGTTTTGTTTGAGATTTCGTATCCGTTGTATCCTGGGAGACTGCCGTCGAAAAACACTAGCACCGGTGGGACAGGAATAGTCTTAAAGACACTGTGGTACCACACAGGCCTCGGACCCATATTTTAACAAGCAGATCAAATCTAGAAAAATACAGGTTCCAATTTTTTATTTATTTATTTTTATTTGTATCTTCATTCCACATATATATTCATATATTATGTGTATGTTTAATGACAATTATTTACTAAAAACAAAAATCAATGGTAGATAATCTTACTGTAGTTTTTTGATCCCATAGTCGTTCAATATGACTGTTAGACATGTTGAGTTCAACAAGATTTTTAGGTTGAAAACTTGATGGCATATAGATTAGCAGATATTGATGCCAATCCAAAATGCGTGACTCATTAGAAAGGTATCCACATTGAGAAAAGTTATGCACATTATGTCAGGACCCATCCAAAATTTCTCACCGGAACCCTAGACAAGCCCTGATCCCAGGGAAAACCTACTGAACACTCCAATGGAAAATCCGGCAGAACCTCCCCTAAAGGTTGGACTTACCACAACTTTCCTGCACTGAAAACACACTTCTATATTCATCCCCTTATTCCTCCCACAATACTACAAATTGATTCCACAATTTCACAGCACTTCGCAGGAATAACAGTAATCCAGTGCATAAATAATACATAAGTGTCCAGAACAGTATACAGAGCTTCATGAAGTACTATTTAACATAGAATACAACAAAGATGACAGAAATATTACAATTGAAATAAACGAATACAAAGGTACTTCTCCAACTACGATAGCAGCGGAGATTTGGTTCGCCCAGGAAGAACATCTACCACCCCTTGCACCTAAGGGAACGGAATTTAAAAACGTGAGATGCTAATCATCTCAATGAGTGACCCTATCTACTGAACACTTTTAATATTAATAATATAACAAATAAGGGAATTTAATTAATACCGGCAATTAAATAGATAAATAAATAATAAACAATGGAAAGTAATAATTTCTCTCAAAACCCTCACTATTCACTCCGTTGGAAATGTTTCCTTTTTAAAACATTTTCATAAAACCCGTTATTCACATTTCCCGAAAACCAAGGGATCAAATAATTTAATAAACAATAGATAAATAAATACCCGAAATATAATTAAAATGTAATAAAATATGATAAATAACTTTGAACACTTTGGGGTTTGAAATTTCCATCCAAAAATTTATACTTGACGCACCACACCATATACCAGTGATGCCCTCTGATACCCAGTGTCCCGAGCACCGACTAGCGGGAGGTTAAAGAGAGAAACTTGTAAATGGCACTTCGGCGTCCTGACAGTACCGTTGCTGAAACCGTCATCCCGGCCAAGGAGGGGGGCGGCTGTGGCCAATATCAAACTTGCCTGCCCACCGTCCAATGGCAACTCATGGGAGACATAATAACTTGCGCACTAACCACATATACACCGGAACACCAATACTGTATGAGTGCGTCTAAAATAATTATTAAATTAATCATAACCATACCGATTTTCCAAAATCACAGTGGGAAATATACCAATTTTTAAATTTACCATCCCACATATTTTCCTTTAACATACCCGGTACGAAAACATCGATAACAATATACAAATAATTTTTCTCATAACACGAGGTTCAACCAATAATACCACGGGCATAATTATAAAATTTAAACCACCAATCAAACAAATATTTTTCTTAAAATATTTAAACCAATTATGCCCAAAAATAATATTAAAACCACATACGATTTATTACAGAAAATACCTTGCTCATGCGTAATAAATAAAATTAAATCATAATAAAACAAAAATTTCCACAATTATAATTAAATCGCACCACATGAGCATAATTTCAAATATCAATTAAACACCAATTAAATATAATTAATTGCCCCAAAATATTTTTAAAGGTGGGTCACTCACCTTAAGCGCGTATATCAGCTAAGATCCTCTGCACGATCAACTCCACTACCCACACGTGCACCTAAAACATCCACAGTACACCAACCAAATATATTAATATTTTAATCGGATAACTCGCAAATGGGTACCCGGGCAGCGAACACAAATGACAACTAAAAATTATGAATAATATACCAAATCGAAGCTTGAGTGACGAGGATCACGGATCCGATCTTACTTCCCGGAGATCGGACCCGAGGTTGCCGGAATCTCGCCGGAAAGCTTTTGGGATTCAACTTCTTGATTCTCTCAAACCGTCACGAATTGGAAGAAAAGGATATCGGATTTGGATTCAGGAGGTCGGAATTAGTGGAGAGGGACCGACGGTGCAACTGGGTACTCGCCGGAACAGTAATTCCCGGCGAGCCATCGCGGTCACCGGCAACCGTCACCGGCGGCGGTGCGTCCAGTGGCCGATGGCTGAGATTTTTGGGGGTTTTGTAGATCGAGGGGAGAGGGTTCCAACAAGACCAGCGGTGAGGCAAACGGAGGCCGGACGGCAAAGAGATCAAAGTCTTAAGGTTTTCGGCACCTCATCGGAAAATACTCCGATTCCGGCGCGTCGGAGGTCCGGTGGCCGTGAAATTTGGTGGGTAGGCCAGAATTCCCACGGGTGAGAGACCGGTCAGGCGCGTGTGGCTTGGGATGGCTGAAAACCGAGCAAACGGCGGTGGAGGGGAAAAATCACCGCCGAGCTTCGCCGGCTCGATCTGCGGTCATGAAATTTCGGGGTTCGGCCGGGAATGGAGAGGCGCTCCTGTCTGGCCGGCGCATGTAGCAAGAATCAACCGGAAAATTTGACAATTCTGGCGGTCGGTCGTTTCTCTCTCTCCCTCTCTCTCTCCTCTCTCTCTCTTTCTCTCTCCTCCCCGTCGTTTTTGCCAAATAAAAGCCACCGTGAGTGACACTGTTCATCCACGTGGACCAATCAGGTGACGACACATTGCGTTACTGTGCATTTAGGCCAGATATAATAAAATATTACGATATCCGGCAAACTTCACATGTCCATAACTTTTTAACCAGATGTCCAATTTAAGCGTGCCACTAGTCTATGAACTCGTATCGAGTACTTTACAACCATACAAAAGTCAAAATAAAATTATACAACGATAAAAAGTCAACTTCCGGCACCTTTTGGACAGTTTGCACCTTGACTTGTTTTGCACATAACTTTCAAACCGTAGCTCCGTTTTCGATGTGCTACTAGTCTATGAACTCGGGGCATCATGCACTTCGCCACGGTACCATGGTCAACTAGAAATTTCAACTGGAACAAAAAATCAAATTTTGACCCACTCGGTCAACGGTCAATCTCGATCAACGTGCACGAATTCTGATGTGGTTTGGGTCAGGGTGTTACAACCTTCCCCCCTTATAAGAATTTCGTCCTTGAAATTCGGCACATCACTGGAACAGATAAGGATACTGATCACGCATCCGTGCTTCGGGCTCCCACGTTGCTTCCTCGATTAAATGGTTCTGCCATAAAACTTTAACCAAAGGAATAGTCTTGTTACGTAGCACCCACTCCTCGCAATCCAAAACCTGCACTGATTGCTCCATATACGAAAGATCTTCCCTTAATTTTATGTCAGGAGTCTCGGGTACGTGTGAGGCGTCTGCAATATATTTCCGTAGCATCGAAACATGAAACACGTTGTGTACTCGGGCTAGCTCTTCCATGGAGATAACTTTAGGAATACCCAATCTTCTACTTCGAATTCCAAATCCTTCCTACACACCTCGGCGTAACTCTTCTGTCGATCTTGGGCAATCTTCAACCGATCTTTAATGATCTTCACCTTGTCCAAGCTCATCCGTAAATACTCAGATCCAACCGCATTATTCGTTGCAAGGAGTCTCTCTTCTCCTACCTCACTCCAGCACAAAGGTGTCCGACACTGCCTCCCATATAAAGCCTCATACGGGGGCATCCCAATACTCGCTTTATAACTGTTGTTATAGACAAATTCTATCAATGGCAATTGTTCATCCCAGCTACCGCGAAATTGCATAACACAAGACCTTAGCATGTCTTCTAATGTCTGAATTGGGCGCTCAGCTTGTCCATCAGATTGCGGGTGAAAGGCGGTGCTGTAGTTAAGTCTTGCTCCTAGTGCATCAGCCAACTTCCGCCATAGTCATGAAGTAAAACGTGGATCTCGATCGGATACGATGGCTAGCGGTACTCCATGAAGACTCATAATACGTTGCACGAACAACTCGGCTAACTTCTCGGGTGAAAAACGTTCTCGTACTAGTAAGAAGTGTGCCGACTTGGTAAGACGATCAATGATCACCCAAACACCATCATATCTCCTAAGCGTAGAGGGAAGCTTGAACACAAAATCCATGTTAAGTTCCTCCCACTTCCACACGGGAATAGGTAAGGATTGGAGTAGTCCTGAAGGCTTCTATATTTCTGCCTTTACTTGTTGACAAATTAAGCATTTTGATACAAAATCTGCCACTTCTCTCTTCATGCCAATCCACCAATAATACTTAACAAGCGTTCGGTACATTTTGATACTTCCAGGATGCATCGCATACATCGAGCTATGCGCCTCTTCTAAGATTTCCTTCTTGAGTTCTGGGATATCAGGAACGCAAAGTCGTCCTTTATACACGAGGGCTCCATCCTTCCTTATGGAAAACTCAGGATCAAGACCTTCTTGTACCTTACTCTTAATTGTTCTCAATTTAGGATCTTCCATTTGAGTCTCCAATATACGATCCACCAACACCAGTCGCACCTGAAAACTAGCCATAAGAACTCCCGAAGGATGCATGTGCATTAACACTCCCATCTCCTTTAACTCCACCATGAGATGGCTTAAATGTGAGCAAGAGATCCGATAGCCTTCCTACTCAAAGCATCTGCCACTACATTCGCCTTGCCTGGGTGATAATCAATCACACAGTCATAATCCTTCAATAACTCCATCCATCTCCTTTGCCTCATATTTAATTCCTTTTGAGTGAAAATGTACTTGAGGCTTTTGTGGTTGGTATAAATTTGGCATGTGGCCCCATACAAGTAGTGTCTCCACTTCTTGAGAGCAAAGACTACCGCCGCCAATTCTAAGTCATGCGTAGGGTAATTTTGTTCGTGCTGCTTCAATTGCCATGATGCGTACGCTACCACCCTTTGATTCTGCATTAGCACGCAACCCAACCCTTGATGGGATGCATCACAATAGACTTCAAAACCTTCATTCCCATTAGGTAAAGTTAAGACAGATGCGGATGTTAACGTTTGCTTCAATTCCTGAAAACTCTGCTCACACCTGTCCGTCCAGCTAAATTCAACCTTCTTTCGGGTTAAGTTATGAAGCGGTCCAGCAGTTCTTGAAAATCCTTCTATAAAACGATGGTAATATTTCGCTAATCCAAGAAAACTTCGTACTTCTTTCACAGTGGTAGGGCTCTCCCAACTCAACACTGCCTTCACCTTATCAGGGTCCACATAAATGCCTTCGGCTGACACGATATGTCCGAGAAAACCCATTTGATTCAACCAAAACTCACACTTGTCGAATTTAGCATATAGCTGATGCTGCCTTAGAGTTTGGAGCACTCTCTTCAAATGCCTCATGTGCTCTTCTTGGCTCCTAGAATAGATCAGGATGTCATCTATAAATACAATGACAAAATTATCCAAGTACGGATGAAACACCCGGTTCATCAAATCCATAAAAGCTGCTGGGGCATTGGTGAGTCCGAACGACATCACTAGGAATTCATAATGTCCGTACCTCGTCCTAAAGGCAGTCTTAGGAATGTCCGACTCTCGGATCCTTAACTGATGGTATCCATATCTCAAGTCGATCTTGGAAAACACTTTGGCACCTTGGAGTTAGTCAAATAGATCATCTATCCTTGGCAACAGATAGCGATTAGGGATGGTTACCTTATTAAGTTGTCGGTAGTCGATGTACAGTCTTAGACTACAATCCTTCTTCTTCACAAACAAAACTGGAGCTCCCCATGGCGATATGCTTGGTCTAATAAACCCCTTATCTACCAAATCTTGCAATTGGACCTTTAGCTCCCTTAACTCCGCTGGAGCCATCTGATACGGTGGTAGAGAAATAGGCACGGTGCCCAGAATTAATTCAATGGGAAAGTCAACTTCCCTTTCCGGAGGCAATCCTAGTAACTCCTCAGGAAACACATCCGGAAAATCCCACACAACGGGCATGTCTTCCAACCTGACCCCACTTACTCGGGTATCTATCACATGAGCCAAATACCCTTGGCAACCTTTATTCAGTAGCTTCTTGGCGGTGAGGGTAGATATCAATCTCGGCAAAGGCCTCCCAACTTCCCCACGGAATACCATTTCAGGCAAACTTGGCCTCCTGAATGTAACTTCTTTGCTAAAACAATCTACGGATGCATGGTTCCTTGCCAACCAATCCATGCCCAAGATTACATCAAGTCCGGATAGATCCTACGGGATCAAGTCCGCTTCCATTACTTGATCTTCAATGCAGAAGAAACACTCCTTGATCAACTGGCTGGGCCACAAGGATTCTCCTGCAAGAGTGGCTATTTCTAATAGACATTCTAAAGGAGTAGGGGTCATACCGACCCGAACGACAAATTCTCTTGAGATAAACGAATGTGTTGCTCCTGGGTCTATAAGCATACGTGCGTCATTACCAAAAATATTCAAAGTACCTGTAACAACGTCAGGTGTGGTCCGGGCTTCCTGCTGCGTCATAGCAAACACTCGACCTTGACCTGTCTGCTGGGGCTTCCTTCTTCTACCTCGACTCGATCTTGCAGACTGTTGAGCTGATCCCGAAGAACCTCCTACTGCTTGACTCCCCTGGGAACTTTGACCCTGAAATACACCAGTATGCTGTGCTCGCCGACCTGCCCCTGGCATGCTGCCACTACCATAAGGGCACTCCCTCCTTATGTGGCCTGGCTGCCCACACTGAAAACATAAACCATCCATCTGACACTGCCTGGAATGCTTCCTCTTACAAATTGGACAAATCCGTGTAGAACCAAAGTGTGACTGCTGATACGAGCTTGTATCCCCACTGATCGAATGGCAAGCTGACTGGGGCATATGATAACTGCCTCTCCGCTGAAATCTGCCTCGTGGGCTCGGTCCACCACTACCTGATGAGCCTGAATTATGGCTCTTCTTGGACGCTCCCTGGCTAGGTGCTCCACTGTATGAACCTTCGAATGATCTGCGCCTCGAGGCTTTGCGCATATCCACCTGTCTCTCTAGCTCCAGCGCTGCATCCCTGGCAGACTAATAGGTGGGATGTACTGATCCAGCAAGGGTGAGGGCTATGTTTTCGTTCAAACCATCTATGAACCTCACCTTCTTCGCATGATCATCGGGAATCATGTGCATGCAAAATTCGGATAGTTCCCGAAACCTTCTCTCGTACTCGAACACAGTCATGTTCCCCTGTCGCAGTTCCTCAAACTCTCTCCTTCTTGCCTCACGGTAGGCAGGAGGACAATACTCAGTAGTGAAGGCAACCTTAAACTAATCCCACGTATGCCTTCTGCGGGTCTTTTTTACTTTCCACCACTTCCGGGCGTCTCCTTCTAACATGAACCTAGAGATTCTCACCATATCCTCGTCGCGGCACTGCATCCCCTCTTCCAGGATTTTCTCCATGTTGGATAGCCAATTCATGGCTACAGCTGGGCCTTGGCTTCCATCGAAATTCACGGCTCCCAAACGTCGAGCCTGATCCACGAATTGATTACTAGAGCTTGAACCTCCTAAGGCTCGAGTTAGTTGAGAGACAAGTTGCCTAAGGCTCGATCGACTCCCGGAACTCTCAGCTGAGTGTTCTCGAGTACTACATGTGTCCCTCCTACGCATCGTAGCAAATTCTGAGGAAACAAACAAGAGTTTAGAAACAAAGACACTTAAGCACGATTACAAAAAAAGAGAAATTTACGGATGGGCTGTATAGCAATGCACAGTCCCTTAAGATTATAAGAACCTATGCTCTGATACCAACTGTCAAGACCCGTCCAAAATTCCTCACCGAAACCCTAGACAAGCCCTGATCCCAGGGAAACCCTACCGGACCCTCCAATGGAAAATCCAGCAGAACCTCCCCTAAGGGTTGGACTTACCACAACTTTCCTACACTGAAAACACACTTCTATATTCATCCCCTTATTCCTCCCACAATACTACAAATTGATTCCACAATTTCACAGCACTTCGCAAGAATAACAGTAATCCAGTGCATAAATAATACATAAGTGTCCAAAACAATATACAGAGCTTCATGAAGTACTATTTAACGTAGAATACAACAAAGATGAAAGAAATATTACAATTGAAATAAACGAATACAAAGGTACTTCTCCAACTACGATAGTGGCAGAGATTTGGTTCACTCCGGAAGAACGTCTACCACCCCTTGCACCTAAGGGAACGGAATTTAAAAACGTGAGATGCTAATCATCTTAGTGAGTGATCCTATCTACTGAACACTTTTAATATTAATAATATAACAAATAAGGAAATTTAATTAATACCGGCAATTAAATAGATAAATAAATAATAAACAATGGAAAGTAATAATTTCTCTCAAAACCCTCACTATTCACTCCGTTGGAAATGTTTCCTTTTTAAAACATTTTCACAAAACCCGTTATTCGCATTTCCCGAAAACCAAGGGATCAAATAATTTAATAAACAATAGATAAATAAATACCCCAAATATAATTAAAATGTAATAAAATATGATAAATAACTTTGAACACTTTAGGGTTTGAAATTTCCATCCAAAAATTTATACTTGACACACCACACCATATACCAGTGATGCCCTCCGATACCCAGTATCCCGAGCACCGACTGGCGGAAGATTAAAGAGAGAAACTTGCAAACGGCACTTCGGCGTCCCGACAATACCGCTGCTGAAACCGTCATCCCGGCCAAGGAGGGGGCCGACTGTGGCCAATATCAAACTTGCCTGCCCACGGTCCAATGGCAACTCACAGGAGACATAATAACTTGCGCGCTAACCACATATACACCAGAACACCAATACTGTATGAGTGCGGTAACTCCCAAATGGGTACCCGGGCAGCGAACACAAACGGCAACTAAAAATTACGAATAATATATCGAATCAAAGCTTGAGTGACGAGGATCACAGATCCGATCTTACTTCCTGGAGATTGGACCCGAGGTGGCCGGAATCTCGCCGGAAAGCTTTCGGGATTCAACTCCACAATTTTCCCAAACCATCGCGAATTGGAGGAAAAGGACACTGGATTTGGATTCAAGAGGTCAGAATTAGTGGAGAGGGATTGGCGGTGCAACTGGGTACTCGCCGGAACAGTAATTCCCGATGAGCCATCGTGGTCACCGGCAACTGTCGCGGGCGGCGGCACATCCGGTGGCCGATGGCTGAGATTTTTGGGGGGTTTGTAGATCGAGGGGAGAGGGTTCCAACGAGACTGGCGGTGAGGCAAACGGAGGCCGGATGGTGAAGAGATCGGGGTTTGAAGGTTTTCGATGCCTCGCCGGAAAATACTCCGATCCCGGCTCGTCGGAGGTCCGGTGGCCGTGAAATTTGGTGGGTAGGGCAGAATTCCCATGGGTGAGAGACCAGTCAGGCCCGTGTGGCTTGGGGTGGCCGGAAACTAGGCAAACGGTGGTGGAGGGGAAAAATGGCTGCCGAGCTTCGCCGGCTCGATCTGGGCTCGTCCAGCGACCGGCGGTCATGAAATTTCGGGGTTCGGCCGGGAATGGAGAGGTGCTCCCGTCTGGCCGGCCCGTGTAGCAAGAATCGGCCGAAAATTTGACAATTCCGGCGGCCGGTCATTTCTCTCTCTCCTTCTCTCTTTCCTCTCTCTCTTTCTCTCTCCTCCTCGTTGTTTTTGCCAAATAAAAGCCACCGTGGGTGACACTGTTCACCCACGTGGACCAATCAGGTGACGACACGTGGTGTTACTGTGCACGTAAGCCAGATATAATAAAATATTATGATATCCGGCGAACTTCACACGTCCATAACTTTTTAACCAGATGTCCAATTTAAGCGTGCCGCTAGTCTATGAACTCGTATCGACGAGTACGTTAGAACCATACAAAAGTCAAAACAAAATTATACAACGATAAAAAGTCAACTCCTGGCATGTTTTGGACAGTTTGCACCTCGACTTGTTTTGCCCATAACTTTCAAACCGTAGCTCCGTTTTCGACGTGCTACTAGTTTACGAACTCGGGGCATCATGCACTTCGCCACGGTACCATGGTCAACTAGAAATTTCAACTAGAACAAAAAGTCAACTTTTAACCCACTCGGTCAACGGTCAATCTCGGTCAACGTGTACAAATTCCGATGTGGTTTGGGTCGGGGTATTACACATTATGAATCTTCAACAACCGTAGCTTTTTCATTTCTAACATCTTCTTCTTCTCACTCAACTGCAGTTCTTCGTTTTCAGGCAAATGAAGGAATATGCCTTCAACGGCTTTTGTTCCCTACAACAGTAATGGAAGAGGTCATCTGCCCAAAAGAAAAGAAGTAGAATTTTTTTTTTCCTTTTTTTGGGGAAATTTCATCTACAATCACAAAGTTTTGATGAAAATTCAACACCTCCATGTTTAAAAAATCATCACTTACCCTTCCATGTTTTAGTAGTTACCATTTACCATTCTAGGAGTAGATTTTTTCTTTTTTTTTTCTTTTTCTTTTTTTTTTTATAAAATTGATTTATGGAAAGTTTATTTTACCCTTATATGTTAGAATAAATATTTTTTTTTATAAAATTGATTTATGGAAAGTTTATTTTACCCTTATGTGTCAAAATAATTATTATATTATTATTTTACCATTTACTTTATAATAATGTACATTAGAAAATATCATTTACTATAAATTTGATTCATATAAAGACAAATGGTATAATTAAAAAAGATAAATAATATATTATTAAATAAAAAGATCATAAAATAAAGCTTTGTTATTTATTTTGAAATTAAAAGGTAAAATAGTTTTCCTAAATGAATTCACTCAAAAATCTAACTCCAAATGATGGTAAAAGGTGACCTTTCCAAAGTGATGGCTTTTCGAGCCTCAGAAATGTCAACAAATTGTCACTAATCCTTGGGGTGTAGGTGAAATCTTTTTTATTTATTTTTTTAATGTGGTTTAAATGCAATATTATAAATAGTATATAAGAATGCATATATTCACATCCATAAATTAACATTATATATAGTTTTGATACATAAGAACTATTTTCCAAATTATATAATAAGAGATATAGTGACGTAAAAAATACTAAAGGTAATCACATTTTCAATTAGATTTTTGGTTTTAAATTATTTCCTATATTGTAGTTGTAGTGTCGTTCGTAGTATGTACTTGTCACTCCATCTTCTATTATAATTTAAGGAATAGTTTCCGGACATCAAACTTTATTAATGAATCTATGGTGAGATGCAAAAGTAAACTGTATTTCAGTTAGATGGTTTACCGCATACTTTTCAAGTACATAACATGCATCCTTATGATTCCAAAGCCTACTACGTTTGCCCAACACGTCTATGGATTCTTGACGAACAATCTCGTGATCAAATTCTTGTAGCAAATCATGCATCCATAGCTTGTCACTTGCAATAGTTATAAAGCATCTTTCTATGAGCACTTTTACACCACTTGTAGGATTAAACGTACAACTCTCTAATATCTTTTTCACACGATATAGATCCTCTCCTTTGAAGAAACATGCTATGTCCAAAAATATTTTCTTTGTCCATTCGTCTAATCCATTATAACTTACTTGAAGCGCTCGATGAACTGGTTCATCATTTGGATGTTTCTTCAATTCAGCCAATATGTTTGAGCATGCATCAACTGTTTTCCCTTTCAAGTAGGGACCTAAAACTTCGAGAGTTAAAAGGATGACCGTTTGCATATTCTACAACTTGGATGGACAACTCTCTATACTCGTCTAAATTACTGTTTTTGTCAAACGCTCTTTGATGTAAGAGTTTAAGAGCTTCATCATCATTTAGCTTATCAACCTTATATATGTAATCCTATCCATACTTCACCACCAAATGTCTATCTCTGGTTGTCACAATGACTCTACTCCCTTGACCAAGCCAGTCATAGTGATTTTTCCAATTTCCTACTAAACTTGCTATTTGTTCCGGTTTATCGACATCATCTAGAATGATAAGCACCTTTTTGGAACGCAATCTTTGGCTTAATATGTTGGTTACCATATGATCATCATGTATGCCTTCATCGTCATTCAATAAGATTTTGAGAAGACGCTTTTGCAAGTGAACCATGCCATTTTTTAATATTCCTCTCTCACATTGCCAATGAAAGCACTAGCTTCAAATTTGCCAAACATGCTTTGGAAAAACCCACGAGCTAAAGTTGTTTTACCAATCCCCCCCATGCCCCATATCCCTATGGTGCAAACATCATGGGACTGGCATTCATCCAGTAGCGACTGAATTTTCTTTATGCGAGACTCCATGCCAACCAAGTCATTTGAGGCCCTTTCATACAGTTCTTTGAAAATTTTATTAACAATTTCCTGTATAACATCTGATTCATGCCGGGAAAAAACAAAATATATGAAAATTTTTTGGTCAACAAAGTCATGTAAAACTAAGAAGAAACCTGCAATGCGACATAAGCTATATCCATTCACAATATATTTTTCCAAAATAAAAACGGTCTATGGGCCTTCGTTCTTTAATTTTTGCTTTAATTTGTTAATATTTTTTTCTTCAATAAACGATAAGATTGTTTTATCAATTTTCTTTGGCAAGCATGGAAGACAATATAGGACTTTTTTGCTTTCATGTATTTATTTATTTTTTTCTATTCGCAATAGCACTTTATTGAAAAACAAAATCCGAGAAGATATCTAATGTTGCCAATATTTTATTTTTCCCTCCTTATAGGTAAAATATGTATTTTTTCTTCATGAAACATTGCAACGTAGGTTTGGTACATAGAACTGTATTATATTGTTTTCACTCTACTATAATATATTAACATTGTTCCTACTTGATGCAGAACTGTTTAATGAGCTTGTACAAATTTTACTCGTTTTTACCTTTTGATTTCTTTTTTAATCAAACTAAATAAATTGATATAATTTTTATTTATGTAGTCTACTATCTATGATTATATTAATAAATATGTTATGCAAACTCGAACCAAAGTTGAAGAATTGAAAATTACAATATTTAATTTATTTTAAAATTTTAAGACGGCAAGGAAAATAGGAATGAATTATATTTGTAAATGCAAGATATATAAAATAATAATATTTGTAGATGTAAAATAATAATATAAGGAACAAAACAAAAACTTATTATATACCATAGTGCTACAACTAACAGGGAAAGAATCACAAGGAAAAAAAAAAAAAAAAGGTGGATAACAAGGCTATATTAATTTTCAATGAGAAAATATAGTAAAAAAAATACCAACTACAAATTAGGAAAAAAAAAAAACTTTATATAACAAATATTTTAATATACAACATTAAATTAAAATTTTACTTTTGCCATTTTTGTCCCAATAACTCCATTTTCAGTTGTACTGTTAGTTCTTTGCCAATTGTCTATCTGAAATCCATTAACAAAAGGGATAAAAATACAATTTTGATATAGCTTAGGGATCATGCATGTCAAGAATAAATAAATAAATATATATATATATATATATATATATAAGATATTATTTCCAAAATAAATTGAAATCTTAAAAATATTTACAATTGATAAAAATTTAAAAACTCTATTTTTACTCAAAAGCATATTTAGAAATTGAACTGACTATTAAAGTTATGGGGGGAGAGAGAGAGAGAGTATAAATTTTAAAAATCAATACAAGGCGTAAAAATGTTAATAATTATTTTCCATAAATAATAAAAAAAAATAATTTGTTACAAAAATGAAGGATGTAAAAGGAAAATTTTGTAAGTGGCAAATGGTTTAAAGAAGAAAGCTAAAAAAAAAAAAAATTATATATCTTTTAAAACTTTTATCTTTTTTTAAAAAATAAATCAAAAGACTTAAGCACTTATTCAATTGTTTTTTTAATTTTTTTTTAAATGGTACTTTATTCTCACTCTTCTATTATCGGGTTTTTAATCTGAAAATTAGTTAGAGATTAATAGTGCAACAAAGAAAAAAACAAAGAATGAATATTAGTTACAAAATGTAAAAATAAAATTTAAAGAGTCAAAGTGCAAAATGGATTACTTATGGAAAATATATGCCAATAACTTTTAAGTTATAATCTCATTACAATTATATAGGACTGTACATAATAATGTTCATTAAAAAAAATAACTCTAAATTATGAATAATTATAATGTTCTTATAGTTATTTGTAAATATGGCTATTGTTAAAAAAAAAATGTATTATAATTTATAAGAAAATTTAAGAAAATATTTATGAGAAATAAAAATTAATAATTTTATAAATTACGTCCTTCATAAATTTTTTTGATTTGTTTTTTATTTTTTTATTTTTTTAAGTAATGTTATAAGTATGTAAAACAATAGAATCACTAGACTATAATATTTTTTATAATAATTTATAACTATTTTTTTTTCCATCCAAAAAAATCGTGTGGGTAAATATCATACCAAATAAGCCAAATTTACTTGAACTAGACTATAATAATTTAACCACTCAAAATGCATAATAGAATATTAAAAAAAATATGCAAGTTATGTCATAAAATATTTGATAACAAATTCTAATATTTCTTTTTCACTAAAGTAGTAAACATTTGTGAGTGTAAAATAGTACAGCATGGCTGATAATGATCTGGCGATAATCCCAAATCCTAATTCAAGATCTAATACTGAAATCTTTCTTCCCAAGTTACCAGAAAAAGAAAAAGAGTATAAAATAGTAAAAAAATAATAATTTTTTTTATTAATGATTAGACCTAATCATTAGATGAATAATAGCTATTAATTAAAAAAAGGAAGGAAGTTAATATTACAAGAGTGAAGAGGAATAAAATAATTAGTAAGATTGATTAATTATTAATGTCAATGCGGATTAATGACAAAGCCATTAAATTAATTACAGTATTCTTATGCAATCAATTATTCTAATTTCGAGTGCCCCTACTGTAAAACGACAATAATAATTATAATTATAATTATAATTATAATTCTAATTATAATTATAATTATTTACAACCAAGCTTTGGACATTATTAGTTATAGAAAAAGCTTTGGATATTATTGCCTAAGAGCCAAGGTGGTGGCCAACTATCACAAGTAACGCTTGAATGGCATAATTAATTAATATAATTACCCTACCACGGTTAAATGTAAAAGCGAGTCAAATATGAGGAAACTAATTATTTACGTGGATAACAATAATAGTGATCTTTCATATTTAATTACAAGATTAGTTATTCAAGAAATAATAACAATAATATTAACAAATGTACAAGAAATAATTAAGAGCAAAGAAATAAAAATTAATTAAGAAAGAGATCATAAATGGAGAACTACATACCATTAAATTAATTAATTAATAATTAGTAAGACTAATTATTAATGTACTCGATGAGAATTAATGACAAAGCGATTAAATTAATCACAGTTTTTTTATGCAATTAATTATTCTGATTTGGAGTACCCTACCCATTAGAAAGAAAATAATAATAATTATTATTATATACAATCAAGCTTTGGGCTTATTGCCTAAGAGCCAAGGTGGTTAGCAACAATATTCTCAAATAATATTTAAATGGTATATGATTAATTAATGTATAATTACCCTACCTCAGTTAAAACAAAAAGCAAGATAAAAATGAGGAAATTAATTATGTGGATAACAATAATATTGATCTTCCATATTTAATTAAAAGATTAATTAATAAATGAATAAATAAATAATAACAAAATGCACAAGAACTAAGAAGAAAGAAATAAAAATTAATTAAGAAAGAAATCATAAAATGGAGAATAACATACCGGCCTTGTTTCAATTCCCAGTGTGGTTCAATATCCGCCACTTGAGTCAAAGCATTCCTCCATTTGTTAACCGTATCCACATTCTGGTCTTTATGCTTAACAGTAAAGGGCTCCCCAAATGTCCCAGTCTGATTTCTCACATGGTTTGGTTCCACATGGTAGAAAATTGGAATAATAGTACGTCGCCGATCTAGATTGCAATATTTGACAATCTTTGCAACTTCGTCCAAGCACCAAGATGAAGTAGCATACTTCTCTGAAAGGACGACGATAGCAAATCTCGATTCTTGAATTCCCATCTTGATTCCTGGCCAAACGGCTTCTCCCCTCTCAAGGCCTTCATTATCCCTGAAGGTGTCGATTGCTTTCTGATGCAGAGCATGGTACAGATGGTCTGTGAATCCGGTGCGGGTGTCCTCACATCTGAAACTCAAGAACACATCATGTTTCAATGAATGTGATTCGGTACCCGTCATGGTGGGAGAGAGAGGAGCTAGAGATATATATATATATATATATATATATGTATAGAGTAGCTAGCAGCAGTACATGAATGGTACTGTTGCTGAATTATCTGCAGAGAGCGTTGTGGGGATGCCTCTTGCTCCCAAGTTTGTACATATATATAGACACTGCTGCTCTACTTGAATTGCAAAAAAAATTATTATTATTAATTTTTTAAATATATATATGTATATATATATATATATTGGTAATAATTTATATTATATATATCGATGAACAATTATCAGGTGTATACATTCACAACTTACTAACTATATATATTAACATGTGTGACTTATAATAATACCCAACGTTAGTCCATATCTAGATTAAAAGGACCGTTTTATTAATTATTAACTTGTGCTTTAGAGTTCATATAATTTTAAAATGATCGAGCTAGATCTGCTCCAAAATAATAATAATAATAATAATATACAGTTTTTAGCACTTGCTACTATATGGCTTAGCTGGTTTTTCTATTATTTTTACATCTTATGAATATATTTGTTAGGAATTGACTCTAAAATAGAGACAAGCATAAAGATATTGCGGATCCCTAAAAAGATCATAATAATGAGAACTTGAAAATGTTTTTTTTTTGGGGGGGGAAGGGGAGGGAGAATTTAATTTATCAATAAATATTCAAATTAAGATTTGAGAGGATTTTCTAGTGTAATATTCTAAAGTCAATAAAAGATCAAAAAAGAAAATAATAAATGATTCTATTCACATTAACTAAATTTTTTATGATATTTTTCTATTGTAATTTTGTGTGTATATATATATATATATATATATAGCCACTGCCATAGTTGAATTATGTAACATAATATATATATATATATATATTATTTTTACTTTTTTATTATATTATTGAATAATTATCAAGTGACAGCCACACCTTATTAACTTTTATTATTAGATTGTGTGTGCCGTATATAATAATATGCCAACGTTTCACCGACATTGGTATGACGTATAATACAAACTTCGATGCACGTTCACATTCAAAAGACTGTTACAGTAATTATTAGCATGGGCTATAGAGATGACCGAGTTACAGATCCCCAAAATACTACCATATAATGTATAATTTTTGGCCCATGCGACTGTATGGCTTACATGGTATTTCTATTATTATTATTATTATACCTTCTGAATTAGTTGGGAATTCGACTTCTTCTTCTTCTTTTTTTTTTTTTTTTTTGAAATAAATATTTAATATTATTAAAAAAATTAATGAACTGAACAATCTGACACGATAAGAGAATGGAGCCATTATATAAATGAGAAATTGAAAATATTATGTATATATATATACATATTTAAATATCAATAAATATTCAATCTAAGATTAGAGAGGACTTTCGCCCTCCACAAATGGTCGGCGTCTTCTATATGGAGTGGCTGAGCCATCCTTTGATTCTCTCTTTAATTAGCCAGTCCATCCAGAATATCATTCATCAACGCCAAAACATAAAATAAAAATAAATTTCAATGCGTGCTGTCCACATTGGATCCAACTCATTCTTATTCAAACTTAATAGTGACTTTTGAGAGAGAATCAATTTTTTCAAGGCAAGTTTTAAGGTATTCATCTCGTCAAGTTTAATTTACAATTTATATATATAGTGTATATTATTTTATAAAATTTACCTATATTATAGAACCATTAGATTATATTAGATTAAAATTTCAACTATACTTTAGACATGGACATTAATACCAAAGCGCATAAACTGGATCTACATAAAAATATATAAGTATATCATCAATAAGCTACATTAATTGATAAATATTAGAAAAACTAATATTTATTAATGAATATTGATCAAAGGAACAAAATTAATATTTGTGCTGAAATGATAGATCAACTAAAAATATATAATTGTTTGCACTAGGCTGTCTCGTAGGGACTTGTTTACACCTTTCACACTTTCTAAAGCTCCGAACGTTAATAGAATATGGATCGACAAATGAACTTTGAACCAGAAGATTAATGAGTAATATTCTAAGACATGGCTAGTGATCCATCACAAACGATCTAGGACAGATAGATGGAACATATATAAAAAGAAAAAGAAAAGAAAACTTCTAATTAATCATGTCTCCCAATTAATAATAGGGAGGATGCATAACGAGAGTTGAAATAGAGGGCGTAATAGACAGATTAAATATTACTATACTTTTAATTTATTTATTTATATACTATTTAATAACATATTCTTAATATGTGAAGGAAAGCCTAACTAGTTATTGAATCTTAAACGATATATTTGGGTTTCTGATAATAAAACTCCAAAAATAATGGATATAATAGTTATTAATATTATATTATAATTGATATAATAGTGGATATAATAGTTTATGTAATATTCTCTTTTTATAGTTGATAAAGAATATTCTAATAATAAAATTATCATGTCACGCTAATGTGATCTAGTTGTGTATATATATATATATATATATAGTCATACTTTGTTATGTTCAACATTTTTTTATTCTGAATATTTTGTCCAACATAACATAAAAAGAATTGTCATACTTTGTGAAGACATATACTGTACTCTCAAATGGAACCATAAGAAGATACAGTATCGCCATTAAAGTTGTCCTAATAGAAATATATCTCTATATATATATATATATTATTTATCAATAAACTAATGATCAAAGCATACAATATTAAATTTCATTGTGATAACATCGAATTGATTAATTATATATAGAAGCATGTGATAGATCAATTCATAAATATATTATTAATAATGTTTGTGCTTTCACACTTTTCTGACACTCCACTCAATAAAAAACGAAGAAAAATAAGAGGCTGAAATACTAAGTAGTGTTGCAGCACATGGTGAGTCGTTGAGATGCTACACATACATAAGCTGTTAAGTTTATAAGAGGCCGTCTCTCTCTCTCTCTATATATATATATATATAATATATAAACATTTATATATTCGGTACATCTCGGTGAAGTATTTTAGAATATATATATACATATACAAGGCAAAATTCTCTCTCTTGTTCTCATATTATTATTCAAAGATGAAGTAAACACGTGTGAGTGGACATCCTTAAAACGTGTGGTTAAAATATGATTCGCTACAAGGTGTGTTTGCATGCCTTATATCAGGCGATATATTGCGAGATGAAAGTGGGTTGCCTGATATAAGGCACATTTTTTAAGCTTTTAACTGATCTGAATCCTGCAGGGCGTTGACTGATTTTTTTTGTTTCCAAATTTTAAGTTATCAATTGATTTAAAACTCAAATGCAGGTTTAATTCCAGTAATACGCAATAATCAAAAGATCAAATCAGTGATAATATCTGTTACTTGATATCTAGTTACAACTTACAATTTTTCGCACACTGAATCCTATTTGACTACTAATTTACTTTTAGGCATAAAAATGTATAAAAGATATAACACTATGAAATATCCTTCAAGGTATTAAAATTGCTTGACTAAAAGAAATGTTAAAAAATGGATTAAAAGCACCATAGAATTATATATGCATTAGTTTGCAGTGGAGTTTATTCATGTCTCTGTGAACTGAATTGATATTTTTATAACTTATTTGTCAAATGCAGGTTTAATTCAACCAAACCGACTAAGTGGGGGCCGGTCGTTAGGTGGACCGGAAGTTATATATCTATGGAACACAAATTATTCTTTGAAAATGAGAATTGAAGCAAAACCCAAAGAAATAATAGTCATATAAGAACAAGATTATTCCAGCACAACTTAAACAGTGACCATGAAAGATTGAAGTCCTCTAATCATAACGAAAAAGAAAAAGAAAGAGAAAAATCAGCAAACCAGTGAGAAGCAACAAAGAAGAGAGAAGAGAGTGAAGCTTGAGATAGAGAATTCCCAGCATTGAGTAGAAAAGAGTTCCAGAGTAGTAATCTCTGCCTACTGGTAAGCAAAGAGAGGCAGAGAGGTTACTCAGTAACTTGTTTACCTTTATCCATGGGGTTAGCATTGTCAGCTCCTTCCACTCTTTCATGTTGAGGGTCATGACCATCATCCAACACCTTCTTTTTTCCTTCGTTATCAGCCTTAACATGAGAGACTGGATCTTTATTTTCAATCATGGAGGCCATGCAGTAGCTTATTGTACGCTTAAACTCTTCCTCATCATGTCTGTACAGAAGACGAAGACCGCACTTTTGAGCCCGTAAGCCTCCTATATCGCTTGCAAATGAAGCCTCAACAAGACTGGAGTCCTTCCACTGATCTGAAAACCAGAGCCGTGGTATATAGGACAGCCATATGAATTCTCCATCTATCTTCTTGGCTTCATTGGTCATTTGATAAAGATGCAGAGTATCCAAACCAAAGTTACAAATAAGGAACTGAGGAATTTCAGGATCAAAATTATCAATAAAGGTACTTGGATGCTCATCATATGTAAAATATGCACAAAGAGCCACTCCTATCCAATCACCATCATATAGATTTGATGGTAGTTGGATTTCGGCTGAAGGACCATTGCCGTGATGGATGAACCAGTCTAGAATTTCAGTACGAGAGAAGCATGAGTTATATATCATGTCTAGATCGAAGGCCTGCAAAATATATAGATTATAAATTCTGATGATAGAGAGAGGCCTTAGAATGGAAAAAAAAGCGCCGAGCTACCTTTTTAATAGTTGCTTACCATGCCAGTTTTTCCTGGGAAAGTGGGTTCAGCTGTCACATTTTCTGGTTGAGTAACAACACAACCTTTGCTATTTTTACTGCTACTTCCCAACTCATCAGCACGACAGGGGTTTTTCTCATTTCCATCGCCCATAAATTTAGAAATGGTATCCAAATTGTCAAGGAACCCTGTCAGGCATTTGCTTAGTGATTGTTTGAATTCTTCCACATCTTGTTGGTACAAGAGACGGACCCCGAGATTCTTGGTAAGGACGCCAGGGCACTCGCTGTAGATATCAATCACTATGTAGCTTTGGCCTTTCAACTCTGGAAGCAACAAAGAACTGGGAATGTAGGTTAGCCAAATGAACCCACCTACACATGACCACTTGAAGTTGTCTTTAGTAACGGGAAACACGGGGGCAAGATCCAAACACCAACCTTGATCCGTGTGCATATGACATAAAACTCTAAATGAGACTTCTAACTCCTCGTCAAGGATCAAATTTGGATGCTCGTTCACTGAAAAAGCCACACAGACAGCGATCCCCAACCAGTTTTTATCATTTTTCAGATTTGGTGGTAATTTGACAATGAATGTTCGCCTACTGACTTGATAGTCTGTAAACCACTCCAGAATTTCCTTCCGTGGGAAACATAAATTGTATGTCGAACAAGTTTCAAAAGGCTTAAAAACAGAAATGATCTGTCCTTTAAGGCTGAGAGTAATGATGATGAAAAAGCTAGAATGACGTTGAAGGAAATTGTCAAGATTATTTTTCCACCTTACGAAATCATTTTCAAAAAGTGAAGACTCTGCCATTATCTGTAAATGAATTATACCAAGCTTTGAATCTCTTGAAGTGCTTTCTGAAAACAGTTTGTAAGAAGAAGATTCCGAATACTGTGGTTTGGAGTGGACTACAACGGGGTCAAGTGGAATAGAAAGTTCCTTATATGCACTTGAAATTTCTTTGTCAACAGGCTGAGTACTTGACAGAAACATGTTGGATTCGTAATCCCTACAAAAGTCCACAGAAGGAAATTAATTAATTAAATGAAGAATTTATGCATGGATATGATAGCACAAAAACAAAATTTATAGAAAATATATTTAACCTTTTAGAGGAGTGACTAGAATGGATGGGAATTTCTTCATTCCTTGTCATGGGCTTAACAGACTGATGTGCGGTAATGATACCCTGCATCAAAAATTCGTATGCTTGGTAACATTCTTGGTCCTCATTTGGAAAGCTCAACTGACACTCGGCTATCATTTCATTTACAGTTCCCATATCTTGATCATATACTGCACGGATCCCACACGTTTCGACCTCCAAATTTGGGCTGCTGGTTCTAAACAAAGCGCTTACTCCCCAACATTGATTCAACTGATCTTGTTTGAAATACACTCGAGGTGCACTAAATAGAATAGTTTGGTGTGAATAACGCAAAATAGGGAGATCACTAATTGTTTTTATATGTGAAATACTACTTCCATGGGAATGAAAGTCTATATGAAGCAAAAGAGGAGATCCTGAATCCAAATGGTTGCTATGCAAATCAGACGGACACAATCTAAGTGCAGCATACAGGCTAAATCCTACCCATGACTTGTCATCAAGTAAGTTTGCAGGAAGATAGCAAACTACAAAGCGCCCCACACTTTGGTGAAAGAACCAACTGAATGCAAATTCTGTTGAAGGAAAACTAAAAGGAATAGGAATGTTGCGTGCATATGATGATCCCTGTAAAGTAGATAAAATTTGTGAGTTATGATGGAAAAAGAGATAGAGATTGTTAGAGAATTAAAGGCATAGAATCCTCAAAATAGAAATAGAAATGTAGAATGATTGATCACCTCAAAAAATACTCTTGAAAATAAGGCTTCGAGATCTCTTCTCAGCTGGTTGGTAGGACGATGTGCACTTCTCAAGGAATGAGTTACAGGAGGATGATGGGATTCAAGTACCTTAACATCACTGGATCTTTCCAATTCACTTTCTTTCTCAAGTAAATGCAAGTAATGTTCAACAGATGTCAAGTCTGGGTGCTTAGTAGATGATGTATCATCTAAATCTTGACTAAACTTTGGCACATCTTTGTTAATTGTTACAGGCGGACCACATTGTAAAAGCTCCACATGGATCTCATTTGATCTATTTGTTTGTTGTGGATCATGGATAATACTGCTGCTAGATTTGCTACACCCTTCCTGACCATCATGACCATCTGGATCATCGTACGTCGAGGCCATGCAATGATTTATTATCTGCTTAAACTCTTCCTCATCATGCAGATATATAAGGCGGAGACCACACTTATGAGCCCCCCAGCCTCCTCTCTCGCTTGCAAATGAAGCCTCAATGAGATTGCAATTGTTCAGCTGATCTCCAAACCAGATATGTGGTATAAAGGACAGCCACATGAATTCTACATCACGTAACATGTTGAAGTTCTTATGCAGGGGGTCCAGCCTAACTCTGTCAGTTTCCAAGTGGCAAGTAAGGTAGTGAGGAATTTCAGGATCAAACTCACTTGTATGTTCAAGGTCTGAAAAATATGCACATAGTGCCAATCCTATCCAAGTAGCATCCCTACATAGATATGGTGGTAGCTGGATTGTCACTGAAGGGCCACTAGTATGATGGGTGAACCACTCTAGAATTTCAGTAGGAGGGCAACATGATAGCATTAGTGTGTCTCGATCAAAGTCCTGTAAATTAAATACAAATTATAAGATTTTACTGATGAGCTATAAGAGATATATATATATTATGTATAATTGAGAGTTGAAAAGAGCAAAGTTCATTATAATTTCTTACCAGTCCATACGGATAAGTGGGCTGCTTAAAAAAATAGCTTATTTCACTAGATGGGATTTCATTTTCATTGTCCACAAATTGATGGATGAGGTCCAGGTTATTGTCAAAGAATGATGTGGTGCATTTAATTATTGATTTTCTAAATTCCTCCACATCTTGCTCATACAAGAGCCGAACTGCTAAACCCTGCGTAAGCAGACCTGGACACTCATTAAAGATTTCAACAAATATTTCGGAATCTTGTCCATTCAATTCTGCAAGCAACAAACAACTAGGAATGTAGGTTAGCCAAATGAATCCATGTACAAATAACCACTTGAATTTGTCTTTGGTGATGCGAAACATGGGGGCAGGATTTAAACAGTGTCTTATATTCGTTCTCAAATGACAAAGAAGTCTGAAAAAGTCGTTGTCAGAGTTAGAAATAGCATATGGATTCCCGTATACTGAAAAAGAAGCACATATAGCAACCCCCCTCCAATTATTATCAACATTGAGATTTGGCGGTAGCTTAACTGCCAGCCTTCGCATGTTAGCTTTCCAACCTTTAAACCACTCTGGAGTTTCCTTTACAGGGAAGCATATATTGTATGGCAAGAAAGGATGAAAAGGTTTCACAAGAGAAATAATATGTCCCTTGATACTGAGAGTGATGATGACGTTATAGCTGGTCTGAAGGAAATCTTCAAGATTGTTTTTCCAGGTTAGCCAATCATTTTCATGAAGATGACTCTCTGCCATTATCTGTAAATGAATCAAACCTTTCTCTGAATCTCTTGAACTTGAAGTACCAGCCCTATTTGCATTAATCCCTTGATATGTAGATTCGAAAAAAGTTTTTGAGTGGGCTACAAAAGATTCAGATGGAACAGATTTCTCATATGCAGCAGCTGAAACGTATTCATCAATAGGTTGAATACTTGACAAAAACTTGTTCATCCGCAAGGACTCGTACTCACTGCAACAACAAATTAAGCCACAGAAAGAAATTATTCATGGATATATGCTCCAATAAAATAGAACTACTTGATGGATGGTAACAAAATTTAAAATATTTATGTCAAAAAATTTAACCTTTCAGAGGAGAAAGCACCGTAATGAATATTAGGCATTTCTTCTTTCCTTGTCTCGGCCTCATCAGACTTGACTGAATTAAGGACTTGTTCCTTATCAGACTCGACTGAATTAAGGAATTGTTCCATCAGCTCACTATATGATTGGTAACACCTTTGTTGACTATGTTCATCATCAGCTACCCTATTTAATTCAATCTCAGTCACCATGTCAACTACACTTGCCAAATCTTCCTCGTATACTACTCGAATCCCACACATTTTTACCTCCACATCTGGGGTACTGGTCCTAAACAAAGCACTTACTCCCCAACATTGATTTAGCTCTTCTCCAAAATTCAATCGGCGTGCATGAAATACAAGAAAATGATGTGGAAAAGAGTGAACGTGGAGAAGAAACGTTTTTACATGTGAAATGCTACTTCCATGGGTATGCAAATCAATATAAAGCAAAGGAGGAGTAGTTTCTAAATGAGATAGGTTATTCCTTGTAAATCTAGCATATAAACCAAATCCAACCCATTCGTTGTCATCAAATAAGTTTGTAGGCAAATAACAAACTACAGTGCGCCCCACACTATGATGAAAATACCATTCAAAAGCAAATCCTTTCATAGAAAAATCAAAAAACAAAGGCCTGTTACGCGCATGGCATCCCTGTTTGTGTATATATGAGATCAAAAAATATGAATGAGTTTTAGAAGTCAAAGAAAAATTAACTAATAGAGACATGAACAAGACAATCGGATATAAATATATATATATATAGTCATTTTCTACTGGGGACGTCAGGCATGTTATGTTGTCCAACAGCTCATTAATTATATGTAATCAATGGCGATGCCCATCGTCGTCTAGTAGAATATTTCTTTATATACATACATATACATATATATATATATATAGAGAGAGAGAGAGAGAGTATAGTGATCACCTGATACATTATTGAAAGCAATGATTGTAGATCTTTTCTTAGCGGGCTATCAGGGTGAGCTGTTGCTATGACCTGGTGTCTGGGACGTCGAGGGGGTTGAGGTTTTAAGACAACATCCAATTTACTTGCCTCATCTAGTATATGCTTGTAATGTTTTATAGATGTCAAGTTTAGGTGTTCATTAGAAGTATCGGCTAAATCTTGAGCAAATTTTGGCACATCTTTGTTAAATATTATATGCAGCCCACAAATTTTCACCTCCACATCTGGTCTGTTTGTTGAAATTGAAGCTATGATATGACTTGCTTTGTCCAATTGATTTGCAAACCTTTTCTTTGACACATAGGCACAAAGTCCATGAGACCCAACGTTGAAGCCGCTGAAGCTTTCTATCTTTTGGGGATTTTCGAGACAACCTTCATCAACTTAAAAATGACAGGAAGTATCATACCGACTATCATCAAAGGTTTCTAGTTTCTTGATTAGGACAACAACAAACAAACAAAATCCAATCCACATTTGGCCGCAATCTTTTTCAGGTAGTCTGATTCTTACAGAAGACCCTTTATTCCAACGGCGGCACCAGTTTGGAATTCTTGAAAAAGGAAAACGAAGTTCCAAGCTTGCTTCATGATAAATTTGATCCTATTTAAATAAAAACATAGAATAAAATAAAAACAAACAAAAGAAAACTATTCAGTGGAATAGAGAGAAACAAAAACAAATTTGATCCTAACAAAAAAGTTGAAAAAAATAAAAACAAAAGTAAGAAAAATATTCACTGGACCAGAGAGACAGAACACATGTATACCTCAATAAATTTAGGTAATAGTTTGTGGACTTGTTCTTCAGGCATTGGAAGAGGGTGGTGTGTAAGAGGTCCTTTAGCCTCTTCTGATCCGCGAGAATCAATGACACTGAATCCCTCATCAGAAGGCCATATTGTCAATTGATCGTTTAGCATAGGACAACCATGTGTAGTCACGTGTTTTATTTTTGCAGGAAGTTTTGGCAATGATTGAAGCTTGCGACAATTATCCAGAACCAAATTTCTAAGATTAGACAGCTGAGAGATACTTTCAGGTAAGCTCAAGAAATTGTTTCCAGCCAATCCTAAATCAGTAAGTGAGGACAAACAACCAATATCCTCAGGGATTTCTCCTTCTTGTAAATTGCAATCAGCTAGATTTAAAGATGTCAGAGAGCTTAGACCAAATAATGAACTAGGCAACTGGAAACTGACGGATTCGTTTGAACATTGCGATGACCCGTCTGCTACACCACCACATTTGACCAAACATAACATTTTAAGATTCTTCAAATGTACAATGGAGGAAGGTGCTTTTCTTATAGCAGTCCTACAAGCATCAAGTTTCTCCAAGTTCTCCAAGCTCCCTATGTTTTCTGGCAATTGTTCAATATGTGTGCAGCATGAAATATCAAGAGTTCTTAGAGATGCCATTCTACAAATGAAATCTGGAAGGCTCAAAAGGTTTTTGCAGTTTCTAAGATTCAACAAAATAAGGCTACTTAAGTGTTCTAATGATGTTGGCAGCTCCTCTATAGCAGTCCCATCCAAATAAAGTTGTGACAAACGATTCATATCTCCCACAATCTCTGGAAATTTAACAAGTTTCGTACATCCCGAAAGAATGAAAGTCTCAAGAAAGTTGAAGCAGATGCATTGAGGAAGACTATCAAGAGATTCACAACCTTTCAAGTTCAACAATACGAGTTGTTTGAGCTCTTTGATTGTTGGATGAACCGCTGATAAGCTTTTACAACCTTCAAGAATCAGCCTCTCAAGATTGGGAACTCTGCTGAAGTCAGGGGTTTCAACCAAGTACTCATAATTGCCAAGATTCAGCAATATTAACTTGTCCAAAGAAAGCTATATATATATATATATATATAGAAACAAAAAATAAATAAATAAATAAAAATGGAAGTTGAAAAAGGCATTAATCTAATCAAACTTATGAAGGAAACACAAAAAGTAGATCAAAATCTTACTGTTGTTTCCTTATCCCATAGTCGTTCTATACGGCTATTGGACATGTTGAGTTCAACAAGATTTTCGGGTTGAAAACTTGATGGCATATAGATGAGAGGATATTGATGCCACTCCAAAACACGTAACTCATTTGAAAGGTATCCACTTTCAAAAAAGTTACGCGCATTATGAATCTTCAATAGTCGTAGCTTTCTCATTTCTAACATTTTTTTTTTTCCTCACTCATGTGCAGTTCTTCATTTTGAGGCAAACTAAGGAATATGCCTTGAATAGCTTTTGTTCCCTATAGTAATGGAAAAGATTGTCAGCCCAAAAATAGATAGTATAAATATCAACATATAAATAGTCATATTATTCACATTTATTGATATAATGATATACATGGTGAGTAACAACAGCTAAAGGCTAAGACTTGACCCATAGCGCACTTGCCACATCACCATGCCTCCTAGAGTTTCAATCTGTATGTGTGTGTCTGTATGTGTGTGTGTGTGTGTGTGTGTGTGTGTGTGTGTGTGTGTGTGTGTGTGTGTGTGTGTGCTTATTTATATTTCTATGCTATAAGATACAAAATGAAGTAAATTGATATGAACATTTATACAGAGACAACATTCTGGCTGCATTTCAATTAGATATATAGTTTACCTTGCAGTTTTCAAGCACATCACGTGCATCCTTATGATTCCAGAGCCTGCTTCGTTTGCCCAGCATGTCTAAGGATTCTTGACGAACAATCTCATGACCAAATTCTTGTAGCATATCATGCATCCAAAGCTTGTCACTTGCAATAGTTATAAAGCATTTTTCTAAAAGCACTCTTAAACCAATTGTAGGAAAAAACCTACAACTATCTAATATCTTTTTCACACGATACAGATCCTCTCCTTTGAAGAAACATGCTACGTCCAAGAATATTTCCTTCTCCTTTTTCTCTAATCCATTATAACTTACTTGAAGCGTACGATGAATTGGTTCATCATCAGGATATTTCTTTAGTTCATCCAATATGTTTGACCATTCATCTGCCGTTTTCCCTTTCAAGTAAGGACTCAAAACATCAAGAGTTAAAGGATGACCATTAGCATATTCCACAACTTGAATGGACAACTCTCTGTACTCAATATCTAAAATACCATTGTCGTCAAAGGCTCTTTGTTGTAAGAGTTCAAGAGCTTCATCATCATTAAGTTTATCAACCTCATATATGTAATGTTGTCCATAATTCATTAGCAAGTGATTATTTCTAGTAGTCACAATGACTCTACTCCCTGCACCTAACCAATTATAGTGGTTTTTCCAATTTCCAACTAGACCTTCTATTTGTTCCAATTTATCAACATCATCTAGAATGATAAGCACCTTTTTGGAATGCAATCTTTGGCTTAATATATTGGTTACCATATGATCATCATATATGCCTCCATCATCATTGAATAAGATTTGGTGAAGACGCTTTTGTAAGTGAACCATGCCATTTTTTTCGTATTCCTCTCTCATGTTGCCAATGAAAGCACTAGCTTCAAATTTATCATACATGGTTTTATAAAATGTATGAGCTAGAGTTGTTTTACCAATACCTGCAATGCCCCATATCCCTATGGTACAAACATCATCCCTCGGGCATTTGTCCAATAGCTTATGAATTTTCTTTATACGAGAATCCATGCCAACAAAGTCCTTTGAGGCTATTTGATAGAGTTCTTTGAAAATCTCATTAACAATTTCCTCTATAACAACCGAATCATGCCTGGATAAAAAACCAAAATGTATAGGGTAATTCACACAATTGGTCTCTAAACTATAGGATATGATTTTGGATGAAAGGATTAATAGTGCAACTTTTTAATGAGTTTGGGAACTAAAATGCCAAAAAAAATAAATTTCAAGGACCGACTTGTAAATAATGATATAACTTGGGGACCAATCATGTAATTTATCCTAATGAATATAAAAAGTTTATGGTCAACAACGTTGTATTTGTAAACAAAGAAAGAAACCTGCAAATGCAACATTCCATTCACATTCCCAAAACCAATTAAGGGTATCTTGCCTTCATTCTTTCATTTTGCTTCTATTCATATATTCTTTTATATTCAATAAATGGTGGGTTTATTTAGGTGATTCTTCACACTACAAAAATTTATATTCACAATATAATATTAATGATAAGGTAATTTTAATACTCAAACTATATTTTAATTACTTTTTAATATTTCAAAAATATCCATTATTAAAAAGTCACAAATACCCTTAAATACATAAACGAAATAAAAATAAATTGCTATGTACACTATAGATAGAGTCTTAGAAAAAGAAAAAATAAATCCTAAAAATGGAACAATGGAGTTTAGCGATCAAGAAGAAAAAATAAAAAATAAATAGCAAATCATTCCTTTGAATCCTAAAATGATAAGTATTTAGCTTTCTTTTCTTTATTTGCTTTTACTGTATTTTTTTATCTGGTTTTTTATCTTTGTTTAATTTTCATGCTATTTATTCTTCGAACTAATTATTTTCGTCGTATACACTCTGAAGTTGTTTGATATATGTACCTCAAATGGTTTAATCACTTCCTAATTTTGTATACTAAAGAAAATAATTGTTTAAATGATTTGTAAAGTCATATAGTATATATAGCATGGATGAATGAACACGTTTGGGTTATGTATAACGGACTACTTCAATCTTAAAGACGAATGAATTGTATCTATCTGGGTTATATATACTGACCATATAATCATATCCGCATTATGTAATTCAGACGGAATGAAGTCATCCAGTATATATAACTTGGACGAATTAAATCCATTTGGATTACATGTATAGGACTACACAGTCATGTTCGGATTATATAATCCGAAAGAAAATATATTGTCTAGGTTATATATATAGGACTAAAATAAAACAAGGAAAAAATTAAAAGGAAAAAAAATGAAAAGAAAGAATATGTTTTGTATATTAACTAATCCAAGAAGGATTGTTGAAGATGGAAAACATAGAATACAATCAAACAGCTTTCTCCCATTTTAATTTATTATTTATTATTGTTTTTACAGAAAAATGGAAAAATAAAATAAAATAAAAAGAAAGCAGAAGAAACAAGGAAATTGACTAGTGATGAACAAAGTGACAAACTGAAAAGTGAATGTGATTCTAGGTTTAAATATTTCTAGCTGCTACAAATAAGATGAAATATCAGTAGGGATTGTTAAAAATGAAAATGATTTGGGGATTTGGGAATCAGGGTTACAATATAATGAATATATTTAATCTAAAAGGGAATTAGGGGTAGTAAAATGTGGGCTCTGTATTTAATTATATTTAAGGTAAATCAGGTATAAATGATTAGTGTAAATAGTAAAAATTAAAATAAAAGTTAGTATGTGTAGAATATAATGTGAGTACCAAAATTTGTAATGTGAATGGAACCAAAAATACCCATTAATAAAAGGTCAAAAATACCCTTAAGCATTTAAACAAAATAAAAATCATATATTACGCGCACTACACTTTGAATTTTGCGTTTGTGAAAAAAAAAAAAAAAAAAAAAGCAATGGAGTTTTAGTAATGAACAGGAAAAATAGAAAATTAAATTCATCCCACATCATGAAGCTTTAGAAGTAAAAAATTAATCTTACTGAGGGGAACTCATGGGAAGTAGGAATTCTGAAAACCAATAGGGATCAAAATTATTTAACTATGGTTTTAGACATAGAGCTGCTGCACATTATAGATGATTTGGAACAAATCGGCAAAGAATGAAAGAACTCAAAAGCCCTAAACTAACACATAAGTTCCTCAATCCACATCCAAGGCTAACATCCATCATGAAGAAGAGCCTTTTTAGGCCCTTTGCAATTTACTTCACGAAAATTGAACAAACAAAGCCTTGAATTAAATTATATATTTGAAAAAAAAAAAAACTTTTCGATTTAGAAGAACACTAAATCAACGAAGTGGCTCGGATGGGATACCAGATGTAGAAGAAAACCCAATACTTTTTGTTTTTCTCTAAGCTTCAATTTCTAGTTGCATTTCAAAGATAAATGAAGACTTAGAAAATTTGAAGTCTGTGAGAAATTAGAATAATGTGTATATATCTTGGAAAATTTGGAATTTTTTGCAAATTAGGGATGTAGTGAGTTTAAATTTATTTTATTTTTCTAAGGGTAAAATAGACATATTTTATTAGTATAGGAAGCAAACAAAAAAAAAAAAAAATTTATATATATATATATAAAATTGGCTGTATGATGATGAATGGATAGATTTAATGGTTAAACATCTTTATATATGCTTATAAGAGTACAGATTCGAATTACATGGAATGTGAAAAAATTTTAAATAGTTTGTAAATTAAATATTTGTTCAAAAAAAATATTGGCTGCATGGAATATGTAGATATCAATTTATATAGTATGAATAGAATCATCCAATTATTTAATATCTAAGGTGTAGGCATGAGTGTTTAACTTGTAAAGTTACATTTATAACCTACTTAATTTAAAAATAAGTGAGTCAAATCTAAGAGTCAAATCTCCAAAAGTACGTTCCAATCATATATCCGATCAACCGACCATGTTTGTTCATCGACCGAAACCGGACAAGGAATACCCCTACTAACATGTTATGGATAACAATATTATTTTAAAAATAAGTTAAAAATAAATAAATAAATAAATATATATATATATATACACACATATATACAACCCCAATATAGTGGGCTTTACACAACTATATTATCATGGACATCACTTGAGCAAAGCTTATCATAACATAAATGTACATATACTATAACAAAATTATATATATAATAATGCTAAAACAGGCAAGGTTGCCCATGGCTATATTGTATATTTATACATATAGAAATGATGCTATGACTAATGTCTTCCACCGAAAGGTGAACAACAAGCATTTATCATCATCTTATTTATATGATTACATGTAATCAAACCACGATTACATGTAATTGCAAATGATCGAATGGTCATCCCTCACCAAAAGGTGAGTGACATCACTTATATATTAGCAAAACGAAGGACATGGGTAATAGTCAATATTCATAACTATTTGATTATCATATTTGTGAATAACTAACTAAACTCAAGAACATTAGAGTTTGCTTTTCCCCGTAAAAAATTGAGCAACCTCATCCGTGATAATAAAATTTATATGTATATATTAATAGTTATTCTCCTATTAAGATATTTTAGATTTAGAATTAGGATCTTTATTATTAATTTTTGAATTAATTCTAAGGCTAAGATTTAAAAATATAATTTTGGACATATGAATCTAAAATCATATTAAATTCAAAAAGAATAAAATAAATTCTAATTGATTTAAATATGAGAATTCCTATGTACATACATATATATATATATATATATGGAAATTCTATGGTGAGGACGGTGCATATGAGAACCGCAGTATTAGCGACAGTTTTTTATAGTATTAACGACGGTTTTTTATAAAATCGTAACCAATACTATGAAAAATTGTCACAAATACTGTGGTCCGCATGAGGACCGTCCGCATCATAGACGGACTGTATATATATATATATATATATATATAGAAGGTTAATCCACTCGAAATTACCTCCGGTTTATTTTAAAATATATGATGTCATGAACAAATAAAATGGATCCCACATTAATTAACCCATTAAGTTTTAAATGTTAATCCTTCAAAAAAAAAATTTATTTTTTAATACTAAAAACATAATATAAGAAAGTAAATATTTAAGGATAAGCAGTTAAATTTACATATAATCATATGGATCCCAGTATTTGCATCAATATATCTCCTATAATAAGATGCGAAATGGTTCCCATTAACAATATTTTAACAGGCATGACTACGCCTGGAGCTTGCCTCTTTTTCTTTTTTTTTGCTATGCCCCTAAGCACCCCCTACCCCTCAAGACTCGAACCCAGCTCTCGCAGTCTGGGCTGTGGTGCTCTGCCAACCGAGCTACCACTCGAGTCTCCTGGAGCTTGCCTCAAGCCTCATTGTGAGCCACACAAAAAATGGTTAAGGCTCAAAATTCGAGACATCACTCTTAAGAAGCACACATTTAAAAAAAGAGACATACGGCCTAGGCATAAAAATGAAAGTTTTTTGCTCTTCAAATAGTAAGACATATGCTTTACAGATACAAGTAATCCAATATTTTTATTTTTTTATTTTATAAAAAACCTATTTTATTCGTATTTAGATGTATATTATTATTTAAAAATTAAAAGTGCACGTTGAATGGTATATTTATTTATAGTTTATAAATATTCTATTTATGTAAACGTTAATTGTTTTCTTTTGCACGTAAAACTATTTCTATTTTTTATTTTTTTAATTTGATATCAATTTAAATACAAATTTAAATTTTTTAATATTATAATTTAATTCTTAAAAAGCATTTACATCCTAACGCGCGCTCAAGGTTTAGGTCTCACCTCCTAACCTATATTTAGATGTATATTATTATTTAAAAATTGGAAGTGTATGCTATAAGATATATTTATCTATAATTTATTAATTTTCCAATTACGTAAACTTTAATTTGTTTATTTTGTAGTTTAAAAACTATTTTTATTTTTTAGCTTTTTTAGTTTTATATCAATTTAAATATATATTTAATTTTTTAATATTAGAATTTAATTCCCAAAAAGCATATACACCCTAACACCTGAGGTTTAGGTCTCACCTTCTCACAGTCAAAATGCACCTTTTAAATCACGAGCTTTTCTTATATATATATATATATATATATATATATATATGTATATTAACGAGCACCAAAGAAAAAAAAAAACCAACTATTTAGAATAATATCTCCTTTCAAAAGAAAATTAAGAATAATTAAGAATCATATGTAGTGTTTCCGGCATAAAATTAATTCAGAAGTTAATCAAAATGGAGAATTACATACAGGCCGTCGTTCAATTCCCAGCATGGATGAATTTTGGCCACCAGAGATAGAGCCTCCCTCCATCGGTTAACCCTATTCACATCTTGGTCTTTATGCTTATGAGTAAAGGGCTCCCCAAATGTCCCAGTCTGATTTCTCACATGGTCTGGTTCCACATGGTAGAAAACCGGAACAATAGTCTGTCCCCGAACAAGATGGCATTTAACAATCTCTGCAACTTCGTCCAAGCACCATGATGAAGTAGCATACTTCTGTGAAAGGACGATGATTGCAAATCTTGATTCTTCAATTCCTCTCAAGAGTGCTGGTGAAATGGCTTCTCCCCTCACAAGCCCTTCAGTATCCCTGAAGGTGTCAATTGCTTTCCCATCCAAAGCATGGTACAGATGGTCTGTGAAGCCTGTACGGGTGTCCTCACCTCTGAAACTCAGGAACACGTCATGTTTCCATGTTGATGATGGAGATGATGATTTTGCACATTTTGCTGTGCTGGTCATACTGAGAGAGCTAGAGCGAGAGCTAGATCTAGCTGCCTTGGAAAACCATTGGTAATCATATGGAATGGATGAATGATTGCTGATTATACATACATACATATATATATATATATATAATATATGAATGGACTAGAGTCCACTGACGTGCGTCACGACTGTGAATTACCATTTACTCCAGTTGAGCAAAACGTATTTTCAATATTAAAAATTGAATTATTTTTTTATAGCAAAACAAAAATATTTAATCTATCCAAGTGAAGTAGAATATATTCATAAATTTCATTAAATTATTTTAAATATAATATATTTGATGGAGGATGTCTAATCAATAAAATATCCCAACCTTAAACCCACTTATTAAAAAAATTTATAGAAATGTTATTATTATTGTAGGAACCTTGGAGGAGATTTATCTGTTTTGTAAAGTAAAATTATGTTTAATAAAAAAATGTTATAAGACAAATATACATATTTTGCCCCTCAACTGTACATTCAAGATTAGAGAGAAGAAATGTTGGTTCTGCCACTTTTTTTTTTTTTTTTTTTCTATGCCCAAGCCTCGTTAACTTGTCTGAAAGGCCTTATATTATATTAGTGGGGAAAAAAATGCTTCCATAGATATATATATATATATATATATATATATATACATATATATATATATATGTATGTATGTATGGCACTTCAGTATTTTCTTCTCGAGCAATATGGGATAGCTCACAGATTTTATTCCTTTTTTAATTTATTGCATTCTTTTAGGCTTAAAAAGTCTTACAATCCGTTCTCATTGGAACCAATATCCTGACTGATATACTCACTTTGATATTATTTTGAAATAAATTTTTATTTTAAATAAATATTTTATCAAATTTTTATTAGCGATTAACTAACTGGTTTCTCATAAAGATACTTGATAGAATTTGTTACAGACTTTAAGATCATGCAACATGTTATATGTTGGAGTCCACACCAATTTTATCAAAATGCCCTGATAAAATGTTCTAACGAGAGATGAACTGTTAGATTAATTATACTTAGACCATCTCCAAAAAATTCTTTATCAATTATAAATTTTTTATTTTAAAAAATCAATTTTAAAAAATAAATTTTAATTTATTTTGTATTTTAATTTTTTAAAATATAAAATAAATTTATCTCTCCAAATTTGAAAAGTCAGATACATTTTTTATATATAATATCATATTAATATTATTTAATATTTACCAAATTTCAAAATTATTATATTTTATTAATATATTTTAATTACTATTTATTATAAAAAAATTAAAAAAATATATACGTAACATTGATAAAATAAAAAAAAATATATAATGTAAAAAATATTGTTAAAAAAATTTTAAAAATTTTACTTTTTTATGTTTAAAGATATTTTTTATTATATATAAAATATTTTTTATTTTTAAAAAATTCTTTGGAAATGATCCAATTGTATCTTCTAGTTTGCAGCCAATTTCTATTGAACGCCTCTAACTTTTAATTTTTTTCAATTGATTTAATTTTCATTTTGGTTTCAACCTAGGTCTTCATGTTCTTTTTTTTTATTATTATTACAAATTTGAGATCTTTGACTTTAGTTTTATTTCATTTTGGACACTGAACATTTAACTTATTTATTTAGTTTACTTAAATCTTAATTATTTATTTAGTTTTGAATATTTTAGTTAATAATATTTTTAAAATATAACAAGATTCTTATTTTCATCAAATTTTTTTTAAATTTTTATCCATATTGAAAGGAAAATTAAAATTGAGAACCTTATTTGAATATATATATATATATATATAAATATATAAAATATTACATGAAGTTTAAATTGAAACCAAAATAAATAGAAACAGTTAAATTGAAAATTTTGAAACGGAAGATAATTAAAATTAAAGGCAAACTAGAGGATCCGAAAATATAGTTAACCTTCTATTATTTAAGATACTTTATTTAAATCTTAATTATTGGAGGTATCTAAAGTTCAAAATGATACAGTTTCTTTCAAAGCATATTCTTTACATTTTAATATGATTTTATATAACCAAAGCAATCATTAAACAACATTTGAAATCAAATTACAAATAATAAATTTAGTCGTACTTTTTTTAAAAAAAAATTGATTTTGGTGCAAAACAGCCATTTTATGTAATATCCAAATACATATATTATTATATACATACTCCAACGATATATAAATACTTTATAGCTTGCATTCCAAGTTCATTGAACCCAAATCTACTGAGAGCCAGCCCATATGTCGATTATTATCGGGTCCAACAGCATTGAAAGAGGAGAAAATAAAAAATAAAAAATAAAATAATAGTGCTGACAACCTGACATTAAAATAAAAAAGAAAGGTGGAAATGAGTACTATGATTGTTATGGTATAGTTTTTTTTTGGGTACTTTATTATGAGAAAACTTAAAAAATATTTGTTGGGAAGCTCGAATGAGTCACATCCACAACAGGTCATTATGAACCACCCACGCGCTTGCCTCCTCTTTCACAGACACAACAAAACAACAACAAAAGAAAAAAAATAAAAATCTAACCATTGTATGTACCCAGCTGGTGCGAGCAACGAACAGTTCACCAACATGTGTAAAATTGACAGATTTAATATTTATTTATTTTTTTCTCCTTCCAACGCATGTCTTGTCTCGTCTTTTTCTCCGTTCTTATCCTAGTTTTTTTGATGAAATTTCTCCGTTCTTATCCTTTTCGCCCCTCTCTTCCCTCTGCAGATGATTGACCAAAAGAGCCAACGGGTCTCTTCAAGTGTTTACTTTTTAAAGCCCCTTTTTAATCGTTGTTAGTGACAATCAAATATTTTAAGCTATTATAAAATAAACGAAACAAGTGAAAATTGTTAATTATGCAAAAATAATCCAGTGGATATGTAGGGAAAGATCGGATCGATACTCATCAATGACAAAAATTGTATGATTTCGGAACCTCCTGGTCTAGATATTAAAAAAATATCATATCATAGGAGTCTATATTTTTATATTTGGGGAGCACGAGATTGCGGATCTATCCGTGTATACATTTCCAAAATTTAACCTAAATACAAAAACTCTTTGAGGTTTCATGAAATTCATCTACACCTCAATCATCTATACCTAGTTTGAAACATGTTATCCTCTTCTATGTGGTAGATTAAATTATTTTTATATTTTAAATAAAAAATTAAAAAAATAAATTTTTAATTATTTTTAGTCCTATACATTTAATGAATGATTTTAAACAATTGAAAAAACTCAAATGATTTTGAAATAATTTTTTAGATAAAATAAATAAATTAATTAAAATAATAATACATGGCTTTAAAGAAAGTAATAATATACATAAAATGAAATATATATATATATATATATATATATATATTATATGCCTAGAAACAGATTCAAGGGAGACTCGTAGAATAAAAATGGAACAAAATCGAGAATTTTTTGTGTCCCTTTGAGCTGCGTATATTATTTGATTGGTCCAGAAATTCAAAATCCCATCTCAACTGTTATTGCACTAAATTGGAAAACAAAAATTAGATTATTTTTCATTTCACATTAATTTTGGTGGCCATCTTGAAGTATATCTCTAGAAAAGGAGCAGACAGCACATTGGGGTTTGAAAATGGCCAATCAGAAACGAAAGACATTAAAAAAGACAGGAAGCAAAAATAAAAATAAAAAATAAATAACAAGGTGCTAACTGAAATTGGTAGAAAACTGTAATTCCAAGGCTTTTACCTAACCAAATATTAGAAATTCAAATTAGAATAACTTTTATTTAAATAGAAAATACTTATTAATGTTTTGTTCCTCTAATACGGGTTAGACTTATACCCATTTGGGTATGAGATACCAAGTGTTAAAGATTAAAAAATATATAAATAAAAGTTTTGGCAAAAGTGAGGAAAAAGGAAAGAGAAATAAATAATAATAATAATAATAAATTTGCACGTTTCTGAAAATCTAAAATGAACTTTTAGAATTCCAGCCAAAAAAAAAAAAAAAAAACAAAATGAACTCTACTTACTTTTTGAGCGGACAAGCCTTACCGAATGTTTCAGATGGCATGGGGTACAGATGAAATTAAATTTATAAAATTTGAGGGAAGTTTTTGTTGAACTAAACCTTAAATCGTGTAGAGAAAATATTCCCATACACAAATTATCAAATCATTGTGTTGACGTCAGATCCGTCTAATCGTATTCAAAACTAGATATATTTTCTCCTGCAGCTGCTGACGTCTGCATTTATTTCAACGAGACTCTTTATGAATTTGAAAATATCAATTATATTTTTTTGAGAAAAGGTGTGAAAAAAAAAAAGGACAATTTTTTCCACGAATTATCAATAAAAAGGAGCTATTTTTTTAATCATTATTTCGTTGTCGTCTGGTTGAAAAAAACATCCGATTGGCTATCAAATGGAAACAAAAAGATAAAGACAAAAATTGTAAAATATATAGTTTTTTTTTAATTGTGTTTTCCAAATCCCATACTCCAATATCAAAAAGTATATATATTAATTATTGATTAGAAAAAGAAATACGTATGTCTTAATGAATCAAAGAAATATACTATGTACAGAAACAAAATTTATATGAAAAAAATTACAGAAAAAAATAACATTTAGAATTATTAAATTTATATAATTTTTATATTCTAATAAAATATAAATAATTATCTTTTATAATTTCTTTTTATAAACTTTTTATCGTATCACAGCGAGCGCGCGCGCACACACACCACGTAGGGTATGTTTGTGATAAATGTTACAACTGGTTTCTTTTTTTTTTTTCATTTTTCTTTTTTTCATTTTGTTAAATGAGAGCACTTTTTGTTTTTGACTCGGTCAGTGGACGAATTTTCGTGGGCCCCACCTATTCTTATATGTGGGCACTACTTGACCTTTTTGTGAGAAGAAGGAGCACGAATCCCGGGAGCATAAAAATTTGCTCGTGCTCTGTTCAAGAAAAAAGCGACCAAAAAGAAGATTTTTTCTCAGTTAAAGGAAACATAAGGTAAGGGTCGGTAGAATTGTAGAATTGGTGCAGACCAAATACAAAAAATAAAAGAAATTTTTGTCCACCAATTAACAATAAAAAAGAAGAAGCTATTTTTTATTATTTCATACTTTGAAAAGACTATCAATTAAGAGACTATAAATTGGAAACAAAAAGATAAGAATTGTAAAATATATAATTTTTTTATTTATTTCCTTTTTAAGTTTTGAATCTGTACCCAAATATAAAAAAATATATATTTATATATATATATAATATTAATTATTGAATAGAAAAAGCAATTTGCATGTATCATTGGATCAAAAAAGTATATATATACATATATATATATATATATATATACACAGAATTAAAATAAAATTTATCTTATTTAATAATTAAAAAATATAATTTTAAATTTTAATTGTTAAATATTTAAAATTAAAAACATCCCATTAGTCTTTAATGTGTTTTTTTTTTTTTTTTTGCTATGCCTGGCATCTCTTCCCCCCCTCCTCCCCCCAAAGACTCGAATCCAGCTTCCACTGGTCAGGCTGTGGTGTGCTAACCACCGAGCTACCACACGAGTCTAGTTTTTATTATCTTATTTGATAGATGTTTACTAACATGCCTTTATCAGTGTTTAAAGCACGGTCAGTAAAAGATTAAAAGAACAATAACAGAAAGAAGAAAATTTAAAGATGCGAACTCTCTTATTATATATTTTATAGATCTATATTTTCGACATTTTTTTTAATTGAGGCTGTCAATTTAAATTTTGATTTTAATGCAGGACAAATGGACAATAAAATTGTAAATAACGTGGTTAATTTAACAAGGTCGTTTGCCAAAAAAAAAAAAAGAAAAAAGAAAAAAAAAAAAGTGCAACGGTTTGGGGGCTGTAATAAACCCTGGACCAAAACATAGGATTCATTACGAAACTTGGAGTAACTAGAGAGCTCAGGCCCTATGAAGACAGTTTGGTAATAATGTTCACAATTTTCTATATGTAAAGTTTTGAGATTAAATTACCCAATGATTAAAAAATATAATAATAATAAAGAGATCAAAAAAAGCATAATTAGCTCAAAATGTTCACCCCACCCCTATTATCCCCAAAAAAAAAAGAAAAAAGAGAGGCAAGGTTGTATTCAACTTTCAGCATAATTTTTTACAAATACTTGCTTATTTAAAAGCAATTTTAGTCATTTTAAAATTGCTTCGAAACTAATGCTTAATTAAGAAGTTGACGATAGATTAAAACTCAAGTTGACGATGGATTAAAATTCAGCTTCCGCTTCACCTACAAAAACCAAGCAAAACAGATGTTTTTATTTAATTATTTCTTTCCCTGCTTATTTGTCCTAGAACTTCTTATCAATCAATTAGGATAGTAGTGTTATTTTCTAAAACTACTCTGTCTGAGACCTTAATTTATATTTTTACCAAAAAGAATACCTTAATATATATATATATATATATATATATATATATATATATATATATATATATATATATTCATAATTTTATATTCATCCATAAATTCATCACAAATACGTGTAATAGTTCGCAGCTATAGAATTAACAAATACATTTTCAAATGACTCTTTAAATATATCACATTATTTTATTTTAAAGAGTTAACTTTTAAAAAATAGCTTCAAAAAATTTCTATTTTAACTTTTTAAAATAAAAAATTGATTTGATTTTTCAAATATAAAAAGTCAAATTCACTTTTTATTTCAAAATTATATTGATACAATTTAATACAATATTTATTTCTATGCTAGTATTATAATGTTTAATAGATAATTCATATAAAAGAAAAAAAAATTATAAATAAAGTTAATATTATAATATTTAATAGATAATTCATATATATATATATATATATAAAAAAAAGAGATTGTCAATAAAATAATGAATATTTATAGAGAAAACAAAAATAAAGTGCAAATTAAAAGTACTGTTAGAGAGTTTTTTAGAAAAATTTATTCTTTATTTTAAAAAAACCTCTATAAAATAATAGAAGTAAGATCAACTCCATTCTTAATAATAGTACAACATTCTTCCGATTTACCAAAAATTAAAAAAAGAAAAAAAAATTCAGATAGAGAATGTATTAATTACATTCTTCATCTTCATCCTCGTCTTCAACTTCCTTTAGCATAGCTATTTTGTCGGACCATTTTTGTGACAGTTCAGACCATCTACATGTAGATATTGTCCGCTTTGGGCCTGAAAAATCCTTTTACAACCCAGTCCTCATGGGTTTAAAACGTATCTACAAGGGAAAGGTATCCAGGCGCTTATAAGCTATGCTTCGTTCCCCTTTCCAACCGATGTGGGATCTCACAATCCTCCTCCTTAGGACTCAACGTCCTCACTGGCACACCGATCCGGGTCTGGCTCTGATATCAACTGTCCCGTCCAAAATTCCTCACCAGAACCTTCTCTAAGGGTTGGACTTACCACAAAATTTTTCTGCACAAAAAACACTTCTAGAAACATCCCTTTATTCCTCCTACCTTACTACAATTTGTTTCCACAAATTTACGGCACTCCAAGATAATAATAGGGAATCAGTAAGCAATTAAGTTCAAGTTCTAATGGAATGGACCTCAACCCCTAACCAACCTGTGGTTAGAAACCTTCGTATAATGTAGACGCCACAATAGGGGATGGAAAACCTATTGATAAGTCAAGCTAAAACAACAAATTCTCTAATGGTGTTTTAGGTGTTCTCATAGAATAAAGAGATAATTAATCTCACAAGTATCTCAATCAAATCAAAGTTGTATTCTTATTGAAAAATAAGCCTTTAAATAGGCTACAAAGCCACGAAATAAAACCCTAAAAATAAAAAGAAAATCGGCCATACAAAGTAGTTTCCTATGGTGGCCGAAATTCTCACTCATTTCCTAATCTAATTTGGATTAATTAATTCCTTTATTTTGAATTAGGAATTAATTAATTTACAATGAAAATAATAAAATAATAACTTTTTTAAACTTATTGTTCCAGAAAATAAATAAATAAAAACTAAAAAGTAATGGTAATTTCCTAAAACAAAAAGTAAAATCAAATTAGGAAACTATAATACTAGCTTTTTGACTAAGTTGACTTTGACTAATCTTTGACCAAATTGAGCTCCAAATCAGCTTTAGTATGCTTTTTAGGATGCCAAATAAACTGAATGTGAAGTCCCACATGTTGCCCATGCTTGGAAGAGGAAGAAAAAATCAACTCAGCAAAATACAGTAAAGTTAGCACAAAATACAGTAAAAAAAGGCAAAATTTGAAGCTGTCCGTACAACCCCTTTTTGAATGCCATTGAAGCTGGCTTGACTTGATTCCATATCCTCTTAGACATATGTATTGAATTCATAAAGAGTTGGAATCATTTCATGCTGCACGTTGCCCATATTTGCACCAAAACTGCTACCAGGTTCCATATCGGCTTCCACCATTTGGATGCTTAGAATAGGCTTTGTATCTTCAAGTATGGATAAACTCTGTTGAGAATTGATTACCCCCTGTATAAATGCTCCCAGGTTGTCCTTAAATCTCTTAATTTGAGCTATTGTGATTGGCATAGTCTTCATCCGTGTCCGGTCAGCACCCCAGCGGGTTATCGGTTGAGCGGGCTCGGGCGGAATCACATCATTCCCCTCCTCTTGAAAAGGATTTGTCCTCAAATCAAGATCATCACCTGCAGAAAAAGGAGTTAAATCAGCAACATTAAATGCAGTACTCATGTTATACTCACCCGGTAAATCAGGCTTGTAGGCATTGTTGTTATTCGGCTCCAAAACTTTAAAAGATCCCTCCGCATGGGGCATAGGCTTTGACTTTTTTTGTTCGGGGAACCTCTTCTTCCTTGGTTGAAACCAAAACCAATCTCCTGGGTCAAACACTATCACAACAAATACTAGAAATACAAGTTCATCACACTTTTTAATTTTAGCAAATAATCTCTCCCAAATTTTTAAATTTCCACTAAGTAAAGCTTTCAATAATGCAGATAAAGTTCTATGCAACAAAAATATCTTTAAATAAGTATCTTTAATGTTCATAACCAGCTATGGTTTCTTACCCAAGATAGCCTTATTAACATCCCCAATACTCAAATAAAATTTTTTACTTTTTTTTTCTTTCCTTTCTTTTCCTTTCTCTCTTTCGGACACACTCTTTTTATCATCACTTCTGGCTTTTTCTCTTAATTTCTCTCTTTCGATTTTGTCTTTGTCTTTCTCCTCACCATTGAGTTTAGAATACTTACCTTGGACAGCAAGTTCGGTCTTGACCTCATGGGTAGGTGGTGTAACCATTGGTGCCGTACTAGCCTTCTCTTTGAGCTTCTCGGCTTCCCTCCTTTAGAGTTAATGGCTCCAGCTTGACCTTCTTCCCATTAAATTTAAATACAATGGAATTCTCTCTCTCATAGTGTATGGCATTCTTATCAAATCCCCATGGCCTCCCCAATAAAATGTGACTAGCATGCATAGGTACAACACCACACAATACAACATCCACATATTTATCTATATTAAATTTTACCTTGGCTTGTTTATTCACCTTTATTTCACCACTATCATTAAGCCATTGTAATCTATAAGGTTCTGGATGTTTAATAGTTGTTAAGCCTAATTTATTAACTACAATGTTACTAATTACATTTGTACAACTTCCACTATTAATAATCATATTACAAATCTTACCTTGAATTTCACATCGGGTGTGGAAGATGTTCTCTCTTTGAATTTCATCCTCATCTTTGTATGCAGCAAGTACTCTCATAGAAAGCAAGTTTAATTCAGCATTGGATGCTTGCAAGGTTTCGGGTTTATCCTCCAAGTCCTCCTCCTCTTGCTTGGCTTCATCCTCACTTTCTTCACTTTCCGATTCTAGCTCATCATTGCCCTTTAACACCATGATTCTTCTATTCGGGCATTGGCTAGCGATGTGTCCTCCTCCATGGCACTTAAAACACATAAAATCATGAGTTTTAGAAGGTTTAGGATATAATTTTACCTCATTCTTTGGTGCTTGGACAGATTCGGTTCTAGTCTCCTTCCTTGGCCAGTTTGAACTTTCTTCTTTGACTTTCGGTTTTGGCTTGCTTTCATAGATGGGATTGTTCCTTCAGCCACTTGAATTGGGCCTTCCATTGTTGGAAACACCTCCAAACCATGAGCTTACACCCCTCCTCTTGAATTAATGCTCAAGCTTAATAGCCACATGCAACATTTCCTCCAATTCCACATATTGTTGCAATTTTAGTTGATTGGCTATTTCACGATTCAAACCACCAAGAAACCTTGCCATGGTTGCTTTCCTATCTTCATTCAAGTTCAATCTCATCATAAGCATCTCCATCTCCTTATAATAATCCTCCACAGATCCATGTCCTTGAGATAAAGATTGAAGTCTTTGATGCAGCAATCTATGATAATGTGATGGTACGAACCGCTTCCTTATGGCTCCCTTCATTTGGCACCATGTAGTGATCAAGTCATCACCAACTCTCCTTCGAGTGTTTTGCTCATTGGTCCACCGTTGGAGTGCATAATGGCCAAACTCCATTGCTGCCAACTTCACCTTCTTACCCTCCGAATAATTATGGCAGTCGAATATCATCTCCATCTTTTCTTCCCACTCCAAATATGCCTCGGGATCACTTTTTCCCATGAATGGTGGGATGTTGATCTTGATATTGCTAAGATTGTCATCTGTTTCTTCCCTCCTATACCTTCCTTGGCCAGCTCTCTCTTGGACAGCAAAGGTTTCATCCATGCCTTCGTCAAAGTCTCCGCCGAAATTCTCCTCCTTAAATTCCTCTCTCGGTCTCTCACGGCTTCCTCGTCCTCGACCTCGACCTTCATGGAATTCTTGCCTATTTCTTGTGTTCGGCATTCCTTGGGAAACTTCTAGCCTTTCCATCCTTTGATTCATGTGCTCAACTTGAGCACTCACCGGCTGTAATTGTTCCAAAACAGCTTTCAATTCTGTTTCCTCACCACTCCCAGTATGTCAGGACCCGTCCAGAATTCCTCCCCGGAACCCTAGACAAGCCTTGATCCCAGGGAAACCCTACCGGACTCTCCTGTGGAAAATTCAGCAGAACCTCCCCTAAGGGATGGACTTACCACAATCACCTGCACTGGAAACACACTTCTATACTCATCCCCTTATTCCTCCCGCAAACTACAATTTAATTCCACAATTTACAGCACTTCATAACAATAGCAACAGTCCAGTGCATAAATAAAACATACATGTCCCAATAGTGTACAGAGCTTTATGAAGTGCTAATCAACAGAAATACAACAAGATGAAAGAATAATAATACACTGAAATGAATGAGTACAAAGGTACTTCTCGAAACACGATAGCAGCGGAAAATTGGTTCGCTCCGGAAGAACGTCTACCACCACTTGCACCTAAGGGAACGGAACTTAAAAACGTGAGATGCTAATCATCTCAATGAGTGACCCTAACTACTGAACACTTTTAATGATAATAAAATAATAATAATAACAATTAAGGGAATTGAATAAATACCAACAGTAAGTAAATAATTAATAATAACTGTTGGAAATAATAATTTCCCTCAAAACTCTCACCAATCACTCCGTTTGAAATGTTCCATTTTTAAAACAATTTCACAAAACCCGATGTACATACCTCCCGAAAACCAAGGGATTAAACCATTTGATAAACAATAAATAAATAAGTACATACCCCAATATAATTAAAATGTAATAAATTATAATAAATAATTTTTTTTGAACACCTTTGGGGTTTTAAACTTTATTTGAAAACTACACTTGACGCATCACACCATATACCGGTGATGCCTTCCGATACCCACCGTCCTGAGCACCGACTGGCGGGGGATTAAAGAGAGAAACTTACAAACGGCACTTCGGCGTCCCGACAGTACCGCTGCTGAACCATCATCTCGGCCAAGGAGGGGGGCGGCTGAGGCCAATAACAAACTTGCCTGCCCACGGTCCAATGGCAACTCATGGGTGAAATAACAATACTTGCGCGCTGAACCACATATACATATACCAAAACACCAATACTGTATGAATGCGTCTAAAATAATTATTATTAACCAACCGTACTGTTTTCCAAAATTACCGTGGAAAATATATTAAATTTTCACACTTACCATCCCACATATTTTTACTCAACAAATCTGTACGAAACATCGATAACAAATAAGCCACAATTTTTCTCGAAGTACGAGATTCAACAATAAAAATACCGCGGGCATAATTTACAAAATTTAAACAAATATTTTCATAAAATATTTAACTCAATTATGCCCGAAAATAATACTTAAAACCACGTACGATTATTACCGAAATATAATTTGCTCATGCATAATAAATAAATTAAACCACAATAAAATAATACTCGGGAAATTCTTGGTAACCCAAAATTTCTTTTAGTATCAATGGGTAAAAATATATATATAAAATAATATATTTTTTTCCCGACTATATTTAAAGTACACCACATGAGCATAATTTAAATACCAATTAAACATAATTAATTGCCCAAAATATTTTTTTGAAGGTGGGTCACTCACCTTAAGCGCGTAAATCAGCTAAGATCCTCTGCAGGATCAACTCCACTACTCGTACGCGCACCTAAAACAACCAAATATATTAATATTTTATTCGGGTAATTCCCAAATGGGCACCCGGGGAGCGAACACCAAACGATATCTAAAGGTTGCGAGTTATATACCAAATCGAAGCTCGAGTGATGAGGATCACGGATTCGGTCTTACTTTCCGGTGATCGAACCCGAGGTGGTCAGAATCTCGCCGGAAAGCTTTTCGGGTTTCGACTCCGTAATTCTCCCAAACCATCGCGAATTGGCAAAAACGGATGCCGGATTCGGGTTCAGGAGGTCAAACACAGTGGACAGGGGCCGGCGGTGAGACTAGATACTCGCCGGAACAGTAACTTCCGGCGAGCCGCCGCAGTCACAGGCAACCATCGCCGGCGGCGGCGCGTGCGGTGGCCGTTGGCTGAGATTTTTTGCAGATTTGTAGATCGAGGGGAGAGGAATCCAACGGGATCGGCGGTGAGGCAAATGGAGGCCGTACGGCGGAGAAATCGCGGTTTGCAGATTTCCGACCCCTTGCCGGAAAATGCTCCGATCCCGGCGCGTCGATGGTCCGGTGGCCGTGAAATTTGGTGGGTAGGCCGGACTTGAGGAGGTGGTGAAGGGTAGCTGGCGCGTGTGGCCTGAAAATGGCCAGAAATGGGTCAATCGGCGGTGGAGGGAAAAATCGCCGCCGATCTTCACCCCCTCGATCCGGGGGTGTCCGGCGGCCAATGGCCGTGAAATTTTGGGGTTTTGCCAGAAATGGGGAGGGGCTTCTTGCTGGCCGGCACGTGTACAGTAAATCGGCCGGAAAATTTGAAAAACTCCGGTGGCCGGTCGGACTCTCTCTTTTTTTCTCTCTCTTCCCCGAGATTTTTGTCAAATAAAAGCCACAGTGGTGACACTGTTCATCCACGTGGACCAATCAGGTGACGACACGTGGCATTTCATTGTTTATCGACTCAAAAACATTAAAATATTATGGTATCCGGCAAACTTCACACGTCCATAACTTTTTAACCAGATGTCCATTTTAAGCGTGCCACTAGTCTGTGAACTCGTATCGATGAGCACTTCACAACCATGCATGAGTCAAAGCTCATTTCCCCATAAATAAAAAGTCAACTCCTGCACCCCTTGGACAGTTTGGACCTCAACTTGTTTTGCTCATAACTTTCAAACCGTAGCTCCGTTTTCAACGTGCTACTAGTCTACGAACTCGTCCCAACGTATACTTCGAAACGGTACCTCAGTCAACCTAGAATTCCAACTGGAACAAAAAATCAACTTTTGACTCGCTCGGTCAACAGTCAACATCGGTCAACGTGCACGGATTCTGGTGCGATTTGGGACGGGGTGTTACACAGTAGCTCGTGGATCACCATGAAATCCTACGGACTCTTCTTAATTAATTCTCAGTGGTGTGTCTCTTCTTATTCTAGAATCTGCCATGATAGTAAAATACTGCAAAAATAAAATAAATCCTCACAATATTCACTCCCTCACATGTTTCACTTAAACAAGGTCTCGACACTCGTGTTTGAACACTACTTTCGGCTTTTACCCTCCTTTAAGCTCACACACTCTTGCCTTTTTCCACTCAATGAATTATCTCAAAGTTCTAATTAAAACACCCACAAAACAGTAATTAGATCACTAGTATGTTTTAATTAAACTTATCAACAAAACAGTAAGCAAAAATAAACAAATACCGAACGGAATAAAAATACCTATTTTCGATTTTTCTAGACAAAATAAAGCAAATTAATGAGAAAACTTTGGAATTTTGAAGAACTGGACCAGATGGTAATAGATTATGAGTTCAAGAATAAAATTCTAGAAAAATAAATACAAATACGAACAAGAATCAAAGAGAACAAAAATATAGAAAAGTGTTGGTTGTTGTTCTTGTAATTCAAGTTTTGTATCAAATCCTTTAACTAATTTTAATCCAAATAATTTAGCACTCAAACTCAAATATCCAGCAGCAAAAATAACTCTCCAGAAACTCCAAATATGGAATAAATAATCAACAAAGCAGCAGTTACAAGTAATTTCCAACAACAAACTTCAACACCAATTTTCAACAAACCGATATATATATATATATATATATATATATATTTTTTATATTCGGCTTTCTTCTTCTTTTTTTTTTTTCACTCACTGAATATCAGACACAACTGCAGTAGCAAGAATAAACAATAGATTTGCAATTCCAACGCCAAAAATTCACCCAAACCTGTGACCTCCAAATAAACACAAATGTGCAGTTTTTTTTTTTTTTTTAAACATTGCCACAAACTCTTTTTTTTTTTTTAAATAGATGAATGCAAATATTTAAGACTAAAACAGTAAAGAAAAATCAACAATAACCAAATTAAAAGAACAATGATGAAAGACAACCAACAACTAGGAAACAAAAAATACAGTAAAACTAGGAAATCCTAATTCAACTAGGAATGAATTTTTTTTATTTTTAAGATGCAGAACGTGTATGGAATGGATGCAACCTTAACCTAATGCTAAAATTGTAGAATAACAAAAAAACAAATAAAACAAATAAAGATAAATCAAACCTGAACAAAATTTGACTCTGATACCAAATGATATGAGCCTAGGATGACCTGCTCCTAAACCTGTATTATATTAGCCCGGATCTCAATTAAGTTCAAGTTCTAATGGAATGGACCTCAACCCCTAACCAACTTGTGGTTAGAAACCTTGGTATAATGTAGACGCCACAATAGGGGATGGAAAACCTATTGATAAGTCAAGCTAAAACAACCAATTCTCTAATGGTGTTTTAGGTGTTCTCAAAGAACAAAGAGATAATTAATCTCACAAGTATTTTCTCAATCAAATCAAAGTTGTATTCTTATTGAAAAATAATCCTTTAAATAGGCTGCAAAGCCATGAAATAAAACCCTAAAAATAAAGGAAAAACCAGCCATACAAAGTAGTTTCCTATGGTGGCCGAAATTCTCACTCATTTCCTCATCTAATTTGGATTAATTAATTCCTTTATTTTGAATTAGGAATTAATTAATTTACAATGAAAATAATAAAATAATAACTTTCCTAAACTTATTGTTCCAGAAAATAAATAAATAAAAACTAAAAAGTAATGGTAATTTCCTAAAATAAAAAGTAGAATCAAATTAGGAAACTATAATACTAGCTTTTTGACTAAGTTGACTTTGACAAATCGTTGACCAAATTGAGCTCCAAATCAGCTTCAATATGCTTTGTAGGATGCCAAATAAGCTGAATGTGAAGTCCCACACGTTGCCCATGCTTGGAAGAGGAAGAAAAAACCAACTCAGCAAAATACAGTAAAGCTAGCACAAAATACAGTAAAAAAAGGCTAAATTTGAAGCTGTCCGTACAACCCCTTTTTGAATGTCTTTAAAGCTGGCTTGACTTGATTCCATATCCTCTTAGACATATTTATTGAATCCATAAAGAGTTGGAATCATTTCATGCTGCATGTTGTCCATATTTGCACCAAAACTACTATCAGGGTCCGTATCGGCTTCCACCACTTGGATGCTTAGAATAGATTTTGTATCTTCAAATATGGATAGGCTCTATTGAGAATTGATTACCCCCTGTATAAATGCTCCCAGGTTGGCCTTAAATCTCTTAATTTGAGCTCTTGTGATTGGCCTAGTCTTCATCCGTACCTGGTCAGCACCCCAGCGGGTTATCGGTTGAGTGGGCTCTGGCGGAATCACATCACAGTCCCTTAGGAATATTAAAATCTAAAGCTCTGATACCAACTGTCACAGCCCAGACCACCCGCATGTAGATATTGTCCACCCGCATCTACAAAGGAAAGGCATCCACACGCTTATAAACTATGTTCGTTCCCCTTTCCAACCGATGTGGGATCTCACAATCGTTGTAACACCCCGTCTTCAAGTACACCGGAAATTTCTCAAATTTGACCGAGGTTGACCAGGTTTGACCATCATTGACTGAGAAAAGGTCAAATGTTGACTTTTTGATTCCGGTGGAATTTCACATTGACCGAGGTTCTGTTACGAAGTACACATTGGCACAAGTTTATAGACTAGTAGCACATCGAAAACGGAGCTGCGGTTCTAAAGGTATGAGCAAAACAAGTTGAGGTCCAAATTGTCTAATGGTGCAGGTTGACTTTTTATTTTTGGAGATATGAGCTTTGACTCATGTACTAATGTGAATTACTCATCGATACGAGTCCGTACACTAGCGGTACACCTGATTTGGATATTTTGTTGAAAAGTTATGGACCTGTAAAGTTTTTGAAATACAGTATTATTTTAATATTATTTTTAAATATGTGAATAGTGTGAGCTAATAAAGGGTGCTATGTGTCACAATGAGAAGATGCCACATGTCAACCATATTAACTACTATATTATCTTAATATTATTTATTTATTTTTTTATTATTATTATTATTTAAAAAAATTCTTTTTTCCTCACGTGGGGAAACACCCACGAAAATTTCTTTCTTTTGCTTTTTCTTTTTCGTTTCTTTTCTTCTTCTTTCTTCTTCCTTCTTCCTTCCTTCTCCCTCTCGTATTCATCCCGTTTCTCTTTTTTTTCGATCATATGAAGCCACACGCGCTTGATGGGGAGGAAGATGGGGAAGATTCCGGCCAGCAGTCAAAAAATGGTGGCCAACCATCGCCGGATGTGGCTGGATCGGGCTTCGTTGCCGACGACGGCAAGATTGGCTTCATCAGCGATCCGGCCACCACCATGGCCAAATTGAAATGCCTTTTCACCTATTTTGGACCTCCAGAGCTCGATTTTGAGGTCCATTCAGCTCAATTCCCTACCGTTTGGGAGACACGATAAGTTGAAGTTCAGCTGAAAGCTTCCGTCCACTTTCCGGCCACCTTCGGTCAAGTTGAGTCCAACGAAGATCGGTAACGTATTCCTCGTCCCCTTAGCTTTCCGTTGATACCTTATTTGTGAATTTTGGATACCGTTTGTGTTAGCCCCCAGGTATTGGGTGTTATTTATCCGAATAAAATATTAATTTATTAAACTTTGTGTAATATTGTTATTATAGAAGCACGTGTGAGTCGTAGAATTGATCCTATGGAGGATCTTGGTTGGATTGCGTGCTGGAGGTGAGTGACCCACCTTCAAATTAATTTCGGGAATAAAATTTATGAATATTTTGTATTAATTGAATATTTGAAATTGATATTCTATGTGATAAATATTTAGTAGATTTATATTTGGAAATTTGATGCTCAATTAAGTGAATCAAAATATTTATATAGTAAGAAATATTTTGATCTAAAGAATTTTATGAAATTGAAATTGAAATTATTAATTATTAAATTAATTTGTTGGAATATTTCATAATTGAATATTTCAAAAATATGTTTATGTGTTCGATATTATGAGAATTTCTATCTAGAATTGTATTGCCAATTTATAATGTTTTTAATATATGTTTTGGTGCCAAAAGAATATATTTGGGAATTTAAATAAATTGTGGTTTTGATTTATTTTAATTATTGCTATGGTTATTATTCAATTATTGTGCACAATTATATGAATTAATTATATATGGAATTTATATGGTTTTTATATTATTGATTTAAATTTATTTTTGAAAATTTGAGAAAAATATGGATTTAAATTATTATGTTTCAAAAATATTTATGCATTGAAATATTAATGGCTTGACCTTATGCCATTGAAAAATTTGTATATTCAAATTGATGGATTTGAACTTGATGGATTTATAATGATGATTTAAAAGAGAATGTGGAAAATTACGGGTTTAATTGGATGGAATAAACCCGATGATATTTATGAAATTTTGAGAATTTGAAAAATATTGATTTATGATTTACGAGTTTTTAGATGCACCATACATGTAACACCCCGTCCCAAATCGCACCGGAATCCGTGCACGTTGACCGAGGTTGACCGTTGACTATTGACCGAAGGGGGTCAAAAGTTGACTTTTTGACTCGGTGAGAATTTTGAGTTGACTAGGGTACCGTGGCGAAGTGCACGATGCCAGGAGTTCGTAGACTGGTAGCACATCGAAAACGGAGCTACGGTTTGAAAGTTATGGACGAAACAAGTTGCGGTCCAAACTGTCCAAGGGGTGCCGGAGTTGACTTTTTGTTTATGGAGAATTGAGCTTTGACTAATGCATGGTTGCGAAGTGCTCGTCGATACGAGTTCACAGACTAGCGGCACGCTCAAAACGGACATCCGGTTAAAAACACTCGGGGAAGAGAGAGAAAGAGAGAGAGGAGAGAGAAAGAGAGAGAGGAGAGAGAGAGAGAGTCACCGGCCGCCGGTCATTTTCACGTTTTCCGGCCTAGTTACTGTACATGCACCGGCCAGCCAGATTGCCCACCTCATTTCCGGCAAAACCTCCAAGTTTCACGGCGAACGGCCGCCGGACGCGCCCGGATCGGACGTCCGAAGTTTGGCGGCGATTTTTCCCCCTCCACCGCCGGCCACCGCGAATCGGCACTATTCCGGCCAATATACAGTACACGCGCCGTACACCTATCATCCTCTTCTCAAGTCCGGCCTACCCACCAAAAATCACGGCCATCGGACCACCGACGCGCCGTGATCGGAGCGTTTTCCGGCGAGGGGTCGGAAATCTTCAAACGGTGATTTCTCCGCCGTCCGACCTCCGTTTTGCTCACCGTCGGTCCCGTTGGGTTGCTCTCCTCAAGATCTACAAGACTGAAAAATTTCACAGCCAACGGCCACCGCACGCACGTGCCGCCGGCGACGGTTGCCGGTGACCGCGGCGGCCCGCCGGAAAATACTGTTCCGGCGAGTACCCGAAATTCCGGCCAGCTCCAGTCCGCAGTGTTCGACCTCCTGAACCCAAATACGACTTCCGTTTCCGCCAATTCGTGACGGTTTGAGAGAATTGTGAAGCCGAAACCCGAAAAGCTTCCCGATAAAATTCCGACCCCGTCGGGTACGATCATCGGAAATTAAGACCGGATCTGTGATTAGCATCACTCGAGCTTCGATTCGGTATATAATTCGTAAATTTTAGTTATCGTTTGGTGTTCGATCCTCGGGTACCCATTTGGGGATTACCCGAATAAAATATTAATATTTGTGGTTTTGGTACTGTGGATGTTTTAGGTGCACGTGCGAGTAGCGGAGTCGATCTTGCAGAGGATCTTGATTGAGATACGTGCACAAGGTGAGTGACCCACCTTCAATTTAATTTTGGAAAATTTAATTGGTGAATATATTATGTGTGATTTAAATATTTGGAATTTAATTTTTATGTGCCAAATATTTATTTGATTTATTGTGGAAATTATTGTGAATTTATCGGATTTAAGAAAATGTGCATTTCACCAATTTATGCCATGTGGAATTATTTTATGGTTTTGAGGATTTTGAAATTGGTGTGGTTTTAATGGTAAATTGGGCACGATTTGAATTTCAAATATTTCAAGGAAAATATTTGGTTATGTTGGTGATTTCAATTTTTATAAAATATGCCCATGAAATATTATGAGATTTGATTATGATATTTTGAGCATTATTTATGCTATTGGGAAAATGTGGATATTTGAATTGATGGATTTGAAAGTTGGTGGATTTGAAAATCATGGAATTTATGGCATTGATTATAAAGAAATTGTGGAGAATTTCCTGGTTCAAGCGGATGGATTATGCCCGCTATGCTTATGAAAAATGTGAAATCTGTTTTATGATTTAAATTTATGGATTTTATGATTTTTAGATGCACCGTGCACGTACTGATGTTCTGATTATGTGATATGGTATATGTGATATGGATATTGTGCACACGGATATGATTAGCGCGCAGGTGGGTGTGAGTAGCGCACGGTTGATATTATGAGGGTGTCCTGTGGATGCCATCGGAGAGGGTGGCCACCCCCCTTTGGCCGGGACACCAGGTTAGCAGCGGCGCAGTGGGACGCCACGCGACCGTATGCCGGTTTCTCTCTATAACCTCCTGTCTGGCAGTACCTCGGGACGCTGGGTACTCTGGCGCCACTGGTATATAGTGGGTGCATCAAATGATTTTCAGAACTGTGTTTTAAAAATAAAATGTTTGGAAACTGTATTGGAAAAATAAAATTAATTATTACTGTTCGGATATTTATTTGATGTCTTGGTTTTCGGGGAATATGAATAAAGGGTTTTGTGAAAATGTTTTAAAAGGGGAACCTTTCCAATTGAGAGAATTGTAAGGGTTTTGAGAGAAATTATTATTTCCAAATAATTATTATTTATATTTATTACTGTGATATTATATGGTATAGTAGTAGGGTCGCTCACTGAGATGATTAGCATCTCACACTCTTAAATTCCGTTCCTCTAGGTACCAGGTTGTCGGTGTTCATTCGGAGCGGACTTGATCTTCCTCGCTGTTTTAGTTCGGCAGTACCCGTTTATTCTTTTATTGCAGTTGTAATATTTCTTTCACTCTTGTTGTATTTATTATGCACTGGATTACTGTATTTATTTTGGAGTGCTGTAATTTGTGGAATCAATCTGTAGTAATGTGGGAGGAATAAGGGGATGTTTTTAGAAGTGTGTTTTCAGTGCAGGTAAATTGTGGTAAGTAAATCCCTTAGGGGAGGCTTTGCCGGATTTTCCGTTGGAGAGTTCGGTAGGGTTTCCCTGGGATCATGGCTGTCTAGGGTTCCAGGGAAGGAATTCTGGACGGGTCCTGACAATACATGTACTGGTGTTCTGTGTATATGGATGTGATTAGTGCGCACATAGATATGATTAGTGCGCAGGTGATTTATGGGGTTGTCCTATGGTTGCCATCGGATGAGGGTAGGCCGCCCCTCCATGGCCGGGATGCTTATTAGCAGCGGTGCTGTGGGACGCCATGCGACTGTATGCCGGTTTTTCTTTTTAACCTCCTGTCCGGCGGTGCTCGGGACGCTGGATACCGTTGGCGCCACTGGTATATAGTGGGTGCATCAAGTGGTTTTCGGAACATAATTTTCAAAATAAATATTTTGAAATTATAGTTAAATTAGAATGTATTTAATGTTGTTTTTATTATTTATTTCAATTGGAGATTTTAATACAAATTTTATGGAATTTTATTATGTTTTTAATTACCTATTTATATTAATGTTTTAACCATGTATTTTATCTTGATTTTACTATTTACATTGATTTGATGATTTTAAAGAGATTTTACTATGTTCTTACCATTTATTTTAAATGGAGGTTCTAATTTGGTTTAATTATTCCTTTATTTAATTGTTCAATTAATTAATTCATTCTAATTATTTTAATTATTTCCTGAATTGTCTTAATGTAAGTTTCATTAATATTTTTGTATTATTTGTTTATGATATTTATCAATCATTTAGTAATTGTTACAAAATTATTTTTATTTTTATTTCTATTTCTATTTTATTTTCATTATAAATTTTAGATCCTTGATTTATTATACTTTATTTTATATTTAGTTGACTAATTGTTTCCTTGGTTTTCGAGGCATACAAATAGTGGGTTTTGTAAAACGTTTTAAAAAGGAGAACATTTCTAACAGAGTGAATTGTGAGAGTTTTGAGAGAAAATATTATTTCAAATATTTATTATAATTATTTATTTAATTGTTTGGTATTGATTAATTAAGTTTCTTTTATTGTTATATTATTAATATTATAATTGTGTAATAGATTGGATTACTCAATGAAATGATTAGCATATCGTATTTTTAAATTTCGTTCCCCTAGGCCCAGGTAGGGAGACGTTGATTGTCCGGGACGGACCCGAGGTCTCAATTCATTGCCGAAAGTCCAAGAAGCATTTCCTCCCTTTTTCCTCTCCATCTTGTATTGCTTCATCTGTCATTGTATTAATTTCATAATTATTTGAATGATGCTTTGTATACGGATTGGACAGATATTTATTTAATTGCTTACTAATTCCCTGTTATTATTTTGGAGTGCTGTAAATTTGTGGAAACAAATTGTAGTAAGGTGGGAGAAATAAGGGGATGTTTCTAGAAGTGTTTTTCGTGCAAAAAAATTTTGTGGTAAGTCTAACCCTTAGGGGAGGTTCTGCCGGATTTTTCATTGGATGGTCCGGTAGAGTTTCCTTGGAATTAGGGCTTGTCTAGGGTTTTGGTGAAAAATTTTGGACGGGTCTTGACAATTCTTCTAGTGATCTTCCATATAGGAAGTTACCAAGATTTACAAGAGTTAAAGGATTACCATGGGCAATTTCTATAACATTGTTGCACACCTCTTTGTACTCATCGAAAATATAGTCATTTGCAAATCCTCTCATACGTAACAGTTGCAGGGCTTCATCATCGGTTAATTTATCAACTTTATAAATGTATTTCTTTCCAAATTGGTTTAATAAGTCTTCATTTTTCACTTGTTACAATTACTTTGCTACCTCGACCTAACCAATTTTCAACTTTCCAATTTCCAACTAAATCTTGTATTTGCTTGGAGGAATCCACATCGTCGAGAACAATAAGCACCCTTTTAGAATGAAGTCTTCTTCTTAATAGATTCTTTCCCGGACCGTCATTCTATACATAACCTTGAATCTTGAAGTGCTCTTTGTAAAGACGCTTTTATAAGTGAACTGTACCATTTTTTTGGCATTCCTCTGATATGTTGGCAATGAAAGTAGTATATCCAGCATCAAATTTATGTTTAACCCTTTCAAAAACTTGATGAGCAAGAGTTGTCTTACCAATTCCTTGTGTACCAAATATCCCTATTATGCAAACATCATCCAATTCTATATCCAACAGTGAATCCATTTTCTCCTTGCGAGAACCCATTGTTGGATTTATGCTCTTGGAGAAAACTAATCCATGATCAGGAGTCTTGATTAATAATGGACCATGAGATCCCCAAACTAGCTCATTAAATAACAGAGCTACTTTAACTGATTATTAAGATATAAGAAAGAGCCCATTAATTGGGCCCAAGATGTTATGAAACCCCAAGAGGATTAGAGTTAGCACTGCTTATTAGTCTCCAGATATAAGTTTTACATATTATTTTCTAGAGATTGAGAATCTTAGTAGAGAATTAAAAACACCTTGAGAGAAAAACAGAAACTGTGAGTTTCAAAGTGTTTTTCAGATTAACATTCTTGTTTCTTTTGTGATCAGGTGCGCCCACACGCAGCTTTATCACTAGAGAATAGTTTAGAAGATCCTGCGTATAAAGGTTAGTAAAATAATGGATAATGACGTTATTTATCACATGCTTTATTCAGTCTCAATCAGGCTTCCACTGTGTATATGATACTAGCAATTGGTATCAGAGCCATGATTGAATCAGTGTGTGATAAATCGAATCCATTTTTTTTATAGTTTTATTTTTCATGCATATGTGATGTATATTAGATATATGGTACCTAGGATTCTATTATTCATGTTATTTATAATTTTTTTGTATTATGAATGAATGATTTGGTTTTGGCCTTAATCCATGGTAGATTTTTCCTTGTATTTTTTTTTTTGATGTAACAAGGAGGTTAATCATAAGATTAGGGTTTCCTCCTTGATTGATTTACTTATTTATTTTTCCTGCAATTTTTATTTGAATTTTTATATGTAAATTCGGATTTATTGGAAAAATATATAAAAGTATCCCAAAAAACTGTATACATGTTGCTGTTCGTCATATTTCGTGTGGATTGGAGCTGCGCCTTGAAAATCCAACACTATAAGAAGTTGAAGGACACAAAGGAGGATCAGTGGGAGGAGAACGGTAGCCGGAAACACCGTCACACGCCCCCATGAGCCACCCAAAGTGGCTGAGAGTGGGATTCATGTGCATGAATTCATCAGGCGTGTGGGGGCACATGCATAGTCAGAATTTGATAATTTTTGGTGGGCTGATTCCTCCTTTGGGTATCTTTGTAAAATTTCATAGTGATCAAAGTTTTGTGTGGCAGCTGGTGGCGGTTTTGGTGCTCAGGATCAATAGGGAACATGTTAGGATTTTGTGTTTTTTGGGGCTAAAAACCCTAGAAACCAATTCTAACTTAGCCCACACCCCATAGACTTGCAAGACCTGAAGAAAAGAAGAAGTACGGGCCAGATATCAAGTTAGGCTTCTTGGCCCTTTTGGGCTTGTAATTTTCTTTTCTAGGAAACCATGGATTAGGACCTATTAATTATTCTATGTTTATAATTGTTTAAATTATATGGATATAACATGTGATATGTGCTTAACATGCCATTTAGAATAGGTGGTGCCATATAATTGCATCATTTGATATGCACATGTGCATAATAATATTTGTTTTATCTAGATAATATTATTATGGAAAACCCTAATTAATTAATGTAAAATATTGAATGGGTGAAAGTTAAAAATTAATTCAATTAATTTGAAACCTGCGAGCTCCATTAAGGGTCCAATAATAAAATGGCTATGCGATGCCCTAACGGATAAGCATGACCATATTTTATTGGATTGGATCTAAAATAATTTCAAAATTTTAATAAGGTTGTATGGCCTAACGTCGACAATGCTTAGATATTAAAGATAATTTTTAAATTAAAATTAATGGTTATTACATTCAATTTTAGTGATATTAATAATCTTCCCAACGAGGCTCTATTAGTGTTATTAAAAGCCCAAAGATTATTGAAACAATGGTTGATTTCTAAAATTAATTTTGAATGATGTGTGTTTGTGTTATCTGAGAAGGCTCTGTCTAAGGAGGTAGGTTTTTAAGAAGTCTTTAACGCACCTTACCTTTCTTGGGAGCTGACTTGGTAGGACAATATACATATCAGGTTCAAAAAGTTTTAATTTTTTAAATCAATTTTGAGTGGTATATGTTGGTGTTGTCTAAGAAGGCTCTGTATAAGGAGGTAGGTTTTTGAATAGTCTGAGACCTGCCTCACCTTTCCTAGGAGCTAACTTAGTAAGACATTAAAACATACCCTGTTCAAAGTTTAATTTATTACAAATATCTTGCCCAACGTAAGTATTGTAATGGAAATTAAATTATTGTTGCAATAAACATTAATAATAAGTAGTTTAAGGGATCTACATATTTGTATGTTTGTTGTGTTGATTATGTGTTAATATGTGTGCATTTTAATTTTCAGAAAATGGCATCCTTTAATCCTCTAGCTACAATTTTAAATAAAAAACTATTGGATAGACATAACTACGACCTATGTGAAACCAATTTCTACATTGTCCTTGATTTTGAGAGAATAAAATTTATTACAACAACTTCAAAACCCTAGAAGCCCGCTATTAATGCTTCAAAGGAAACTAAGAAGCAATTTGCAGATTGGCAATGGACGAATACAACATCTCGCTGTTATATTCTTACCAGCGCTGTAGAACATTTGCAGAATCAACTTGATAGTCTGGAGTGTGTATCAGAAATGATTCAGACTCTAGATGGGATGTTTGCTAAAAGCAGCAGTACTGCTAGACAAGCAACTATAGGGACATTAATGAATACTCGTATGATTGGAGGAAGTGTGTGGGACCATTATCTAAAGATGATGGGGCACATCAGTACGGCGAAAGTGATGTGGGCTAAGCTGGAATAAGAGATGAAGATAGACATGATCTTGGAATCTCTGCAGGATAGCTTTAGTCAGTTCAAAATGAATTATAATATGAACAAACTGAAGCTTACTCCTGTTGAACTGATGCACGAGCTTGAGAGTGTTGAAAGGTCTCTCTGGAAGCAAGGAAGTGCTTATCATGCTGAAAGTTTCTCAAAACCTAAAGGTGGAAAGAAGAATAAGAAGCAGAAGGGAACAGGTCCAGCTGTCAAACTGGTTGCAATGAAGAAGCCGAAAGACAAGTGCTTCAAGTGTGGACAAAAACGTCACTGGAAGAAGGATTGCTCTAAATCAGGTATGGGTAGTCTAAATGTTGTTGAGGCTTGTTTAGTGGAGAATTACAATGATAAATGGATCATTGATTCAGGAGCCACTAATCATGTTTGTTACTCTTTGTAGTGGTTCAAACAAAGCAGCCCATTCAGTAAAGGACAAAGAAGCTTGAAGTTGGGAAATGACGAATATGTCTTCGTAATGACAGTAGGACTAGTGGAGTTATGTTTTGATAATAAAATTTTAAGTTTATTATATTGTTTATTTGTTCTAGATTTTAATAGGAATTTGGTTTCTGTTAGTTGTTTAGTTGAACATGGTTTAACAGTGTAGTTTAATTCCTTAGTTTTAATAAAGAGTAATAATGCTTTTATTTGTTCCGGATTATTGATGAATGATCTATATTTTTTAACTCCTTTGTCTTATAGTATAAATGTCATTGAATATACTGATGATGAGCAACCTCCTTTATCTAAGAAAAGGAATGTTTCAAATGAAACCTATCTATGACATTTGTGATTGGGTCATATTAATTTTAGCAGAATTCATGGTTTGGTTAAAAGTGAAATTTTAAATTCCTTAATCTTTGAACCTATACCAGTATGTAAATCATGTTTAGAAGGTAAAATGACAAAGAGGCATTTCAAGGCCAAAGGAAATCGTGCCACCATACAATTAGAATTGGTACATACTGATGTATGTAGACTAATGAGCATTTAAGCCAGAGGCGGGTATGAGTACTTCATCACATTTACTGATAATTACTCAAGATATGGTTATGTTTCCCTAACGAGCCATAAGTCTGAAGCTTTTGATAAATTTCGAGAGTATAAGGCTGAGGCAGAAAAGCAATTGGGTGTTAATATCAAGCAGTGAATACTTCTCTGGAGAATTCAAGTCTTACTTGGCTAAAAAGGGGATAGTTTCTCAATTATTATCTCCGAAAATGCCCCAGCAAAATGGAGTCTCTGAAAGGAGAAGTAGAACCCTTTTAGACATAGTAAGGTCAATGCTTAGTTATTCATCATTACCTGAATCGTTCTGGGGATATGCCTTAGAAACAGTTGCATACATACTAAACTTGGTTCCATCTAAATCTGTTTCAAAGACACCCACAGAATTATGGAAAGGACACAAATATAGTTTAAACCATATTCGGATTTGGGGTGCCTTGGCATATGTCTTAGCAAACAAATCTCAAAAATTGGAATCTCGTACAGATATGTGTGTTTATTGACTACCCCAAGGGAACAAGAAGTGGAATATTTTATAATCCAAAGGAAAAGAATGTGATAGTGAGTACTCATGCCACTTTCTTAGAAGAGGATTATATGAAAATTTTTAAACCTAAGAGTAAAATGGTTCTTGAAGAGCTTGGCTCAGTTCAAGATCCACCAGAAACTCTTAGTTTTCCACTCATGTTTCCTATTGATGTTCAAAGAGGGGAAAATGTACAAAATGTACTCAAAGGTGAACAAGCACAGGAAACAGCTCAAGACCAAATTCAAGAAACTTAAGAATAATAATATAATGAAGAGATTGTTAATCCACCTGAACCACAAAACTTGAATCCTCCTGTACATGTACAACAACCAGTCCAGTCAACTCGCAGTGGGAGAATGATATGTAAACCTGTAAGGTATGCCTTGTTAGAAGAGACTTATTAACTCATTCTGGATAATCCTGATAACGATCCTACCACATACAAAGTGGCATTGGAGGATGTAGATGTGCAAGAGTGGAGAAAGACCATGGACCGTGAGATGGAATCTATGGATTCTAACTCAGTCTGGTCTCTTGTAGAAGCACCTAAAAGGGTAAAACCAATTGGGTGTAAGTGGATCTACAAGAGAAAGAGAGGACCAGATAGAAAGGTTGAAACCTTTAAAGCTAGATTGGTGGCAAAAAGTTATACCCAGAAATATGGTATAGATTATGATGAATACTTTTCACTAGTAGGCATGCTTAAATCTGTCCGGATTCTCTTAGCTGTACCAGTAGCTCTTGATTATGAGATTTGGCAAATAGATGTCAAAACAGTTTTTCTAAATGGGGAGTTGGAAGAGGACATTTATATGCAGCAACCGGAAGGGTTCATAACAAAAGGTCAAGAGCACATGGTTTGCATGGTGCATAGGTTGATTTATGGACTTAAGCAAGCATCCAGGTAATGGAACATCAGGTTTGATCAAGTTATTAAATCATAGGGTTTTGAGAAAGCCCTGATGAACCATGTTTGTATAAAAAGATTCAAGGAATAGTGGTAATCTTTCTTGCTCTTTACGTTGATGACATTCTATTAATTAAAAACAGTGTGAAAGTGTTGTCAGATGTAAAGGGTTACTTGAAAGAGTAGTTTGATATGAAGGACTTGGGTGAAGCTAACTGTATTCTAGAAATCAAATTTTTACGAGATCGAAAGAATAAGGTGTTAGCTCTATCTCAAGTTTCCTACATTGACAAAATAGTGACCAGATTCGGCATGGAAAATTCCAAAAGGGCACTTTTACCCTTTAGACATGGAATTCATCTTTCTAAGGAGCAATCACCGAAAACTCCCGAAGAGAAAGAACTCATGAGTAAGAAACCTTATGCTTCGGCTATTAGTAGTCTCATGTATGTCATGTTATGTACTAGGCCAGATATCTGCTATGCAGTGGGAGTAGTAAGTCAGTACCAATCAGATCCCAGAGTAGAATATTGGACTGCATTAAAGCATATACTCAAGTATTTAAAGAGAACGAGGGATTATATGTTGGTGTATTCCAGTGGGAGTCTTGAAATCCTTGGTTATACGGACTCTGATTTTCAAGGGGATATTGATTCTAGTAAGTCAACATCAGGATATGTGTTTACCCTAAATGGATGAGCTATTTTATTGGAGGAGTGTTAAACAAACTTGTATTGCTGACTCCATAACTGAAGCTGAATATGTGGCTGCATCTGAAGCTGCAAACGAAGATGTATGGCTTAAGAAATTCCTTTTGGATTTTCATGTGATACTAGGTGCAGATTGGCCTATTACCTTTTACTGTGATAATAGTGGGGCCGTAGCACAGTTCAAAGAACCCAGATCTCACAAAAAGCAGAAACACATATTAAGAAAGTACCACTTGATCTGTGATTTCATTAAAAGAAGAGATACAGTGGTTACTAAAATAGCATCTAAAGAGAACCTAGCAGATCCTTTTACTAAGATTCTTCCTGAACGTGTGTTTGAGAAGCATGTAAATTGTATGGGTTTTAAAAGGATCCCAGGCTTACTTTAGAATAAGTGGGAGTTGGTTACATTTATGTTCTAGGAGCAAGATTAATTGTAATATCATTTCTAGATTTAATAGTATGAATTTTTTTAAATTTTTATGCATGATTTGTTTTATGTATAAGGTCCAGATTAATTATGTAGTATATGATTATATGGATGCATTTATAGAAGACATGATCATACGTTCTCATAATTAATGAATTGTCTTACAGTTTCTAAATAAAGCTAGACACTTTATTTAGATTGCAATATTTTATAAAATAATCTGTCTTGATTATTATAAAATATTAGAATGAATTATGGTCATTCTGAGAGGATCGGAAGAGATTTAATTAAGGATAAATTTCTATAAAAGAAATTAAATCTCAGGCAATATTGGATATGTTATTTTTTCTTAATCCTGAGTATATTATAAATAGGTAACTGAGTGACTATAATTCTTTGAGTTATCAATAAGTGAGATCTATTTTGAATGGCCAATATCTTGATGATTTGGGAATTATGATTATTTGATTATTAAGTATTTATGGAATATACAAAATAGAATTTGTATGAAATATCCTCTTAACATGTTTCGGTACTCAGATATTGAATGTAACACCCCGTCCCAAAGTATGTTGGAATTTTTGCACATTGACCGAGGTTGACCGTTGACCGAGATTGTTAAAATTTTGACTTTTTGTTCTGGATGGAATTTTCCACTGATCAAGGCACCATTTCAAATTATGTATCATCCCGAATTCATAGAGTAGTAGCACGTCGAAATCGAAGCTACCGTTTGAAAGTTATGAGCAAAACAAGTTGAGATGCAAACTGTCTAAGAGATGTCGAAGTTGATTTTTTGTTCATGCAAAGTTGAGCTTTGACTCATGCATGGTTGTGAAGTACTCATCGATACAAGTTTATAGACTAGCGGCACGCCCAATTTGGACATGTGGTTTAAAAGTTACGGACCTGTGAAGTTTTTCCGCGATAACATTTACTATTCATGGATCTATATGTGTGTGACTAGTGATGCCACTTGTCACAAAAAATGGACCCACCCATGAGTGCACAGTGGCACCCACGGGCATTTTGACTAGTTGAGAAGGGGAGGGAGGAGAGAGAAGGAGAAGGAGGAGAGAGAAAGAGGATAGAGAAAGAGAGAGAAAAAGAGGAAGGATCGGCCAACCACCGTTCACCCATTTCCAGCCACCAGAATAGTACACGTGCCACCCTACCTTGACGCCCACCTAAAAATCGGCCGGCCAACCAAAAATCACAGCCAACCGACCGCCGATGTGCCCGGATTGAGACTTTTTTCGGCGGTGGTGCCGATTGCTTCAAGCCCAAATTTCTTCCCGATCTGGCCTCCGTTTGCCTCACCGTCGGTCCCATCCGTTCACCCATTCCCTGATCTACCTTTCCTCCAAAAATCATGACCAGTGGCCACCGGACGCACCGCCGGCGGTGATGGGCTCTAGTGACCATGCCGACTCATCGGGAAATCGACTTTCCGACGAGTTTTCAGTTGCACCGCCTATCCTTTCCCACTAGTTTTGACCCTCTGAACCCAGATCTGAGGTCGGTTTCCTCCAACTCGCGGCGGTTTGTGAGATCTAAGGATCCAAAATCGGACACCTTTCCGATGAGATTCCGACCACCTTGGGTCCGATCTCCGGAAAGTGAGACCAGATTCGTAATCCTCATTTCACAAGCTTTGATTCGGTATATTACTCATAAATTTTGGTTGTCGTTTGTGTTCGCTCTCCGGGTTCCCATTTGGGAGTTACCTGATTAAAATATTAAAATAATTAGTTTTATGTATTGAGAATATTTTAGGTGCACGTATGGGTAGTGGAGTTGATCCTGCAGAGGATCTCGATTGATACATGTGCTTGAGGTGAGTGACCCACCTTCAACATTATTTTGGGATGTTAAAATATATATATTTTATGTTAATTGGTTATTTGAAGAATATGTTTTATATGTTGAATATTTAGTAAATTTATATTTGGAATCTTAATGCCAAATTTGAATGAATTATAATTATTTGTGCATCAAAAAAAAAAATTTTTTTGATTTCAAGAATTTTATGGATATGGGATTTTATTAATAATTGTTAAATTTTATTATTGGAATATTGTGTAATTAGAAAGTTTTCATGTGAATTTTAATATATGTTTAATATTTGAAGGAATTTCCATTTAATTTTACAATGCCGATTTATAATGGTTTGAATATATGTGTTGTTGCGAAAAATGTATTTGGGATTTTAAAGGAACTATGGTTTAAGGTTTTTAATTAATTACTGTTGAGTTTGATGTTAATTTTATAATGCATAACAAATGCGTTTAGATTATTTTAAGAATATATGAATTTCATGTCGTTTTAATAATATTTTTGGCATGATTTGATTTTAAATATTTCAAGAAAAATATTGGTTTAAGCTTGGTACTTTCAAATTATATAATTATGCCCTTAAATATTATTGGATTGATTTTATGATTTGGGAAAAGTTATTTGTATATTATTATTGATGGTTTTACCCTAGAGATATTAAAGAAAAAATGTGGGATTGTGAATTTGAAAAATAATATGATTCCCACGGTGAGTTTTGGAAAAATTAATTTTTTTTTAAAAAATAATATAGTTATTTATTTTAGACGCACTTATACAATACTGGTGTTCTGTACTGTGTATGTGCATGACGTGCAAGTTATAATGTCTCCCGTGAGTTGCCATTAGACCGAGGGTAGGCAAGTTTGATATTGGCCATAAGCCGTCCTCCTCCATGGCTGGGATGACGGTTTAAGCAGTGGCACTATCGGGATGTCAAAGCGACCGTATGCAAGTTTCTCTCTTTAACTTCCCTTCGGAAAGTGCTCGGGACGCTGGGTATCGTAGGACATCACTGGTATATAGTGTGGTACGTCAAGTATTATTTCTCAGATATAAATTTCAAATCCTAAAGTTTTAAAGTCGTATTTGAATTAAATACATTTCCAATTGGTATTTTCTAAAATGTATTTATTCATATTTTATGATACTTATTTTAAATTAATGTTTTTAAAATGCATCTTGCATATTTTTATTATATAGATTGATTGAATATTTCAAAATGAATTTTATAATATTTTTTTACCACTTATTTTACATGATTGTTTGTAATTATTTAAATTATATTTTTAACACTGTTTATTTTGATTTATTAAACCAAATTTTATGAATTATATATTGAATTTCACTTTTATGTTATATTTCTTTAATGCAAGTATTATAAATTTATTTTGTTATGTTTTATTCGTATTTGGATTAATTAAATTTTTATTAAATTAATTATTCCTTGATTTTTTGGGGCATAAAAGATTGGGTTTTGTGAAAATATTTTAAAAGGGAAACTTTTCCAACGGAGTGAATGGTGAGGGTTTTGAGGGAAAATATTATTTTCAATTAATTATTATTTATTTACTTATTTATTCTTAATTATTCAAGTGTACTATGACTATCGTTGCTATTATAATTGTATAGTAGATAGGGTCATTCACTAAGATGATTAGCATCTCATATTTTTCAAATCCGTTGTCCTAGATACAAGGATAGGTAGACGTTCATCCGGAGCAAGCTTGACCCTTGTTGCTGTCATATTTCGAGGAGTTCTCTTTCTTTTCATTTATTTCTATTGTAATATTTCTTTCCATCATTTGTTGTATAACTTCCATACTTAATTGTACCTTATGATGCTCTGTATACTGTATTGGATATATTTTATTAAATACTGCATTAGTTCCATGTTTAATTTATGGAAGTACTGATTATTGTGGAATTAAATTGTAGTAAAGTGGAGGAATAAGGCGGTATGTATATAGAAGTGTGTTTTCAATGCAGGAAATTTATGGTAAGTCCAACCCCTACGGGAGGTTCTGTTGGATTTTCCATTGGAAGATCCGGTAGGGTTTCCCTGGGATTAGGACATGTTTAGGGTTCCGGTGAGGGATCTTGGACAGGTCCTGACATTGAAAGTCACTGGCTAGTGCATTGGATCTATTAGAGAAATTGATAAATCGGGAGAATAAATAATTAATTGATTAACAGAAATTATTATCGATTAATTATTGATATTTTACAAAGGCAAAATACATTTAATATAAATGTTATTACTCTTGGAGTTCACATTTGGGTTTTTAATGAAGTAGCACCATATGAGATCAAAGTCCCAGGCTTGCTTAGAGAAAGTGGGAGATTGTTGGATTTATGCTCTTAGAGCAAGTTAATCCATGATCAGGAGCTTTGATTAATAATGGACCGTGGGATCCCCAAACTAGCTCATTAAATGACAGAACCCATTTAACTGATCACTAAGATATAAAAAGGAGTCCATTAATTGGGCCCAATGTGTTATGAAACCCTAGGAGGATTAGGGTTAGCAGTGTATAAATACACTGCTTATTAGTCTTTAGATATAGGTTTTACGTATGATTTTCTAGAGATTGAGAATCTCAGTAGAGAATTAAAAACACCTGGAAATAAAAATAGAAACTATGAGTTTCAGAGTGTTTTTCAGATTAACATTCTTATTTCTTTTGTGATCAGGTGTGCCCACATGTAGATCTATCACTAGAAAATAGTTTGGAAGGTCCTATGCATAAAGGTTAGTAAAATAATGGATAGTGATGTTATTTATCACATGCTTGATTCAGTCTCGATCAGGCTTTTGCTATGTATATGATACCAACACCCATTCCTATTAATAACTCGGTATCACCACGTGGGCATGTTTGATTCAACTTTTCCCATATATCTTTAACAATTTCCTTAATAAAATCTGTCTCGTGCCTGAAAAAAATAAATAAATAAATTGCAAAACTTTTTATGTGAACTACAGGTCATAAAGAAAACAAATCAAAAAGACATGCTAATTTGTCTCTTTTTTTTTGTTTTTTGTTTTTTGTTTTTTTTATGTTTTCATTTGATAGTTAATGGCTTCACAAGGTTTGACAACTAAATGACCAACTAGCTACCTAGTATATTATCAAAAATAAGTAAATAAATAAATAAAAGAAGAAACTGGTAGCGTATTAAATGTTCAGGCACATGCATGTAATAAATAAATAAACAAAATAAAATGAATTAGTAAAGTTACTAATATATTGGATGTATCACCAAGTCTCAACAAAGAGCCAACCAGGACTCAGTACTTCTAAAATACAGCAACCATTAAATATTAATTATAGTTAACCAAGCCATTATTAGCAGCATATACCAAAGTTCCCAGCATGACCACCAGAACATCTCCAAATTCTTCATTAATCTCATCATGGAAATACGATGTGTACCTCAGTTTCAGAGAAGAGGACACTGGAAAAAGCTTTACAAATCATTTGTACCATGCTTTGAATCAGTAAGGAATCAATCCCTTTGGGGACGACGTCAATGAAAAGCTTCTTTCACATTCGACATCACCCTTCAATGCGATTGAAGAATCTAGATTTGCAATCATCATTCTTTCAGAGAACTATGCTTCTTCAACACGGTTGTTGGATCAACTTGTCAAGATTGTCGAACTCAAGAACCAGCTCTGACTGACCATTTTTTCGGTTTTCTATCATGTGGATCCGACTGACCTCTCCTCTTGCCTTGGCCTCTGCCTTTGGCTGATCGTTCTTCACCTTCCTCAACCGAAATTCCTCGATGTACCTAGATGGCTGAACATGCTCAACACGAACATGGATCCTCTTCTTGATTATCCTATTCCCAACCTATTTCCAAATAAAGACTTAAAATAAAGGCCTGAATTCATTCATCACAAAACTTCATTCATCAGAAAACCTAAACTGATTATAGATGGATTTATGACCTAAGACATGGTCCAAAGGGCAGTCACAGATTCGAAAATATATTGTGCTAAAGAAAAATACTTAGCAACAGCAACAACCAAAGAACAATTTAAGAACAAGAATTTTAATGGATCAAAGTTCATAATCTTCACATGCATTGAAGAGTATCCATATACAACTAAAGTATGCCACATCATATAAAGGTTGCTTCGAAATAGAGAGCATTGATTGGTAAAGATACTCAGCAAAAGAAAACTGTTTTTTGACAAAAATATAATACTTAGTTTTTAGTTAGTAATAAACCAAGCTTTTACAATTTAAACAATGCAACAATCATAGTCACCGAATCACATTGCATTGCATACTCCCTAAACTTTAAGACGTCACATGCAAACCTTTAATATAGATTTTACAAACAAGATAAATAATAACTTAACTTTATAACTACTATTCAAGTTCCTAAACAACAGCAAATAATGGTATTAAGACTTTAAAGCTGAAAATAAATAGAAATATAACCCAGTAGATATTTAGAAACAAAATACTATCCATACTTATGAGCTTTATATCCAACTAATCCTTCTAATCCATCAAAACTTGTAAAACAATAAAATACAAAAAACCAATCAATAACAAAACTTGTACCAAGCCTATGAAAACTTTGGTGGTGTATAAAATCTCGAAATTGATTAAAAAGATTATAAAATTATTTAGGAAAAATGGTAAACCCAAAAGCTTATACAATGGACAAATTCACAAGACAATTTCATTTCATTTCATAAAAAAGAAAGGTACAAAATTTATTTGCTTAATCCATTATAGTTTCCAAATAAGAAATTTCACTGCATAAACATATCAAACACTAGTAGAAATATACGGCCTTGATGTGTGTACGATTCAAACAAGTATACGGATCGTATCAAGTAATAGAGTGATGAGTGAGTATCGTTCCCATGAGGATTGGTTTTAATATTAACTAATAACCAAAATTTTGACTAATAATCTAGGCACTCAATTAAAATGAGAGAATTGAAATTAAAAGCAAAACAAGAAATTTAATAATGAAATTGTAAATTAAAGTCAAGTAAATGACAAAGGAAAAGAAATTAAGCAAGAAATTTAATAATGAAATTTTAAATTAAAGTCAAGTAAATGACAAAAGGAAAGAAATTAAGTCACAAACACAAAATTCAACAACTTAAAATGGAATTACAATGAACTAAAAACCTAGAATTTTGATGTACCCTCTACCCTTCCTTTATTTAACTCATTAGGTTGACAAAATACCAAATTTTACTCAATTTCTAGCCTAGAGAAATTCCAATTTAATCTAATCTCTTTTTCCAAAGTGAAATTAGAATCTACGAGTCCTTAATGAAAATTAGAAATTTCTTCCTCAAATTCCTAAGTCCTCATGCCTTTAACCCCCTTTTTTGTGGCTAGCCAATCCCCAATTAAATTTTTCAATATTAACTAGGGCCTAGGTTTTGTCAATCTAGTGACCAATTCACCAAATTAAACCTTCCCAAGTATAAAATAGTGAATCTACCCAATACCCAAGCAAATTCCCAAATACAAGAGTATATTGAATAATAAATACAAGATTAACACAAGAAAATTGGATAAAAAGCAAAATAAAAATTAACGCATTAATTAAATATAATCCAAGTAGAGGTTCCATCAAAATCCTAGATAGAAACTTATGTTCATAGCAAATATCATAACAAAAATCAAAGAAAAATCCTTAAAGGAAGACATAATATTCAATAATCAACAATCCACCCAATAAAAAGTAGAGAATAAAAGATGGAAGAAAAAAAAAACCTAATTTGGTTGAAGAATCTTGATGCTTCAATGTCTTGAAAGGCTTCAATCCTCGTCACTCTAAGCTTTCTCTCTCTAGCTCTTCTTCTTCTTCTCTCTCTAAAATTTTCCTTGGTAAATGTGCCTCCCTTTTTCCACCCCTTTCAAAATGATGGCTGCTTCTTTCATTAAACCCTAGCCAAGATTGAAGATCCACCCTTCTTTTTTTATCAAAAACCCTCACCATTTGATACCTCATCATCCAATTTTTATCCTCGAAAAAATGCTGAAAGTGTAAAAAAATGTGGCCTAGAGCTTAAGGGTACATGCCATTTTGGCGTGGCTCCACGCCACTGTCTCTGTGAAGAAAGGTTGTTGGTTAGCGTGGACTTAAGCGTGAACCAGGGCATGGAGGCTAGTTTGGCATGGAGGGTGGTCTTGGTGTGGACCATGGCATGGAGCAGGGGTACAAGCTATTCTGGCATAGAGCCTTTCCATTTTTTGCCAAAATTACTCCAAACTTGCCATTTTCCTCAATAGTATGCCATTATCTCCAATCTAGAGCTTTCCTTCAAGATTTTCAACAAAAAATATTAGAAATAAAATAAAGCTTGAGTTTTTAAGCCATTAATCAAGCATTATGGACAAAATAAATGAGTAAAAATCTCACTTATCAGGCCTCTCAGGAAAAGTTAACCAACAGTCAGTGAATCTATAAGATAATTTTTACTGAAAAAAGAGAAAAACCCACGAAAAACCCAGATGGGAAATATACCTACTTGTTGACCTCGATGCCGATGGCGCGCTTGGTGATGTTTCAGACACGACCAATGCAGCCATGGTAGAACTTGTGGGGCATACTTTTGTGGACAGCTCCGTTCACATCGCAAAGTGAGATCTTGGTGCAGAGCTCCTCAGGCTCAAAATTATACGAGCAATCAACATTCGCAAAGAGGAGAAGAGCAAGGAAGGTAAGTTGGGAGGAGAAGAGGATTTAAGAATTTTGAAATGGGTCTGTGTAAGCAGGACGAAAAGGTATTTTGGGAAATTTTTTTTGCAATTCAATCTCAGCCGTCAATGCCCATGGTAGACAATCCAACGGCTATAGCATTTTGGCATGTTTTTGGTCTCCATATTAACCATCTGATCGGTCCTTATTGTAAACAATCTTTATATATATAGGGTGAGTTTACGATGCAGACCGCATCAAAGCCAATGCTTTTTAAGAAAAAGCATCGTCTTTGTTGTTACGTACACAAAGCAAAACCGATATTTTTTTAAAAATGTTAGCTTTGGTGTGGATCTGTATACGAACAAAATGCACCATGGTTTGGATATTAACCATCCGATCGGTTCCGATTGTAGACAATCCCTATATATATATATATATACACACGAAAAGAATACGAAAAAAATTTGATCCACGTCTTATATGTGGGCACTACCTGTTTGTGAGAAAAGGGAGCACGAATCCCGGGAGCATAAAAATTTGCTCCTTGGCTGAAGCCAGAAAACAAAAAGTGCTATGTTCAAGAAAAATGGAAAGAAAAAAAAAATTTGAGGAGTGCTTGCTGCACTTGAAAATGAACTCTCTAGTGCACTTTCTTCATCAAATAAGTGACACATGTCCGTTACTTTTTGGTAAAATCAAAGTATTATTGTTGCCCTTTTTTTCATCAATAATTACTAAAGTGCCACTCTCCACTTTTTTAATATTTTTTTGTTTGGCAGGAAACATTTTTAGGGTTTTATAATTTTCATTTTAAGAAATTGGGCTCCACTTTTTCACTTTCCTCTGTAAAAGAGAAAAAACGTAGATCTTCAACTTTCTCTGTTTAAAAAAGCTCAGACAATAGTAGGACAACAATGGGGTTTCGAATTATGGTGGAAGTATAATGGTTAAACTTTTCAAAAGGCTATACCTGTAAGTTTCCATATTTTATGAGTTTTTTCCTTTACTTTTTCTATTTTCTTATTTTTATTTTTATTTTTTAAATTACTTTCTTAGTTGGTTGATCCATATAATGTTATTTTGTTACATATGTTATATGTGGATTATTCTTGAATCAAATCATATAAGAAATCATTATTAAAAACATATTTGTAAAAGAGTTTATAAACCAAAATATACATACATATAAGGATATATGTATACGCAATGGTAAAATTGGGGCCTTTATATATATATATATATATATATATATTAGTCTATATGGCATTAGAGTAAAATAAATGACAAGAGTGACAATCATAATTTTAAATAAATAACAAAATGATTTTTGAGAATTATGATACAATTGTTTCAAAAAGTTGAAAAACTTTCTATGTTATAGTTAGAAATTTAGCCTTTTAGATTATAAAATATAAGACAAAAACGAATACAAAAACATAAGGTACTATCAATAACATTGTATTGTATTTATTTATATTGCATTCTTGTTTTATAGGTAGTGATTATGGACTTAGAAATTGATTTAAATCTAAATTTGGATGAATGCAATAAAGAAGGTGATGAGAGGGAGATTGACAATATTAAAGATGGGGAAGATGGAAAAATTTTAGAACTTTATGATGGAATGGAATTTGATTCATATCAAAAGGCATATTCATGTTATTTAAAATACACCAAATTGACTGGATTTGGTATTACCACAAGATCTAGTCGTCGATCAAAAACTTATGGAGAGTTCACTGATGTAAAATTCGTTTGTACAAGATATGAGCTTAAACAAGAATCAAATGCTGCCAATCAACACCCTTACTTAAAGATAGATTGTAAATCAATGTTACATGTAAAGAAAAAGTTAGGAGGAAAATGGTATGTTCATAGTTTCATCAAAACACATAACCATGAGCTTTATCCTGCCCATGGTCATTACTTTCCGTGTCATAGAAGGATTACCTCTTCCAATAAGAATAGTATTAACAATTTGCATGCAGTTGGTGTTAGCACAAGTAAAATTTTTGCTGCAATAGCAAAACAACATGGAGGATATGAAATTGTTGGCTTTTTGGAGAAAGACATTAGAAATAATTTGGACAAAGAAAGGCACTTAGCACTTGAAATGGGGCATGCTAAAGCAATGCTTGAGCATTTTGTGCATTTGAAGAAGAAAATCCTAACTTCTTTCATGCAATTGACTTGGATGAAGAACAAAGTCTCAAAAATGTTTTTTGGGTTGATGCAAAAAGTAGAGAAGATTACAAAATTTTTGGAGATGTTGTTTCTTTTGACACAACATATATTACAAACAACTATAAAATGCCACTTGCTCCATTTATTGAAGTAAATAATCATTTTCAGTCTATTTTATTTGGATATGCATTGCTTAAAGATGAAACTACATCAACATTTATTTGGCTAATGAAGACATGGATTAGAGCAATGGGTGGAAAACCTCCATCTGCTATTTTAACTGACCAAGATAAAGCTATGAAAGCAGCCATTGCAATTGTCTTTCCAAATACAAGGCATCGCTTTTGTTTATGGCACATATTGAGGAAAGTTCCTGAAAAGCTTGCGCATGTAATAAAGGCAAATGAGAGCTTTATGAGATCATTCAACAATTGTATCTATAATTCATGGACTAATGAAGATTTCAAGAACAAATGGTGGAATATGATTAAGAATTGTAAACTTAAAGGAAATGAATGGCTTGAATCTTTGTTTGAAGACCAAAAGCATTGGGTGCCTGTTTACATGAGAGATACATTTTTTGCAGGTATATCCATAACCCAAAGATCATAAAGTATAAATTCCTTAAATATGTTAGCAAGAAGACTTCATTGAAAGAATTTGTTAAGCAATATAAAGTGGCTTTCCAAGATAGGCATAAAAAGAAGTTTATGCTGATTTTTGTACATGGCATAAGAAACCAACATTGAAGTCTCCATCACCTTTTGAAAAACAAATTTCAACAATTTATTCACATGAAGTTTTCAAGAAATTTCAAGTTTAGGTATTAGGAGCATCAGCATGTTTTTCTATACATGAAAAGAAAGACAATGGTAATAAAACTCTTAGAGTTCAAGATTTTGAAAAAAATGAAGATTTTGTTGTCATTTGGGATGCTGAAAATCAAGATATCACGTGCCTATGTCGGATGTTTGAATATTATGGATTTCTTTGCAGGCATACAATATGTGTTCTTCAATCTTTTGGAATTTTTAACATTCCACTTCACTACATATTGAAACATTGGACTAAGGATGCGAAGAGTTTGTATTCAACTAAGAATTTTTTGGAAGGAATAGAATCTAAAAAAGAACATTTCGATGAATTGTATTGTCAAGCAATTAAATTGATTGAGGAAGGATCATTATCTGAAAAGAGTTTTAGCATTGCATATCATGCATTGAAGGAGGCTTTAGAAAGGTGCACGTTGGAAATTATTCTCTCAAGGAAACCAAGGAACTTGAATTTGGATTTAATGATATTGATGATGTTGACAAAGAGAACCATAATGGTTATATGTTTTATGATATTGCATTACTAGATCCATAAGTATCAAAAACAAAAAGAGCTCCTAAAAGGATGAAGCCTAGAATTGAAAAAAAGAAAAAAAAGAGGACATGGTAACAAATAAAAAAAGGTTAGACTAAATTTAATTTATTTAACATATGTTATTTCAATTTTAAATCTTTTGATTACTAATTTACAATATTTTGTCATCTTTTAATTTATTGCTACTATGGATCTCGGTTCTGCAGAACCATTTGCTGAATATGGAGGATTCAATCCCTGGTTCAAAACAAACACAATTATGACTTTGCAAAAGTAGGCTTTACTGTTTAATTGGGGTACTTAACTTCTTTCTACCTGCAAGTTTATAGTTGTTTTGATATACATTCAATATGACATACTTGCTCTCTAATTCTTATGAAAAAGCATTGATCAATTTTATTTTTAACAATGTAATGTTTTGCCTCTACTTTTAAAAATTTGCTTATATGAATGATCTTTTTCAGGAACAATGTGTGGAGGAAAGCATATGGGCTGCAACATGTGAATGAACTTCATCCTTTGTGAAACATTAGCATATTTTTTTAAATTTGACTTGTTGGTTATACCCTCTTTTATTGGCTAATTTGATTACACCCTATTTACCTTATATTTTTTGTGACATTTCTATTTTCATTGTGCACACTATATATGTTAAGGTTTAGTTTTCATCATGTTATTAGAAGTTAATAGGTCTATTCCACTTTCATAGGTTTAGGATCTTATTTGTGTATTGAACAAAGACACTTAAATGGATATTCATACAGCAATTTGCCTATTTTGAGTTACCGCTCAATTTCACTTTCTTCATTATAGTTTCACTACTGGTCTAGTATAATATTAGATGTTACTTTTCTTTTTAACTTGATTAGTGAGTTTTCCTTAGAAATTTCTACTCAAAACACTAGTCTTATTAAAATAATAAAAATATTCAATATATTATATTCACATGGCTGAAACGGAAGTTCTAGAACAAATGGGATTTAGTAATTACATACCTGTTGAGTTTTGTTTTAATTAAATGGAGCAGTGATGATTTCCTCCTTACTTTTTGATGTAATGAAGAAATTGCTTGCCCAAAAAAAAAAAACGTAAGTTTAGAGCTTGACTTTTTACGAGGGGAAAAAAAAAAAAAATGCCTACTATCCTTGACCAATATCAGTTTGTGCTATTGTATATATTTTTAATTCCAGCAACTTTAAATGTAATATAGATATTTTGTCCTCATTTAATTGTACTCCTGTTTAATAAATTCATTAAAAGTTTATTTTTTTCAATATATTGTTAATTAGAGTTAAATAAACAAATATTAATAAATATATTAAGTTGTATATGGTATATTATGCAAATGTTCGTTTAGCAAATAAAAAAAAAACTCAATAGGAAAAAAAAATAACTGATGGTAAATATTACAAAGATTAAGAACTGAAAAAAAAAAAAAAGAAAAAAAAAGGTTAAAAAAATGGCAATTTGGTGTATGGAGACGAAAACACGTGCGTGGAAATTTCTTTGTACTAGTACAAAAATCAACAGAAATGGCAATTTAGTAAATAAAGGTAAAATAATGGATATTTATTTGTGTAATGAGCATATTGATTTTTGGAAAAATTAAACAGCATGTGTGTACAAGAGAGTGAATTTTGAAGTGCAGAAAGGAGGTTTTTTTTCCCTCAGTTAAGGGAAACATAGGAGAAGGGTTCTTAGAATTGGTGCAGACCGAATACAAAAAATAAAAGAAATTTTTGTCTACCAATTAGCAATAAAAAACTATTTTTTATTATTTTATTGTCGTATATTTTGAAAAAACATCCAATTGACTATTAAATGGAAACAAAAAAATAAGAACAGTAAAATACATAGTTTTATTTATTTATTTATTTATTTTTATATTTCGAATTCCGTATCCAAATATAAAAAAAAAATATATATATATATATATATATATAATATTAATTGCTAATAGAAAAAGCAATTTTACATGTATCAAGGATTATATATATACACACAAAGAGATTCAAAATAAAAGTTATTTTATTAAATTAAAATTTAATTTTAATGATTATAGAATCATAATAAAAATTTAAGATTTAAAAATTTTAAAAATAAATTTAATAATATTAAAATTTATTTTGTATATTTCATTTTTAACTGTCAAAACCAACATATGAGTTCAACTATGCTTCATACATAAGAATAAGAATAGATAACTATATATACATATATAAAATAAAATTTTAGGATTTTAACATATCTTATTTAATCTGTTATATAAAATTAATCCTGCTTGAAGCAAACATTTTGTTGAGCTAATGTCAGGAAAAAATACAAAAAAAAAAAAAAAAAAAAAAAAAGAATTCCTCAATCCAAGCATCATTCTTCATTGACTCATTTAAAAACAAAAAATAAAAGAATGATGAATTTGAACATGTTTCTGAGATCATGTTTGGAATTTGGTTAATTATGATCAATAGTGCCTTGAAACGAACTAGTTTATCGCTTTCTTCTCTCAACAACCATGTTTTTCAAAACCACTAGCTTTTCAATAATAATAATAATAATAATAATAATAATAATAATAATAATAAATTGAGCATTGTAAAGAGGGCTTTTAATTCCAACTGCTCTCCAACAAATCAAAGAGTTTCCTAGAAAATGAGCAAGTAAAGAGACATCGATGGAATGACCTGGAAGTTCCTCGGCTGGTGGTTCCCCGACCAGTACCTGCAGTCAAAGCAGAGCAGAGAGAGAGGAAAAGAATGGAGGCAGAGGTGTTAAATTGAATTGAATTGAATTTATTTTGTTTGTTTATTCACATATGCGTGAGACGAGGACGCCAGGGGACTATCTAATAAATACCACTTGGTCAACCTGAAATTTTAAGACATTTCATTATAACCACCACAAACGATTTTTTATAAGAACAACTAACTACTATTCTTATTTTTTGCTCACAGTTAATTTTTTGTTTGTTTGGTTGTTTTATTTATTTGTCATACCTTGCGAAGCAATTAACTCTGAAATGGAAGCATAAAGATGGTTATCCCAATAAAATGTATGTATTAATTGGTTAATAGACGATCTTTCAAAAGTTTCACCAGATAAAAAATTAAAAATAAATAAATAAATAACTTTTAAAAGAATATATATATATATATATATATATATATTGTCAAATCGAAGTAATTGATCATATTAATCATACAGTACTAATAATTGTTCTACGTTAGAGGACTTGCTAACTTTCTTCTTCATCTTCACCTCAATTTTTTGCAATTTTAGACCCCTTAGATTTATTACTCATCTACAAATATCGTGGTTAGCAAAAGGAGAAAACAGAGCAGAAACAGTCTGGATTTATAAGATAATGCCTTTGATATGTAAGGTTGAAATTTAACCATGAAAGAGTTGAAACATTTCATCTAATCATGATGATGACAAAGGAATCAACATACAAAGGAGAGTTCTAGTTGTCAACCCAATCAACCGGAAATACACTTACTCACAATTAAGCAGCGACACTTTTGCCTACTTATTCAAAACACACCACAAAATGCAACAGAGAACAGAGTTAGAGTGGAGCTCGAGAATAAGTAGCTATATATTAGCTCTCCAACATCGAGTAGAAATAGTCCACAAAACAACAATCTTCTTGGGCAGAGAGGTTATTAAACAATTCTTTTACCTCTATTCTTCTGGTTTAGATCCCCTGGTTCTTCCAGTATTTCTTGTTGAGGATCAGGAACAAAGCGGCTAGATTTGCTAGTTCCTGCCTGACCATCATGGCATTGCTTCTTGTTTTCTTCATTATCAAATTTATTTTGAGATATTGGATCTTGATTTTCAATCAACAAGGCCATGCAGTGGTTTATTGTCTGCTTAAACTCTTCCTCATCATGCCGGAATAGAAGACGAAGACCACACTTCTCAGCACGCCAGCCTCCTCTATCGCTTGCAAATGAAGCCTTAATGAGATCAAAGGAGCCCTCCAACTGCTCTGAGAACCAGAGACGTGGTATGTAGGACAGCCATATGAATTCTCCATTTCCTAACTTCTTGAATTCTTGATTGGATATTTCATGCTGATGCAGAGGACCCAAAGTAACTCGCTCTGTTTCCAAGAGACAAACAAGGTAGTGAGAAAAATCTGGATCAAATTTATCAGGAAAGGTAGTTGGATGCTCGGGGTCCGAAAAATGTACACAGAGTGCCAATCCTGTCCAATTATCATCACCAAATAGATTCGAAAGTGGTTGGATTTCCAGTGAAGGGCCACTAATGTGATGATTGAACCAGTCCACAATTTCAGTAAGAGGGAAACATGAGCTATATATCAAGCCCCTATCAAAGTCCTGTAAAATACATTATCATAATTCTGATGAGTGACGGAGACATTGAGAACGAAAGAGAAACCAACTAAGCTAATAGTTAATTAATTAATTAATTTCTTACCCGTCCACTTTTAATTTGGCAAATGGGTTCTTTCTTAACTGCATGAGTTGGAATTTCAGCTTTATCGGCCTGAAAGCCAGCTAGTTGCTCCATTTGGCGTATAGAATAACCTTCGTGAAAGTGAAATAGTCAATTATTGCTTTTAATCAACCAGCACCTCAACACTTTCAAAATTTAGTAGCACCAGTACTTTTGTCCAATATTTACCGCAAACATACCACAAAATGCAACAGGGTTAAATACCTTTCCTTCAACTATGAATTATATGTATAGGAAAATATTCTACTGGGCAATGAAAAAACAAACAAATAAAACTAAAATATAATCAGAAGACTAATTAGGAGGTTTAGGCGTTGGCTAATCAACTTGACATGGTAATTAATCTCTTTCTGGTTCATCCTTCACAAAGTAGCTCCTTGTTGTCTCATTAACTTTCTTCACTCATTATTCTTCTATATGTACAAACTACAGCAAGAAGTAACAAATTAAGAAGAGAATAGCATAAAAAGAGTCCCCCAGAACAATGATCTCCGCCTAATGGTATAACCAAAGAGATTAGTACTAAGAATTAAGAATTTGTTTACCTATAGCCATGCAGTGATTTATTGTCTCCTTAAGCTCTTTCTCATCATGTTTGTATAGAACACGAACACCACACTTGTGAGCCAAAAATCCTTGTCTATCGCTTGCAAACGAAGCCTCGATGAAACTGCAGTGCTTCAGCTGATCTGAAAACCAGTGACGAGGTATATAGGACAGCCATACAAACTGATTTCCAATATGTATCTTTTCCAATTCTTCAACGGTTATTTGAAAATGATGCGTAAAATTGAGATCAAAGTTACAAATAAGGTTATGAGGCATTTCTGGATCAAAGTCATCAACGTGGGTACTTGGTTGCTTGCCACCTGATGAAAAATATGCACAGAGAGCCACTCCTAGGCAATTATCATCACTATATAGATCTGTCGGTATCTCGGTTATCACTGAATGGCTACTACTATAATGATTGCTGAACCACTCTGGAATCTCAATAGGAGGGAAGCATGAGTTGTATATCATGTCTTGATCAAACCCCTGCAAAACAGAAATGAATTAACACACATGAATTAATTTATCAAATATTGGGATAGATTGAGAATGTGAAGGAAAAAAAAAAAAAAAATGTTGCAGCAATATACCATGGCAGTTTTTCCAAAGTTTTTTGGATCACTTTCACTGGCCATAAATTGACAGACGGGATCCAAATTGTCAAAGAACCCTGTAATGCATTTGGTTATTGATTGTCTGAATTCTTCCACATCCTGTTCGAACAAGAGTCGGACGCCAAGATTCTGTGTAAACAAGCCAGGGCACTCATTATAGATATCTATGACTATGTAGCTTTGCCCATGCAACTCTGCAAGCAGCAAAGAACTTGGTATATAGGTTAGCCAAATGAATCCACGTACACATGACCACTTGAATTTGTCTTTAGTTATTCGAAACATGGGGACAGGATTCAAACAACATCCTTCATCGGTATTCATATGACAGAGAAGTCTGAATGAGACTTGTGAATTGTCGTTGTCAAGGATGGCATTTGGATGCTCCTGAACTGAAAAAGCAACACATACAGCAATCCCTCTCCAATCTTTATCAGTTTTCAGATTTGGAGGTAATCCGATTCCCATTCTTCGCTCATTAACTTGATAATCTCCAAACCACTCCAGAATTTCCTTTCGAGGAAAGCATAAATTGTATGGCGAGAAAGGATCGAAAGGCTTCAAAAGAGAAATGATACGTCCTTTGAGGCTGAGAGTAATGAAGATGTGAAGGCAGAAGTGGCGTTTAAGGAAATAATCAAGATTACTTTTCCATCTTGTCAAATCATTTTCAAAGAGTGGAGTCTCCACCATTATCTGTAAATGAATTAAACCAAGCTTTGAATCTCTTGAACTACTTTCTTCAAACAGTTTGTAAGAAGATTCCATAAAGTCTTGTTTGGAGTGGAAAACAATTGGATCAAGTGGAATAGTAAGTTTATTATATGCAGTTGAAATCTCTTTGTCTACATCTTGAGTAATTAACACAAACATGTTCGTCTGCAAGGATTCGTCCTTCCTGCAACAAAAGTCCACACAACAGAAGATTAATTAGCTGATGAATTTTATGAATGCATGAATATATTGATAGCAAAAACAAATCTCCAGTTATAGGAATTAATTAAACCTTTGAGACGAATAACTAGAATGGACAGGCATTTCTTGTCTCCTTGTTTCAAGCTCTACAAACTGAAACGTATCAATGATATTTTCCACCAGCATTTCATATGCTTGGTAACATGATTGTTCATCAACTTGTTCATCAACTAGAGAGTTTAACCGACACTCGGTTATCAGTTCAATTACATTTCCCAAATCTTTCTCATATACTGCTCGAATCCCACACCTTTCGACTTCGACATTTGGGATGCTGGTCCTAAACAAGGCGCTTACTCCCCAACTTTGATTCAACTCTTGTTTGAAAAACACTCGCGGTACATGAAATAGAAGAAGTTGATGTGAATAAGGCATAATGGGGAGACCATCAAGCGTTGTTATATGTGAAATACTGCTTCCATGAGAATGCAAGTCGATGTGAAGCAAAGGCCGAGCAGTTTTTGAATCTGAATAATTCTTGAGAAAATCAGAAGGACTCATTTTGAGTGTAGCATATAGACTGAATCCTATCCATGACTTGTCATCAACTATGTTTGCAGGAAGATAGCAAACTACGTTGCGCCCCACACTTTGATGGAAAAACCAACCAGAGGCAAATCCTGTTGAAGGAAAACTGAATGGGATAGGCACGTTACGTGTATACAAGGATCCCTGTAAAGTGCATAAATTAGTGACCTGTTAACGATAAGAGAAAGATAAAGATATAGAACAGAGGCAAAGTAAGAAAGAGTAATCGATCACCTCAAAGAATATTCTTGAAAGTAAGTTTTGTAGAACTATTCTCAATTGGCTAGTAGGATGCAAGGTTCCGAAAACTTGATTTCTTGGACTTGGATCGGATCGAAGATCAAGGACATCACCGGATCTTTCCAATTCAGTTGCTTTTTCTAGTATATGCATATAATGCTTAATAGAGTTCATATTTAGGTGTTCATTAGATGTATCAACTAAATCTTGAGTAAACTTTGGCACATCTTTGTCATATATTACATGCAGCCCAAACTTCAGCACCTCCAAATCGGGTCTGTTTGTTGAAATTGAAGCTTTGATATGACTTGCTTTGTCCAACTGATTTGCAAACCTTGCCTTTGGTACATAGACACAAAGTCCATAAGACCCAACCAGGAAGCCATCAAAGCTTTCTAGCTCACACGGATTTTCAAGACAACCTTCATCAGTGTAAAACTCACAAAAAGTATTGTACCGACCAATATGAAAGTTTTCTTGTTTCTTGATTAGGAAAACAACAAACAGGGCAAATCCAATCCATGTTTGACTACTATTTTTGTCAGGTAGTCTGATTCTTAAAGAAGACCCTTTATTCCAGCGGCTGCACCAGTCTGGAATTCTTGCATAACGAAAACGAATTTGGAAGCGTCCTCCGTGATAAATTCGATCCTATTTAAACCAAAAAAAAAAAAAAAAAGGGTACAAAAACAATCATAAGGAAAATATTCAGTACTGATAAGGGAGATCATAGAGAGAAACAGAACAGATGTACCTGAATGAATTTAGGAAAGAGTGTGGGGATATGTTCTTCGGGCATTGGAAGAGGGTGGTGTGCAATACTTCTTTCGGCCTGGACTGATTTACGACAATCTATGAAACTGAATCCCTTGTCAGAAGGCCATATTATCATTTGATCATTCAGCATTGGACAATCACTTGCCCTCACTTCTTTTACGTTTAATGGAAGGTTTGTCAATGATTGAAGCTTGCTACAGTTATTCACATTGAGATATCTAAGCTTAGAAAGCTGAGAGATGCTATCTGGTAAGTTCGTGAAATTGTTTCCACCCAATTTTAAACTCTCGAGTAATGACAAACAACCAATGTCCTTAGGGATTTCTCCTTGTTCAAGATTGCATTCAGTTAGATCTAAATATGTCAAAGAGCTTAAACCAGAGAATGACTTAGGCAACTTGAAACTGATATTGGATTCTGATGAACATTGAGATGAGGATCCGTCTGCCACACCCCCACATTGGGAGAAACATAGTCTTTGAAGGTTCTTCAGAAGTACAATGGAGGAAGGTGCTTTCCTTATGGCAGTTCTACATGCATGAAGTTGCTCCAATTTTTCCAAGCTCCCAATGTTTACTGGCAGTTGGTTGATCATTGAGCAACCTCCAATGCTAAGTCCTTCCAAAGATGTCAAACTGCAAACCAAATCTGGAAGACTCAAAAGGTTCTTGCATTCTCTAAGATCCAACAACTTAAGGTTGCTTAAGCGCTCTACTGATGTTGGCAGCTCCTTTATAGCAGTCCCATCCAAAAAAAGTTGTATCAAACAATTCATATCTCCTACAATTTCTGGAAATCTATCAAGTTTTTTACATCCTGAAAGAATAAAAATCTCAAGGAATTTGAAGCAGATGCCTTGGGGAAAACTTTCAAGAGATTCACAACCTTTCAAGTTCAACAACTTGAGTCCACTGAGCTCTTTGAATGTTGGATGAATTTTAGATATCCTTTTACAACCTTCAAGAATCAACCTCTCAAGACTGGGGACTCTGCTGAAGTCAGGGGCTTCAACCAAGTACTCGCAATTGCTTAGATCGAGTAATATCAACTTCTCCAAAGAAAGCTATATATAAAAAGCAAAATAAACAAATAAATAAAAATGGAAGTTGAAAAAGGCATTTAATCTAATCAAACCTATGTAAGAAACATAAAAAGTAGATAATCTTACCGTAGTTTCCTGATCCCACAGCCGTTCAATACGGCTGTTGGACATGTTGAGTTCAACAAGATTTTTTGGTTGAAAACTTGATGGCATATAGATGAGAGGATATTGATGCCATTCCAAAACACGTAACTCATTTGAAAGGTATCCACATTCAGAAAAGTCAAGCACATTATAAATCTTCAATAGTCGTAGCTTTCTCATTTCTAACATCTTTTTCTCCTCATTCATGCATAGTTCTTCATTTTTAGGCAAACTAAGGAATATGCCTTCAACAACTTGTGTTCCCTATAATAACATGAATGGAAGAGGCTGACCCAAAATAGATAGTATAAATATAAACATATAAAACAAAAGCCTATATATTTTATTCACATTTATTGATATAGTGATAACGGTGATGTAGCAAGAGCTAAAGGTTAAGGTGTCACCCATAGGGCATGCCACGTCACCATGCCTCTAGAGTTTCAATCTACGTGTCTATGTGTGTTACATTCATATTTTTGTAAGATCCAAAAATATTTAAATTGATAAAATGAAGTGAACTATGATATGAATATTTATACAGAGACGACATTCTAGCTGGTTTATATATTTCAGTTAGACAGTTTACCTTATAGTTTTCAAGTACATCGCGTGCATCCTTATGATTCCAGAGCCTGCTGCGTTTGCCCAACATGTCTATGGATTCTTGACGAACAATCTCATGACCAAATTCTTGTACCAAATCATGCATCCAAAGCTTGTCACTTGCAATAGTTATAAAGCATTTTTCTAGAAGCACTCTTACACCAATCGCCGGATAAAACTTACAACTATCTAATATCTTTTTCACACGATATATATCCTCTCCTTTGAAGAAACATGCTATGTCCAAAAATATTTTTTTCTGCCATTTATCTAATCCATTATAACTTACTTGTAGGGCACGATGAATTGGTTCATCATCAGGATGTTCCTTCAGTTCAGCCAGTATCTTTGACCACTCACCTACAGTTTTCCCTTTTAAGTGGGGACTCAAAACTTCAAGAGTTAAAGGATGACCATTTGCATATTCTATGACCTGGATGGACAACTCTCTATACTCGTCTAAAACAGTATCGTTTTTGTCAAAGGCTCTCTGATGCAAGACTTGAAGAGCTTCATCATCATTTAGCTTATCAGCCTCACATATGTAGTCATGTCCATAATTATTCATCACCAAATGGTTATCTCTAGTTGTCACAATGACTCTACTCCCTCGACCAAGCCAGTCATAGTGACTTTTCCAACTTCCAACCAAATCTTCTATTTGCTTCGGTTTGTCAACATCATCTAGAATGATAAGCACTTTTTTGGAACGCAATCTTTGGCTTAATATATTGGTTACCATGTGATCATCATGTATGCCTTCATCATCATTGAATAAGATTTTTTGAAGGTGCTTTTGTAAGTGAACCATGCCATACTTTGCATATTCCTCTCTCACATTGCCAATGAAAGCACTAGCTTCAAATTTGTCGTACATGCTTTGATAAAATCCACGGGCTATAGTTGTTTTACCAATACCTGCCATGCCCCATACACCTATGGTACAAACATCATCCGACGGACATTTGTCCAATAGCGACTGAATTTTCTTTATACGTGAATTCAGGCCAACAAAGTCCTTTGAGGCTATTTGATATAGTTTTTTGAAAATTTCATTAACAATTTCCTCTATAACAACCGAATCACGCCTGGATACAAAACCAAAATGTATATAAAAAGTTTATGGTCAGCAACGTCGTATCTGTAAAACAAAGAAGAAAACTATAAATGCAACATAAACCATATCCATTCACATTTTCCCAAAACCAATGAAGGGTTGCCTTCATTCTTTCTTTTTGCTTTTATTCTATATTTATTTTTCTTCAATAAATGGTGGGATTATTTAGGTGATTATGGTCACACTACAAATACTAATACACTATAATTTTATTGGTTTTTTTATATTCCAAAAATACCTATTAATAAAAGGTTACAATCACCTTTAAGCATTTAAACAAAATAAAAATCAAATATTACATTGTGTTTTACGTTTTTGGAAAAACTGTGAACCCCAGTAATGGAGTTTTCATTATGAATGGAAAAGATAGAAAATTAAATTCATCCAATATCATGAAGATCTAAAAGTAAAAATTAAATTAATGTTACCGAGGGGAACTCATGGGAAGTAGGAAATCTGAAAACCAATAGAGATGAAAATTATTTGACTACGGTATTAAATATGCAGCTAATGCACATTATATATGATTTGGAACAAATAAGCAAAGAAGGAACGAATTAAAAAGGTCTATATTAATACATAAGTCCTTCGATCCACAACAAAAATTTACCTCCACCATGAAGAAAAAGTTTTTTAGCCCCTTTGCAGTTTAGTTCATGAAAATTGGACAAATAAGGACTTGAAATTCAATTAGAGGAAAAAAAAAAAAAAAAAAAAAAAAAAAAAACTTTTCGATTTTGCGGAACACATGGGATTCCAGACGTAGAAGAAAACCCAATACTTGTTTTGATCTAACCTTCAATTTCTTTAGATGCATATCAAAAATAAATAAAGAAAATAAAATGTGTTTATTTCTTTGAAAGTTTGAATGTGTATAATTAGGGAAACGTTCATATATCTTTGGGAAATCTGGAAGTTTTCAAAAATTGGGGTTGTAGTGAATTTATATTTATTTTATTTTTCTAAGGGTAAAATAGATATATATTATTAGTGTAGCAAAAACAAAATTTAATATGGCTGTATAGAATGTGCATGTATCAATTTGTTTAGTATGAATAGAACCACATGATTATTTAATATCTCCGATAATTTGTTTAGTCTGAATAGAACCACATGATTATTTAATATCTTCGAAGAGACAGACATGAGTGTTTAACATGTAAAGTTACATTAATACCCTTGTCAGTGAATTTAAAAATAAACCAGTCAAATATAAGACGTAAAGGTGTGCATTTTAATCGGAATGTTAAAATCGACCCACTGAATTGAAAACTAATCGCGATTAATTGGTTAACCGAACCAGAAAAAGAGGAGGTGGTCACTACGGGAATTCGTTTTGGTAAATAGACAGTTTATCGAAACCGACCAAATAATTTTATTAATAAATTTTTTATATATTTCTTATATAAGCTTAATTGTTTTTCATAACATTTTTATATATATTTAATCTTATTTTATAAATAATATTCAAAAGCCCCAAAAAGCAACCAAAAAAATTTTAAAAAAAATCAAACAAATTAAAAATAAAACAAAACCCAAATAAATTGATTTTTTTTTTTTTTTTTTTTTGGTTTGGTTGCGTATTGACCATTACTTTGTCGAATTCAATTGGTTTTCATAATCCCAAAAATACATTTCGATAATTATATCTGATCAACCAGCCATTTTTATTCATTGATCGAACTGAACGATAAACACAAACTAGTAAAATGGTTTGGATAACAATATTAGAAAAAAAAAAAGTTAAAATGAAATATATATATATATATATAAATACAACTATGATACAGTGGACTTACACAACCATATTATCATAAATATCATTTAGGTAAAAGCTTATCATAAGTGTACGGATACTATAGTAAAATTATATATATAAATTTGTGTATATATATATATATATATATATACATGTAGAAATTATGTTCTCTACCAAAAGGTGGGCGACAAGCATTTATCTTCATCTTATCTATATAGTTACATGCAATTAAATCACAATTACATGTAATCGCACATAATTGAATAGTCATCCGTTACCAAAAGGTGGTGGCATCGACTATATTAACAAAATCATATATATCGATATATATATATATATATATATATTTGGTAGTATTTCCACAATGGACGTGGTTAACAGTCAATCATAACCATTTGATTGTCATACTTGTATATAACTAATTAAACTCAAGACGACTTTGCCCGTCCCATCAAAAATTGAGCAACCTCATCCATAATGGTAAAATTTATATGTACATATAAATAATTATGCTCCTATTAAAATGTTCTATATTTACAATTAGAATCTTTATTATTAATCTTTAAACTGATTTATGAATTAAGATTTAAAAATATAATTTTGGACTATATGAATCTAGAGATATACTAAATTCTAAGAAGATAAAATGAATCCTAATTGATTTAAATGTGAAAATTCTTATGTATGTGTATATATATATATATATATAAAACTGATCTATTCAAAACGATCTCCAGCTTATTTTGAAAGATATGGAGACATTGACAAATAAAATGGGTCCCTCATTGATTGATCCATTTAGTTTTAAATGTTAGTCCTTCAAAAAAATATTTATTTTTTAATACTAAAAATCTAATATAAAAAATTGAACATTTATCGATAAACATTTAAATTTATAAAGGTTTATAAGAGTCCTATTTTTAATATTTACATCAACATGTCTCCTGTTATAAGTTAAAGATAGTTTCCATAAACAATGTTTTAAAAGGACATCTGAAGCTACGCCGGGGACTTCACTCAAGCCTAAAGAGTCCTCAAGGTGAGCCACACCAAAAATGCCTTTAAGGCTTAAAATTTGGAACATTGCACTTGTGAAGTCAAATTAGAATTTTTTAATATTATAATTTAATTCCTAAAAAGCATATGCACCCTAACGCTATAAGATTTACGTCTTATCTCCTAACCATTATTTAGATATATTTTATTATTTAAAACTTAAAAGTGTATGTTGTATGGTATATTTATTTATAATTTATTAATTTCTATTTATGTAAACTTTAATTGGTTTATTTTGTAGTTTAAAAATTATTTTTATTTTTTTATTTTTATATCAATTTAAATATATATTTAATTTTTTTTAATATTATAATTTAATTCTTAAAAAGCATATAGACCCTAACACCCTAAGGTTTACGTCTCATCTCATCGCAGTTAAAATGCACCTTTTAAATCATGAGCTGTTCTTATATATATATATATATATATATATACTGAGAATTTAATTCTCAAAACTTCTGTAAAGTGTGTTTGTTGGTTTGAAATTGTGACAGAACAAAGAAGAGTAGGAGCCGAGTAGAAGCTGCAGTTTGATGGTTGTTGGTTTTTTGGTAGAACGGCATCGTTTATGTTTATGAATTTCTGTTAGATTGCCACATCAGCAGAAGGACTAGGCTTGTTTAAGAAATGCTATGCTGTTTTGCATCTCATATCATTTTGATGAATCTGGTTGAAGTGGTGTCGTTTAGCAAAGATGGAATATCAAAAAGGCTTTGTTTCATTTAAAGAAAACGGTGCGATTTAAAGGGAAAGAGAGAGGACACCACCAGATTGAATAGGAATGGTCTTCTTCAAGCATAAAAGAACAAAGGAGCTGGTTGTCTTCTTTGTGGTTTCTAGAGAGAGAAAGTTCTAAATCAACTTTAGAGAGAGAAATTCCAAAATTCTTCGTAAGAGTTTTCTATACCTTGTATCTCTATGTGAGATTGAGTCTTTTTTTTTGGTGAAACACATAAGTGAGGGTATAATTGGGCTTTGGGATTGGTTTATGGGTTTCTTGTGTGAGACCAGTATTGTTAATCTGAATTGAGCTTGTAAACACATACTTTTGTATAGAGCAGAAGCTTCACACCAAAACACGAGAACGTAGGTCAATTTCGACTGAACTTATAAATTTTCTGTGTTGATTTGTAGTTTTAGATTCTTGGATTTTGTTCTTAGAATACATAACATATATATATATATATATATATATATATTAATGAACACTATTAACAAAAAACCAACTATTTAAGAATAAATTCTCATTTCAAAAAAATTAATTAAGAAGTTAGTATTAAAATGGAGAATTACATACCTGCCGTCTGCTTTCAATTCCCAGCATGGATGAATATTGGCCACCAGAGACAGAGCCTCCCTCCATCGGTTAACCCTATTCACATCTTGGTCTTTATGCTTATGGGTAAAGGGCTCCCCAAATGTCCCAGTCTGATTTCTCACATGGTTTGGTTCAACATGGTAGAAAACCGGAATAATAGTCTGTCCCCGAACTCGATGGCATTTAACAATCTCTGCAACTTCGTCCAAGCACCATGATGAAGTAGCATATTTCTCTGAAAGGACGATGATTGCAAATCTTGACTCTTCAATTCCTTTCAAGAGTGCTGGTGAAATGGCTTCTCCCCTCACAAGGCCTTCAGTATCCCTGAAGGTGTCAATTGCTTTCCCATCCAAAGCATGGTACAGATGGTCTGTGAATCCTGTACGGGTGTCCTCACCTCTGAAACTCAGGAACACATCATGTTTCCATGGTGATGATGAAGATGATGATTCTAAACATTTTCCTGTGCTGGTCATACTGAGAGAGCTAGAGCTAGCTGCCTTGGAAAAACATTGTTAATCATATGAATGAATGAATGGATGGATGGTTGCTGATTATATATATATATATATGTATATATATAATATGAATAGACTCCAATGAAGTGCGTTTTATTTTTCTAATCCTTCACGACTGTGAATTACCATTTATTCCAGTTGAACAAAACGTATTTTTAATATTAAAAATTCAATTATTTTTTTTATAGAAAACAAAAATATTTAATCTATCAAGTAGAATATATTCATAAATTTCATTAAATTTTTTTAAATATAATATATTTGATGGAGAATGTCTAATCAATAAAATATCCAAACCTTAAACCCACTTATTAAAAAAGTTTATAGAAAATATGATTAATGTTGGAGCCTTGGAGGAGACTTAGATCTGTTTTGTTAAGTAAAATTATGTTTAATAAAAAATGTTATATGACAAATATACATATTTTGCCCCTCAACTGTACATTCAAGATTAGAGAAAAGAAATGTTGCTCTGCCACTTTTTTTTTTCTTTTTTTTTTTGCCCATGCCCAAGCCTCATTAATTTGTCTAAAAAGCCTTATATCAGTGAAAAAAATGCTCCCATATGTATATATATATATATATATATATGGCACTTCACTATTTTCTTCTCAAGTAATATGGAATTGCTCTCGTATTTTGTTCCATTTTGGTCTTGTATCATACTAGGCTCAAAAAGTCTTACAATCCATTTCTATTAGGATCTAACTTCTTACCGATACATTTTTAATTGAATTTAAACTCTAATACCATTTTATATAGATTTTTATTTTAAATAAAAATTTTATCAAATTTTTATTATTGATTTACTAACTTTTTTTTTTAATAATTATTGATTAACTAACTAGTTTTCATAAAGACACTTGAACGGAATTTGTCATGGGCTCTAAGGTCATGCAACATGTTGTGAAAAAAAGAAAAAAAAAAGAAAAAAAAGAAAAAACTTCTTGCAACATGTTGCGTGATGTTGGAGTTCATACCAATTTCATCAGGATGCCCTAATAAGATGTTCTAATGAAAGTCGGACTGTTAGATTAACTATACTTATGTTCCGTCTAGTTTTCACCCGATGTTTATTGAATGCTTCAACTTTTAATTTTTTTCAATTGAGTGACTTAATTTTCATTTTGATTTCAACCTTGGTCTTCATGTTCTTTTTTTTTTTTTTTTAATTTGAGATCCTCGACTTTATTTTTATTTCATTTTGGAATTGTACATTTAACTTATTTAGTTAGTTTATTTAAATCTTAATTATTTATTTAGATTTTAATATTTTACATCAATAATATTTTTTAAATATAATAAGATACTTATTTTTTATCGAAATTTTTATTAATTTTTTTATTCATATCGAAAGGAAAATTAAAATTGTGAACCTTATTTGAAAAAAATATATATATATATATATATATATATATATATAATAGTACATGGAGTTTAAATTGAAACCAAAATAAAAAGTAGAAACACTTAATTGAAAATTTTGAAACGTAAGATACCCAATTGAAATCAAAGGCAAACTACAGGATTCGAAATATAGTTAACCTTCTATTATTTAAGATACTTTATTTAAATCTTAATTATTGGTGGTATGTAAAGTTCAAAATAATACAATTTCTCTTAAAGCATATTCTTTACATTTTAGTATGATTTTATATTACCAAAGGAATCAAACTGATCGTCAAATTAAACAACATTTGAAATCAAATTACAAATAATAAATTTAGTTGTACTTTTTAAAAAAAAAATTTTGATGTTGGTGCAAAAAGCCAATTTACGTAATATCCAAATACATATATTATTAGATGCATACTCCAACGATATATATATATATATATATATATATTTTATAGCTTGCATCCCAAGTTCATTGAACCCAAATCTACTGAGCGCCCGCCCATATGTCAATTAGTATTGGGTCCAACAGCATTGAAAGAGGAGAAAATAAAAGATTAAAAAAATAATAATGGTGCAGACAACCTATGTATGATTGTTATGGTATAGTTTTTTTTTTTTTTTTCATATTTTTTATGGTACAGTTTAAGTGGTAAGATTTTGTCTATCATGTGCCTAACACCAAAGTCATGGTTACCACACCATAATGCTAACACTTTATGTACATTTAATAATATTTTGAGAAACCTCAAATGGTATTTGTTGGCAGCTCGAATAAATTACATGTCATTTTGATCCACCCTACGAGGTTGCCTCCTCCGTCACAGACACAATAAAATCAAAGTGCACCCCAAAAAAAAAAATAATAAAAAAAAAAATCTAACCATTGTACGTACCCAGCTGGTGCGACCTCAGAATAATTGACCAACATGTGTAAAATTGACAGATTTAATATTTATTTATTTTTTTCTTCTTCCAACGCATGTCTTGTCTCGTCTTTTGCCCTTTCTTATCCTTTTCGCCTCCCTCTTCCCTCTGCAGATCATTAACCAACAGATCCAACGGATCTCTTCAGTGTCTACTTTTTTAAGCTCCTTTTTAATCGCTGTTAGCGACGATCAAATATTTTAAGCTATTATAAAACGAAACAAATGAAAATTGCTAAATATGCAAAAATAATCCAGTGGGTATGAAGGGAAATATCGATACTCTAGCCAGTGGATTGGTCTCGGTACGGGAGGAAAGAAAGAGCTTTCATTTTTGAATCAGTAATCTGAGGCCGGCTCAAAATAATCCCCAATATGTAAATAACCCGGCGAATGTAGATAGAGACACACATAAACAGATTGGAGAACGAAAATAAAAGGTTATTGATGAGAAGTTGGGAAAATAATATATATATATATATATATATATCAACGATTTTTTTTTTTTGGTTCCCTCAGCAATCAATGTGGCTGGAACTCAGACTTGGCCATAGTGGAACAAAAATTGTATGATTTCGGAACCTCCTGGTCTAGACATTAAAAAAAAAAATCATATCAGATGAGTCTTACGTACGGAACCCATATATTTCTATCTTTGGGGAACACACATTCCGTATCTATTCGTGTATACAACTCTAAAATTTAAATTAAATACAAAAACTCTTCGAGGTTTCATGAACTTTATCTACACCTCAATCATCTATACTTAGTTTGAAACTTGTTGTTTTCTAGATTAAATTATTTTTATATTTTTAATAAAATAAAATAAATATTTTTTTAATTATTTTTAGTTATATATATTTAATAAATGATTTTAAACAATTGAAAAAACTCAAATGATTTTGAAATAATTTTTTAGATAAATATAACTAAATAAATTAAAATAGTAATACTTGTTTTTAAAGAAAGTAATAATATACATAAAAATGAAATATATATATATATATATATATATATATATACATATGCCTAGAAACAGATTCAAAGGGAGACTCGTAGAATAAAAACGGAACGAAATTGAGAAATTTTAGTTTCCCTTTGAGCTGCGTATATTACTTGATTGGTCCAGAAATTCAAAATCCCATCTCAACTGTTATTACACTAAATTGGAAGACCAAAATTAGATTATTTTTCATTTCACAATAATTTATGAGCAAGCAAACTTCACCTCAAACAAAAAAACTGAACTTTTTTGGTGGGTCAATCATCCAATATATCTGCTTCCGGCAACCAGTTCAAATCATGAATTTTACTTGCTTTCAAGAGTTAGATACCCAAAATTTTCGGTCTACACACAATAATTTTCCTACACTTTATCAGCACCCAAACATCAACTAATTTCTAGCTGCGAAAAACAAACAAATAAACAGAAAGGCAACTACCAGCAAAAATAATAATAATAATAAGGCAAACACGACAAAGTCCAATGAGCATAAATACAAGTTGCACCTATGAAATCCATTTTTGGTGGCCTTCTTGAAGTATATCTCTAGAAAAGGAGCAGACAGCTGTTGGGGTTTGAAAATGGCCAATCAGAAACGAAAGACATGAAAAAAGATCGGAAGCAAAAATAAAACTAAAAAATAGCCAACAAGGTGCTAATTGAAATTGGTAGAAAACTGTAATTCCAAGGCTTTTACCTAACCAAATATTAGAAATTCAAATTAGAATAACTTTTATTTAAATAGAAAATACCTATTAATGTTTTATTCAATTTGAAATAACTTTTATTGAAAAGGAAAATACTTATTAATGTTTTGTTCCTCTAATACTGGTTTTTTTGGGTATAAGATACCACGTGTCAAAGATTAAAAACTAAATAAATAAAAGTTTTGGCAAAAGTCAGGAAAAAGGAAAGACAAAACAAATAATAATAATAAATTTGCACGTTTCCCAAATCTAAAATTAATAAAGTTCATATTCTTTTATAATGTGTAAATACTTTTTGACTTTTTAGCAGACAAGCCTCACCAAATGCTTCAAATGGCACGGGGTATAGATGCAATTTACAAAATTTGAGGGAAGTTTTTGTATTTGAACTAAACCTTAAATGGTGTAGAGAAAATATTCCCATACAAGATTATGAACCCTTCTGTTGACGTCAGATCCGTCTCAATCTTATTCAAAACCAGATACATTTTCTCCTGCAGCCGCTGAGGTCTGCATTTATTTCAAGACCCTTTGTGAATTTGAAAGTATCAATTATATTTTTTTAAAAAAAGGTATGAATGATAAAGATTAATAAAGGATGTGAATGTGTATTAACAAACTTAATGGAGGTAGAAATTTTTTCTTTTCATATAGCCTTTGGAGAGGTGTATAGAATTTTTGAAAGGAAAAAGGGTTAAATTGAATTTAGGTCAAATTTTTATCAAAAAAATGAAACTAAATGATACTAAAAGCCAAAAATTTATAGTTAGTTTTAAGGTTGAGAAATTTTTATGGTTGCCTTCTCAAAATCATTAATCTTCGGTGTAATCTGTTAAAATTGTAGAATTAATGGCTATTGTTGAAGGTTTATTTTTTTGTCTTGAAATTCATGTGGACCTTTTACCTAGTGATTCACAACTAGCCATTAAGTATTAAGTTGGTTCTTGATTGTGAGATAATTTTATTTGCGTGAAAATTAATTTTTGGCCAAGAAAATTAAATCTCTGTTAGGGAGGTTGGGCAGTCTACTTATAAAGTTGCTCATTCTTTTGTTCATTATACTCTTTTTAGGTTATTTTGAATCATGGTTCGAAAAGCTCCTGATCAACTTCTCAAATTAATTGATTCAAATATATGTAATTTGATTCAAAGTTAATAATTTTTTTTCTTTCTTTGTCCAAAAAAAGAAGTTATTAAAAGAAAAAGAAAAAGAAAATTTGACGAAACAGATAAAAGGAATGGAAACTCTTATTATATTTTATAAATATGTATTTTTGACATTTTTTCAATTGACGTTCTCAATTTAAAATTTGATTTTATTGCAGGACAATTGGACAATAACTGACGCTGTTTTGAAACTTGGATAAAACTAGAAACCTCAAAAAAAAAAAAAAAAAAAAAGGTATAATTAATCGAAAATTTTCCTCCCACCCTAATTATAGAGAAAAAATAAATAAAAAATGTATGTTTTATTAGATTACCATTAATTTCAAAAATTTGAATTATTAGAAATTATATTTATTATATATATCAAATTATATCAACACTCTACCTCATTTCTGGGCCATCATACTAAACGTTAATTCTTAATTGGGTGTTTGTATGATATATACCTAAGTGTCTAAGAACTTGAATTTTGATACAATGCCACCACTAATGCCAAAGAATGAATTATTAAAAAGTAGTTATATTATATATTTCAAGTTATTCCTTGCCACCACTAATGCCAAAGAATGAATTATTAAAAAGTAGTTATATTATATATTTCAAGTTATTCCTTCATATCCATTAAAAGTAGTTATATTATATATTTCAAGTTATTCCTCCATATCCATTAAAATATTAAGTGTTTTTAATTAGACCATTATGATAAGTGTTAATTCTTTTAATATGATGTTAGTATGATTTGAACCTTAGTATTTAAGAATTTGAATACCAATATAATGTAATCTCATTCCAAAAATTTAAACTGTAAAAAAGATTGTGTGTATCAAGTTATTCCTCTTATATGCAAATATATATATATATATATTATGTATAGTTTGGTTACCATAAGGATATATGATGGTAGAATTTCTTTGTGTATATATATATAAATATAATTTTAATCATTATTTCAATGTCGTATACTTGAAAAGAAACATCCAATTGGCCACCAAATGGAAACAAAAAGATATAGACAAGAATTGTAAAAGTATATAGTTTTTTTATTGTTTTTCCCATTTTCAAATCCCAAACTCCAATATAAAATATATATATGTATATATATATATTAATCTTGATTAGACAAAGCAATCTGCATGTCTTAACGAATCAAACAAATATATATATATATATATATATATAACGATGTAACAAATTACAATTTTTTCCACGAATTATCAAAAAAAAAAAAGAGCTATTTTTTAATTATTATTTCATTGTCGTATGCTTGAAAAGAAACATCCAATTGGCTATCAAATGGAAACAAAGATAAGGAGAAGAATTGTAAAATATATAGTTTTTTATTGTTTTTCCCATTTTCAAATCCCAAACTCCAATATCAAAAAATATATATATATTAATTCTTGATTAGACAAAGCAATACGCATGTCTCTTAACGAATCAAACAAATATATATATATATATATATAAACGATATAGCAAATTACAAAAAAATAATATTTATAACTATTAAATTTATATATTTTTATATTTTAAAAAATATATATATATATATAATTATTCTTTATAATTTTTTTTTATAATATTCCAATTCTAAAAGACATAAAAGATTGTAAAACGGCAAAGTTAAATCTTAAATTTTAAAATTGTTTTATAATTATATTATTATTTTAATTATTATAAAATTATTAAATAAATAAAATAATTTATATTTTAAATATCAGTATATATATATTTATAAAAATTTATATTATTTTTATATGTACAATAAATATAAATTAGTATATAATTGATTATAATATATTTATAAAAATTTATATTTTTTAAGTTTTCAACAACATATTAATTTCAAAATATATATATTATAAATTTATAAATATTTAATAATTTTTAAATTAATACATATTTTAACTATTATTATAATTTAATTTTTGTTTAATATCATTTTTTTAGATTAAATTTTCTTTTTAACTCCTTAATCATTATACATCATGTTTTCTTTTTTTTTTTTTAAATAATTTTAAAAAGTTTTCATTTTTAACAATATTTTTTATTTTTAATTTTTTATAAATTATTTTTTAATATTTTTTAAAAAATATTTAAACAAAAAAGCTGATACCTTTTAACAGTTAGGTGCTCATTACACGGTCAACACAGCTTTAATCATTTTTTTTTATTTTTTTATTTTACTATTACACAAAGTGTTATTTGAAAGCATTACATCTAGACGCACTAAGAAAATACTTTTTCTCATCTTTTCTACACACACACATATATATATATATATACACACACACACGCGCGCGCGTAGAGTATGTTTGTTATAATGGTACTACAGGCTTTTTCTTCTTGTTTTTTGGCCTATATATATATATACACGTAGAGATATACCTTTTGTTTAGGACTCAGTCGGTGGATAAATTGTCGGTGGGCCCCACCAATTGTTTTTTTATTTTTAAAGAGGGTAGCACAAATTGACGAGGGTATTGAAAATTTGATCCACGTCTAATATGCGGGCACTGCCTTTTTGTGCGAAGAGGGAACACGAATCCCGGGAGCATAAAAATTTGCCCCTTCACTGAAGCCCCAAAACAGTGCTCTATTCATCAAAAAAAAAAAAAAAAAAAAAAAAAAGGTTTTTTTTCTCGGTTAAGGGAAACATAAGAGAAGGCAGGCAGAGTAGGTGCCGACCGAGAACAAAAAAATAAAAGAATTTTTTGTCCACCAATTAACAATAAAAAAAAAGTTATTTTATTATTATTTCATTGCCGTATATTTTGAGAAGACATCTAATTCTCTACTAAATAGAAACAGAAAGACAATATTGTAAAATGGTATATTTCATTGCACATGAAAGGTTATTTTAATTACAATTAGATACATATAAATATAAAGTTTGTAATAAAAAAAAATTTCAAAGATATACAGCATAATATAACATTGTAAATTATATAATTTTTTTTTGGTATTTCTTAGTTTCGAATCCCATGCTCGAATATCAAAATATATATATATATATAATATAAATTACTGAATAGAAAAAGCAATTTGCACATATATATATATATATATATATATACACACACATAATCAAACTAAAAGTTATTTTATTTTATTAAATTAAAATTTATCTTTAATGATTATAAAATTATATTAAAAATTTAAAAATGTATATATACATATATATACTATTAATTACTGAATAGAAAAAGCAATTTGCACGTATCATTGAATCATAGGATTATATATATTTATATATATATACACATAATCAAAATAAAATTTATTTTATTAAATTAAATTAAAATTTATCTTTAATGATTCTAAAATCATATTAAAAATTTAAAATTTTAAAAAATTATTAAAATAAATTTAATAATATTAAAATTTTATTTAGAAAAATAAATTTTATGTAATTTAATTAATAAATATAATTTTAATTTTAATTTTTAAATTAATATAATATTAAAAATTAAAAACCTGGTATTAATCTTTAATACTTTATTTAGACCGTAATGTATATTTTTATATATACGGAAATTCTATGGTGAGGACGGTCCGTATGAGGACCGCAGTATTAGTGACGATTTTTCATAGTATTAACGATGGTTTTTTAGAAAATCGTTACCAATACTATGAAAAATCGTCACCAATACTATGATCGTATGAGGACCGTCCGCACCATAAACGGGCTGTTTATATATATATATATATATATATATATATAGAGGAAGTGGTTACTATCAGGTCCGACCGTATATATATAGGAAGTGGTTACTATCAGGTCCGACCGTATAATATATTTGCGGACAAAAACATGCTAAAATCCATAGCCATTGTATTGTCACACTTGGCACGGACAGATGAGATTGAAATGCAACTCACGTGTGAAAATTTGGCCCAAATCTCCCTTCCTGCCTCGGTCGGCCGCTGCCAAAATTCCCCCAAATCCAACCCTACCAAAATTTCCTCTTCTCCTCCCAATCTACCTTCCTCTTCTACTCTTCTACCAAAGTTCTTGTCTGTCCTAGTTAGAGTTGATTTTTTTTATTTTTTTTTTATTATTATTATGTATAATTTAAAATCATTGAGTATGTTTTCTTTCCCATCCAGGACTCTGCATTTATCAACCCAAAATCCATAATGGACGCCGGCAATGAAGGTGATGATGGCGACGACGAGAATGGGCACAGGCGATCTTCCCGAAAAATGACTTCATTTGGGTTCGACGCAAGACAAACTTGAAGATCGCCCATGAATATAAACCCAATTGCTAGAAACTAGAATATAGCGTTAGAATAAAGCTACCAAGAAACCCAAAAAATAAATGCCAAATAATACAGAGAAATTGAGATGGGGAAGAAGAAAGGTTATGGCTTTAGGAATGGAATTGGGGGAAAATCCATGTATAGTATGAGAAAATAAGTTTCTGGTCTCAGAATTTTTTTTTTTCCCTTCATTTTCTCACGCAAAAACCCACCAAGGCTTGGGGCTTGCTGGAACGGTGGGAATCGTGATCTTGAAGCTTGTTGAAGCAGGGTATTTGGAAGCCCAAATGGTGGATGGTTCTTTTTTGGAAGGGAAATTATGAATGTAATCTACACCTTTGATATTAATCGGAAGGCCAGGATTAAAAGTATATTTTTGGATCGTATATAAAACTGTCAGAACCGACTTTATTGTAGCCCCTCACTATATATATATAAAAAATATGTTTTTGATAGATCTTTACTAACATGCCTTTATCAGTTTTTAAAGCTTTCTCAGCAAAAGATTAAAAGAACACTAAGAGGAAGAAAAAGATTTGAAGATGCGAACTCTCCTATTATATCTTATAGATCTATATTTTTGACATTTTTTCTTAATTGAAGGTTTCAATTTAAATTTTGATTTTAATGCAGGACAAATGGACAATAAAATTATTGATAACTTGGTTAATTTAACAAGTCTTTTCCCCCCACCAAAAAAACAATAAATAAAAATGCAACACTTTGGGGGGCCTGTAATAAACCTTGGACCAAAATATAAGATTCATTACGAAACTTGGAGTAACTAGAGAGCTCAGGCCCTATGAAGACAGTTTAGTAATATTGTTCACAATCTCCTACATGTCAAGTTTTGAGATTAAATCACCCAATAGTTTTAAAAAATATAATAATAAAAAAGAGCCCAAAAAAAGCATAATTAGCTCAAAAATTTTCCCCCAGTCTATTATCCCCACACACAAAAAAAAAAAAAAAAAAAAAAAAAAAGAGAAATGAGAGAGGTAAGGTTGTATTCAACTTTCAACAAATTTTTTTACCAAATACAGCTTGCTTATTTAAAAGCCATTTTAGTCATTTTTAAATTGCTTCGAAAGTAATGCTTAATAACAAGAAGTTGACGATCGATTAAAATTCAGGTTGACGATGGATTAAAATTCAGCCCCCACTTCACCGACAAAAACCAACCAAAACAGATGTTTTTATTTAATTATTTCTTCCCCTGCTTATTTGTCCAGGACTTTCTTATCAATCAATTAGGATACGTAGTGTTATTTTCTAAAACTACTCCATGTCTGAGACCTTAATTTATATTTTTACCAAAAAGAATACCCTAATTTATATATATATATATTCACAGTTTCATATTCATCCATAAATTCCTCACAAATACGTGTAATAATTTGCAGCTATAGAATTAACAAATACTCTTAAAACTCTTTAAATATATTACATTATTTTGTTTCAAAAAATCAACTTTTAAAAAATAACTTCAAAAGAGTTTCTATTTCAACCTTTTAAAATAAAAAGTTGAAGTTAAATTCATTTTTTATTTCAAAATTTTATTGATATAATTTAATACAATATTTATTTCTATGCAAGTATTATAATATTTAATATATAATTTATATAAAAAGAAAAAGAAGTTGTAAATAAAGTAATGAATATTATAGAGAAAATAACGATAAAGAACAAATTAAAAATGCTGTTGAGGAGTTTTTTAAAAATTTACTCTTTATTTTTAGAAAACCTCTATAAAATAATAGAAGTTAGATCAAATCTATTCTTAATAATAGCACAACGTTGTTCCGAATTACCAAAATTTTAAAAAGGAAAAATAAAAATAAAAATTCAGATATATAATGTATTAATTGCATTCTTCGTCTTCGTCCTCGTGTTCAACTTCCTTCAGCATAGCTATTTTGTCGAACCATTCTTCTAGTGATCTCCCACGTAGGAAGTTACCAAGATTTACAAGAGTTAAAGGATTACCATCAGCAATTTCTACGACATTGTTGCACACCTCTTTGTACCCATCCAAAATATAGTTATCTGCAAATGCTCTCATACCTAACACTTGAAGAGCTTCATCATCGGTTAATTTATCAACTTTATAAATGTACTTCTTTCCAAATTGGTTTAATAAGCCTTCATTTTCACTTGTTACAATTACTCTGCTACCTGGACCTAACCAATTTTCAACTTTCCAATTTCCAACTAAATCTTGTATTTGTTTGGAGGAATCGACGTCATCGAGAACAATAAGCACCCTTTTAGAATGCAGTCTTCTCCTTAATAGATTCTTTCCCGGACCATCATTCCGTACATAACCTTGAATCTTGAAGTGCTCTTTATAAAGACGCTTTTGTAAGTGAACTGTACCATTTTTTTGGCATTCCTCTGATACGTTGGCAATGAAAGCAGTATATCCAGCATCAAATTTGTGTTTGACCCTTTCAAAAACTTGATGAGCAAGAGTTGTCTTACCAATTCCTTGTGAACCAAATATCCCAATTATGCGAACATCATCCAATTCTATATCCAACAGTGAATCCATTTTCTTCATGCGAGATCCCATTCCAACTAATAACTCGGTATCACCACGTGGGCATGTTTGGTTCAACTTTTCCCATATATCTTTAACAATTTCGTTAATAAAATCCGTCTCATGCCTGAAAAACAAAAATAAATAAATAAATTGCAAATGAACTACAGGTCATAAAGAAAACAAATCAAATGTTTTCATTTGCTAGTTAATGGCTTCAACTAAATAAACAACTGGCTACCAAGTATATTATCAAAAATAAATAAATAAATAAATAAAAAATGAAGAAACTAGCTACCTAGCATATTAAATGTTCAGCGCATTCATGTAATGAATAAATAAACAAAATCAAATGAATTAATAAAGTTACTAATATATTGGATGTATCACCAAGTCTCAACAAAGATCCAGCCATGATTCAGTACATCTAAAATACAGCAACCATTAAATATTAATAATAGTTAACCAAGCTATTTTTAGCAGCATATACCAAAGTTCCTAAGATGACCACCGGAACATCTCCAAATTGTTCATTAATCTCATCATGGAAATACAATGTGTTCCTCAGTTTCAGAGATGAGGACACCGGAAAAAGCTTTACAGATCATTTGTACCATGCTTTGAATGGGAAAGGAATCAATCCCTTCAGGACGATGTCAATGAAAAGCTTGTTTCACATTCGACATCACCCTTCAATGCGATTGAAGAATCAAGATTTGTAATCATCATTCTTTAAGAGAACTATGCTTCTTCAACATGGTTGTTGGATCAACTTGTCAAGATTGTTGAACTCAAGAACCAGCTCCGACTGACCATTTTTCTGGTTTTCTATCATGTGGATCCATCACATTTAAGAAAACAACCGAAGAGTGTGGAAAGACCTTTGCTCAACATGAACAAGATTTCCAACAAAATACAGACAAAGTGAACCAGTGGACAAGGGCTTTGACTGAAGTGGCCAATCTCTTGGGATGGCATTGAGAGACAGGTATATTTGCAATTTTATTTCCTGCTTTCTTTACTTTTCATCAGTTTACACATGCAACATTTATTCTCTAAAATCCAACTTATTCATTTAACATCATGTTACTGTCTTATTAGTCCTGTACTTTGGTCCTTCAAACTATTTTTAGTCTAATTTTTAACAATTTTGAAACTTGCAATACATTTACTGTTATAAAAGAAAACTAGCTATTTGCCTTGAGGTTTGACAACAAAAATAATTTGTAATTTTTTTTTTTCCAGGCAAGAATCAGGTTTTATTGAGGAAATTGTTAAGAGATATTTTCAAACTATTGAAGAGAACTTTCCCCTGTGGTAACAAATACCTCTTAGTTGGAATGCATTGTCGTATGGATAAAATGGTTTCACTATTGAATATAGGCACGTCAGACAAAGATGTTCGCATGGTTGGAATATGCGGTGAGGGGAATTGGTAAGACAACTTTGGCTGTTGAAGTTTTTAATAAGATCTATGGCAAATTTGACGTTGGTGCCTTCATTAACAATGTAAGCAAGGAATGTGAAAAATATGGTATAATTCACTTACAAAAGCATCTTTACCAAATCTTTTGGACATTGGAGAATACAAATGGAATGATGGTATTGCAATCGATCAAGGACTACACTGAAATCTAGAAAGGTGCTCATCATTCTAGACAATGTTGATCAGTTGGAGCAACTAGAAACTTAAGTAGGAAATTGGAGAAGGCAACATGATTCTTCAGGTCCAAGGAGTAGAGTCATTGTAACGACTGCAAAGAATCACTTGTTGTCGAGATATGGAGAGGGCAACATATATGAGGTTGATGATAAACTCATGGGCAATAAAGCTCTTCAACTCTTATGTCGAAAGGCCTTCAAGGACAACTATATTTTGGATGACTATATAGAGCTGTGCAACAATGTTGTAGATTGCTGAAGGTCACCCTTTGACTCTTCAAAGTTTGGCATCTTTCTAGTTTGGGAGAACAGTAGATGAATGGTTAGACACAATAGCTAAACTAAAGGCAAATCCTAAACACTTTAAATCAATTTTGATGGATCTGTTTAGGTGATGGCATCATTAAAAAAAATGTGTTTTGAATAAATAGAATGTTTCATCTGAAGGGTGGATGAACTTCGTGATGTAAAGATTCGTTGGGTTTTGATCTAGTTACTTAAGATATATTGGTGCTTCTTTTCAAGCTGATTTAAAGTATTAGCATATATGATTTGCATATTGCAATAAGAACAGAGTCAGGATTCTGTTTGCTCAGAATTTTTCCAAAGAGTTCAGTGAAAGCAGCAAGTTGTGTATGTCAAGCAAGCAGAATTATCCTATATACTTTGCATAAATATTTATGTCAATACACTCCATCCATATCTTTCAAATTTTTACAGGAATGCATAATTTTTTTAATCATTTAGATGATTAGCATCATTAATTTTACTCTCTAAACTATAATGCAATTTGCACTCTGCCTTCAAAATTACAAACTCTCTGATATTGAATTCAGAATTATTAAGCCAAAATAAATAGCTATGGATTCAAGCAGAAAGTGCAATTTAAAGTGCAAAGATAATCAAGAGATTGTTTTCAAAGCTATAAGGAATCGATATCATAAACTCCGTATCATGCACACCATAATCTTTTACAATTGAAACTCTTCAACACATTAATATGTTTAATTGAGTATTTAATCATGTACTAAATGAGATACAATTTGTTCACAAAATCAATATGTAATAAAATTCATGAAATAAAACTTTATTCCATAAAGTGTTATTTATGAATGACTTCAAGACTCAAGAGCATACAATACCAACAATAATAACTTAAAGCTCAAATGACTAAGTACAACTAAAATTTAAACCGCTTCAAGCTAAAATTTCCTATGCTGACCACAGCCTACTTAGTGTGCTTGGCTCTTTGAGCAACAATATCCCGACCAAATTCCTGTAGTAAATTAGGCATCCATAGCTTATTTTCTACCACAGTGATTAGAGATCTCTCAATGAGCACCTGTATACCTATCTTAGGGTGAAATCCCTGACTTTGTAATATTTCTTCCACATAATGTCTATCCTTTCCATTGAAGAAACAAGCCATGTCCAAAAATATTTTCTTATCCTCATTATCTAATCCATCAAAACTTACTTTAAATGTATCAAAAAGATCATCAATAGGATTTTCCTTTAATTTAACTAATGCTTCTGACCATTCATCAACATTTTCTCTAACTAAGAATGATCCCAAACGTTTAAGAGCAAGAGGCTGCCCATCAGCATATTCTACCACTTTGTTGTATAACACTTTAAACTCATTTAAATTACGGTTTTTCTGGTATGCTTCGTGCCCTAAGAGTTGAAGAGCTTCATCATCGGTTAGTTTATCAACTTGGTATATGTATTTCTCTCCATAGCTCCGCAACAAGTGCTTATTTCTAGTTGTTACAATAACTCTACTCCCTGGACCTAACCAATCATGCTGCTCTTTCCAACTTCCCACTAAAGATTCGATATGATCCAACTTATCAACATCATCTAAAACGATAAGCACCCTTCTGGAACGCATTTTGTTCCTTAATAGGTTCATTCTTGCATAATCAATATCCTCCCACGTATCATCTTCAATGTTGTTCCATAAAATTTGGTGAACATGCTTTTGTAATTGCACTGTACTATTTCCTAAAAATTCCTCTTTTATGTCGATGAAAGCGCTAGCTTGAAATTTATCTTTGATCCTATCAAAGACTTCATGGGCTATAGTCGTCTTACCAATACCTCCCATACCCCATATCCCGACCGTGCGAACATCATCCAACCCTATATCTAACAACGAATCCATTTTCTCCATACGACAAGCCATTCCAACTAAAAAGTCGGTGTTACCACTTGGGATTGCTGGACACAATTTTTCGTAAACATCTTTAACAATTTCCTGAACGAAATCTGACTCACGCCTGGAAATTTGAAGAGATTACATATATTTTGATGTGAACCACAAGTCATGTATAGAAAACAGACAAGGAAAAATTTTTGTGTCACAGTTTGCGTTTCAGTTTTCATTGTGAAGAAATTCAATTAAAAATATCATTTGTATATTTCGTTTTAATTGTCAAAACCAATATATGAGTATAATTATAATCCATGCATAAAAATAAATAAATAAATAAATAAAATATATATATATATATATATATATATATATACATAGCAGGAAAATAAAACTTAAGAATCCTCAATCCAAATATCATTCTTCATTCATTTATTTATTTGCTTTTTCAAAAAAAAAAAAAAAAAGTTTTCTTAAAAAGAAAATGGTTGGATTATTTAGCAAATTTCTTAGAACAATATTTATGTGAAACAAAGAAGAGAGAATGATATATTATACGTACCTGTCTTTCAAATCCCAACGAAAGCGAGAGAGATTGATCACTTCCGTTAAAGCCGCCTCCCATTTCTTCGCTTTCTCCACATTGTCTTTGAAAATTTGTAGACGTTCAGCAAAGCTAGCCTTTCCAGACTCATCAATCAGCTGGGTTGGATCCATATGATACAAAACTAGAAAAACAGCCTCCAGTCGCAGATCCTTCTTGCATTCGACAATCTTGACAAGTACGTCCAAGCACCGAGTCGAAGATGCATAATTTTCCGAGAAAACAACGATTGCGAATCTCGATTCTTCAATTGCTTTGGAGGGTACTAAAGAACCAAGCTTTTGATCATCATCCCTGAATGTAAAGATTCCTTTCTGTCTCAAAGCATTGTACAAATGGTCCGTAAAGCTTTTGCCTGTATCCTCCTCCTTGAAACTCAGGAACACATCATATTCCCATGGTGATGAAAATGATGAATTTGAACATGTTTCAGAGATCATGTTCGGAATTTGGTTAATTATGATCAATAATGCCTTGAAACTAAAGTTGTATATCTCTTTCTTCTCCCAACAACCCTGTTTTCCAAAACCACTAGTTTCTTTCAAAACCATGAATTTTCCCAAAAAAAAAAAAAAAAAAAAAAAAAGCATCGTAAAGAGGGCTTTTAACTGCAACTGCTCTCCAACAAATCAAAGAGCTTCCTAGAAAATGAGCAATTTAAGAGAGAGAAATAGAGAGATGGAATTACCTGGAAGTACCACGGCCAGTGGCTCGCCGACCAGTACCAGCAGTCAAAGCAGAGCAGCGAGAGCGAGGAAGAGAAAGGAAGCAGAAGTGCAAATTGTAATTTTTCTGTGAGAGTCTTTATTTTTTTGGTGAATTCCTCATGTAAGTCAACAGTAAAATAACATGCGTCGGGTCCAATTAAAATGATCTCTGAAAGATTTTTTTTTTTTTTTGGGAAAAATACAGTTGGCAGGTTTATCCGAGACTCTATTTTGGTTTTATCAAAAAGCCTTCTACCAAAACAATGCTAGAACTGCTTTGTGTTATATGAAATATTATAATATATATATAAATATAACCAAGTCTAAATTAAATTTTATATTATAATTTTTTTTAATTTTTAAATAGCGTTATTGAATATTAAAATTTAAAAATATATTTAAAAATTATTAAATTTTGATATATATATATATATATATATATATATATATATATATAACACTATTTTCCTAACCTTTATAGAAAGAAAGGGGTGGGGGTGTGGGGGGGTGTTGGAAAGCGTTTATTGTACTGGCCAAAAAGAAGAACTTAATAGAGTTGAATTTATTTTGTTTGTTTGTTCACATGTGCGTGAGACGTGGACGCCGGGGGACAACCTAATAAATACCACTCTTTTTTTTATTTTATTTTCAACCTTAATTTTTATGACTTTTCCTTAATTTTTATGACTTTTCATTATATTTTCAACCTTAATTTTTATTTTATTTGTCATACCTCGTGAAGCCCTCGACTCTCAAATGGAAACATAAAGATGTGTATCCAAATAAAATGTAAAATACTAATTGGCTAATAGATGACTTCTCAGAAGTTTAACGAAAAAAAAAAATAAAATAAAAAATAAAGGAAGTTTCACCAGAAAAAAATAAAAATAAAAAAGGACCTTTTAAGATAATATATATTGTTAAATAGAAGTAATTAATCATACTACTAATAAATGTTCTAGATTAGAGGGTCTGATAAGTTTCTTCTTCTTCTTCAACCCAATTTTTTGGATTAATTAGAACTACTTTAAATTTGTTGCAATTTAATCCTTTTATAATTACTCGTTAACAAAAATCCTGGCTAGCAGAAAGAGAAAACAGAGTCTGGTTTTACAAGATAATGACTTTGATAGATAAGGTTGAAATTGCATCATGAAAGAGTCAAAACATTTTCAGCTAATGATGATGATGATGATGATAAAGGAATCAACGAGAGCTCTAGCTGTCAACCCTATCAACCGGAAGTACACTTCTCACAATTAAGCAGCAGCACTTTTGTATATTTATCCAAAACACACCACAAAATGCAACAGAGAACAGATTATAGACTAGAGAGCTCGAGAGTAAGTGGCTGTAAATTGACTCTCCAACATTGATTAGTAAGAGTCCTCAAATAACAATCTACCTGGGGGCAGAGAGGTTATTGCATAATTCATTTACCTTTATCCTTCTGGTTTAGATTCTCGGGTCCTTCCAGTCTTTGTTGTTGGGGTTCAGGAGCAAAGCTGCTATATTGCCAGTTTCTGATGATCATCTAGGTGTTGCTTCTTGTTTCTTTCATTATTAACTTTAGTATGAGATATTGGATCTTGATTTTCAATCAACAAGGCCACGCAGTGGTATGTCGTCTGCTTAAACTCTTCCTCATCATGGCGGAATAAAAGATGGAGACCACATTTCTGTGCCTGCCACAGCCTCCTCTCTCGCTTGCGAATGAAGCCTTAATGAGATTGCAGTCCAACTGATTTGAGAACCAGAGACGTGGTAGATAGGACATCCATACGAATTCTCCACCATCTAACTTCTTGAATTCTTCCTTGGTTATTTCATGCCTGATGCAGAGGATCCAAACTAGCTCTTTCAGTTTCCAAGTGACAAACAAGGTAGTGACCAAGAATTTCTGGATCAAAATTGCCAAGAGAAGTAGTTTTATGCTCAGGAACTGAAAAATATGCACATAGAGCCAATCCTATCCTATTATCATCACTACACAGATTTGAATGTAGTTGGATTGTCAATGAAGGGCCATCTATGTGGTGGTTGAATCAGTCTACAATTTCAGTAGGAGGGACACGGACTACATATCATGTCTCGATCAAAGTCTTGTCAAATCCAAATTATAAATTCTAATGAGTGACAAAGAGATTGAGAATGAAAGAGAGACCAACTAAGCTAATAGTTAAATAACTAATTTCTTACCGGTCCACTTTTAATTTGGTAAATGGGTTCTGACAGATTTTCTTGATGAGTGATCACACAAGAATTGCCAGCCATCTTCATATGCTTCTGTCTTAGCTTCATCTTCTTTGGCCTCATAGCCACAATGTGTAGCTATTTCTTTCAAATGATGTATAGAACAACCTCTGTGAAAGTGGAAAAAGGATTTCGTCTTCATTACAAGCCACGGCTTTCTGGATGGGATCCAAATTGTCAATGAAAGACGTGCATTATGTATCCAGAAAAATACATTAATTAGGCCAGGATAATAATTGTAGAAAAATATTATGGGAATAATATATATGTGTATATACATGTGGATCTACAAAAATAAATAACAATTTACAAAAATAATAAAATAAAATTGAGAATCTGTATGTCCTTAGCTTTGATCTGCCAGTTGAAAAATGGTCCGAGGCATGTGTGATACCATAGTGTCCTTAAAACAATTTCCGTTCCACTGGTACAGATGGTTTCTCAACGGTTGTCTCCCAGGATACAACGGATTCGAAAACTCTCGGACACAGCCCCTCCGAAGCTTCCCTTCGAACTTTCGGTGCACCTAAACTTTACCACACTCACAATGCAAAATATGCAGATAAAAAAAAACTATATTTTTTCTTTTTCCTTTTTCCAATTGATGCTTACGGTAGGGAATTGTGTTTTCAAAACTTGTTTTTTCTAAAAAATCAATCAGAATCTCAAAATGCATGTTAGGAAAGTTAAAAGGCCATAATAATTCTCATAAAGGCCCATTAAAGACCATTATGGAAAATTATTCAAAAAAAAAAAAAAAAACGTTGCAAACTTTACAATCCTCCACATGAATGATTTGACTACTAGGGACTATGCAAAACTCTGGTGGTAAAACTCTGCAGTTGGAACCTGCATAGGATAGGTAGATATTACTCTTTGAACCTTCCCTTGTGAAACTATATCTTCTTTACTGACTAATGGTAGATGCTATATCTTTGAACCATTTCGTCTTTTGTGTAAATGACAACATAGTTCACATAGATTCCTTCCTGGTACACTTCAGTTCTCACTACTGTTTTCATTTTGGCCTTGAACATCTGCCTGGTTCTACGAGAGTTTCTAGAGAATTGCGCCCTCAACAATTCTCCTTTGAAGCGACTATTCTTCTCTCTCACATAGGTGATTCCTTTTTCCAATGTAATTAGCATCACTATGCAAAGATTGCTAAACACACACTTATAGGAATCATTAAAAGCATCTTTATGCTTAATCTCTTTCTATCACTGTTTTATCATAGGAATAGACAGAGGATTAACCTCCACAGTGATCCATACCAATCTTTACAATTGCGTTGTCCCATTGAACCTAGATCTTGGGATCTCCAGTCAACTAGGTTGGGTTTCCATCGTATCGACTTTACTCATGGGCTTTAATCCCATTCTCCTCTATGATTTCCCAACTAATTCTCTATTTAACACTTTGGTTAGTGGATCTGTAACGTGATCTTTCGACTTTACATAGTCTATCGAGATAACTCTAGTTGAGATTAGTTGTCTAATAGAATTGTGTCTACGATGAATATGTCTAGACTTTCCATTATACATTACGTTCTGTGCCCTGCCAATTGCAGATTGACTATCGCAATGTATACTTATTGCTGGCACAAGTTTAGGCCACCTCGGAATCTCCTACAAAAATTGGCGTAGCCATTCAGCCTCTTCACCACATTTATCTAATGCGATGAACTCAGATTCCATCGTGGATCGAGCTATTACTATTTGTTTTGAGGACTTTCATATCACAGCTACATTTGCTAATGTAAATATATAGCCACTAGTGGATTTTGAATCCTTAATATCTAATATTCAGTTAGCATCACTGTATCCTTCTAATACAACTGGATATCTCGTATAGTGCAGTCCATATTCAGGAGTATATCGTAAGTATCTTAATACTCTAACGATTCCTTTCCAATGATTATCATTCGGACTACTCGGGTATCTCCTTAGTCTACTTTTAGCATAGGCTAAGTCTGGTCATGTACAATTCATTAAGTACATCAGACTTCCAATCACCCTCACGTATTCCACTTGAGATACACTCTCTCTTTTATTTTTGGATAAGTGTAAACTCACATCTATGGGTGTTCTGGCTAATTAGTATCATCTTTATTAAACTTAGCCAATATTTTATCCACATAATGCATTTGACTAAGAATGATTCCATTCAAAGTCTTTGTGATTTTTACTCCTAAAATCACATCAGCAAGCCCTATACCTTTCATATAAAATTGGGATTTCAACATTGCTTTCATAGTTCGAACCATCTTATCATCACTACCTACTATGAGTATTCATCTACATACAGACAAAGAATGACATATCCATTATCTGTATCATTGACATAGATACACACTCATTTATCTTAAATCCATCACTTAGCATGGCATTATCAAATTTTTGATGCCATTGCTTCGGAGCTTGTTTAAGTCCATACAAGAACTTTACCAATCTACAGACTTTGTTTTCTTGTCCTGGAGTGGAGAAACCCTCTGGTTGCTCCATATAGATCTCTTCATCTAGATCTCCGTTAAGAAATGCTGTTTTTACATCCATTTGATATATTTCTAGATTCCGCAAAACCGCAATCGCTAGTACCATCCTTATGGAATTTATTCTCGTCACTGGAGAATAAGTGTCAAAATAATCAAGGCCTTCTTGTTGTTTGTATCCTTTAATTACAAGCCTTGTCTTATATTTATCGATAGTTCCATCTGCTTTCATCTTCCTTTTAAAAACCCATTTGTAACCTACAGGTTTACAACCTTGAGGAAGATCTACTAACTCCCAAATGTGATTCTGCAGGATAGAATCTATCTCACTTTTCACAGCTTTTTTCCATAAATTCCCTTCAGGAGATTTATAGCTTCTAGGAAATTTTGAGGTTCACTTTCTAGCATATACGCAAGAAAATCTGGACCGTATAATTTTTCCGTTCTTATTCTCTTGTTACGTCTAAGCTCAACCTCATTCTCAGCATCAGTTTCTTGTTCTTGATCACTATCATGATTATCTTCATCGATAGTATCATAAGTTCGTTTCGATGAACTCAGTCCTTTTTCCACTTTATACGGAAAAATATGTTCAAAAAATGATGCATTTCTTGATTCCATTATCATATTCTTGTGTACATCAGGAATCTCTGATCTATACACGAGAAACCGATATGCACTACTATTTTGTGCATATCTTATGAAAATGCAATCAACTGTTTAGGGACCTATCTTCATTCTCTTCGAAGTGGGTACGACAACTTTAGCTAGACACCCCCATACTCGTAAGTAATTATAGAAGGGTTGTCTTCGTTACCATAATTCATAGGGTGTCTTTACTTGGTCATTTCAGGGTACCTTATTTAAAAGGTTGTTTACCTACAAAATGACTTTCCCCCACAAGTTCTGAGGCATTCTAGAACTTATCAACATTGCATTCATCATTTCTTTCAAAGTTCTATTTTTCCGTTCGGCCACACCATTTGATTGTGATAAATATGGTAGAGTTACTTTGTGTATTATGCCATGTTGAGTACAATACTCTCCAAATGGAGTCACATATTCTCCACCACGATCACTTCTGATCACTTTAATTTTCCGAGTGAGTTGATTTTCAACTTCCATTTTATAGAGAATAAATTTCTCTATAGCCTCATCCTTTCTTTTAAGCAAATACACATAGCAATATTTCGTACTATCATCAATAAAGGTGATAAAATACTTATTACCACCTCTAGTCGGTGCAAAATTTAAATCATATACATCACTATGCATAAAATCCAAAGGTTCATTATTTCTTTCAATTGTTTGATATGATAACCTCGTTAATTTTGCCTTTACACAAGTTTCACACTTATGTTTGGTATCAATATCAAACGTGGGAATATGATTCAAGTTAATTAACCTCCACAGAGAATTATAATTAACATGACCTAGTTTACCATGCCACAAAATGGAAGATTCAAGCAAGTAAACGAAAAAAGTATTAGCTTTATTTTTAATAATCTTTAGCATTACAGTCATTACATTTAATTTGAACATACCATTGACTACATAGCCCTTTCCCACAAACATCCCATACTTGGGACAAGATAACGTTGTCTGACTCAAACACTAAGCGAAAACCATATTTGCTTAGCAACGATCCAGACACCAAATTCTTACGAATATCTGGAACATACAATATATTATTCAGAGTCAGATCCTTCCCAGAGATCATCTTCAGGACAATCTTTCCCTCCACTTGGATTTCTAAATATGCAGAATTTCCCATGAACAACTTCTCCCCATTTTCCTTTGGTTCGAAGGAGGTGAACATGCTTCTATCTGCACACACGTGGTGGGTTGCACCTATATCTATCCACTACTATCTTGGGTTAGAACCCATTAGGTTTACCTCAGAGACAACGACACTTAGGTCAATCTTATCAACCTCTCTTGTGATGTGCTCCATCATTGTTGTCTTTATGTTCCTCTTTCTCTTCGGCAGTCTACAATCCGCCGCTCTGTGACCTATCTTGTCACAATTAAAACATTTCTCTTGGAACTTGGCCTTTTTGGAGATGTCTCCTTTTGGCCCCACCTTAGAATTCTTTCTAAGTTTCTTCTTTTTTTGGAGCTACTACCATGCTCCACAACATTAGCCTTCACTCCGGCCTTCATGGATCTTCTATCAGACCTCCTATTATCATTTTCAATTCGAAGCTTTCTAATAAGAGCCTCCATGTCCATTTCCTTTCTCTTGTGCTTGAGATAATTTGTGAAGTCTCCCCAACTAGGAAGCAGCTTCTCAATCATTGCAGCAACTTGAAAGGATTCATTAATGACCATCCCTTCAGCAAGAAGTTCTTGAATGAGCACTTGCAGCTCATATACTTGACTCATCAATGGCTTGGTATCTACCATCATGTAGTCCAAGAAATGGCCTACAACAAACTTTCCGGACCCAGCATTCTCAGTCTTGTACTTTCGGTCCAAAGTTTCCCGCAGCTCTTTTGTCGACTTCGTGCCACAGTACACTCCATATAGGGCATCGGATAGGGCATTCAGGACATAATTCCGACATAAATAATCGGAATTCTTCCACGCATCCACCGCCATCAGAGTTTCTTTGTCACTCTTTTCATCATTTGGTAGTGCGTCCTCATTTAGGAACCTTGCAAGTCCCAGAGTAGTCAAGTAGAACAGCATTTTCTGCTGCCACCTCTTGAAATTAGCCCCATCGAACTTCTCTGATCTTTCTGCATGACCTGCAGGTGGAGGCACTTGAAAAACAGGACTCTGAGAAGGCACTTGTGCAGCAGGAGCCATTTTTGTAAAATCACAAAAAACAGAAATCAATTAGTTGTTATTTCTATCTCAACAAACTAATTAAAACTAATTTCCAAAAAGAAAATACGTATAAATGTGATTTTTAGGGTTTCTGTATACACTACAAAAATTACTGTATACACCCAAAAGTACTGTTCACGTCAATGTTCAGTCGACTGTTTGCTGCCACGTGGCATAATAGAATACCGCCATGTGTTGCATTAAAAGGCCAACACATGTCATATGAATTACGTCGACACGTGTCCATCATTGGCTGACACTTGGCATGCTGTGGATCCAAAACGTGGCATGATCAGAAGCCTACAAGTAGCACTTGTATGGCTTGACACGTGTCACCTGTTACAGGTCGACATATGTCTATACTCAATGCCCGACACGTGGTTGAACTCTTGTTGGACACGTGGCCTCGCCACGATCCGCCACTTGTCAGCTGTTGTCTCGACATGTGTCGGTATCTTGCAACGACACGTGGCATATCCAATCAGGCCGAATTTCTTTGGGCCTTTTTTCTGGACTGGGCTTGGTCTTGGGCTGAACAGTAACCTATTCTAGCAACGGGCTGGGTTTTGGAACTGGATCAGGTCTATCGGAATTTAAAATTCAGACCCACTGATCCAGAAACCTATCCAAACCCGTTTTTCCGACTCGTTAACCTGTTTTTCGATCCGTGTTCAACCTCCAGCTGGGTTTTCTCGACCTGTTTCATTGGTAAATGGATTTTTCTGATCCGGTTCATCATTTTTCATCAGTTTTCACTATTCGAACGACAAAAAAAAAATACCGAAAAATCAGCAAAATGTTTAAAAATTCATGGGTAATTCAATTTTAGAAAAAATTTTGATTTTAAACAATAATAAAGAATTGCCCAAAAATTTTCATACTCACTGGAAACAAATTTTTTTTTAAATTGAAACATACAAACTAAGGGAATAAAATATATATATATATATATATATATATATAAATTCATGGGCATGAATCTGATTGGTTAAAAACAATATAAAATAAACAAAATAATACACATGCCCACCACACATTCTTTCACATGGGTTTCAAGCCAAAACAAATATAATATACATATATATAATTTTTTTTTTCTCCCCTAATCACAGATCCAATAAATCCACACATATATAAACATATATAAACGTGAATTGTCTTAAGATTGTAGAAAAATATTATGGGAATAATATATATGTGTATATACATGTGGATCTACAAAAGTAAATAACAATTTACAAAAATAATAAAATAAAATTAAGAACCTGTATATCCTTAGCTTTGATTTGCTAGTTGAAAAATGGTCCGACCACTGTGTGATACCACAGTGTCTTTAATACAATTTTCGTCCCACAGGTGCAGATGGTTTTTCAACGATCTCCCAAGATACAACGGATTTGAAAACTTTCGGACATAGTATCTCCGAAGCTTCCCTCCGAACTTTTGATGCACCTGAACTTTACCACACTCACAATACAAAATATACAGATAAAAAAAAAACTATATATATATTTTTTTTCCTTTTTCCAATTGATGCTCACGGTAGGGAATTGTGTTTTCAAAACTTGTTTTTTCTAAAAAATCCATCCGAATCTCAAAACGCACATTAGAAAAGTTAAAAGGCCACAATAATTGTCATAAAGGTCCATCAAAAACCATTATGGAAAATCATTCAAAAAAAAATGTTGCTAACGTTACAATAATATTAATAAATATAATTTAAAAGAAAAAACAAAAGTAATTGTTTTCCCCACTCAATAAAATAATATACGTATATCAAATCACAGTCATGCATGCTACAATAAGCATTGACACTCGATTGTATGTAATTCGTAAAATATATTATCTTAAATTAAATATAATTGAGAGTTGACATTAAGCAAAAACCCAATGGAAAATTACTGTTTTTATGTATAAATGCATGTATTGAAAAAAGGTTTTTTTTTTTAAATTTTTAATTTTTAATTTTTTTATGCGTGGAAAAAGGGAAATTTGGAATACACAAACATTGCAAATTGAGCTCGGAATAACCAAAAAAAAAAAAAATGATAAAGCTGATAGAAATATAATTGATGAGTGTATATTGTACAATTGTAAATGGATTTCTTGGTCTTTAATTGAAATTGTTTCATTTCATTCGGCCAGTGTTTTTTTTTTTTTTTTTTTTTTTTTTTTTTTTTTTTTTTTTTAAGGGACAACGCAGAGTATTCTGTTTGAATATGCCGTAAGGAAGAAGAAAAAAATAGAGTACTCTGTGCAGGGGCCTAAATTATTTTATTTTTCCGACTTGACTTAATAATTAAATATTGCCAAAATAATATAATTAATTACAGAAACAAGGAATCATTGTGTATAAGCAAAACACCTTTTTGAATATGACTCGGTACGACCATCAAAAAACAAAAATGAAGAATATGACTCGGTATACAGATAAACATATGAACTAATGTTCGAGGCAGGACATAGCTTCCACAATATACATTAAAAACTACTAAAAAGCTTAGAAATTTTAGAGAAACTTAAAAATACAGAAAAAAAACTTAGAAAAATTCAAAAAAAAATAGAAATGAATAAAAACTTAGAAAAACATAATAAGCTTAGGTAAATATATATATATATATATATATATGAGAGAGAGAGAGAGAGAGAGAGAGAGAGAGAGAGAAGGGGGGTGGTTAAAAAACTTAGAAATAATGGAAAATCAAAAATGCTTTGATAAACTTAAAAAAAAAAAAGATCAAATAAATAAGTAAATAGAATAACTTAATTAAAATGAATTAAAAAAAAATAATTAAACATACATCTTCAAAGATGAAGTATAATATATTGAACCAAAATCCTGCTTAGTGGAAATAGGAACGAGAAAATTGAGCAAAAAGGGAGAATCTAATTATATCATCAAATGCCTGCATAAATAAGGTTGAAATTACACCGTCAAAGAGTCAAAGTTTTCATGTAATAATATTGATGGGAAAAAAAAAAAAAAAAAATCAACAGAGTTAGGAGCTAAATGTATCAACCAATCAACCGACACTGGACAAATCAAGCAGCACCAGTTTTGTTTATTTGTCTACAGCACACCAGAAAATACAACACACAACAGAGTAGAGAGCGAGTGAGTGTGGAGCTCCAGATTCAGTGGCCATATATGTAGCTCTCCAACTGATCTACCTGCCATATGTTGATTCATTGGTTGAGAGGCAGAGAGTTTATTGCAGAATTCTTTTACCTCTATCCTTCTGGTTTAGATTGTTAGGTCCTTCTAAATTTTCTTGTTCAGGGTCAGAAATATAGATGACTGATTTGCTAGTTCCTGCTTGACCATCATGGCGTTGCTTCTTGTTTCTTTCATTATCAAATTTAGTATGAGATATTGGATCTTGATTGTCAATCAATGACGCCATGCAGTGGTTTAGTGTCTGCTTGAACTCTTCCTCATCATGCCGGTATAGAAGACGGAGACCACACCTCTGAGACCGCCAGCCTCCTCTTTCACTTGCGAATGAAGCCTCAATGAGATTGCAGTCCTTCAACTGATCTGAAAACCAGAGACGTGGTATATAGGACAGCCATATGAATTCTCCACTATCCAACTTCTTGAATTCTTCATTGGTTATTTCATGTTGATGCAGAGGATCCAAACCAGCTCTTTCAGTTTCCAAGTAACAAACAAGGTAGTGACCAAGAATTTCTAGATCAAAATTGCCAAAAAAGGTAGTTGGATGCTCAGGATCTGCAAAATATGAGCACAGAGCCAATCCTATCCAATTATCATCACTACACAGGTTTGAAGATAGTTGGATTGTCAACGAAGGGCCATTACTGTGGTGGTTGAACCAGTCTAGGATATCAGTAGGAGGGAAACATGAGCTATATGGAATGCCTCGATCAAAGTCCTGTCAAATGCAAATTATAGATTCTGATAAGTGACAGAGAGATAGAGAATGAAAGAGAGACCAACTAAACTAATAATTAAATAATTAATTTCATACCAGTCCACTTTTTCTTTGGTAAATGGGTTCTGTCAGATTTTCTTGTTGAGTGACCAAATAAGAATTGCCATCTTCTTCAAACGTTTCTGCCTTAACTGCGTCAGATAGGATTTCAGCTTCATTGGCCCCAAAGCCACAATGTGTAGCTATTTCCTCCAAATGGTGTAAAGAACAACCTACGTGAAAGTGAAACAAGCAATTACAGCTTTCACCTTCATCAGAAGCCATAGCTTTAAGGACGGGATCCAAATTGTCAAAGAATGAGGTAGTGCATTTGGCTATTGCTTCTGCAAACTCTTCCACATCTTGCTGGTATAGAAGACGTGCACCTATATCGTTTGTAACCACGCCCGGGAACTCACTAGTGGTTCTAATCTCCAAATAGTTTTGCTCAATTTTCAAATCTGTTAACACAGAACTAGGTATGTAGGTTAACCAAATGAATCCACGAAGATATAGCCAGGTGAGCTTGTCTTTAGTGATGCCAAACTGAGGGGGATGATAACAATGTTCTTCTGTGTCCAAATGGCATTGAAGTCCAAAAGAGATTTCAGAAGTCATGCGATCAATAATGGCAGTGGGATGCTCATGTACTGAAACAGCAGTACATACAGCAAGTCCCTTCCAATTCTCATCACCATTCAGATTTGGAGGTAATTCAATTTTCACGCTTCGCTTACTAATGTGACAATCAGATCCAAACCAGTCAAGAATTTCCTTCCTTGGGAAAATTAAGTTGTAGCTTGAGAAAGGATTAAAAGGCTTCACAAGAGATATGATATGTCCATCGAGAATGAGAGCAATGAAGATGTCAAACCCAAATAGTTGTTTAAGTAGATCTTCAAGTCCTCTTTTCCACTTTGTTAAATCATGTACATAAAATGCATTCTCTGCCATTATCTGTAAATTAATGAAACGTGGTCTTGAATCTTTCAAAGTGCTTTCCGGAATCACCTCATATGAAGACTCAGAACAACACCGTCCTACATTTTGCTTTAGGGAAACAGAAATCTTTTGCACGAGTTGAGTATTTGACAGAAGCTCTTGCAAGGATTTTTTCTCCCTGTTTCAGTCCACATAAACACATCATGTCAAAACTATGAGGGAATCAATTAATGAATTTATGAATGCAACATAATAGAAGTAATTGTAGGAAATTTACCTTTTAGCAGCATGTAAATCAAAAGGTAGTTCTACTTTCATTCTCAAGTGCTTACTGCATTCAACAGCACCAGAGGAATCTTCCACAGATCCACCACATTCTTGGTAACAAAAATGGTAACTACTTAACGTGTGGTCGGTTATCATTTCAAGGATATTTCCCAAATCTTTCTCATATAGTAGTCCAATCCCACACATTTCGACCTCCCAATCTGGTATGCTTGTCCTAAACAAAGCACTTACTAGCCGACATTGATTCAACTGGGGTATGAAATGCGCTAGTGGTGCATTAAACATTACAAGTTCATGTTCAATGGGGAGAGAATATATTATTGGCTCACCATCTCCATAGGCTTGCAAACGAATATAAAGGAAAGCAGGATCCAAATAATTACTATGAGAAACAGATGGACGCCAAGTAAGGTTAGCATATAGAAAAAAGCCTAGACATGGCTTCTCATTAAGTAGGTTCCTAGGAAGGTAACAAACTACAAAAGGAGCCACACTTTGATGGAAGAACCAGGTTGGAATTGTTTTCAGGGGAAATTGGAACACGAAACCATGGTTACATGCATTGCATCGCTGAAGAGTTCATAGAACAGTTTAAATATTTAGTGATCATGAGAGAAAGACACAGAGAGATTAGGCAATTAAGGCAGATATAGAAATATAATAGACAAAGAATGATTACCTCAACAAGCATTAGAACCAACCAATGGAGATCTTTTCTTGCTTTCCTAGTTGAATCAGATTCAGTACTTCTGCAGTCTTCTCTTTTGATTTGTTTATGTGGATTAGGCTGAATTTCCATGGCACCAGCAGAAGAACATGGTTCCACTTTGATTTCCTTGATCGGTTTTCCTTTGCCTTTCGATTTGAAGTAAAAATTTTCCATCATTATCTGAGTTAAGTTTCTACTAAACTCTAGCACATCTTCGTTGAATACTATATGCATCCCACACATATTTGCCTTTATATATGGCTTGTTTGTCGAAATTGAAGCCGCAACCTGAGTTGCTTCATTCAATTGTTCTTCGAAACTCATTCGTGGTATGTAGATGCAAACTCCATATGACCGAATACCTGAATTTCTGAGATGATCCATGCGAACAAACTCATTCCAAAGGCAACCTTTATCACTGCCAAAATGACATAGTGCCTTCTCCAAACTCTGATTTTTATGAAAGTTGCCATCTTCCTGGATTACAAAAACAACAAATAGGGCAAATCCTACCCAAGTCTTGTCACGATCTTCTAGTGGAAGTTGGATTCCTATGGAAGACCCATCAGTTTGATGACTGCACCACTTAGGAATTCTTGTACAAGTAAACCCCAATGTTAGTGGCTTTTCTCCATTAAAAATATTGTCCTGATCAATAAAAAGAAAAACAAAAATAATTTCAATCAATAATGATGCTCACAGAGAAGAACAGAAAAAAGATGTTCTCAGAGACCGACCCTGAGATTTTTGGAGTAGAGAATGTCCAAATGTTCTCCAAACATGCTAGAAACCTGGTTTGCTGGACAACCGACATCTGCAGCCTCTTCTCTATCATCACAATGTATGAAAGTGAATCCCCTATTAGAAGTCCATATTATCAGTTTATCATTAGAATTATTCAACATAGGACATCCTAGTGTGTATACGTGTTTTATACCTAACGGAAGTTTTGGCAATGATTTAAGCTTCCTACACTTATCCAAATGAAGCTCTCTAAGATTAGAAAGTTGAGAGATGCTTTCAGGTAAGCTCAAAAAATTGTTTTCACTCAAATCTAATTTCCTGAGCGAGGGTAAACTCATATCTTCAGGGATTGCTTCTCTTGTCAGATTGCATTTTCTTAGGCATAGTGATGTCAAAGAGATTAAACCAGAAGATAATGAATTTGGTAACTGGAAACTGCTGGATTCTTCCGTTGGCAATAAAAAGCACCCAAACAAAGATTTCCATGATCTATATGCCAAACCACTACATTCAGCAAAAGATAAGCTTCTAAGGTTCTTTAGAAGTATAATAGAGGAAGGTGCCTTTCTTATTGCTGTTCTGCTTGCATCTAGTTCTTCCAATTGTTCCATGCTCCCTATACTTTCTGGAAGTTGGTCAAGTTGTGAGCAGCCTGATATTTCTAAAGCTTTCAGAGATGTCAAATTACAGATAACATCTGGAAGTTTCAAGAGCTTCGTGCAGTCTGTTAGATCCAACAACATAAGGCCAGTTAAATGCTTGATCGATTCTGGCAACTCCTTTATAGCAGTCCCATCCAAATAAAGTTCAAGCAAATGATTCATCTCTTCCACGACCTCAGGAAACTTCCCAAGGTTTTTGCATCCTGAAAGTATAAAAGTTTTGAGAGATTTCAAGTTGATGTATTGAGAAAGATTCTTGAGAGATTCACAGCCTTTCAAATTTAATAAAACCAGTCGCTTCAGCTGTCCGATTGATGAGTCAACTACTGATAATCCCTTGCAACCTTCAAGAATCAGCATTTCAAGATTTGGGATCTTACTGAAGTCAAGGGCTTGTTTCAAGTGCTCACAATTACTTAGATTGATCGATATTAACCATTTCAAATCATGCTGTGTAGAAGGAAAAAAAAAAAAAAAGATAAATAAATTGTGTGTTGAGATTAAAAGAGACACTAATATTAACCTTAATTGTACTAACTTAGTTAAAGAAACATGAACAGTATACAAACTTACTGTAGTTTTCCATAGTCGTTCGATTCGGCTGCTAGACATGTTGAGTTCAACGAGGTTATTTGGATGAAAATTTGGTGGCATAGATGCTAGAGGATATCTATGCCATTCCAAAAGTCGCAACTCATTGGAAAGATATTCAACACGTTTAGTATATTGCACATTTCGAAACTTCAGCAATTTTAGTTTTTTCATATTGAAGATTGAGTCAAATTCCAAGCGTAGCACTTCAGTTCCAGGCAAACTAAGAAATATGCCACGGACAACTTCTGTTCCCTATAAAAACAAACGACGTTTTTTTTTTCTAAATAACAAACATTCACATACTGTGTTCTATATGTATTTTTTTCTTTAAACAATGATAAAAATAAGAAACATTCACATACTGTGTTCTATATGTATTATAAGATATGGATGATGTAATAAATGTTGGTATAAAAACTTATGTAAAGACAATGTCAAAAATATTGCTCACCGTATTAGTCACAAGTACATTGCCCGCATCTTCATGAGACCATATCCTGCTGCGTTTACCTGGCTCCTCGGGGGATTCTTGACGGACAATATCCTGACCCAGTTGCTGTAATAAATCATGCATCCATAATCTATCCCCTGCCATGTATATTAGAGATTTCTCAATAAGCACTTTTATGTCAATCGTAGGATGAAGTCCACAACCTTCTAGTATCTTTTTTACACGATATGCATTCCATCCTTTGAAGAAACATGCCACATCCAGAAATATTTTCTTCTTATCACCATCCAATCCATCATAACTTACTTGCAGTACACGAAAAACTTTAAGAATTGTTTCTTCAGGATTTCCCTTTATTAGTTTTTTCAATGTCTCTGACCATTCATCCATCTTCCTCCCATATAAGAATGAACCCAAAACTTTAATGGCAAATGGATTACCATCAGCATATTTGACAAAAGTTTTGGACAAATCTACAAAACCATCTAAAGGGTCGCATTTCTTGAAGGCTTTCCGAGAAAAGAGATGAAGAGCTTCATCTTCGTTTAGTTCATCAACCTCATATATGTTATTCTCTCCATAGGTCTTCAACAAGTCTTTATTTCTAGTTGTCACAATGACTCTACTTCCCGGACCTAACCATTCATGTTGTTCTTCTGCATTTCCTACTAAATCTTCTATTTGTTCCAATTCATCAACATCATCTAAAATGATAAGCACCCTTCTAGAGCATAGTCTGTTCCTCAACACATTTTTTCCCATTCCAACATTCTGTATTTTACCTTCATCGTCCAACATGAACTTGTACAGACAATTTTGCAAATGGACTATACCATGTTTTTTAAATTCCTCTCTTACGTTACGTATGAAACCACAAGCTTCAAATTCGTCAGAAATTTTCTTTTTAACTTCTTCAGCTAAAGTGGTTTTCCCAATCCCTCCCATACCCCATATCCCTACCGTGCAAACATCTTTCAATTGGCTAATTTCCTCCAATCGCTTAATTTTCAATAGCAAATACATTTTCTCTAAGCGATAAGCCATTCCAACAAGGTCATTATTACTAACTGAGACTGTATTCAATTTTTTTAAAACCACTCTAACAATTTCTGCAATAACCTCTGTTTCATGCCTGGATAAAAAGAGAAATTAATGATTTTAAATTGGGCAAATAAATTAAACCTTTTGCACTTATTACATAATTATAGAAAAATAAACTCCATCAAATTCTTTCAAAGAAAATATATATCGAACACATGCCATGAATCAAATAACAAAAAAATTAACCTTTCAAGATCCAGATATCCCTATCACTAATACCCATTATGTTAAATTTTACTTGCATGTAGATTTTCAATTTGTAGGAGAAGGAAAATGAAATTGATTACCTTCCTTCCTTTTCTTTGATATGCCATCCGGATACACCAGCACCTTCAGTCAAAGCCTCCCTCCACTTTTTCACCTTCTTGATTTCTTCTTCGGAAACTGCTTCTGCTTCATGCTTTGCAAAGGCCTTTCCAAATTCACCTTTCTGTTTTCTCACATCAGTTGGATCCACATGATAGAAAACTGGAAGGACAATCAAACCCAGGTTCTTCTTGCATTCAACAATCTTTGCAAGCTCGATCAAACACCAAGTCGAAGTGGCATAGTCCTTGGAAAAAATTACGATTGCAAATCTTGATTCTTCGATTGCTTTCAAAAGTTCAGGTGCTACATCTTTTCCCCTTTCAAGTTTCTTATCATCCCTGAAGCTATAAATTCCTTTGTCATCATTCAAAGCCTTGTACAAATGGTCTGTGAAACTTCTGCGAGTGTCTTCACCTCTGAAGCTGAGGAACGCTTCATACCGCTTCCGCGATGAAGATGAACTGCTTGAAGATGTTTTGGTAGCCATGGAATTGCTTCAGGAACTTACTCCTCTCTCAACAACAATGCGTAACTGATATGTATCTGAAAGTGTGGAAAAACCTTAATTCATATATTTATATTCCAATGTCATTAATCTACTACTTTATTTAACAGATGTGAAAGAGTTAGTAAAATTTTAAATATATTATACGCGTAGAGGAAATTGTTTAGAACCAGTCCACGCTACGACTACTCACTGAGTCATGAAGCTGGTATTTTTATTTTTTTATATCCAAATCGTCAAACTTTGTGAATATAAAAACCTCTGTGATTACATCCACAGCATTCTTTTATTCTTTTTGGTGGATACTTTGTCAGATATCGATGACTCTCAAATGTGAACACAATGAAGGAATGCATCATGTATCCAGAAAAATACATTATTTAGGCCTGGATAATAATATTAATAAATATAATTTACAATTAAAAGCAAAAGTAATTATTTCCCCACTACTTGTCAGTATAATAATATACATATATCAAAGCACTGTTTTGCATGCCATGCGACTGCCATTGACACCCAATTATGTATAATTCATGAAATATATATGCCCTGAATTATAAATAATTAGAAGCTGAAGTTGAGCAAAAGTCCACTAGAAAATTACTGTTTTTATATATACATGCATGTATTAAAAAGGGAATTTTTTTTTTTTTTTTTTGATGCATGAAAAGGGGGAATTTGGAACTTTCAAACTTTGCAAATGGAGCTCGGATTAACAAACAAAAAAAAAAAAAAAAATTGATAAAGCTGATAGAAATATAATTGATGAGTAAATATTGTACAATTGTAAACGGACTTCTTGGTCTTATTTAATTGAAACTGTTTATTTTCATTCGGCCAGTCTTTATTTTCATTCGGCCAGTCTTTCTTTTTTCCCTTTATTATTTTTATTTTATTTTTTTAGGTCGTCTTCCTTTCGGCGCATTCAAACAGAGTGCTCTGCGTAGGGAAACTTAAAAAATACAGAAAAACTTAGAAAAATTTAAAAATAAAAATAAACTTAGAAAAACTTAATAACGTTAGGTAAACTTAGGAGGAAAAAGACAAAAAAACAAAGCAAAACAAAAAGTTAAAAAACTTAGAAAAAAAAAATTAAAAATGCTTAGAAAAACTTAGAATATTTAAAAAAAAAATTAGAAAACTTAAAAACTTAAAACAAAAAAAGAAGATAAAAATATATAAGTAAATAAAATAACATAGTCATTGTTGCTAACTGAGACTGTATTCAATTTTTTTAAAACCACTTTAACAATTTCTGCAATAACCTCTGTCTCATGCCTGGATAAAACAGAAATGATAGATTTTAAATTGCCCAAATAAATCAAACCCTTTACACTTATTGCATAATTATAGACAAATAAACCATCAAATTCTTTCAAAGAAAACAAATATTGGATACATGCCATGAATCAAATATTAAAAAAATAATAATGATAACATTTTAAGATCCAAGATCCCTATTATTACGCCCACTATGTTAAATTTTACTTTCATGTACGTTTTCAATTAATAGAATAAGAGAAAAAATGCAAATAATTACCTTCCTTCCTTTTCTTTATTATGCCATCCGGATATTCTTGCATCTTCAGTCAAAGCCTCCCTCCACTTGTTCACCTTCCTGATATCTTCTTCGGAAACTGCTTCTTCTTCATGCTTAGCGAAGGCATTTCCAAATTCACCTTTTTGGTTTCTTACATCAGTTGGTTCCACATGATAGAAAACTGGAAGAACAGTTAAACCCAGATTTTTCTTGCATTCAACAATCTTTGCAAGCTCGATCAAACACCATGTTGAAGAAGCATAGTCCTTGGAAAAAACTAGGATTGCAAATCTTGATTCTTCAATCGCTTTCAAAAGCTCAGGTGCTACATCTTTTCCCCTTTCAAGTTTCTTGTCATCCCTGAAGGTATAAATTCCTTTGTCATCATTCAAAGCCTCGTATAAATGGTCTGTGAAACTTTTCCTAGCGTCTTCACCTCTGAAACTGAGGAACAGATGAAGGTGTTTCGGTAGCTATGAAATGGAATCTCTCAGGAAGTGGAACTTAGATCTGAGAGTGGAAAAAAAACCACATGGTTCATATTATCAAAAGCAAGCCATTCTACTATGTCTGAGAAACTTTGAAAGAGTTGGTGAAATTTTAAATCTCTTGTTATACGCGTTAGTGGGATTAATCTAATAAGTCAACAACTACCCATGGATCCAATTTGCCATTAATATGCGAATATAAAAAGTTAGGAACCTTGTGATTACATCCACCATCATTCTGTTTAATTTTTTATTCGTGGAAAGTTTGTCAGATCATCAACTCTAAAATGGGTATACAATGAAAGACGTGCATCATGCATTAAAGAAAAGACTTTATTTTATTTTACTTTTTTCAGATTGAAAAAGACATTGATTGATGAGTAATATATTTGCAGAATTGTAAATCGACTTCTTGGTCTTGTTTTGGTGAAATTGTTTATTTTCTTTAGGCCAGTCTTTCTTTTTGGGTCTTCTTCCTTTCGGCACATTCAAACGGAGTACTCTGTCACTGTGTGCAGGGGACCATATTGAACGAGGAGTACTCTGTAATTGTTTTACTTCCATACTACGCAAGTTCTGGATTTTTTTCCTGATTTTCAATCAGTTTGTTACTGTTTCCAGCCCAGCAATTTTTTTTTTAACTGAGTTGTGGTTTGGTATACTTGCCTTCAAAAGAAGTAAATATTATTTTGAACGTTTGTAATAATGCAATGATCAGAGATCAAAGAAATGTTGATCTGTTTTACTAAAATTTTTCGTTCAAAGTTTTACAGACTGAATTATTCTGGCATCTCATCAGCATATCTTCAAAAAGAGTAAAAAGTTAATTTACGTGAGCTTCCAAGTACAGTTTATGTTTTCATAACTTTATGTCTTCTTTAACAGGTGCTCACTACCAATTACCAAAAAGCAAAAAAGTTAAGTGAATTGATGTAAAAGTCAAACGCAGGTTTGATTCCAGTAATATGCAATAGTTAAAGATCAAATTGGCTAGTGATAATCTGTGTGACTTGACTTCTAGCTCAAGGCTTTGCACACTGAATTATATTAGTCAACTTATTATTTCCAGGCACAATATTCATACAGCACACAACTCTATATTTTCAAAGACGAAGTAAACATGTGTGAGTATGTTGTCTATATATGTTTTTACATATTAAGTGCATTGTCAAGTGAAGCTTAAATTGTTGCTCAGGGCAAGGCAACGACAATATCTAAGCATGAGTCAAACTTTTAACAACTTGATATATTTATATATCCTTTCACAGGGGCAACTACCAAAAACAGTCCATGTAAGTAAAGAACTCAAATGCAGGTTAGTTCAGCCAGAATTAATCACGAGGATCACTAACTGTTTGACTGTATGTAATGTATGGAGCAATATACTGCTAAATAATAAGAGAAATGGAGCAAAACCAGAAAGCGTGCCTAGCTATATAAACATAATGCCAAATTACACCATGAAATAGTCATAGTTTTCATCTCAGCACGATGATGAGAAAGAATTAAACAGACTAAGGAGTAAAAGAAATCAAGTAAATGGAAAAGCTTAATTTTATTGATTTAGAATCAGATATATATACATATCAGCTGCAACTACATTGGTACATCAGATAAGGTATATTTAAATTCAAAACTATTTAAATTCAACTTATAACTAAATGTTCACCTAGATACAAGGAAGAGATATGTACAAATAACCATCTAACATATAGGTGTCAACTAATCAAGCGGCACTACACTTCACAAATTAAGCAGCACTAGTTTTGTTTATTTGTCTTCAACAATGAGATTCAGTGGCCATATAGCTCTCAAACATTTAGAAGCAAGAGTCCTTAAAACAATCATCTGCCAGCCATATGGTGATTCAGGAGAGAACCAGAGAGGTATTCACTAGAAGTATCAGCTAAATCTTGAGTAAACTTTGGCACATCTTTGTGAAATATTATATGCAGCCCACAGATTTGCAACTCCACATCCGGTCTGCTTGTTGAAAATGAAGCTATGATATGACTTGCTTTGTCCAATTGATTTGCAAACCTTGTCCTTGACACATAGACACAAAGTCCGTGAGACCCAATCCTGAAGCCACTGAAGCTTTCTATCTTATGGGGATTTTCTAGACAGCCTTCATCAGTGTAAAAATGACAAAAAGTATCATACCGACCATCGTCAAAGGTTTCTGTTTTCTTGATTAGGACAACAACAAACAGAGCAAATCCAATCCACATTTGGCTGCAATGTTTGTCAGCTAGTCTGATTCTTAAAGAAGAACCTTTATTCCAATGGCTGCACCAGTCTGGAATTCTTGAAAAGGGAAAATGAAGTTCCACGCTTTCTTCATGATAAATTTGATACTATTTAAACAAAAAGATAGAATAAAATAAAATCAAACATAAGAAAAATATTCAGTGGAACAGAGAGAAACAGAACAGATGAACCTCAATGAATTTAGGAATGAGTTTATAGATATGTTCTTGGTGCATTGGAAGAGGGTGGTGTGTAAGAGTTTATTCAAATTAGTCTTCAACACATCACAAAATGCAACTGAGAACAGAGTAGTGAATGAGTGAGATTCAGTGCCTATATAGGTCTCCAAAATTTAATAACAAGAGTCCTTAAAACAATGATCTGCCTGCCATGCGGTGATTCAGGATTGAGCATCAAGAAAGAGGAGAGCAGACAACCTGACGTTTGTATAAAAGAAAGGCAGAAATGGGGGTAATATGATTATTATGGTGTGGTTAAAATGGAAAAGTTTTGGCAATCATGGACCTAATCCACATTCTAACCAAAGTCATGGTTACCATGTAGTATACCACAATAAGACTAACATTTTTATGTACATATGATAATATTTTCAGAAACCTTAACAAATATTTGTTGAGAAGCTCAAAAAAACACACACACAACAGGTCACTATGATCCACCACAGAAAATTGCCTCCTCTGTCGCATAGACAACAAAAACAAAGTGCACCAAAAAGGGAAGAAAGAGATAAAAGCAAATAAATAAATAATATAAAAATAAAAATAAGAAGAAACATACCTTTAAGGATGTGAAGGGTGACTCAGGAGGATTATAATCTTTTTTCTTTTTTTTTTTTATTTAAGCTTTTAAAAATCTAGTGACATGTAGCTACTAACCCATTTAATGATCAAGATTATTTTTCTCTCACTTTAGTTTCTGAAACTTTCAAACAGGGAGTTTTTTTAATAAACACATAAATTGTCTTTAATGCAACTTTTATTTAATTCTTTTAAAAATTCATGAATCTCTTTTAATATACATATATATATATATATATATATATATATATATATATATATATATTCATGAATCTAATTATTTACAAAAAATTTAAAAATTTGAAAACATTGAATACTTAACTTTTTTTTTTTTTTGAAAAATTGAATACTTTGAACATAAAAAAGAAAAAAGAAATGTTTAATAGCCGGAAAATGCACTTTAAAATAGAAATATTTTGAGATAAAAGTTATACAGTAATACTGTAGAAGTTTAAATTTAAATAGATAACAAAACTAATAACATCAGTTATCAATAATTTTAATTTATTTTGGAAACATTTCTTTAGTACTTGTACTAACTTTTAAACCATCGAAATCAATCTAACTCTAATTTTATTTGAACAATCAAAATTAAAGGTTTGCTTAAATTAAATTAAACTAAGTAAACTATGAATTTAAAAATAATAGAAAAATCAACTTTCCAATTTCACCAAGATTAATCATACTTCAATATCCTTGTTTAATTAACTAATCCCTACTCCTTATGTAGTCAATGAATTTCTCTAATATAATTATTAATCTTTTTCAAGCACTAATATCATATTCTGACAAACAAGTAATTCATATATCCATGATATTCATATATCTATGATACTATGAATATTTTAGAACTCATTAAGTACAAGAAATTAATAAATTGCACACGATCTCATAAATATCTTTATCTTATAACAATCCTACAGTATTTTATCAAGATCTAATTTGATTATCAATTTTCAATCTCAAATCGAATCATAAATAATGCAATTGATGGCCAAACAATCATATGCATTAAGTGTAAAATAAAAAACGCAACATAGATGTGGAATAAAACATCAATTATAAAATAAAAAAATAATAAAAAAAAAAGAAAGAAAACAATAGAAAGATTCAAGTATTCCTGATCCTGCTCCATCGTTATTCTAGAAAAGAAATTTAGTACATCATAAAGTTAAATAAAATGCTAAATATATTGTAAGACATTAAGGGGAAAAAAAAAAAAAAAAAAAAAAAAAAAAAAAAAAAAAGAAGAAACTAGAAATTAAGAAAGAATCGTGGTTGAATTTCGTCTCCTGACTATGCTCCACTCGTTAGTTGCTTATTTTCACGTTCTTTACCAATCTTCACGTCCAAAAATGTGTTCTCACGACTAAAAGCCTCTATTTATACCTCTTTTTCCTTAGGATAAATTTAGTTTCATAAACTAATAAAAATTTTCACGAAAAATTCTTACCAAATTATAACATCGTCTAGAATGATCAGCACCCTTTTCGAACGCATTTTGTTCCTTGATACGTTGATTCTTGTATAATCCTTCCATATATCACCTTCAATGTTCCACAAGATTTGGTGAAGATGATTTTGTAAGTGTATTATACCATTTGCCAAATATTCCTCTCTTACGTATCAATGAAGGCACTAGCGTCAAAATTATATTGATCCTATCAAAAACTTCGCGGGGTATATATAGTTAATGAAATGCTTATTTTGCAAATAAGTTCTTTATGAAATATGCGACCCAAAATGACCTAAAAATGATGTGCCCTAGTATGAAAATAGTAATAATAAGAAACTATATATGCCATTCTTTAAAATGGGGGGAGAAATACCACTTACATCGTCCGGCTACTGCTATTTACTTATAATATTAATACTTAGATCTCAGTTTGAAACAGTGAATTAGAGGTTTTTCTATCACAAAATTCATAAAAAGACCCATATGTAAGCTTTCGGCAAATTATGTTTTGTAAAATGATCAATTTGTGACTACAAACAGTGAAGTCAGAAAGGGCACCGATTTGTTTTGTGGGCTCTTCTCCATGCACATCTTACATATATAATATGCTAAGCTATTGATACCTCTTTATATAGATATATATATATATATATATATATATATATATATATATATATATATGTATATTCAAGAATGAAAGAAGTCATTGTTATTTTTTCTCTGCCAACATACAATTGAAGATGGGGGATTTAGCTAAGCCGTAGTTTTTCCTCCCTTTTTTTTTTTTTTTTTTTTTTTTTTTTTGAAACATACCAAGCCCTAGTTTGAACTCATGAGTCGTTGTTATTGTTCTTTTTACGAAAGAAATAGTCATATTACATGTATTTTTGCTAGGAGCGGCTATGCAATTAATGTGAACGTTGGTTTTCAAAGAAGATAGACATTTAAAATAAAATAAACCAAATGCAAGCTGTTGTTTGACTTGTTATTTTTCTATTTAATAATTTGTAATTTACTTCATTCAAATGTTTGCATGTTTTATATGATTGTTGTACTGTATCTTAAAGAAGAACTATAAAGTTAAAGAAAAGATAAGAAATGCAACCAAATATATATATATATATATATATATATATATATGTTTGATATGGTGAGTTGGCTTTTTTATAATTTAAATTTATAATAAATTAAGGTGTTTAATAAACTCTAATTAATAATAATTAACGGTTGAAGAAAAAAAAAATTACACACAATTAAGTATAAAAAAAACTAATAAATTAAAAAGCCAATGTGTTATGGAACAGAGACCTAAAAAATTATTTTTATGAACTTAATTTTGTCCTTAATGTGAAAATCAATATATATATATATATATATATATTATATATTGAATGTGTATTGGAGAGAAACATACAGCAGCAGGAAAACCACCTAAAATAAAGCTGCAGGTGATGCTATCTTGTTTATTAAGTAAATGCCAATTAATTAATTAACATTCAGTCATATACATGGTGCACAACTCTCAGTCAATTTAAGCAACAAATGAACGTGTCCCACGTCCCAATAATACAAAACGAATCAGAAAAAAAATACCTTTTCAATTTCCTTGAATTATTCATTCTTGTAACCCCTATATATGTATGACCAGTTAGTCATCACAAACAATATTATAGCTATAGGGCAAAAGCTAAGCTAACCAGTTGGTCATCGCAAACAAATATTATAGCTATAGGACAATCATCAAAAGGCAAAAGCAAGCTTTTCGATCATCACGATGGAGCACTCACCACAATCAAACGACACTACCCTCTTCAACAGAGACTTCAGTTTGCGTCTTACAAACCAGATTTTGGAAAAGGAAGCTTCAAAGGGCTCCAATTTCGTGGCCTCTCCTTTATCCTTACATGTCATGCTAAGCTTGATTGCTGCAGGATCAAAAGGCCAAACTCTGCAACAGCTTCTTCACTTTTTGGGTTCAACCAGTGTTGGTGATCTGAATCTGTTGTCTTTGAGGATTATCAATCTGGCATCCCCGGCTGAAAACCTCGCAGCAGGTGGTCCACTTTTGTCCTTTGTCAATGGTGCTTGGCTGGATCAAAAGTTCTCTTTGAAATCGTCTTTTGAAGAGATTGCAAGAAGTTCTTACAGAGCTGAGCTCAAGAGTGTGGACTTTGAAACCAAGGTATGTACATATTCATATATATATATATATATATATGCAAATCCTCTGTTCTTATATATATAGCATATTTCTTTAACATTTTAAGTAATATTGGAACATCAAATTGAATTTAATTACTACTGAAGGCTGAAGAAGTGGTAAAAGAAGTGAATTCCTGGGCTGAAGCAGCAACCAAAGGGCTAATCAAAGATCTCCTCCCAGCTGGGTCCCTCGACAGTGATACTGCACTTGTGCTTGCCAATGCACTCTATTTTAAAGGAGCATGGGATCAACAATTTGACACCTCATCCACTCAACTTCGAGAATTTCATCTTCTAAATGGGCAAACTACTGTTCAAGTTCCTTTCATGACCACTGGAAGGAATACGCGCCATCTTTACCGATCATTTGATGGTTATAAAGTACTTCAAATTCCTTACCAAACGAGTCAAGATCATTCCCGCAAATTTTCCATGTACTTTTTCCTTCCGGTTGAAAAAGATGGCCTGCACAACCTAATCAAAAAGAATATTAAACTCAATCCTGGTTTCTTAAATCAACAATTTAATCTGCGGTTAGAGGATGATCTCTCTGATTTTTGGATTCCGAAATTCAAATTCTCCTTTCAATTGGAAGCTTCAAAAAGCATGAAGGAAATGGGGCTTACACTACCATTCCAGGCAGGGGAGCTTACAGAAATGGTTGACAGTCCCAACGGTAATCGATTGTTTGTTTCAGATATATTCCATAAGTCCCATATTGAAGTGAATGAAGAAGGGACTGAAGCCGCAGCTGTTACTGCCACCACTTTTGTGAATTGCTGCCTCGGAATTCCAACTCCACGCTTTGTAGCTGATCATCCTTTCCTGTTTATGATAAGAGAAGAAACTCATGGGGTGGTGTTTTTTGTTGGAGCGGTGCTCAATCCTCTCTTGGAGGCTTAAGGTCCCGAAATATTCTAGAAGTGTTTTTATCTTTTAGGGTTTTTTTTTGTTTTTTTTAAATGTTAAATTATGGCCTTGGGAAGATACAGCTTTCTTGTTTTAATTTCAAATTATTTCTATTTAAATAATGTTAAGATTGAGAGACAAATTAATATGTCCTATCTTGTTATTTATGTGCATGCTTTTTCCGTCTCTTAATTCAATGCCACATATATAGTAATTAAACCTTTAATTAGGACCACTATTTTGATGGATGAACCAGTCTAGGATTTCAGTAGAAGGGAAGCATGAGCTGTATATCATGTCTTGATCAAAGTCCCGCAATGGGAAAAAATTGCTGAGCGAGATAATTAATAGTTTCTTACCATGCCGGTTTTTCCAGGGAAAGAGGGTTCAGTTGTCACATTTTCTGGTTGAGAAACAACACAAAAGTTGCTATATTTTTACTGCTGCTTCCCGACTCGTCAGCACGAGAGGGGCTTCCCACATTTTCATGGCCCACAAATTTAGAAATGGTATCCAAATTGTCAAGGAACTCTGTCAGGCATTTGCTTATTGATTGTTTGAATTCTTCCACATCTTGTTCGTACAAGAGACAGACCCCTAGATTCTTGGCTGGCACGCCAGGGCGCTCGCTGCAGATATCAGTAGCTTTGGCCTTTCAACTCTGGAAACAACAAAGAACTAGGAATTAATAGCCAAATGAATCCACCTACATATGACCGCTTGAATTTGTCTGACGGATGTAGATATCAAACGCTATATATGTAGCTTTGGCCTTTCCAACTCACTTTCTTGCTCTAGTAAATGCATGTAATGTTCAACAGATATTAGGTGTAGGTGTTCAGTAGATGATTTGTCATATAAATCTTGAGTAAGCTTTTGCACATGATCTTAATTTGTTAGATATTACATTCGGACCACATGTCTAATGTTTTAAGCTCCGTATGGATCACATCCGATCTGGATCTCTGTTTGTTTGTTATGGATCATGGATAGTACTGCTGCCAGACTTTGCTACATCCTTCCGGACCATCATGGCGTTGCTTCCTGTTTCTTTATTAATTATCATCTACGATACGAAATTTTGCATCTGGATCATCATACATCCATCGAGGCCATGCAGTGGTTTATTATGCCAGCTTAAATTCTTCCTCAACATGCTGGTATAGAAGAAGGAGACCACACTTATGAGCCTCCCACCCTCATGATCTCTCGCTTGCAAATGAAGCCTCAATGAGATTGCAGTTGTTCAGCTGATCTCCAAACCAGATACGTGGTATAAAGGACGGCCACATGAATTCTACATCATGTGACATGTTGAAGTTTTTATGCAGGGGATGCAGACTAACTCTCAGTTTCCAAGTTGCAAGCAAGCAAGGTAGTGAGGAATTTGATGAGGATCAAACTCAGTTGTATGCTCAAGTCTGAAAAATATGCATATAGCGCCAATCCTATCCAAGTAGCATCGCTGCATAGATATGGCAAATGTAGTAGCATTTGGAATTGGACAAATTGATGTAGTAGCATCCCTACATAGTGAACATATTTTCTCTATGAGACAAGTCGTTTCGACAAGGTTGTTGTTACGAATTGTGAACCTTTGATTGATTTCTTTTGAAACCGCTTTGACAATTTCCTGAATAACCTCTGTCTCATGCCCTGGAAAAATAAAATTAATTAATTAATTATTATTATTATTATTTTTTTTTTTTTTTGGTTTGGCAGAATACATCAATCCTATCCATTCAGATCAAAAAGGTGCTTTAATTTACTTTTACTTTCTTTCCTTTTTTTATTTTTAATATTTGTTTTTATTCTTTTTCCATCAGTTTTCTTTTTCTTTTTTTTTTTTAAATTTCCCCTTCTCATCTTCCATTTTTTTTTTGCTTTTATCTTTCCTTTTCTTTTCTTTTTTCATTTCTCATTTTTTTTCTTCTTCTTATTGTGTGTCTTCTTTCTTTTATTTTTTTTCTTAATTTCACTTTCTTTTTTAATCTTTTTTCCCCTTTTTTTCCATCAGTTTTAGTGTTAGATTTACATTTTTCTTCTTTGTTTTCTTTCTTTCTTTTTTTTTTCTTTTCTTTTTTTTTTTGGGTCTTCCTCTAAATTATTTTCTTTTCCTTCTTTTGATTTTTTTTTTCTTTTTAATTTTTCATTATCTGTCCGGGTAGGTTAAGAATGTAAACGAGGTGGCACAGGATCATTTTTTTAAATTTCATGTCCATTCCCACAGTGTTTTCTTTGCCCCTTTCCCATGGTTTTCCCTGATTTTTTGGAGGCAAGATGGGAACAGAAATTTACCATTCGAGGCGAGGCAACCCCAATCCTTGCACCACCATCCAATGTTTTTTTTTTTCTTTTTTTTTTTTTGGGTAATTGGCAAGAGTTTTCCTAATCGGATCTATTTATGATATAATTTTTATGTTTGTTTTTTGAGAAATTTATATTAGAATAATTTTCTTAGTAAATAAAGTATATAAAATACAATAAAAGTACAATAAAATATATTATGGTCAAAATGCATAATTACAATAAAATATATATTTAAAAATATAATGCAATAGTTCAATACTTCAAATACATAAATATAAAATTTATAAAGGTACACATGTAATAAAATCATATATTTATATTCATTCATTTAATAATTAGATAAATTAGAAATATAAAAACAAATTTAATGAATAAAATATAGACCGAGTTGGATTTGGGGCAGCGTTTTTATTCCCCTGCTCCCATCCCGATTTGGGGCATATAATTTTGCTCTGAATCCATCTAGCAATCTTAATCTATCAAGGAAAAACCACTTCTTTAGGGTGGTGCACCATAATTTCTGAATTGTGCGAAATAAATTGTCATTCTCAGGATAGATGAATAGCGATGAAGGCGTTACTGAGTTATTAAAGAAACCAAAATTGTTGTTGTTATTATTATTATTATTATTATGGAAGCAAAAGTTTTTTTTTTTTTTTAAATCATAAGGAAACAAAAAGGTTAAATTGGTTGTAAATTTATTATTTTAGGGTTTTGGGCGCACCTATCTTTCACATCCCATCCATCCGGAGATGCCGCCTACTTCTTTCAAAGCCTCCCTCCGTTTGACCACCTTCCCTACATTGCGTTTGAAAACTTGTTCATGCTTATCAAAAGCCTTTCCAAAATCCCCTCTTTGTTTTCTTACATGGCAGGTTGGTTCCACTTGATGGAAAACTGGAAGAATAGTCAAAACCAGCTTTTCCATGCATTCAACAATCTTGGCCAGTTCATCCAAACACCAAGCTGAAGAAGCATACTTATCTGAAAGAATAGTCAAACCCAGCTTTTCCATGCATTCAACAATCTTGGCCAGTTTATCCAAACACCAAGCTGAAGAAGCATACTTATCTGAAAGAACAATGATTGCAAACCATGATTCTTCAATTGCTTTCAAGAGTTCAGATGAAATGGGTTTTCTCCTTCCGAGTTTTTCATCATCCTTAAAAGTATAAATTCCTTTCTTAGTCAGAGAATCGTGTAAATGGTCTGAAATTTTTGTGGGTCTCTTCGCCTTTGAAACTAAGGAATATTTCATGTTTTTCCATGATGAAGATGAAGAACTTGAAGATGCTTTGTTGGGCATGGAAATCATTGGGAACTTGCTGAATCTGCGGGTTGTTGAATTCAACAAAGTGATAATAGGCATTTTTAGCTAGTAATTAAGCATAACATACATATGTATACATATAAAGCAAGCTCCAATATATACATGTATAGATAAATATATATATATATATATGCTTTTTTCTTATCTTCTATTTTTCTTTTTTATTATTTTTTTATATGATAAACTTCTTATCTTCAATTTTAGTTGTATAAACAATGAGAATCAACTATATATTTTGTAAGACGTTTCAATCAGTGCTAAATAACTTTAGAAAACAACACAAAATAAAATCTTTATTTTATTTTATTTTTGATAAAGGAAATATTTCAACAAAATTAATGATTAATTATCATCACATCTCATTTCTAGTCAGTGTTCATTCACTCATTTTCAACATTCAAATGAATTCAGTCAAACATGCAAAACCAATATATATATATATATATATATATATATAACATTAATTAAACACAGAGACAGAGAGACAGAGTTAAGGATCATTATATCAAGAAAATTGAGAGATTACCATTGGTGGAAAAAAGACACTCTGAGCTGAGAACCTATTATAAGGAAGCTCCCTTTTTTTTATTTATTATTTTTTATGTGTAGAAATGCACTAAAACTTCACACCATTCCTGTAGTAGAGGGAAACTGCTTAAATTGTCAGTGGAAACTTCAAGGAAACAAATATGCACCGGTAAGTTTCAAGGAAGTGCACTAATAAACTTTTCAGTGGTAGTATTTTTTTTTTTTTTTTATATCCTATTTGTCATACTTTGCGAATATAGAAACTTTTTTTTCTTTTATTTTGGTAATCAAGGGCATTATTGATTTGTCACAAATTTAAACTTGAATAGAAAAAAATAAAAGAAGCATAACACTTGCCAACTCGCTGCGACCTCAATTTAAAACCCTTGTGATTACACCCAGAGTATTCTTTTAGTCATTTTCGTGCGAACGTTGTCAGAACAATGACTAAAATGTGAGTACAATGAAAACTGCGTCTTGTGTCAAGAAAGATACATTGATTAGCCTTGGAAAACATATTAAATAGTATTATTAAAAAAAATTAAGAATAACAGTGTCCCCACTTCTCAGTATAATAATACCTATACATATATACCAAAGCACAGTTATGCATTGACTCTTGACTACATATAATTCCCCAGAAAAAAAAATCATATGTAACTCATGAAATATATTATTTTAAATTACATATAATTAGGCATATTAATGGGGCAAAAGCCAAGTAGAAAATTACTGTTACGTTTATTGAACAAAGGGAAATTTGAAAATCTCAAACTTTGCAAATTGAGTTCGGATTAAAATAAATAAATAAAACTGAAACAAACATAATTGATGAGTAAATATTGTACAATTGTAGATGGACTTCTTGGTCTTGTTTAATTGAAATTGTTTATTTTCTTTAGGCCAGTCTTTTTTTTTTTTTCTTTTTTTTTCTTTTTTTTTCTTTTAGGTCTTCTTCCTTTCGGCAGATTCAAACAGAGTACTCTGTGCAGGGGTCTAAATTATTTTATTTTTTGGACAAAAATGTGCAGGAGTCTAAATTGAACGTTGAATTTTCTGCAATCGTTAAATTGACTTAATAATTAAATATTTTAGGTCAAAATAATTGCAATTAATTATAGAAGCAAAGAATCATTTTGACTCGGTATGCAGATAAACACATATGAACTAATTTTCGGAAGAGGAGGTAGCTTCCATAATATACTAAAAAGCTTAATTATGATCAATATTCTAATCAACAAAATCCTCTCAAAAGTCAGCACTGCATTATTGATAGATATATATACCCAGTAATCTAGATTTTGTTTGGATTTTGTCACAGAAGCTTAATTAGAAATTAGAATTAATAATTTTCCATCTTTGATAATCTCTTATAAATTTTTACATACATATAATACCTATCGAAGATGTCACTTGAGGAATATATACAATATTGAATATTGACATTTCTTCTTCTTGAGAGAATATATTAATATTCAGTTTAATTAATAATTATTTGGTTTAAGAATGGAATTAGGTGGATCAAAAAGCATGCCTTGGATGATGGTCGTTATCGTTCTGGGATTGATATTCATGGCTACTGGACCAGGCATTGCAGAGGGAGTTTTTGGGATCACCATGAATCCCTGTAGTGTTCCAGAATGTATCAGTGCATGCAAGAATATCCTTCATCAAAAGTTTATGAGTGCTTCTTGTTATAATGGGACTCTTTGTATGTGCTTTGGTGGAGCTACTTAATTCTTTAACCTATTTAGTTAATGATATTGGATTATATTATTTTCTTGACTAAATAAATAAAATTAATAATTTTTTTGTGTTTTTCTTCACTGGCTCAATGCCATTAGCATTTTGGTTTTTGGATTCCAAATATACCAACATCATGCTTCCGTACTAACAATTCCATTTGGAATTAAAAAAATTTTTTTAAAAAAAAAGAGCTTATTTTTAGATTCTAAGGAACATGTTTGTTCGTTTTTATTATTGGAGGTAGGATGATTTAAACTTTGGATATTTGTCCCAAAAAATAGTGGTTTTACAACCAGCTTATACCTAAATTGACATTTAACAGCTTATATATTAGGTGTCATTATGTTTATTATTTGTATTAATAATTAAACGCTGAATTGCATTTAATTTGACCTTTTTTTTAATAAAACATTTAATTAGACCTTAACCAAGAGAAGCTACCCGATAGGGAACCCCAATGGATGATTTCTTTCTGTGCTTCGTTAACGTGATATATAAAGCCCAAAGTTTTTAAAGCCTTTTTATAATCCTACCATATGTGAATAAAAAAATTATATTTGTATATATTAATTTCCTTTTTTTCTTTTTTTTTTTTCCTCTTTTGGCTAAAAGGTTCGGAAAGTAAGATACATCCTATAATCCTACAAGCATCGATCTTGCATGAACTTGAATATTAAGATATTATATCTCTATATATATATATATATATATATTCACACAGGATAAATATATTTATGTAGCTATTTCAAAATATTTTTTGTCAAAATATTGGTTAGATTCAATTATATCCTATATGGCTAAACCGTCATGATTTGACAATTATAATGCATAACGACAGAAACAAATTTTTGTGGATGTGGAAAGGCCCATTTTTCCACAACCATTCGATACATATGGCTAATTACCAAAAGAAAAAATAAAAAAATAAAAAATAAAAATCAAATATATTTGGCAAGGATCAAGGACAAATTAGTAGGTGACAACGCTAGCTAGCTAATCTTAACCTTTAAGGCTTTAAGATTATTACACTTCTGCTATATATAAAATTCCAAGTTAAACTTTATTGGTAAGTAATTTAAACAAAATTTCAACTCACTTTATTTTTGGATATGCATTAAACACATTCCATAGTGTCATATAGCGATGAAGTTCATAGATATGCAAACATGAATATAAAAATTTTCCACCCAAGATCTTGAATTAATTAATACTGTATGAAACTGAGAAATATTTTTCAGTAAGCCGAAAATTTGTTTCTAAAATTGTTCATGCAGTGAATCAATACTGCTTGGGAAGATCAATTCTGATGTGACTTATTGTCTGGTTCCATAACGGATAAACATCCTAATTTGGTGGTTCTAAGCCCAATGCAATTGTGTTCAATCTAGTTTTTTGAGAAACTCAACTGTATAATGATTAATTTTTATTATTATTACTGGCCTTTGTAAGTGTTTTCTTTTGCTTTCTTAGCTGAAAATGGACGTCAAGATATGAACAGGCCATATATACGTGCGCACGCACGCCAGGATGATTAAAAGGCTTAAGAATTTAACCAGGAGATTAAACAAAGCTCTATTTTAAGACCCTTTTACCTTAATTGCCAATGACTTGTTACCTATATGCAGAAAAAAGATTTCCATTTTTAATACAGCTTTAAGATGAGGCATCACTTGGGCATTATAAACAAGTTTCAATTAGTCTATAATATTGCTTAATTAATGTAATAGTAAAATGTTTCGGCACCGACAGTGAAAGATTGTTACACGGAACTATACTAAAATGACAGCAATACTAATCATTAATTACTCTTTCTCATGCAAAATAATTAAAAATAAAACAAAATTTGCTTAACTTTATATAATATTACCTTGATTATGGAAAAAAAAAAAAAAAAAAGCCACCCAATATCAACTTTCTGATTTCACCGGAAATTTTTTTGTTTTAATGGAGAAGCTATGTATATATATATATATATACATATAGATTTGCTTGGAATTTGAAAAGAGAAAACCTCATCTTCTCTCCTTTCACATCTTTTACAAAGAAAAAGAGAGCCATAATAATGAGAACAAGCAATCAATGATTTGAGCTTTAATATAAATTTGGAATAACATTGTCTTTCACACCTACTAAAGTAAGAATTTTTACAAATACAACTTTTGAATTTATGTGATTTGGGTGATATGTCAATAGCAAGCTTTTTGAATTGCCCCTGTTTATGTCTCCTTGGTGGGCAACAACAAGAACCGGTCACATTAATCATACCTACCCATTATTATTAAACCCAAAGAAAATTTTGCCCATTCTCTCAAGAAAAAAGCAAACCCTCCAAACAAACAGATAAGCAAGGGGAGAAAAGTCATCCCCTACTTTTTTTTTTTTTTTTTTTTTTTTGGGAGCCTCATATGCAGTTAAACTTTGCAATTGATTTTTCTACAAAGTTTTTCCATGAATATTATTATTATTTGAAAAAATAGTCAGGAAATTTTTCTTAATTTTTTAAATGATTTAAGTATTTAATTTCCTAGTCTAGCTTTGAAAGCAACCGCATCATCATTCCACTTCCTATCCCCTTCTATTAAATAAATGAACTAGAGAAAAGTATTTGCTTCTACTACATATATTGCAAATTTTTAATCATATTTTTGCTGAAATTCAATGATATTTTTCTTATCAAGAAGATGGGACTACCTGCACATCCATGTTTCATGATTGGGTATGAGATAATAAAAGAAAATAAGGGGGAAGCTATTAGGCTTCACTGCATGACCCATAAAGTGCAACAGTATGAGAATATATATATATATATATATCCGAACTATTTCAAGGACCTACTTAATCTCAGCACCAAACCCTGGGCAATGACATCATTTTTTTGGATCTATTATTTTCAGAATCTTGTGCAGTTTGAGAAAGCACCCTTTGCGTCATTCATGGAGACCAAACATATATATATGTACCTATTATTTACCCAAAAAAAAAAAAAAAAAAAAAAGCATACATGAAAGCCCATAAGCAAAGTAGCAAAACCGAAAGATTATAGCTTTTTTCCTTTTTTGAGATGGTTGCTTGCGTCAATTATCAGTAAAATGGTCAAAATTTTATGCTTCAAGAAAAAGGGTAAGAAGGAAAATAAACGCGGAAATACTGCATGGACTGGAACGTAGGAAAACAGCATTTGTTTTATTTCTTTGGGGTGAAAAAACAGCATTTATTATTGTTATCAGAAACTAGAAAAGCAGCAAAATTTTGACGAGCGGAGTTTAGATTTTCTCTCTATTTTTTTTTTTTTGGTATAAAAATATAAAAAGGACCAATAAGATTATCTATACTTATCTACTTTATCACGATTGCAAGCCATGAGATAATGAACCATTCACCTATTTGTCGTGATGTAGTATTTTGGGGGCTTATGCCTTTTTATTTTCTATATGATAAGTAAGTTAAATTATTCAATTTTTCTCATCATGGTTGAAGAATATAATGATTTGGTTTTGATTTAAAGGTGAAAATTTTTAAGCATGGGGATTAAAAAGTAAACGGGCAAAATTGGAAATAGAAATGAATAGTAACATTAATTTGAAAATTAAAAATTGGTTTCAATAATTGAACAAGAAGCTAGCTAGTTTTCCCATTGACAATAACATCAAAGGTCATGAAAGTCTAGGCCTTTATTTTTATTTTTATTTTTATTTTTGTTTTTTGATGGCAAGTTGTGTTTGTTCAATCAATCATAAAAAAAAGGTGTTTCTCCCAATATATCTTCCCCTGTTTTTCTCATGGAACCAAAGGGCTCAAATTACAATCCACAAGAGGTGCCCACCTTATTGGGTCATTCCCCAAAAGCAGACATGGCAGAGAACAAACCTGCTGAAATCAAGGACTTCCAAATTATGATTGCAAACAAAGAAGATAACAAGAAGCAATTAGCTCCCAAGAGAAACTCCAACAAAGACCGCCACAAAAAAGTTGATGGCAGAGGAAGAAGGATAAGGATGCCAGCTCTTTGCGCCGCCAGGGTTTTCCAATTGACCAGGGAATTGGGTCACAAATCTGATGGTGAAACCATTCAGTGGCTTTTACAGCAAGCTGAGCCGTCGATCATCGCCGCCACCGGTACCGGGACTATTCCGGCTTCTGCTCTGGCTCTAACAGGGTCCTCTGTTTCTGAACAGGGGAACTCTGTTTCCTCTGCTTTGCATACAAAGATGGAAGAGCTGGGACCAGGAGGAATTGGGTCTGTAGGTAGGGCCAACTGGGCATTTATGAGTGGGAACTTGGGCAGATCTCAATTGCCAAGTGGGGTTTGGCCTTCTCTAAGTGGGGTTGGATCAGGGTTTATCCAAAATCCCGGTCAGTCAACGTCGAATTTCGCAAGTGAAAACTTGAACATGCTGCCCAAGTTTGGATTCCATGGATTTGACTTTCCTGGTATGAATTTGGGTTCGATGAGTTTTCCTACAATATTGAGTGGAAATAACCAGCAAGTTCCTGGTTTAGAGCTTGGTCTTTCGCAGGACGGTCATTTTCGGGTTATTAACTCTGAGGCTTTGAGCCAGCTTCAGCAGCAGATGGGGCAGAGACCTCAGCAAGAATCTCCAGAGAAAGATGATTCTCAAGGATCAAGAGGGTAGACAGAAACTTCAAAAAGTAGATGAACAAGATAGGAAGAATATTCAAACTCAAGTGGGATATAATATAATTGAATTTGGAGGGTTTGATTAAGGCTCTGACTTGCTTGGTTTCCCTTCAATTTTACCAAAAATTTTCATTCTATCAGGTTCCTCTCTATCTCTCTCTCTTTTCCCCCAAAAAAAAAAAAAGAGGCAAACACACAGTTGAGTTCTTTTTGAACAATCAATTTTGTCACCTGCAGGATGAACTATGCAAGGAAGAAGATAAACAGGTTTTTCTAAGGTTTGGATTTTGATTTAAGTTTCTTATTTGTATTTTAGAGTGTATTTATTAAAGTTACTTTACTGGCTCTGCCAGGCAATTTTTGCTTACAGTTTTGCTTACCAGAATGGAAAATTGTCTGTTTAAGAAAATTCAACAGGAAAAATCATATTATTATATTTGCTCAAGCAATATTGGATTCCTTATTCTCTGGAAAATTGTATGATATTTATTCAGCTTGCATACTTTTCATTTCTTGTTTTCTAATTTTTTGCTGTTCAGGTTGAATGAGCTTTTTATGATAATCCCTTTCTTTGATTATGTAGAAGTTTTATGAAATTCATGCATGACATTATTCTTTACCTCACAACAAAATAATTTCCAATCCTTCATCTATAAGAACTTAACAATGTTTTGCAATTGGTCTATCTGATATTCTAATCATATTGTGTACGCTATCAAACAAATTTTCAGACATGTTGACCAAAATATTGAGGAGATTCAAGTTTGTAATGTATGCAAATATATTTTATTGCTCATCTCTTAGGTTGGTAGGGAAAGGATCTCAAATATTGAGAAAACCGAGGCCAAACCAATTCTTTTACTTTCATTTATTTATTATTATTAACTTCTTTTACATATATATATATATATATAATAAAAACTTCTTTTACATATATATATATATATATATATAGAACAAACCAATTATGAAATATGAAGGAACAAGAGCGGTTAAAATTGTAGGATATTTTTTCTTTCCAAAAAAAATATATATGTTTTATTTGTCATCATGGACCAGTGACCTAGCTTGTCCCAAATAACTCTATGTTCTGTTAAGTGTGTTATGTTAATGAATACGCTCTTCCTAATTAATTTAGAAAGATTAGCATCTAAGTTAGTTGAATTTTGTCCATCTGTTACTTTCATATGATGCAAATATTCTCCATTAAATTGGATCAATATCCATGCCAGGGAGCTTTTTTTTTTTATTTTTTTTTTATTTATTCTTTTTTATTTTTTATTTTTTTTTGGTGATTCAGCTAACAAATGTTGTTAGTTGTCATACGTGGTGATTCAAAGAAATGAGAATCTTAATATACTCAAACAAAGCTACTATGCTGATTCATTGGCTTTTGTAAAATAAGAATTGTGGGGTAGGATCTAACCAATATGTTTCATATTAAATTATATAATCTTAACGTATACTCTAACAGAGCTACTATGTTGATACATTGTGCTTTGTAACATTAGAATTGTGGGTTAAGGATCAAACCAATATATATCATGTTAAAATCTAAGAATGGAATAAAAAGTTTATGTAATTCCGTTTCTGGTGCATTTAATAACAATCTACGTGTTACAAATTCACTTAAACAGCTTTACCCAACAGGAACCTATCTAAAATATTCATCAAAATCAGAATGATCACACTCAAAACCGATTAAAAACATGATTACCTTTGGATCTAACAACCTGTACGTTCATGCCCATTTCGTACTCATTCAAATATCATCATAGAAGAATCCATTTCTTTTTTAATGATGAATATATACTTGCGTAATTCAGACCAACTTTCTATGAAGACTCAGTAGCCATTTGGTTTTAATTTTTTTCTTTTTTCAATATACAACTCGTTGGATTGGGAATATATATATATATATATATATTCAATGAGCTTGTTTTATGGTGCAATTTTTTCATATATAAATGGGTTTCAAATGTAAACCTTCTACAAATGAATATGAGCAAAGCACGCACCAAAGATTTTCTGTTTAATGGGTAAATATGGAAAAAGGCATTTTTATGGGTATATATGAAAGAGACAATTTTAGAATATGGGTCTTTGAATACAAAAATAATTGCTCTATTACAATGTAGTATATATGATCAATTTTCACCCAAAAAAAAATTTTATGATCAAATGATGAACCTTTTAACTCGGTCCAATTTCAATTCCACTTTAGAGTTTGAAGAGAGGTTTTTACTATACTACAATCCTCCAAAACCCAATCTGCAATAACCAAACGTTACAGAGACCAAATTCATACATGTTTTGGATAAAGACTATATTAGGTCACACACGGTCTCACATTCTCACCTTTATGAGTTTTCCAATATGGTCGTGTAATGTAAACGGAATATTTTGCTTCTAAACAATAATAAAATTATTCTAAAAAATGATTTTTTTTTTCTTTTTCGTGTTTTAAATTAGAAAACAAAGGTATACTATATATATTTTTGGTGATATATGTACAATGTAATATTGGTTGTTTGATTTCGAAATTGAGGAATCCAAATGGAGTTACTGTGGAAAAGTTAGAAAAAAGGCTAAATTCGATTCCCTCATGCTAATTGATAACAAGTTATGGCCACACGTAATAGTACGTCCAAAAATTCACAGCACAACATCACATGGCCTATACCTATATATATATATATATATATATGTATGTATTTAGAGGTTATAGTAACAGTATGTTTGAGCTCCTTTTTAAACTGCTAAAGTTGGCAAAAAATTCTGATGGAAAGTTGCAAGTGGGCCTGAGATTGACTCCTTTTGGTGTGTTTGTGGTCCACCCAACTGGGCTCTTTGGACCACCTGCTCCTCCAAATCAATACCAGTTGGATCCAGTCCATTATAAAAACAACCTCTCACTGTTTCACGTGTCTCATTTTTTTGTCCTCCTCCATTTCCATCACTCGGACCAAAGCTAAAGTTGATCCTGTGAAAGTGGTACGGACCGAAAATAAAAATGAAATTCGATTTGTGCATTCATTCTAATTAAAAGATGTCAAAGAATGTACTGTTGAGTTCAATTCTGTTTTTTTGAGGTTTTCTAAACTTCTAAGGAAATGAGCAAATCATATTATTTGGTTTTGGCATATTTACTTGTTGAGAGTGAAATTAAAATGATCAAGACAAAAATAAGTATTTGGAGCACTTTTTATTTGGAAGTAGCAAAAGAATGCTTTGTATTTAAAAGAGTTTTAGTTACCTTAGAACTAAGGCTATTTTATAAGAAAGAGTAAACTTTGCCACTAGAATTTCTTTATTATTTAAGTGATACAAATAAAAATTGACAATCAATTTTTTTTTTTCAAAAACACTGCTAAATATGTCTTATGGATGAGCAATCAACAGTATCTAACATCAATTAAAAGCAATGGATAATGCAGTGAGTGTGGAATAAAAAGCAATGGAGGAGTGACAGATTAATGGGTACAAAATCTGTCAGCACCATAACTCTTTGATTCGTGTCTACAAAATAAAAATAAAAAAATGTTCAGTCACATGCAAATGTTACCCTTCCAGACGGCCCAAAAACAATCTTTTATCTTCCATGGTACGGTCTTTGTTATGCTCCTGCCTTAATTTCTCCTCAATCTACTTTCAATTAAAGTAAAGGACACACATAAAATACGTGTTGCTCAATCCATGGACTGGAAAATTTTGAACCCTAAGCTTCTCACTTAACTTTCTCATGTGCCAAACACAAAGTACAATCAATCGATACCAACCGTTTTCATTTGCTTCTTATTTTAGGTTCACTTTTTTCTGCTATTTCCCATGCAACCATACCCTTTTTAAATTTAACTTCTAATGGACACTCCCTCCCCCATAGAGATTATAGGCAAAAATTTATATAAAGTATTCTAGGTGCACCAAATCATTCATAGAATTCAATAATTATTTTATAGAGATCATGTGTTTTATTTTGATGTTGTATATAATTATAATTTATTTAATTTACAATGCATATGATTATTTACTAATATACAAAATCAGAGCATAACCGTTGTAGTAAGTTTGTTTTTCATGAATAACCATATAAAATAAGCAAAGTCCCTCTTTCTTTTTCTTTTTTTTTTCTTTCTTTTTTTTCTTTTTTTTTCATTTTCTTTGTCACGGTGTGTTTATGCTTCTCCATGTGGGTTTCATGTGCATGACAAGTAATAATGGCAAGTGTCATTAAATCAACATACCCGGTTCCACTACTCTTTATGGCTTTGCTGACTCTCCCATTTGCTTGCTCTTCTATGATTTTTTTATCTGTTTGACTAGTACCAATAAAATACTGCATCGAGTTACCAAAAATAAAATAAAATAAAATACTGTACCCCAAAAAGAAAAAAAAAAAAAATACTAGCTTTTCGAGATTACCCAATTTATTATCCTACCAGCCTTGAAGGAAGAGGCCCTGCCTTTTTCTATATAATATATGCTTTTAAGGTGTCCGGAGTAACATTTAATCCAATGGTTGGTATTTTCCTGTCTTTCACTTTTGGACTCTAGATTTTGACTTTGGACAGTTTGACTCTCTTGCTCTACTACTATCTATAGTACATAAACAGTAATGGAATTGATTTCCTTGCCAAACAGAGGGCTGAGTTTTGGATTCCCATTTATTCTGCTAACATATATTAAAAAAAAAAAAAAAATAGTTTGGACCATATTATGGAAAAAGTAACAATGAAAACGCTGGAAAAAATCTGGTACATGGATTTTCAGTAACATCAAATAACATTCACTGCCAGAAGACTTTTTGTTTTAAAATTTTTATTCTTTTATTTTTACGGTCTCTGCAGAAGGGAAATTTGGCATGTGATGAGGAAAAGGAATGTAATAAATTCATGAGTTGGTAATGATTTTTGTTTTTTTATTTTATTTTTTTACTTTTTACTTCTGGAGCTTGCCATTTTGCCAATCAAATCAAAGTTCAGAGATGGCAGACACCTAGTAATAAAATAGAGAGACAATGGGATTCCTCCTATTTTGAGCACTGGTTTTTTTTTTTTTTTTTTAATGACAGAGAATAAAATTCCAATATCTTATTCTTAAGATACAATTTAATTCAATATTTAATATAAAAAAAATACGATTTGTTATTCTAAAATATATTAGCAAAAAGAGATTGAATATCAGATTAGAATTACTTCATTTTTAACCGAAGAGAAAGATAGTTATAATCTTTTATCCACCACAGAGAGAGAGAGAGAGAGAGAGAGTCATTCATTGAAGTAGTATTGAAGCCCAACAAAGTAATATTAGATTCAGATTTAAAAATGATATACAAAAGGGACACCCTTAAAAGCCCAACAAAATCCTGCTAGATTTTATGATGATGAGAGAAAAGGGATCCCTTAAAGCACAACAAAATCTTACTAGGAATTCAATCTTATCAACGAAGAGAGACGGAAAATGAATGTATAAATGCCAAGGAGGGACCTTTATCATTCCTCAACACCCCACTTCTCAGTTGTTACTTCCAAGTGGCTAATATTTTGTTCATAAATAGGTTATTAGACCCAAAAATGACCCCTAAAACATGAGCTCAATCAAGTGAAAAAAAAAAAAAGAAAAAAAAAAAAAAGAAAATGAACAACATATAGAAAGCCGCCTCCTTTGTGCCGAAAATTACAAACCCTAGGAAGGAAGAGCAAGTAAGTATTAGGAGGATATGGCAAGGTGGGGAGGATGGGACCCATGTCAGCGACAAGCCCGGATAGTAGTCCCATGCGCTCATTTTCTTATTTTGGTGTATTTTCATTTATTTGTTTTGTTGTTTTTGAGAAATGGTATATTTATTTGTTGTTGATGTCCCTCCAAAGACGCTTCGTCCAGCTCAAGAGCCACCACCCACCCAACCAAAACACAACACAAACACCACCACCCACAACCTTCTTTCTCTCTTTGTTTTTACAAAGCAGGAAACTGCGAGAAGCTGCGAGAAAATAAAAGAAAAAATATACGATTTTTGAGAGAAAATTCAGCATCCCATTTCTTAACAGCTTCAGCTTGACTCATTTCCTGACTCTGAGTCTCTTGTTTTAATCTTTTTTGGTTTTTAAAAATGGATTGTTGGTCTTCTCCGCTTGCTCCTGATGAAGAGTTTCAGAAGCTTATGATTCGAATGAACCCCCCAAGGTACTTGATTTTCAGTTTGATTCTTCTTGGTTTTGACATTTTGTCATGTTTGATTATGTTTTTTCTTTTTTTCTTTTTTTTGGGTTGAATTGTGATTGGATTTTTGGCCAAGCAAAGTGGGTCTTTTTTCTATTTTCTTCAAATTTTCATGTTTGTTTTGCTAAATTGGTTGTTTTTAGTGTTTTTGATGAAATCGGTTAGTGATATTTGTTTTTTCGTTGATATGGGATTAGCAGGGTTACCGTTGATAATGCCTCGAGCACAGCAGCTACTCTGATTAAGGTATCTGATTCAATTTCTTGTATTTTCCTATAAGCAATTTAAGAGGCTATTCTGTAACCTTTTTACATGTGTGAAATTTTTGTAGGTTGATAGTGCAAATAGGCGTGGAAGTTTGCTGGAGGTGGTTCAGGTCCTAACTGATTTGAATCTCATCATAAGACGAGCGTACATTTCTTCTGATGGGGAATGGTTCATGGATGGTGAGCTTTTATTCCTTTGCAGACATTTTGTTTTAGCTCATTTTTATTCAAATGTTTGGCTGATTTTTGTTTTTTGCATTCATCTCTTGCAGTCTTTCACGTTACTGATAAAAAGGGCAATAAACTATCTCAAGATTATGTAACTGAACGCATTCAACAGGTAAGTCCTTTATTCATGTGAAATATATAATTGAAGATCTATAACCAAGTTAATGTAAAAGTGAAATTCAGAACTGGGTTTATTTAGTTCTTGATAGGAAGAAGTGAAAAATATTACTACTTAGATTAGTTTGATTCTAGATGTATTTCTAGCCTAGTTTTGAAGGCCGTGGTTATAAGTTTTGTGGAGTTCAGTACAGCATTTGAGCTTCAATATCAGCTAAAGTTTTTCTAGACTTTGACAAACAAAGGGATAAACAAAGAAGAAGCACAGAAATTCTTTGAGGAACCAAATCAGATATAAGTCTTATTTTCTTTTTAAATTTCAATGTTGCAGTCGCTGGGAGCGAGGGCACGTAGCTTCAGATCATTGAGGAGGTCTGTGGGTGTCCAAGCTGATATGGAACACACTACCATTGAATTGACTGGAAGAGACAGACCAGGCTTGCTTTCAGAGGTCTTTGCTGTCTTAGCAGACCTCAAATGCAATGTGGTTGCTGCCGAAGTCTGGACTCACAATTCGAGAATGGCATCGGTCGTTTACATCACGGATGAGGCAAATGGATTGCCCATTGATGATGTCGATCGCCTCTCAAAGATCAAACAGCTTCTCCTTTATGTGCTAAAAGGGGACAGAGACAAGCGCGGTGCTAACACTGCTGTTTCTGTGGGTTCCACTCACAAGGAAAGGAGGCTGCATCAAATGATGTACGCTGATCGTGACTACGATGTGGATGATAACAATTGTGGGTCAAGTAATGGTGACCGGAGCAAACCCCTTGTAACCATAGAGAATTGTGCTGATAAGGGATATACTGTTGTGAGCTTGAGGTGCCCTGACCGCCCAAAGCTGCTTTTTGATACAGTTTGCACTTTAACTGATATGCAATATGTTGTATACCATGCAACTGTAATTGCTGAAGGACCAGAAGCTAATCAGGTTGTTATCATTTCCATCCACCTATAGTATATGCTTTCATTGTTGATTGTTTAAGCATAGAAAGGTTTATGGCTATTGAGGTATCAATTCTCACGTTTCTTCTTAATTTGTTTTGTCCAATAGGAATATTATATAAGGCATACAGATGGTTGTCCTATTAATTCTGAAGCAGAGAGACAGAGAGTAATCAATTGCTTGGAAGCTGCTATAAGAAGGCGAACTTCTGAGGTACAAATTTTCAGTAGATTAATTGAGTACTAGTTTCATATATCTTGTTCAAATCTCATCGCTTTTTGTTTAAGATAACGAGTTGCACGGCATACACTTTTTTCAAATTCTTAACAGTTAGATGTCATTGTCTCATCTTCCTTCGAGTTTAAGCTTTTGGGATAAGTAGTAATTCAACAATTGTCTCATCTTCCAAGCAGGGTATAAGACTAGAACTTTGCGGCGATGACAGGGTTGGCCTGCTTTCTGATGTGACCCGAATATTTAGAGAAAATGGACTTTCAGTCACACGAGCTGAGGTTGCAACCAGGGGTTCCCAAGCTGTGAATGTGTTTTACGTGACTGATGCATCAGGAAATCCAGTGAAGAGTGAGACGATTGAAGCAGTTCGGAAAGAGATTGGATTGACGATACTTCGTGTAAAGGAAGAATTTGAATCCAAATCTCCTCCTACACAAGAGGGTGGGAGATTCTCTTTGGGAAATCTGTTTCGATCTAGATCAGAAAGGTTTCTTCACAACTTGGGGTTGATAAAGTCGTATTCTTGAGTTGTTGGTTAGGGAAACGAGTTGCTCTCCTGCTTGTAAATAACCAGATGCTCTTCCTGAAATTGTAAATTGTGCTATGTGGTTTAGAACCATAGAAGGATAATCCTTTTGTCCTTCTTGGTCAGGCCTCAAAACTGGAAAATCAATCTCAACTTGTACAATTTCATGTATATACCTATATATTTTTCCAAGCTCGTCCTTAGATCATTAATAGTATTGTTAATATTGAACATTTTCTGTTCTACTGCTTTGAGTTACAAGCTTGGTATTCCTCTTTTTCTTTTTTTTTCAGCTGAACATATGGACTATGACGGGAAATGCAGTAATCGGAAGATGGAAGGAAAAATATACTGTATATTGAGTTGAATTCTACTTGGTTGATTATGGGTATATATACATATATTATATATATATATATAGATATGATTATGAGCTAGTTATAAAATACATGGAAAATGACATCAAAATACGTTATACTTTTTCCTTTTCTACCTTTTTGGGCTTGTTTGTATTATCTGCGAATGAATATTCAAATAGCCACAACTTCAACTGTGTATGCTGTTAGAAGTACTGAAAAAGTGAGGTACGATACAAGTATCTATGCAAATATGGTTTCCTCTTATAATCCTATTGCTTGTATCTACGAGCAAGATCCACCCCACCTCTCTCTCTCTCTCCCTCAAAGAGGACAAAGAAAGCACAATAAGAGGCTTTAAATAGTGAAATGCATGAGGCTAATGGTTTTTTTTTTTTTTTTTTCTTGTAATAATTGTGGGCTCCAAACCCCAAAACATATATATAAAAAAGTTTGCCAAGATTGACCATTTGCAATTCGGATTAAAGAAGTGCTTCATGACGCTGCACATTAGGTTGTTTGGCGGCATGCTTTGGCTTTCATCAGATGGTGGCTAGTAACTTTCAAAGTTGTTTGGATTCAGGGAATTTTTATGCGTGTGCCACATAGTGCTATTAGTAGGTAGGATCGCTATACAAACTAACTTTGCCTTTTTCTTTAACTCGTAAAATGGTAATAATATAAGAACCATACAAAGTAGAAATTATACAATATCACCAAAGAATGTATCTTAGAACATAAGTTCACTAAAACAAAAAGTTATTGGTAATAATAGTAAGAGGTATTTAATTTTTTTACATTAAAAGATGTGACAGTTTTATTAATAGATTAATAATGTTCTAAAATTACGGAAAATAAATTTAATAAAATAACACAGGTGTCAAAAGTTTGGTTAATAAATTTGATAAACCTTGAATCATTCAAAAAATATATATATATTTGTTTATGAATAATATTACAAATACCAAATCTGTTTATCAAATTTTAATTATTAAATAGTAAAATAATTTATTAATGGTTGATAAATTGATATCAAAACAATTTGAATAAAAATTTGGTTAATAAATTTGTCTAGAATTAATTAATTTTTTTAATAAAAATTCTAAATAAAAATATGCATTTCAATATAAAAATAAATAAAAAAATATTAATGGGAGAGAGATTGATTGAGGAGGAGATAAATTAGGAGAGATTTGAGTTGATGGGGTTGATAATGATATTGTCATCATCAAGTGTTTGGAGGGAAGTAAAAAAGAAAAGGAAGAAAATTAAGGAAAAGAAAAGTCTACCGACAGAATCTCAACGGGGAGAGGGAGGGACCGTCACGCATCTCCATGCCCCACATGATCAGTCGCTTTCTCATCCTTGTCTTCTCTTCTGATCATTGCTTCGACCTTCCTACACGTGGCAACATCCCAGCCAGGACATGTGGGCCCATCTTTTCTGTCTCACCTCCCTGGTGATGGGACCCGCTTGCTTTTGTAACAGTGTCCTCAACTTGCGAATGGTCCACCACAATAGTCACGTGCTTCGAGTCGCATCGAATCCTCCTGGGAGCACGTGCGTAGCAACAAGTTGAATCTGTCTTTGACTCTTAAATAATTTTTCTTAAAATTTAAAAATAAAAAATAACCAAGTGGAGATTGCTGGTGGAGGCTGATCACCGTCCATCGTCAGCCTCACCATCCTTATCATTAATGTATTTATCACTGTGTAGGAATGTTTTGTTTTATTTATTTCTTTTTTTTTTTTAATAATATTCTTTTATAATATAAAACTATATGGGAGATTCTAAAGATTTAGCAAAGATTTGAGTTAAAATGTGCTTCAACTATTAAAGATTTACTCTGCAACACTGTAAAGCATTACCCAAATACATGAAAACGTTTTGAAAGGAAGTTGGAACCACTACTAATGCATTTTCTAAAGCAATAATTCAATGCCCCCTTTTCTATCTAAAGCACCCAAAAAAGTGGGATCTTAATATATAAGATCAAGTTGAACTAAAAAATTATATATATATATATATATACATGTTACAAGAATATGATTCTTACTATTTTTATAAAAGATATATCATAAATGTGAATCGTCTTTTCATGCATGTTTGTACTTGAAATATACTTAAAAATTACTTAGAATATTTTACTAAAATGAACTAATGGATTTTATCAAGTAGTAATTAAAGACCCTTTTCTATCCAATAACACCCTTTTTTTTTCTTCTTTTTTTTCCAATCACAATACTATTCACCATACTAAAACACAAAATGATGGATCTTATATGTGGATCTCCTTACAAAAATTATAAATATTCGAACAATATTATATATTCTAAAGATACATTTTACACGTGAATGCCACACATATTTATGTTTGAAATTTTAATAATTTTCTTTAACATACATTTTGAGCCGTACTTAGAATTATAAAAAACGTTTTGAGGAGAGCAACAAATACGTTCTATACAAAGAAATTAATAATTGAATACCCTTTTTCCATCCCAATAACAAACTTTTTTCCTTTTCCCAATAAATTATCACTCAATATAATTGACAAATCAACATAGGGATAGAATATAAAAAGTAATATAATATTTTAATAATGAAGATGGTGGTAAGAAGAAAGATGGAAAAAGAAGGATTGTATATTGCCAATAATGATGTAAACAATGATAAACTAGGAAACTTCAAATACGGCATGGCAATGGAAAGAGCTTAATTGGTACTTGTCAACAAATAATGCAGCCCTTTTTTTTTTTTTTTTTTTTTTTTGCTTCTGCTTCGGCGAGTCATGGTCTCACCTCCACGCGCACCCACTTGTACGAACCCCTCGAAAACAAACTGTGTATGTGTAAAACGTGGCTCTGAGTCTCTCTCTGAGTTTTGTAACCCGAGGTTGCAGATTTCCTCAGAATTTTTGGCTTTATTATTATATTTATATTTATATTACTCTTGCACGCGCTACCTAGGTCCGTGGACTATCATTTTCCCATGCCAAAAACGTTAAATGGGTAAATTGAAAATATCAACTTGCAGCAAAGCAAAAGAAGTGGAACCATACCAAACACACAAAACTTTCATTTTAACTTTTCTTTTCCATATTTGCACTACATTGGTGATCTGATCTTTCATGATTTTGGTTTAAAAGTTGAAAATTGCAGATTCTCATGTCTACAAGGCGAAGTTGGAATACAGATAAGGATTGTCTTCGATGTGGTTCAGACCACAGTTGGATTTTTATTTTAATTTTGCTCGGAAGGCAAAAGTTGATAATGACTTATGGTTAAGAAGATGGGAACCAACAAGCTAATCGGCCCTACGTCCCAGGCCCATTACGCTGACTAAGGGGTCCAATGGGCTCCAATCTTATTACCATCTAAACTCCCTCTTTCAGACGGGTTTCTTTTTGTACCACAAATAATCCATGCACACTCCCATATCTGTTTCGGCCTTTCTAAATTCTACATGAAACGAGAGTATAGCGTTCAAACATATTTGCAAAGAAAACTTCCACTACGAGAATATTATTCTAAAACAAATTTGATGTTAATACTTTCAAATTTTAGTTCATGTTCCCAACCCCCATTCGAAACGTAAAAATCCAATTATAACACATTGATTGGTTCACATGGCACATTTCTAAAGGCTTGCCATCCCATTATCATTTTTCATGCGTGAAAACTCAAAAGTCACATCCTCAGCATACATTCAGCTCGCACTCTAGTACAGATATCCGGAAATTTGTCCCGTAAAGTTATCTAAACAAAAGCCCTTTTGAGAGGGTTGACTAGCCAGGAATTCAAAAAGGGAATCAAAAGAGTATAACGACTAAAACTGAGGGATGATTCCAGATCAAGCCACTGGAAGCTCACCAGAGTCGCTGATGACCACCTTCTTCGTGGGACGATCTCCCCTGTCTGTCTCTTGTGACTCAATCAGCCTAACTACATCCATACCTTCTAAAACTTGCCCGAACACAACATGCCTCTGGTCCAGCCATGGTGTCTGTCATTAAAATCAATTAAGCACATGTCACGTCAAAACAGCCACAAAAAACCTCCTCTATGTTTTAGCAACATATTTAAGGTTCATCTGGCTACAATAAATCATAATGGAGCAACCAGTGCTTATAGGACAGCCACATTTATAGCGGACCCATTATGATACGTGTACAGTGGGTATCACATTATCACTTAGTGCGAGCTAAATAAATGGAAAAGTGCTTAGTGGTTGAGCATGTTCCTGACTAATTTAAAGGAAGCTCCTCAGGAACACAACACGTCCCAAAGAAAAGAAACAACGTAAAAACTTCTAGAAAGTTACATATTAGCCCTAGTCAAAACTCAGGAGCTCTATGGAGACTGATTGGCAATTAACACCCAAATACAGGTGTAGACCACCTATGTGTGACAGCTGGGCACTGTAAGTAATAGAATACTTGGAAGATCCACTTAAATTTGGCACCATGAAATTAAAGTTTCTCAAGTGCATTTGTGTGTTTAATCTCTCATAAGTGGGCCAACATATAATATAAAATTGAATAATTTTCATAGCCAAATCATAATGGTGACACAGATGATAGAGCATGAAAGAATATTAGATACCTTGACTGTGCAAATGAAGAATTGACTCCCGTTTGTGTTGGGGCCAGCATTTGCCATGCTAAGAACTCCTGGTCCAACATGAGATACTGGAAAATAAAATATATTTAAGAATTATGCTGTGCAATGATTCACCAAGTTAAATAAGAAACAAGAACAACCACCACATTTAATTCCATGACATTACAACAGAGAACAATCTGAAAACACCAGTTGATACATCATCATTTAATAATTTTCCTATTTATTTTACTAAGTCAGACATAATGCACTGAAAGAAAGGTATGAGAAGTCTGGGTCAACTTACACTTGAAGTTCTCATCCTTGAAGGTACGGCCATATATGCTTTTACCTCCAGTTCCCTGAAATAAAGTCCAGCTTCAAGAATTAGCATCTGGGCTACCGAAAGTTTATGCCTATAACGTCCTAAATACACAAAAAATCACATCTACAGAGGATAGTTAAGAGCATTTGCATGGTATAGAATTGGACTTCTGATGGAATTGAAAGGCAAAAACAGCTATATCTAACACTTCCTAAGTAGTTAAATTATCTTCCAACTAGAGTGAACCACCGCAGACTGGAGCATACAACACCTTGCAATGAATATACCTTTCGACCCCTTTCTCACTCCTTCCCCTAGAATGCTTATGTATGAAACTTACACGTATTGAACATCACCACACCTAGATATTATGTCATCCTTATGGTGTGGAATGAAAAATGTTCAGAAATCCCTTTTTATAATCCAAATAAGGCATAACACTGACTCCTAGTTGAGAATCGTATCTAAATCAAAGTAAAGAAACAATATAATAGCTTATATCACTTAATCACTCTAAGTCAATTGCTACTACAACGCACAAGATATAAACCACAAACAATTAAGATTGAGAAGAGCACCCACATTTCCTTTGTCAAAGTCCCCTCCTTGAATCATGAAATCCTTGATTACACGGTGGAATGCAGAACCTTTATAACCAAAACCCTTCTCACCTAATTAGGATGAACAATCTAGATTAAATAAAATGCAAAAAGGTAACCAATAGAAAACAATACAAGAAACAAACAACGCTAACAAAAAACCAATATACACTAAAAAATTCTCATAAAAGAACCTGTGCAAAGGGCTCGGAAATTTTCGACCGTTTGGGGCACATCATCACCATACAATCCAATCACAATCCTCCCAGCAAGCTTCCCCACTGGGTTTCCAATGCTTATATCAAAATAAACCTTGTGGGTAACTTTTGATTGTAAAGTTGCGTCCTGATTTTTATTAAAAAGGAAAAAAGTTAATTAGAAATAATTCTACGATTCAAGCTCTTCAGCTTGCAAAATTTCTCACGAATCTAAATTCAACAATCAAATATATAATAAATCATATCAGTGCTCGAAAATTATCATTACAACAAGCTCAAATTTGGTCAGCCATTCACTTTGTTGAGCTTAATACCAGAAATTTGCAACTTAAAAAATGAACCCAAAAAAATAATTAAGAAAAAAAAAAATAACCCGACCTCAGCACTGGCTCGCACTGAGCTAAGAAAGCCGGGTTTTCTCCGAGAATAGAGATTCGACGAGGACGTGAGAGGGGGCAGACGCAACGAGCCGGTGAAGAAGCTCAACGACGTCGTACCAATAGAGGGCAGCGCAACCCTCCGAAGCTTGGTCGAATTGCAAGTGGGGTTGAAGACTCTGATCTGCGAGACGCTTCGCGAGCTCGGAAGCGAACCGACATTCGACTGCGATGATAAGATAAAAAGAAATGCAGATAAAAAATCAAAGCGATAATCAGCAGTAAAATACAAAGAGTTCGAGAAAACCCCATGCTTTTTTTTCCCTCCATTTTCCTTTGGGTTTCTCGGAAGCCAAACAAAGAGTGATATTTTACCAGGGAGGTGAAAGGAGCAGCCATTGGTGTTAGATAAAATCTTCAGTCTCTGTGGTTCAGCGTTCTACTACTATAGCTGTTTCAACTCCCTCCTCTGGCAAAATGATAAAGAAAAAAAAGGCCTAAACTTAGTTGTACGGTGGTAATTTAGTCTTTTCATACCATTTCCATCGTAGAAATCGATGAACTCGGAGGGCTCGAAAAGCGCCAAGGTGTTGCGAAATTACTGAAATAATTTTAGTTTTTCCGAAATGGCAGTTTCATCCAACGGTATCCAGCTCGAATATCCAGCTTTTAATTAACAAAATATTTATATGGATAAATGAATATGGAAAGCGAATTGGACTTTCGCTCATGGATAAGTTTTGAGTTTCAACATAAATGGGCCGCGTTTTGGGCCGAGTTTGGTCTTTAATTGTTTTCTAAATACAGAACGCCTCTAATTACACGTAATCCGAAAAATACACATGGCAGAGAAGCTGAAGCTTCTGCTTTCAGTTCCACTCCCACAGTACCATTTTCACTGTTCGAGACCACTTTCATCGTTTTCACGCACAACCCAATTCAGGGTAAGAATGGCCTCCACTGAACCAGTTGGGACCAAAATCAAAACCATTGATTCCCATCTTCATGTATGGGCATCTCCTGAAGAGGTAGCTCCAGTCCTTGGTTTTAGCTCTTTTGAATTTTCATTTTCTTGCATTTTCAAAGGCTGAGATGATATTGAAATTCTTTGACTGTGAAGGCTGCGGATAAATACCCATACTTTCCAGGCCAAGAACCCACTTTACCTGGAAATGTTGATTTTTTGGTCCAGGTTTCATTTTCATCTTCTATGAAACTAATATTTTGCTCCTTTTGAAAGTTCGGATATTGATAATTATTCATTGTAACTGTAATCGTTTTTCCCAGTGTATGGAAGAAGCAGATGTTGACGGTGCATTAATTGTGCAGCCCATTAATCATAAGTTTGATCATTCTTTGGTGACAAGGTCTGATGAAATGATTATGTCTTTGTATTTCTTCAACAAGGATTTTTCTCTCTGTTTTCTGATTCTTTTTTCTGCTTATAGTCTCCAAATTTAGAGTTTATAAAAGCTGCACAGCCACATGATACTGTGGTTGACTTGATTTCAGTGGCTGTAGTGAAGTGATTAATGAATACTATATAATCTCGCTAAGTTTATTGGACAGTGTGCTGAAAAAGTATCCAACCAAATTTGTCGGATGTTGCCTTGCAAATCCTGCTGAAGATGGCAGTGGAATTAAGCATCTTGAACAGCTTGTTTTAAAGGTGTCTGTGAATTCTCACATAATCAGATGACTGGTGTTTATTTCTCTGAGGACTTATGTTGATCTGATCTTCTTTGATGCTAGGATGGTTATCGGGCTGTTCGATTTAATCCATATTTATGGCCATCTGGTCAAAAGGTAGCTGTTTATCCTGAATTGATATGCTACCCTCTGTTTGTTTGATAAGCTAAACATAAAAACTCCATAACCACTTCAAGTTATTGAATGAAGTCATTAAGCTTGTTGCCTATCAGTAGCGAGGAAAATTTTGTTTTTCAAACACTAATTGAACTTGCAAATGGTGCTTCAATTAGCTGTTGGTTCAGTGAAAAGATATGTACCAGTATAATGTAAATCAATCTTTTATTTTTTCCATTCAGTATTTGTTTTTGGATTTCTGAGGTGCAAGCGAAGCAAGTAGGGAAATTACAGGGTACTGAAAGAGAGAGTACCTTTTAGTTTAATTGTCATTGTGTAAGGAAAATTATAAAGCAACAGATATTGTTCTACATGATGAATAATGCATATATCCCCTTGGAACTCCAAAAAAGTTCGTGATCCTCATTTCACTAATTGATTCAAGATGTAACATGACAAGGGCTGATATACAATTTCCATTTACATCAATTATTCATCATGCTCTAGTTTTAATGGTTTACCGTGCAGATGACAAATGAAATTGGAAAGACATTGTTTGCTAAGGCTGGAGAGCTTGGAGTACCAGTGGGTTTCATGTGTATGAAGGTATTGTAGTCCTTTCCTCCTTTATGAAAAGTCCAGTTAACCTATAACCTTTATTTATATATCTAGCAACAATCTCTGTATTAATTTTGTGTGGATCTCTGTTTAGTAGTTATAGTCTGTGAGGACTTAGGCCTATGTGTTAAGACATTGGCCTCCAGTTCATTGAATCCCATAATTTCATTTAGATGTGACAGATCCTTCATTTCTAGTATGCCTCTAAGAGAATTTACCAGCTGAGACCTTTGATCAAATGTTTATTTATTATTGGATAACTTCCAGGGTCTCAGTCTTCATATATCAGAAATAGTGGAACTATGTACAGAATTTCCATCAACAGTTGTCTTGCTTGATCATTTGGCTTTCTGCAAACCACCAGAGTGAGCTTTCTCGTTTCTTTTGCTAAAAGTAGCTTTCTTGAATATTTATCTGTACTAGATCTGCTGTGTTTTACCAAACAAATTTTATATTTCAGAAATGATGAAGAGAGTAAGGCATTCACTGAGCTTTTAGAACTATCCAGATTCCCGCAGGTAGAAATGTTAAATTATCTTTTCACTTACCAAAACCACTATAGAGGAGCAATTCATATTTTTCGTTAGTTTTGTGAGAAACCATGAGAATGACATAAGTGGTTGAATTAGGGGATTTGAAAGTAGTGGAGATCACGTTAATAATTTTCCAAAATCTTTGTTTTAAACCATTTTTATCAAATTGTTATGAGATTTAAAATTCAAAATAAATTATTCTAAAGGTTTTCTTGAACCAGTAAAGGTGATTAGAATATTTGAAATTAATGTTTAGAAAGGTTTAAGATTGTCAAAACTTGTTTATAAGTCCAAATTGCCCAAAACCTAAGAACTCTTATTTAGATGCATATTCGTCTTGAAGGCTCTGACTTTTCTGTTTCTTTTTAGTTTACTGTTCAAATGCATGAAACTAATTTCATGATCCTTTTTCTTGGGCAGGTTTATGTAAAATTAAGTGCCCTTTTCAGGGTTTCAAGAAAGTCATTTCCATACGAGGATTTATCCCAACCCCTGTCCCAAGTCGTCTCTAGATTTGGAGCTAACCGTGTGATGTGGGGAAGGTACTGTTGTTCTTCGTCTTTTATTCAACTTGAAGCCCATACATACTTCACAATTGCTCTGTTGGAAAATATAGCTCAAAAACTTTAGATGATAAATTCTTAGTACTTTATAATGATTTTCTGGTGCAGTGACTTTCCATTTGTTGTTCCTGAGTGTGGTTACAAAGGAGCTAAAGAAGCCGTGTCTCATATTTGCAATCAAGTTCCTTTATCTGCTATCGAGTTGGAGTGGATCATGGGAAGAACAATCATGCAGCTTTTTCAAAGTCATTGGCTTCCATGAACAACTTTATTAAGTGTGAAACTTCAAAACATTTGACTTTCAAAAATGTATTGAGGATTTGTAATTCTGCTTACCAAACGTACCAAGTAAATTATTTTTACTATTCTTACACATTTGTTTATGCTCAGAACAAGCAGAATTTTATTTGAAGTTTAAAGTATTGCATGCACAGCAAGATCGACGTAAGAAAAATTAAAATTATTCTTCAGGTTAATTCTGGGCTTCAATCATGGTTTTAGAAAATTTTGGTAAATATATATATACTTTTTTGTTTTTAAGTTAAAGGGCACAAAAATATAAGATTAAAAAAGCGCATCCAGCAACCAAAATACACCTTTCTTTCCCAAGTTAAAAAAAAAAAAATATATATATATATATATATATAATAAAGAATTGAAAAAAAAGGGGCTTCATGTAAAAATCTATCCCTCAAGTCATTTCCATTGTAAACCTTGTTATTGTCTATACAAATCTATACCCCTTAACTGCACAACCATTTGTAAACAAGGCACTCCTGCCGCCCCTCCATCACCACTGAGATGTGAAAAGGGGCTGTAAAAATCAAAGAATTTCCATATTGGTATATGCTGTACACTAAACCTGTACAACCATCAAGAGAAGGGAATTGTACAATACGAACAAAAATAAGAACCAGAAAAGTAGGGCTGCTATTCGTCTATCCGTTGAATTTCACCCATCATGATACGATTGCTGGTAACTTTAAAACCAAGGAGAGCAGGATCAATTTGCCTCCCTTTCTTTCCTTTCTTTTTACCACCTCGACCTTGCATTCCATCTGACGAGTCTGAAATTCCTGCTGTCACATGGGTAATATCGGCTGGAGATGTCTTCTTGGCATTACTCTTCAGCATGTCCATAAAGGACGCCTCTGAAACATCAGCATCATCGCAGGAGGAAGTACGACGAAAACGCATGTCTTTCTTCAAAGAAGCAATGGTGTCTGAGCCTTGACTTGTTGAATTGCCCACTGCATCTTGCCATCCTCCTGTTGATTTCATAAATATGGCTAGTTACTCCATCTAAAAACAGAAGTAAAAAGGGTCCACAAAGTGAAAAGAGAAAAGCCAAAGCTTGAACATCAACATACCATCTGGAGCAGCGTTTGAAGTATTCTTTCCTCTGAAAACTGGGTTGGAGACCAGCTCAGCCAATCCATCCTGAGATGATGAAGTGTGCGAAGCAGGAGGAGGTCGTCTTAGCAGGATATTATCTGGCCCTTTGGATGAGACTGACAACCTATCAGAATGAGGTCAAAACAAGAAATAACATTAATAAACAAATTTAAAAGCCAACAACCAGCATGAACCACATGGAAAATTTGATGATGTTCAGATATTATGATAACTACAATAGGAGTTACATGCTTACAAACCACTTCTAACAAAGACTAAGTTAGGTTCACACTAGCCTATTAGAATTCTACACCTAGAGGTGGCACCTGCAGGCAATTCTGATGCATGCCACTGAAATCACCATAAACATTTAAGAATTATCACGACAAGCTACTCATACTTCCATACAGCTTCTATCAACTGGGATAGTTAGGTTTTTCATATGGTAAAAGGTAATACAAGGAAAATGAACTTACCGATCCTTGCCAATATCTTCCACAAAAAAATTACTTGGTCTAAACTTGTCATTGTACAAGCCTGCATTTGCACCTGGAAACAAATTTGAAATTCTTTGAATCACCATGATCTACACTAAATAAGAGCTGGCTTCGAAAGAAGCAATAAAAAGCACAAATACCTTTAACAAGAGAAGAATGCCTGCTTAGGGCATTTACTGATCTGTCTTCATGATTTAGAGCAGTCAATCCTGCATGTTCAACCATGCTCTCAAAAGGCCCACCTTTTGTCAAACCCTCACCTTTCAGCTCAGTCTTCTTCCCATCCACCTCAGGAATCTCTTTGTTCACAAGAGACCTACTAATCATTTTAGGATTTGTGTAAAGTGACTGACTGGTCTCATTAGCGACGGCTAAGAAAGACTCTCCCTCAACTGTTGTGACAGAATCAGATCTAAAAGGCAATTTTTCATTGCTTTCTACACTGCTGGCCTTCTCTTCCAGTGACGGTCCATTGCAACCATAAGATCCCACCTGAGATGAATTATTTAAACCAGCATCTCGATCTGGATGAAGACTAAATGGGCCATCTGATGAACTTGGTCCAGAGTAGAGACCTGAGGACCTGCCGTTGCTCACATCTAAAGAATCAGCTAGTTGATGACCTGATTTCTGATTGAGCAATTCCATCAACAGGCGCTTCGACTTTTCATTAAATCCATCTGACATCCATAATGTTGAATCTTCAGAAGTAACTTTAATTTCCAACTCCCGTTTCTGCCTCTCAGTATTAGCATGATGCTGTTGAAACCGAGATTCCATCCAGCCATTTTCAAGCTGTTCATTCCTTTCCGGCCAAAAGGCCTCGACTGCATCCATATGTGAAGTCTGGAATTGGTTAGGAATTAGAGGATGATGAAGATTACGAGGATGAACATTGGAGGGAAAAGTTCCAACTTGACCAGAAGATTGCATACGTGCACTAGAGTCCTGCATATCCATACCATGAGCACGGGTTAAAGCATTTACAACATCCAGGTTCATTCCTGAAGCACCAGGAGGCAAAGACATTGACCGCTCAAATGATCCAGAGCCAGGATCAAAAAGCCCATGCTGAAGTCGCTCCTGCAGTGAAAGATTCCGCTCAAGGTGACTCAGCTGCTCATCATGAGATGCTCTCTGTTGCTGCTGATAAACATCTAATGGACCAAAGCCAGAGGAGTGAGCTCGGAGAGTACCAGAATGGGTCCTTAAGTACTGATTGGACTCATCAGCTGGCCAGACAGAATTAATATGCCTCTCTTCTTCCATATTGGTCCGTGGCCTTAATCCCATTTGCAACTGTCTGGCTTGCAGCAGCTCATGATGAAGCATCTGATGTTCCAATGAGTGCAGTTGTCCATGCTGTGGATGAGACAGTACCTCAAATAAATCTCTTTGATGTTCCTGCAGTGATGGCTGACAATATTTTGCTTGAATAAGTTGCTCACGGGATGGATCAACATGCATTGAAGGATGCTGAGACCGGTGCTGCAGTTGATGTAGAAGATGCTGTTCCAAAATAACCTGATCAAGAACATTGTTGGCTCTGACGGGATCAGCATGTGGCTGTCCAACACCAGGATCATGCATTTGACCATGCAGCAACTGTTCAAGTAGCAACTTCTGCCGTACACGAGACTGCAGCTGTTCCTGCAAAAGCTTTTGCTGTTGATGGATCTGCTGCTGTTGCTGCTGTTGTTGCTGGAGCTGAAGCTGCCTATGGTGTTGCAGCTGAAGTGCCAACGGATTATCAAAATCCTGTGCAGAATGGTTGGCCATTTGTTGGTGAATAAAATTTTGACTTGGCAAATGCTCTAAAACCGAGTCATTTAACTGGGCAAAATTAGACAACATATTTCTCTGTTGCAGCTGCTGTTGCTGCAATTGTTGTGACAAAAGCTGCTCTGCTAAATCAAAACGACTGGATTCCTGTTCCACACGTGATAAATGATGAGCAGCCATCACATCTTGATACAGATTAGGATCAGAAAGTGAGTTTGTTCCATAAACATCAGATCTTCTCTCAGCAACAGCTGGATCTGCCACCATGCTAAATGTACCAGCCCTCCCCATGCTTGACGGCATATTGGATGACTTTGCATGTTTTGGTTGAACACTTTCTAGCTCAGACCACAGCAAGCCGAAGGGGTGCAACTTCCTATCAGTCTGGTTGGGCAAACCAGGTTCCCTGAATTCATTTGGAGGAGAAAGGTTGTTAACTAAAGGATCATGGACACTCCCAGAAGATTTAGCAGTAGGATAATCTGTGTTCAAAGGTCTTCCTGGAAATAATATTTCTGAAAAAGAAAAATAGTATTATTAGGATAAGTATAGGAGAAAAACCATTTTCCACTAAAATACAATTCAAAATGCAATATTGATAGACATTAAACCTTCATCTTGTACACCAAAATCATGATAACTTCCCCTTAAACGTGGCAGTTGTAATGGAGATTCAGGCTCCGATATTCTTAACTGAACAAGATCATCTGAGAGACTGCTAAACTCGGGCAATGACCGACATAGATCTTTTGCAACAGATGAATCAGCTATTCCTGAAACAGGACCAGAAGGTATACCAGATTCCGTCATTACTCCGAAGGCATTGGATGATTCTACCTTCATATTTTGATCAATGTCATTGGCTTGTCCATCCCATTCTTTCAGGTGTGGCATGACCTTACCCAAATCCTGGAAAGGTGTTCCTTCTGGAGCATCTGCTAGGCGAACAGGCAAATCTGTACCAAAAAATCTTTGCTCAAACCACGAAATGATATCAACTCCCAGATATGGTCCTTGGATTACACCTTGAGGATCAAGGTAATACAAACACAAATCCTCAGGTGGGACATCTTTTGTTAATTCTTTTGCCTCAGTCTTGTTATTGTCATTCAGTTCAGGAGAGGGCAAAATATAGAGAGAACTTGAATCATCAGGAAGCTTCGATCTGATGTCAGAAGTGACAGACCCAATGTCATGAAGCTGAGAATGACTGCCAAAAGAAGAATCTTCCTTTCGCCTAATTCCATCAGCATTAAGCTCAAAAACACTATGGTAAGCATCACCAGTCTCCATGACACGGCAGAAACCATTACTCTTTGGAACTGTTGGAATCACACCATCATAGCCATTAGCTGTAGATACTTTGTCTTTCCCTTCTTTACAATTAACACCATTTCCTGAAATGAAATATAATTTACATATTTTACATATGCAATGCCAGTAAGTAATCCTCGTATTCAAGTTATATATACAAAGAATAAAGCAAACTTCTATATACCATCTACAATATTCCTATGTGAATCAGTATTCCAGAAAGTACCATTACCATCAGCTTGATATGCATCCTCCTGCTCAGTATCATTAGTTTCCTCAACAAGGCTTGAAGGCAGAATGCCTCCAACTCCATCTGTGGATTCCAAGTCACCCACACCTAGAAAGCAAAAAACTTGGAAAATAAGAATGACATCTTTCATGGAAAGGAATCGGACGAAATGATAAATACCTGTAATATTTTCAGTTGACCTTCCCTTTCTGAATGAGTTATATACCACACCACTACTTGTAATCTTTCCCTTCCATATATCCCTAAGGATAGCCTATAACATTTATGTCACAGATCATAAAAAGAAATTAGTTAATAAAAAAAATTATTATACACAAGTAGCAGGAATGAAAAATAAATCACTTCCAAGAATCTGAATTTTTACCTCCTCTTCAGCATCCGGAGCAACAAAAGCCAATGGTTCAATCAGGCCTACTTGAGTTACCGGGGACGTTTCCTCCATCTCATCTGGCATTGCAGCAACAGATGGATCAAGCTTTTGGCGACGATAAATGTCAAGAAGCTTTCCCCTTGGGTAGCAACAACTATCAGATGACTGTCTTGGTTGTCCAGGAATACTTCCACCTTTTTCAGAATAAGCAGCACCAATAGAGCCTGAAGATGAAAGTCTACCCACAACATTTGGCCGTCCTCTTCCAACTGTAAATCCCACATTCGAACTCTCAACTCGACCTCTTTCAAGTCCAAATCCAGGTGCAGCACGATATGTGGCTGATCCACCAGGTTGAACCTCCATCCGATGGCGTGGCCTCCATTTATCTCGAGACTCCAGGTCACGCTCAGAAGCAGAACGATTGCTTCCCACAATAGATTGATTTTCATTTTGAGCATCTTCTTTCTCCACATCCGTTTTCTTCTCAGTTCGAGAGTCCTTATCTTTCTCTTCAGGACCCCACCTAGATGACCATTTGCTATCACGTCGTGTTTCATGCACAGGGTTACGGCCATCATGCCACCTATCAGAGGTAGGTAATGCTCTACTATCGGTTGTTTCTCTCATTGAAACACTATCAACTCGGCGTTCTGTTTTCCGACGATCCCTTCTACTGCCAAGTAAGCTAGTTTCTCTTTCCTCTTCACGCCAGCGACGGCTACTTTCACTCTCATTATTAAGCCGTCTCCAATCCTTTTTTTCCTCAGATCCTTCCAAGCGCCAACTATCCTTCTGGTTGCTATCTGTGGAGTGTCCAAGCGAACTTGGAGGACGCACTTCCTGACATATAGTAGGGAGCACAAAAAATAGGGGAAAATAAAAGGTCACATCTTCCATATCAGAAAAATAAGGAAGAAAAGAAATCATGAAAAAAAGCATTTACATAAATTTGCTAATTTATTGCCTGAAACAAAATTTCATATTCTTACTGTATAGGACCTGGAAAGGGATTCACATACCATCTTAGACTCACTTGGTTTTGCATAAAGCCACTGCGGAGACAAAGGAATGCTGCTTTCTGAGGCCAGTATATCTGTAGTAATTGGTAAATCAACAATATCAATCATACGAATAGAAACAACCAACTAAATAAAGCATAAAAAATAGAAATGTATCATTTGCTCTTTTTAAACTGCCTAGCATTACGAGATCAAAGGAAATAGAAATACCTTTTGACTCATCAAACCCAGAAAGCACCTTTTCCTCACCATTTCCTCCAGAAGTTTCAACTGCTAAATCATGAAAACAGAATGAAACACAAATATTTATTATACTTTCATTTCAAAGACCCAACGAAAACTAAATATGCTTATATATGAGATAATTGTTTTATTGTGTCAATGAGGGAATAAGCACACTACGGAAATTAAAATTTTAATAAGCTCATTACTCATAGAATTGATTGCAATGTTATCATTTAAAATCCAATGAGCTGATCATAAAATATGTTTTGGTCATTATGTGGAACTAGAGCGGCTGTGGTGGCTTTGCATACCACGTGAATGATACAGTCAAGGTCAAGTCATTATGGCTAGGGCTTGTTACAAAAATAATAATAATAATAATTAAAAAAAAATAAAATTGTAAGCTCTCATGACAGCTTATGACATAAAGAAAAAGCTTGGTGATTTCAAAAATCAACCCTGTAAAAGGTGATTACATTCATTCTTTGTAATGGCTCTGGTCACAACTAATAAATTATTCTTAAAATGATATTTATAATACAATGTGGCAATTTCATTTTCCCAATATCTTCAAGCCAAAAAAGAAAATCCAAAATCACCGGTCAGCCATACAGCGGTGAATTCATTCCCGGGCCTTTTACAGACCGCCCATCACACTATCACATCCAGAATGAGCTAATAGACATGTATGTGTATTTAACAACAAAAGTGGTAAACACTTGCGAGAGAAAAGGCACTAAAGATTGCCACCAACACTCACTGCCAAAATGCATCAAATGCCCAAAATATGCAACTATCAAAGAAAAAACTGGCATCAAGACACGTAGTCAACTCAGTACACACCTGTGCTTCTTCAATCCCGAGATTTAAAACAAACTTGCATCTCAAATCAAGGAGTTCATTACAAAGTATACTAAAAAACAAAAAAAAGAAAGAAAGGGAAGGAAATGGAGTGCAGTTAAAGTAATCCCCTTCCCATTACAACAACAAATATTAAGATAAGAAGCTAGAAAACAAAATCACTAAGAACCAACAAATTAAGATACACACTTTCTAGAACAGGAAAGCACAGGAATAGGCACTCTGAATGACTTCTCCTTGAGGTGAAACAAAATTTCACACCAGCAAAGATCTTAAGTATAAAACAGAGGCTATTCGAGTCATTAAGTGAAGCAAACGGCACTAAACTGAAACATCAACAACCTAGATAATTGAAATACACGATGAGGTACAAAAAAGTATAAAAATTGCAAACATGAGAACCTTACTTGTACTACAATTGTAAAATCCATATATTATTTACCTTATAATAGATAAATTCTCAAACGATTTTACTAATTTTTTTTTTTTTAATTTCAAATAAAAGATAACACAGTCATGCTATTAACAAATATTGACCAAACTCCAATTATAGAATTCACCAATAGAAAGGAAAAAGAAAAAGAACTTGATCTGAAACATGAAAAATGAAAAAAAAAAAAAAAAAGTTACAAATAGCTTACGCCGTCCAAAATAGAAATTAACGAACTTGATAATTAACAACAACAACAACAAAAGTTTAAACAACTTTCACAATCTACTTGATTGCTTCAGATCAATAACTCTCAACCTCGCATTAATCCTCACCAATCAAATCCATCAAATATTTAAAAAAAAAAAAATTCGGAACCACTAAATTACTGAAAACAAAATCAAACCGAGACAAAAGAAAAAAAACTAAAATAAGAACAATAAGTTACCTTTGGGAGTCCATGACTGATCAGATGGTCTAGACGAAAGGAGATCGCCAGGCAGATCGAGCTTGCCTTCAGCCATCGAGCAGTCAAAAATTGACGAATTTGAGAGAGACGAGATCGAGAAACAATGAAGAAGAGCACACTGGTGTGAAGCTCCGCCGGTACAGAACCAGTAAGTAAATGAGAGAAACACAAGCACAGAGAGAGAGAGAGAGAGAGAGAGAGAGAGAGAGAAGCAGCACGAAAAGGAAGCAGCTTATGTATGGAGGAATTGTGGAACCTCAAGAGAATTTAGGGCTTTGGATAACAGTTTTCAGTTTCAGTGCAAGAGAGCAAGCGAGCGAGAGAGAGAGAGAGAGAGAGTCTAAGAAAGAAGAAAGAAGAAGAGGGTGAGGAGGGTTTGGGTGGTGGTCAGAACAGCCAAATCAACTAATCAACTTCTATGATTTCAGGTTGCTTACCATCAAATTCTAATATATCCATATATATATATATATATATATATATTTTACTTGTGAAAAAATAAAAATTTTTCCTGTAAATTTATATTAATACAAAAAAAGGCGTTTATACGATTTTAAGAAAAAATAAATTTTTTTCCTGTAAATTTATATAATATAAAAATAGGCGTTTACACGACTAAAGTAAAATATATATATATATATATATATTTTTTTTTTGAAATAAAAAAATTATATATCTATATATATATATATATTTTTGTGTTTTTGAAAAGGAAAAAACTTTCTGAGTAAAGGGTCATGGATTATTTTATAATGTCCATGGTTTGTGGAATTGAAACAAAACGTTGTCCAATGTCCATGAATCTTTCTTTTCCTGGTAATGGGTAAGAATAATCAGGTTCGATGGAGGTTAAAGTGCGTGACATTACTCTTAACTTTTCATCTAAACCTTTAATTAACTCATTTATTCACTATCTTAAAATAAATAAATAAATAACCATTTGTTTCATCATTGACAATCAAGATGTGAATCAAAATTTTTTAGTTTTAACAAATGTATTTCCACTTGTATCCCCTTTTTTTTTTTTTACTTTATGTTATTATGGTCTAAACTAAAGAAAATTTTCAGTGGGCCATTGATCATCGGGTCCAGTCGCCTTTACCATATACGTAAATGGGCCCAAGTATGCAGTCCATGTTTCCAAGGCTCGCAATTCACGTTTAGCAAGAATTTTTGTTCTCTCTTTCTTCCTTCCTTCTTTTTTTTCCTCTTAGAGAATCTATGAACTAAATACATTTAGACCCTGTTCGCCAAATCTATATTTGAAGTACTTTTTAAGAAAGTTTTTTTTTTTTTATTGATTTTAGTTAGACGTATTATTAGAAACGAAAAGCATTTTACTAAAATTATTTAAATACTTTTAAAATAAAATCAGCTTTTAAATCTTAAAAATATCTTTTGAACTTTAAAAGCTGTTTTTAATTTTTCAAAAATTATATCAAAAGGAAAAGCATTTTAAACTACTATACTTTTAAACAATATTATAAATAGTAATCAATATTTGGATAACTAATAATGTGTCATTTTATTAACGGTTGGTAAATTAATAATACACCCAACCGAAAACTTTGGCCAATCTAAAAGTATTAAAATTTGGCCATTGGCATCCTACATTCAAATGTTTGCCTATATGAACTATTGTTTTTATCATTTAATAACTTTGGCAAAGGTATAAACTTTATTTATTTATTTTTCAAAAAAATTATAAAACATTTGCCAATATAATAACATTAGCTGTATATAATTAATTTTATAAAATTCATATTTCAAATTAATAACACAATAATAATTTACAGGGGCCAAATGGAGCTTTTTATAATTTAAAAGATAAAACACAAAAAGGTATAGTTCAGGGCATAATTTAAAATATCAAAATTTTTTGTAAATTTTTATTTTTTAAATATATTAAAAAAAAATTTACCTTCCAGATAAAAATGAGTATAATTTTTATAATATTTATTGAAATTTTAATATTTCGTTATAATTTCATAAAAATTTTCATTATAATATCTACATAAAATCCTTTACAATTTGATTTAAAAATTCATAATTTTCATAAAAATTTTTATAAATTTCTATAAAATTTTGGAAATGTTCATAATTTTTTAAAATTTTTTTATAAATATTATTGATATTTAATAATTATTTTTACCAAATTAATATTATTAATAATTTTTGTACCTTTAATTATTTTCCAATAATTAAGCAAATGAAAATAAATAAAAAAATTCATATTTGACAAATACTATACAAAATTACATTAAACAAATTTACCTATCATATTATAAAAAAAAAAATCATTATCAAAAATTATAATTTATCTATTTTTTATCATATTTTTTATAATAATAAATTTAATAATTATATAAATATTATAAAGTATATAAAAATTAATACTAAGCAAACAAAGATCCAAAATTTTGATATTAATAGTATTTAATACATATTTAATTCTCAAATATCTATATCAATAATATATTAGTAATTAGATATAAAATTATCAAAAAATATATATTTTAATATAATATATATAATTATAATAACCATATTATATGTTTTAATTAATAAATAAATTTACTAAATACATATTAATAATAATATATTTTCAATTACCGGTTAATTAAAAAAAATATAATATCTATTGAATATTTTTATAAATTTAATATTCAATTTTATAATTAATTAATTAAACAAATTAATCTTCAATAAAATTTTTTTATTTTTTTAAAATAAATTTTTATCAATTTTTTTATTTTTATTTTTTACACCTTTATATCAATATTAATAATTTTTTATATTTTAAATCTTCAAAACTATTTTTTATTTTTTAGAATATGGTAATTTTTAACCTTAATTATCTACTGCTTATCTTAGTTTTTGTGCCGAGTGGGAGATAAAAACACATGTTTTAGAGCGTAGTCACCTCACATCATCTAAAGAACAGAACATTTTCAATTGCCAGAATCCATTCATTACAGAGAGCTCACATTACATTCATCAATCCATAAAATAAAATCAAAAACACAAAAAAAGACAAAAACAAATTCACAAATTCAGAAACTATCTTTTTCCACCACATTTCTTAGTTGAATCCTCAGATTTTTCAAGGCAATCTACAGTCCCAGAAGCACATCTTTTCTTCTTCTTCCTCAATTTATCACAAACAAAAGCTTTCTCCAGCAGTCCCACCCTCTGTGATAGAGAGCTCAGCAACTTGGTTTGCATTTCGTTCCTCTGAAAGAGCTCTGCCATCAAACCCATCATTCTATCGTTGTCTTCTATCATCCTCTCCAGCAGATCCTTATTCTTTTTGGTATTTTCTCCGTCTCCAATAGTGCAATTTTCTTCTACTTTCTCTTCGTTTTTACCATCTTGGACTACTTCCATCCCATCGTTTTCCTTAACCAGTGAATTTTCCTCTTCACCTTCAATCACACCTTGAGGATTTGGAGATGACCCAGATTGGCTTTCGGTTTCACAATTCGTCCCCAGTTTCTCTTCCGTGCTCCCATTTGGATCCCCAATTGATTCTTCATTCTCAATTGCTTCCACTTTCTCTTGGCTTTCATCTTTTAAATACAGAGCTTCTGTTTCTATTTTCGGATTAGACAGAGACTTATCCTGATCCAGCGGCTCCAAAACGCAAGCTTTTGCAGCCTCTGTAACACTTTCTTCAATTTCAGGGGCTCGATCCTTATCAATTTCGGAAGAATTCGCACAATCTGCCAACAATGTCGAAGAACATTCGGCTTCAGGGGCTTCAGCTTGCAATTCAGAAGGATTCTCTGCAACTTCATCTACAACTTTCATCTCTGCGGCTTGGTTAGACTCCAAAGTTTCATCGATTGCATCACCGCCGGAGGTCTGATCGCCGGCAACGATGGAATCCATTCTTTCCTGCAATGCGATTACTTTCTTGATCACCGCCTTCCGGCACTCCCTAACTCCAGAATCAACGCCTGTCACCGAATCCAACCTGAAAAGCAAATTCATCAAAGTCTCATTCACCCTCAAACTCTCCTTGGAATCTTCCCGAATCAATTCCACCGTTTCCTGCTTCGAAATCCTCTTCTCGATCTCATTAACCTCGCGCCTAATCGACGCGATCTTCTTCACGCTCTTCCTCACCAAGAATCCTCTGAACACCTTCTGGATCTTCAGCGCCGAGTCGGACGTGGTCCGTTCGGAGCTAACGAAGTGGACGGGAACCGAAACCACCTTCGGCGTGGTTGGCTTAGATTGGCGCTGGACTGGGACTTGTCTCACGCTCGGCGAGTAGACAGAGCGTAGCGGGAAATTGTTCCAATGGCTTCTGAAGAACGGGCTCTCCATCATCGACAAAAGATTGGAAAATTACCTAATTTGTATTTATCGAAAGAACTGTAAAAATTTCTCAGAGAACAAACACTTTTAGCAAGTTGGGTTTTTCTTTCTGGCGAAAGCAATTGGCTTCGGAGAGTTTTATATGGAGGCAACTCCATCTGCTAGATTCTTCGAAGAGAGAAGTAGAAGATTCGAGAAGTTTCAGGCCAGATTCGAGAAGTGGGATATTTTATATGTGAAAAAGTTCCAGATGCTTATCGATCCTTCTTCTCATTCTACAACGTCGAATGGCGTGTCAATGTGTCATTGCATCATTGAGCATGCATTGTTCCTATGTGGACGCTCTTCATGTTTATCTTGCCACGTCAACTATTGACCATAATTTGACTGCTCGTGACGTGCCCTTTTTTTCTTTTATTTTTTTTGGGTTAAAAAAAAAAAATTATTATTTAATTTTCGGCATCAGTATTCGATTTGAATGATAAACTATTGGGTCGGTCCTCGACAAATTTCAATTTTATTGTGATTCCACGTTTTCATATGTAATTTTGATCAACAAAAATTAAATTGGTATGTAAATTTAATATAAGAAAATGTACAAAATATATTAATTTTGCTTAAACAGATAAATGTTATTACAATGTATTAGAATAGATCAAGAGAACAACAATCATGCAATTTTTTTTTTTTCAAAGTCATTGGCTTTCATGAATAATTTTATTAAATGAGTCCCTTTCAAAACATGAACTTCTAAAAATGAGAGAGGCTTTGTAATTGTACCATACCGAACGTAATGGGAAAACATTAAGTGTTGAAATTTCAACATGTAAGAAACGAGCACATTGAAATTCTCCAAAGGGCATTTTTCATAAAAAGAAAAAAGATTTTAGAAGATGATGCTAACAATCAAATTCAGATGATATTCATTCTGTTTGGGATTTTGATGCCTGCTCTCTTCAGAAGTTCTGCAGAAGCCAACTTTGCCACTGAAATAACTTCTTCCTGTTCCGTCACAAATTTGAATGCATAAGCAAAATTTAAAAGTTTTGGCCACAAGTTTAATAAAAAAAAGCAAAATAATTAAAACCAGAGGATGGGTTATAGAAATGAATCAAAAGCATCAGCATGCAATGTGAAAAAGTTGAGAAAGTACCTCATTCACATTCACAATCTTTTTATCCTTCATAATCCATCTGCCATTGCACATTACGGAGACTATGTTTTCGGTTCGCATGCAATACACTAGATTGGAAATGCTGCATGTTAGAAAAGCAAGCCAAAAATTAGTGTGAACAGTGTTACTGGTTAAGATTTGATGATACAATAAAATTAACATTAATCAAAACCAAACTATTTTAGCCAGAAAATTCACTATGGGTGTTAAGATTAGAGATATGGAACGGAAAGAACTTCTGCATATATAGACTAAAGCAACTTATTGTATTATACTGAAACTCACTAGACAATGGTTAAGTATAATACTGCAAAATTCTTCCAAAAGGACGGGAATCTTACCAGTCATGGACAGGAACCATGGACCAACAGGAAGGGTTGACTACAACCAAATCAGCCTAGCAAGTAATACAAGACAAAAACATTAATCAGCTTTATTGGTTAAACAGCAAGGCAAATATCTTATCAGTATGATTGAACATAGGCATAGTTTTGCGATTATTAAATTTCACTAAAAAATTTTAAACAACATGAGATAAGGAGAATAGAATTAATATGAGAAACAGAGTAGAAGGAAGACAGCCAAAGACCAAACCTTTTTGCCAACCTCAAGTGACCCTATTTCATCATTCCAAAGTACTGTTTTTGCTCCATTTACAGTCACCATTTTTAGAACTGTTTCAGCTGGGAAAGCAGTAGGATTGATTGACCCATTTGCATACACTTCCCGTCCTTTGTTAATCAAAGAAGCCAAGTACATCTCATCAACTACAAGAAGGTAAAAACTAATTTAAAACAGCCATTTGCCTTCCCATGAGAATTTCAAAAATATCTAAAAACAAGACTTTCACTAAAAGCAAATGAACGAGCAGAGGAAAACTGTCTAAGGAATATTTTAGCTGAAAACATATTGCTCTTAATATAAGCAATTTGGCTGACTGGCAATTCAAAACCCATGTAGTCAAACTCAATCGGTAATGGCGAAGACTCAGTAAAGCAGAGGCTAGTTGTATATAACCGGCATGATAACTTTTAGAGTCACCATTTGTTTTCATTAAATCTATTGGATCCTGCTGTTTTTTTCTCTACAAAATTTCCATGTCAGTGGCAGACTCTACACCTTACTTATTTGATAACATTGATGAGGATGTAGGAGTGCTTATTTGAAATCAAAGAACAGAGGACTTTCAAACAGAATTTCACATGTAAACTATAGTAATGTAGTATCATTGAATGTGGAAATATATGAAATAGAAAATCATGATTAAAAACACGACAAACCAATGCTCATTCTATTATTGGCTGGTGCCCCATCTGTCCCCAATGAAACACAAACACCAGCATCAAGCATCTCTCTAACAGGTGCAAATCCAAGCATCCTCATTGCAGAAGCAGGACAATGAGATACTTTTACCCCAGCTTTGGACAGAAAATCAATCTGAAGAATGTACAGTTTAAGAGTTACCACACAAATAAAAATAAAAAAGAAAATGAATATTAAGATTAGGATATTGCTGGCACTTATTATTTAGGAAGCGTTGAATGATATGAATAGGACACAATTAGTTTCATATATGTATTCAGATCTTTTACAATACCACACCAGAAAATCAAACAATTAGCAGAAGAAAATCATACTATTTTATAAGATGGAAATCAAACAATTAGCAGAAGAAAATGGTACTATCATATAAGACGGAGGTACACAAAGAAAGCTATTTGAATTCATTTAACTTCCCTCACATTCACCGTAGAGTCAGAAGAAGCTACTGACCTCAGCATCATTGACGTAAACCGTATGAGCTGCTAGTAAATTGCTTTGAAGAAGCCCTATCTTTTCCAAATAGGTAACAGTTCCATGATCAGCATTTCGTGTCTTAACCACAGTTTCGTTCTCATAGGGAATCTCTGCAACATGCTAAACATTGAAAAATCAAGTCAATCTATGTCTAATTGAAAATCTTATTTCCACACTAGTTGAAAATCTATCACAGAGGTACCCCAAAGTTTCTAAGTCCACCATCCAATGATTATATATATTGAAAGGGTCAAGAAAAACAGAAAACCGAAAAAATAAATAAATAAAACATAACAAAGCTATCATTTGAGATTATACTTGTTGCCTACACAAATCATCAATTACAGAGAAAGTTAGGCAAAGTGTGTGCTCCCACCTTCTAATACTCATTCAGAAATCAAGAACAAGGATGATTATAGACGAAAATAAAATTATTTAGATGGAAAGATTTTGGCACATATAAACCAATAAATCACACTAGGTGTCCTCAAAAACTGATATTTCTTATAAAACCATGAAACTAAACTATAAGAGAAAGGCAAAGTACCATGTGGATTCCAGTTTTAAGTTCTCTCGCAATGTCTCTCGTTTCAAGTAATAAACGATCGGTTGAATTCATAATTTGCCTAATTCCAAACCAGACTCGGATGCGTCCATCTGCTGTATCATGGTGCTTCTCGTAAAGTTTTCTTTGAGACTGTAAGGTGAAGTAAGTAATTCTGATAGAATAAGTACATGTTGAAAAGTGACATTTAAACATAGATTATGGATATGAACAAAAACCAAACTAAGTATCAAAGCTATTTAGCAAAGGTTCCATGTAATGTAACTATCTAGCATTGACACATTAAAGGTCCCCAAAGGCATACTGACCTGAATACAATCATCTGTAGTTTGAGCAGCCCACGATGCTGGCAAACCATCACCAGTATCCATAGTTGACTGAGTTAAACAAGCACGCAACCCTAATAACTCCACGGCCTTTGCCATTCCAGATACATGTTGCCCGCCTGCTTCAGCAAAGCAAGTTACCTGATTCACCAATCCCCAAAAACCCCTTTAGCTCCAATTTGCATTGCCGCCCCCCCCCCCCCCACAAAAAAAAAAAAAAAAAATGAAAAAGGGAGGAAAAAGTAAAAAATATATACCAAATGACAAAGCAAAATACGATTGGAAACTTACACCAGAGTGGATAAGCTCAATACCGCAAAGCAAAGTGGATATATAGGAATCCTCCTCGGTCATGTTGGATTCGTAAGGCCAAATGCGACCATGCAACCATGTCATCAAATCAACATCATCTGCAACCCCTCTTCCTAGCTGCTGAGAGGTGTGCACGTGCGTGTTCACCAATCCTACAAGCAACAATAACCGTTTGGCAAATAAAAATCCAGAGCACTAGTGGGTGGTTTTAGCTTTCGGTTTTTTTTTTTTTTTTTCTTTCTTTTTTTTTTAATTTTCAAAAAACTGAAAACAATTTCAAAAAATCAGACTCATTGAAGTAGATTTTGAGATGGTCAAATAAGCAGAGAGAGAGAGAGAGAGAGAGAGAGAGGGAAAGCAGCGAACTGACCAGGGAGTAAAATTTGGCCATCGAGATCTATAATTTGATGAGCGAGAGTGGAGAATTGTTGGAGCACAGAGGAAGACTGACCAATGGCTTTAATTCGATCATTCTCGATGACGATCCCACCGTTTTGAAAAACTTGGCTCTCGGAATCCATGGTGACGATCACAGCATTATGGAGTATAACAATCATACCCAACTTACTAGCATTTTCCTGCTCCATCACTACGGGTTCCGCTCTCCTTCACTGCGCACACCTTCAAACTTCAATTTCACTGCAAAAATTCTACTCAGACAACATTAATGTCGACGGCGCAGAAGAAGGTGGAAATGGATCGGAAGTGAAGTTAAAAGACAGATATGCCCATTCTTGTTGCATAAGGGCGACTGTCTGAACAGTAATCATCCATTGTAGTGGGTGGATGGCATTCCAAGTGTTCGATTTTTCATTCATGTCAGCATTTATAAAGGCTATTATGTCGGCTATATGCCTTTGTTTATGATAAAAGCGGATAGTATGGATCTACCGTATCAATTGTAATCCCATCGATTATATTATACTATAGTTATAGGGGTTGATCACTTGCCATTAGAGCATGATTTGAATTACGAGGGTAACAGAGATTTAGGAATAATTTATAATTTTCAAAAAAAATTATAATATACTAATTTATTAAAATTAAGTAAGTTGTATTATTTATGTTATTTTTAAAATTCAATAAAATAACATTCGTTAATAAATTAAATTTCATTAATATTTTATCCGAACAAAATCAAATCCTTTAATATCAATTTACTAATATGTTTAATTTCATTAAAAAGAATTTATATTTATTTTATTTCTTAAACAATTTGAAAAAATAATATATTATTTTTTATTATTATTAATTTATTTTAAAGAAAATAAAAACATTATATATACTATTGTTCCATATAATAAACATTTTGAGAGAATTAATATAGGCATATATACATATATATATATATATTTTACAAAATAGTAGCAACGCAAAGAAAAAGTATATAAAATAAATATTTATTTTATTTTCAAAAATAAAAAGATATCTCTCTCCAGAAATAATACAACTTATGTACCAAGGTGTAATTTGATTTGTACACAACCTGTTAGAGGTTGCCATGTGTATCAATAAATGCATATCAAAATTATTAAAACTGGAAAGGGAATTAGGGATGAAACGGGAACAGGCTTAAAAGACTACTGAACCTTTATATTGCTCTTCTCCCTTGAGCACCTATGCAAACCCACCAGGCCACCACCGTTTCCCAAATCCAATCTCAGATTTTCAATACTCCTTTAAAAATAATGGGACATTTCAGTAAGGTGTCATTTGGAAGAAAAATAAACAAAAATAAAGTAAAATCCTAAATTCATAAAAGATGTACCAGTGGCATTAAAGAGACAAATTCTATCATGTTCCTAGTTATGGTTTAGGGGAACGTAGGTGCTGAGAATGAGAAAAGTCAACTTCTGATCCTGAATTGATAGAAGAACGTTTGATCATTTTGATTTTTAGAGATTTTCGGATTACGTTGATAAAGCATGGTTTAAATTATTTTTCTTGTCTCTCTCAAAACCTACTTTTCTTGTTTGATTATGAATTTTGTGTTAGATTTTTGGATCAAAAAAACTAAAATATGAATGATTTGGATCTTAAAAGGTTTTTGCACTTTAGTTTTGTTTCTCTACTTTTTTGGAAAAGCAATATTTTTAAATAAAATAAAAAATATATTTTCAAACGTAGGAAGTTGAGAGTTTTAAGGAAAAGAGTTTTGGTGTGTTGAGAGTGAGTGTGGTACACGTTCTTTTCCAACGTTCTAGCAATTTTTTCAGAAAATACAGAGAAAAAAAGGTTTTTGAGTTTAACGGGAAAAATTAGAGAGAAAACAGTAACAGTGGTAAAGTGAAGGTATATAGATAGTTCGAAGAGAAAAGCTTCGGGGGATGCTGAATCTGAAAACTTTTGCAACCATTGTATGATTGTATCCTGGGAGACGTTCGCCACAAAACTCCTGCATCGGTGGACGTAAAACGTTTTAAGGACACTATGGTATCACACAGGCCTCGGTCAACCTTCTAGAAAGCAGATCAATTCAAGGACCTACAAGTTCTAAAATACTTTAATTATTATTATCTATTTAACTTTATTTTATTTAGTTTGTATTAAATTGTCCACATGTATTTACATATATTCATGGTAATTTTTCTCTACAATCTTAAGACGTTTTACCAAATTTTATATATGTATATATATGTGGAGATTTAATCATTTATTATGGTATTGATTATTGTGTATATACTGCATATATATTTATATATATTTATATATATATATATATATATTTATTATTATTATGTATTTCAATGTGTGCTTCACGGGTGTGTTCAAAAAGAAAAAATTAAAAAAAAAATTATTTTCTTTATCCGTGAGTGTGAAGAGAATGGTTGCTTGGGCTTTGTGTTAATGTTAGTTTATTCAATCTCTAATCTTTCATGTTTTACTTATAATTGTTCATTTGGGTGTGAGAAAAAAAAAATTATCAAACCCGTGAGGTTTATAAATTTGTGGGCAATTATTAAATTTTTGTTTAAAATCAAATCTTTCCCAAAATTGAATTGGCCAAGAATTTCTAAACCTTTTGGTATTTTTTCGGTAATTTTTTGATCACTGGAAAAGTGAAAAAAAAAGGTGACAAAATGCAACCGAGTCGTTTGACCCGTTTACCAAAAAAACAGGTAGAAATTGACCCGGTTGAAGGTTGAAGAAGAAGAGAGAATGGGTTTGGGCTGGGTTTTGAAATATTAAGCCAATTTTTAAATTTATTAGGCCTAATCTAATTTTAAAGCCCAGCCCAGGGTTAGAACAGGCTACTGTTTAACCCAAGATCCAGGCGCGATTTCGACCCAGCCCAAAAGACAAGGCCCAAATGCAAAATGGGCTTAGAGCTATGAGAGATCGCCACGTGTCTAGATGAAATGCTGACAAGTGTCGCACAGTAGTAAGGCGATGTGGCACACTATGCGGACGCCACGTGTCGCACAGTCGCGAGGCCACGTGTCGAAAAAGCATGAAGCGACGTGTCGCAAAATGAGTGGAGACTCGTGTCGACCTGAACAGGTGACACGTGTCAGACTCTGTGACTGCCACATGTCGTCATCCGGTTACGCTACGTGTCGATCTGATACAGATGACACGTGTCGGACTCTGAGAATGACACATGGTGGACTCACACGGAGACACGTGTCAGACAATCCACGTCAGCAAAGAGATGACTTGGCAAATGCTACGTCAGCGAGATGATGATGTGGCATTTCCAGGTCAGCATGCGATGACATGTCAGGTGCTACATCAGCAAAGTGATGATGTTGCGATAGGCCACGTCGGCGGGGGGGACACGTGGCAGGGACACGTGGCGATGAACAGTATTTTTGTGTGTATACAGTACTTTTTGTGGTGTATGCAAAAATCTAAAAAATCATATTTTTGTGTATTTTCTTTTTGGAAATTACCTATAATTAGTTTGTTGAAATAGAAAATAACAACTAATTGATTTCTGTTTTGTGATATTATAGAAAGAGCAAGTGGAGACAATAGGACTGTGCCCACTCAGACTTCTAGGAGTTAGATGCCCCCATCTGCTAGTCATGCAGAGAAACCTGAAAAGTTTAATGGAGCAAACTTTAAGAGGTGGCAGCAGAATATGCTACTTTACTTGACCACACTAGGACTTGCAAAGTACCTTACTGAAGATGCGCCACCCAGTAATGAAGAGAGTAATAGGGAGACACTCATGGCGGTGGATGCATGGAATAATTCCGATTACTTATGTCGGAATTATGTTCTGAATAGCCTGTCTAATGCTTTGTATGGTGTATACTGTGGCACCAAGTCAACTAAAGAGTTGTGGGAAACACTGGACGTGAAGTATAAGACTGAGAATGCGGGTTCAGGAAAGTTTATTACAAGCCGATTTTTGGACTACATGATGGTAGATACGAAGCCATTAATGAATCAGGTGCATGAGTTGCAGGTGCTGATTCAAGAAATGCTTACTGAAGGGATGATCATGAATGAAGCCTTACAAGTGGCTTGTTTGATTGAAAAGGTACCTCCAAGCTGGAGTGACTTCAAGAATTATCTGAAGCACAAAAAAAAGAGATGGATATAGAGGCTCTTATTGGCAAGCTTCCCATTGAAGATAACAACAGAAAGTCTGATAAGAGAGCTTTGAAGGCCGGATTGAAGGCCAATGTTGTGGAGCATGGTCAGAGCTCCAAGAATAAGAAGAATATTGGAAAAGCTTCCAAGTTGGGGCCTAAAGGACGAATCTCCAAGAAGGCCAAGTTTCAAGGCAGGTGCTTTAACTGTGACAAGATGGGTCACAGGGCAACAAAATGTAGGCTGCCAAAGAAGAAGAGGAACCAGGCACAGGTGATGGAGGACATCACTAGAGAGGTTGATGAGATTGACCTTAGTGCTGTGATATCTGAGGTGAACTTGGTAGGATCCAATCCCAGAGAATGGTGGGTAGATACTGGTGTGATTCGCCATGTATGTTCAGATAGGAGCATGTTCACTTCCTTCAAACCAAAAAAGAATGGGGAGAAATTGTTCATGGGTAACTCCGCTACCTCAGAAATCCAAGGCGAAGGCAAAGTAATCCTAAAGATGACCTCGGGAAAAGAGCTGACTCTGAATAATGTATTGTATGTTCCAAACATTCGTAAGAATCTGGTATTTGGATCGCTGCTAAGCAAACATGGTTTTCGCTTAATGTTTGAGTCAAATAAGATTATTTTGTCCAAATTTGGGATGTTTGTGGGAAAAGGCTATGTAGTCAATGGTTTATTTAAACTCAATGCAATGACTGTAAAGCTTAAAGAAATTAATAAAGCTAATACTTTTCCTGTTTACTTGCTTGAGTCTTCCATTTTGTGGCATAATAGACTAGGACATGTTAATTTTAATTCTCTACGAAGGTTAATTAACTTAAATCATATTCCCACGTTTGAAATTGATTGCAGTCATAAGCATAAAACTTGTGTGGAATCAAAATCAACGAGTTCATCATATCAAACAATTGATAGAAATAATGAACCTTTGGACTTAATACATAGTGATGTATGTGATTTAAAATTTGCACCGACTAGAGGTGGTAATAAATATTTTTTCACCTTTATTGATGATAGCACGAAATATTACTATGTATACCTGCTAAAGAGCAAGGATGAGGCTATAGAGAAATTTATTCTCTATAAAACGGAAGTTGAGAATCAACTTAACAAAAAGGTTAAAGTGATCAGAAGTGATCATGGTGGAGAGTATGTGACTCCATTTGGAGAGTATTGTGCTCAACAAGGTATAATACATGAAGTTACTCCACCATATTCGCCACAATCAAATGGTGTGGCTGAATGAAAAAATAGAACTTTGAAAGAAATGATGAATGCAATGCTGATAAGTTCTGGAGCACCTCAGAACTTGTGGGGGGAAGCCATTTTGTCGGATAATGACCTTTTAAATAAGGTGCCCCGGAAAGATCAGGTAAAGACACCCTATGAGTTGTGGAAGGGAAGACAACCCTCCTACAAATATTTACGAGTATGGGGGTGTCTAGCTAAAGTAGTGGTACCTACACCTAAGAAGGTGAAGATAGGTTCTAAAACTGTTGATTGCATTTGCATAAGATATGCACAGAATAGTAGTGCGTATCGATTTCTTGTGCATAGGTCATAAATTTTTGATATTCACAACAACACAATAATGGAATCGAGAAATACATCATTTTTCGAACATTATTTTCCGTATAAAGTGGAAGAAGAACCGAGTTCGTCTAAACGAACTTACGATACTATCAGTGATGAAAATAATGATAATGATCAAGAACAAGTGAATGATGATGAGACTGAGGTTGAGATCAGATGTAGCAAAAGAGTAAGAACCGAAAAAATTCTACGATCCGGATTTTCTTACTTATATGCTGGAAAGTGAACCTCAAAGCTTCCAAGAGGCTATAAATTCTTCTGAAGGGAATTTATGGAAAGAAGCCGTTAAAAATGAAATTGATTCCGTCCTACAAAATCACACTTGCGAGCTGGTAGTTCTTCCTCTAGGTTGTAAACCTTTGGGTTACAAATGGATCTTTAAAAGGAAGATGAAAGCAGACGGCTCAATAGATAAATACAAGGCGAGGCTTGTAATTAAGGGATATAAGCAAAAGGAAGGTCTTGATTATTTTGACACTTATTCTCCAGTAACGAGGATAAATTCCATAAGGATGGTATTGGCGATTGCTGCATTGCGGGATCTTGCAGTACATCAAATGGATGTGAAAACAGTTTTTCTTAATGGAGATCTGGATGAAGAGATCTACATGGAGCAACCTGAGGGTTTCTCCGCTCCAGGACAAGAAAAAAAAGTCTGTAGATTGGTAAAGTCCTTATATAGACTTAAACAAGCTCCAAAGCAGTGGCATCAAAAATTTGATAATGCCATGCTAAAGGATGGATTTAAAATAAATGAATGTGACAAATGTATCTATGTAAAGGATACAGATGATGGATATGTCATTCTATGTTTGTATGTAGATGACATACTCATAGTAGGTAGTGACGACAATATAATCCGAACTACAAAAACCATGTTAAATTCCAAATTTAACATGAAAGATATAGGGCTTGCAGATGTGATTTTAGGTATGAAAATCACCAAAACTTCGAATGGAATCATTTTTAGTCAGACGCATTATGTAGATAAAATACTGGCTAAGTTTAGTAATGATGATACTAATATAGCCAGAATACCCATAGATATGAGTTTACGCTTATCCAAAAATAAAGGAGAAGGTGTATCTCAAGTGAAATATGCTAGGGTGATTGGAAGTCTGATGTACTTGATGACTTATACCAGACAAGACTTAGCCTACGCAATAAGTAGACTGAATAGATATACGAGTAATCCAAATGAAAATCATTGGAAAGGGATCGTCAGAGTACTAAGATACTTGCGATATACTCATGAATACGGTTTGCACTATACAAGATACTGCTGTATTAGAAGGATATAGTGATGTAAATTGGATATTAGATATTAAGGACTCAAAGTCCATTAGTGGCTATGTTTTCACATTAGCGGATGCAGTCATGACATGGAAGTCCTCAAAACAAACTGTGATAGCTCGATCCACAATGGAATCTAAGTTTATCGCATTAGATAAATGTGGTGAAGAGACAGAATGGCTATGCCAATTTTTAGAGGACATTCCTAGGTGGTCTAAATCTGTGCTAGCAATAAGTTTACATTATAATAGTTAATCTGCAATTAGCAGGGCACAAAATATTATGTATAATGGAAAGTCTAGACACATTCATCGTAGACACAATTTCATTAGACAACTAATCTCAACTGGAGTTATCTCAATAGACTATGTGAAGTTAAAAGATAACATTGCGGATCCGCTAACCAAAGGATTAAATAGAGAACTAGTTGAGAAATCATCAAGAGGAATGGGATTAAACCCTATGAGTAAAGTCAATATGATGGAAACCCAACCTAGTTGACTGGAGATCCCAAGATCTAGGTTTAATGGGACAACGCAATTGTAAAGACTGGTATAAATCACTGTGGGAGGTTAATCATTTGCCCATTCCTATGATAAAACAGTGATAGAAAGAGGTTAAGCATAAAAGTATGCTTTTAATGATTCCTATAAGTATGTATTTGGTAATCTATGCATAAGTATGCTGAATACATAAGAAATAGGAATCACCTATGTGAGAGAGAAGAGTGGCCGCTTCAAAGGAGAATTGTTAAGGGCGCAATTCTTTAAAAACTCTCGCAGAACCAGGAAGGTGTTCAGGGCCAAAATGAACACAACAGTGAGAATTGAAGTGTACTAGGAAGGAATCATGTGTGGGCTATGTTATCTTTTACACAAAGGATGAAATGGTTCAAAGATATCGCATCCACCATAAGTCATTAAAGAAGATGTAGTCTCACAAGGGAAGGTTCAAAGAGTAATATCTACCTATCCTATGCAGGTTCCAACTGCAGAACTTTACCACCAGAGTCATGCTTTGTTTAGTCAAATCATTCATGTGAGGGATTGTTAGATTTTTGGACCAAAAAAACTAAAATATGATTGATTTGGGCCTTAAAAGGTTTTTGGGCTTTGGTTTTGTTTCTCTACCTTTTTGGAAAAACAATATTTTTGAATAAAATAAAAGAAATATTTTCAAACGTGGGAAGTTGAGAGTTTTAAGGAAAAGAATTTTGGTGTGTTGAGAGTGAGTGTGGCACACGTTCTTTTCCAATGTTCTAGTAGTTTTTTCAGAAAATACAGAGAAAAAAAGGTTTTTTGAGTTTAACGGGAAAAACCGTCAAAAACTAGAGAGAAAACAGTAGCAGTGGTAAAGTGAAGGTACACAGATAGTTCGAAAAGAAAAGCTTCGGGGGTGCTGAATCTGAAAGTTTTTGCAGTCATTGTATCTTGGGAGACGTTCGCCACAAAACTCCTGCACCGGTGGGCGTAAAACATCTTAAGGACACTGTGGTATCACACAGGCCTCAGTCAACCTTCTAGAAAGCAGATCAATTCAAGGACCTACAGGTTCTAAAATGCTTTAATTATTATTTTTTATTTAACTTTATTTTATTTAGTTTGTATTAAATTGTTCACATGTATTTACATATATTCATGGTAATTTTTCCCAACATTTTGAAGTGAAAAATAGTTCTTGGTGAGTTCTTTGTTCGATTTCCACTGCACGTTGCCTGGAAGATGCTGCAAGGGCTTAATAGTCTTTCTAAACCATGGATGTTTCCTATTTAATCTTGTTTCTTTTTGGTTTATTTAATGACTTGTATTTAAGGATACAAATGGCAATGTCGAATAGGTTATGTGTCCAAATCATATTACACCTTGAAAAAAAAAAAAAGAAAAAAAAAATCATATTACACCTTGCTACACAAAGTGTGCTGAATAATTTTCCCAATTTATCATATTAAACTCAATAATATGCACTTATATATATATATATATATATATATTGGATGGGATGGAAGAAATAGGTAATAACAATTTTTAAGGTTTATATATATATATATATAATGGAATATGAAATGCGTAATAACATTTTTTAAGATATTTTTTTGATAAAATATACTTTTTTTTTAAGTTTATTATTTTTCAAAATAAAATTTAAATAAAGTAAATGATGTATGTATATATATATATATATATATATATTTATACAATAAAGTAAATAATATAATTATTTTTTAAAATGAAGATAAATATATTCCAAAATCGATTAAATAAAAAAATTAATTTGGTGACTAATAGCTTATAAATTTAAAGCTTAATTATATTAATTTTAAAAATAAGATGAATGATATGTTATATTTAATAATTTAGCATAATATTGGACAGAGCTACAATTACGTGGTAAGTCATCCTACTTAATAATAAGTTTTCCTTGTGTAATTAAGGTAATTTGTTAAAAGATTGTTCTTTTGTCTATATCTTATAATTCTCTTTATTGTTTTAATAACCAGCTTTAATTGAATAATAACAAACAGAAAAATAAAGATAAGGAAATTATATTTCTTCTAAGTTTGGCATATGCCTGAAATCTATCTGGGTCTTGTTGCAGACCCAAAAAAGATTGTGGTTCTTTGAGAAAATCTCCTGCAATAGAAAGTTGCAAATACTTGAAATTGAAATGACACCACTTTGTTTTATTTTTTTTGGCAGTACTCCACTTTGCTTTATTTCCGTGAGAATGACATTTTTTTTTTTTTTTTTTTTGGGTGTGTGAAGCAGTTGTTTGATTAATCATTCTCACTGTATCTCAATAATTCCTACCACTAGGCCTGTAATTTATTATTATTTATTAAACAGAACAAATCCAGCGGCTGGCGACTGTGAACAAACCAGAAACTTTGTTTTCCAGTTAAAGATTGAAAAATGAAAAATAATAATTACCAATCCTCCATTAATTATATATATAATCCATGTTTTTGGTGAGTTTGAATGAAATAAATATATCCAATAAAAAAAAATTGCAGCTTTTAGGATAAAATTCAATGCCTAAAGGGAATTGTTAGCAAGTGCTTAGGCTTTCAATCAAGATAATTACACATTAGTTGAGTCAAATCACCAACACCAAGACCCCTTCCAACATTGATTTTCTTTCGGATTTTATCCAAATTACACCGAGGCCGATGCAGCTCATTTGTTTAGGTTGATTCTCTTTAATTCGTGATTGATTTCCATCATTTCAATGGCATTTCCTAAAGCCCCTATGCATCGCAGCCATAAGAAAATTCAGAGACAAACTTTTTGCATTTTCCATTAATCCCACCAAACTAGAGACAAAAACCTCAATAATCATTGGGTAAAATACATTGTATAATCTTCTTCATGTTTTTGTCTTTAAATATTCATTTAATATAAAATTTAAACTATAACACATTTTTATCCTAAAATATCTCTAATTATTTTACACCCATAATTTTTCAGCTATTTACTTTTTTATGTGTTACTTTTCCTTCAAGCCATTACAAAAAAAAAGAAAAAAAGAAGAAGATATTTTATATTATAAATTTAATATGTAAATATAAATAGGATTATAGGAGCACCCGGTTTTCACAAAAAAACAATAAATAAATAAATAAATAGGAGTACCCGGTCGCGTAAGGCACCGGAGTCTATATATAACGTCAATAATCTGAAAGCAGATATAACTAAGCACATTTAAATGTTATACATATGTAATAATCTGAATATAACACTTAAACAAAAATTAATAATAGTACAGAATAAATATCAAAGTATATAAGTTGTCCAATCCAAACCTCACGTAGATGGAAGAGTTTACCAACTCCATGTCCGCTGTCCCGACCAAAAAGAAAAAAAAAATGAAAAACAATTAATGTCAACTCTTGAATCTGATGAATATTGGCATGCGTGGTATTGTCTTTAAATTCTAAATTAAGCTGGCCTCAATAGATTGCTCTTATGGTGTCAATTAAAAATTATGAGAAAACCTTGTGGGTTTCGTACAAGTTAAAGTATATATAAGTATATATAAGTATATATAGACAAACTAACTGACGATTTCTGAAAAACCTGTAATTACTACTTTGAAAATTAAAATGTCTTTCAATTTAATCTCTACATTTCTTATGCATGAAATTGTATTTTCTTTTCTTAAAAAAATGGACTAATTGCATGAATTTATTAAGTTGATGATATTATTAACGATAAGCCAATCGTAATCAAAATAGAGCTCTTGCAAATTGCAATTTTTTTTTTGTTTTTTGGGGATATTCCCCGGATAAAACTTTCTAATGCAGACTAATTAGTACAACATGTACTTACATTTTGAAATTATGAAAATAATCAATAATAATTTCACCATTATTCACATAATTATCTACTTAATTTAGTGAATTAATCACCAGTATGCAGTACCATACAAATAATTGTATAAGCAATATTAATCTAGATCCAATGTTTTATGTTTTGTTTCTTATATTCTTATTAAGAACTAAAATAACAACAAAAGTTAAGAGTATTATTAAGTAACTAATTAAGCAATCGTGAATTATAGAAATACAATAAAATCTCTTTATAATCATACTGTTGAATCAAGCTAAATTTATAACTATGAAAAAGTTATAATTCAATAGAAATTTAGTTAAAAATTTTATTGTCTAAAACAATATATGCAATTCTCACAATTATCCAAAAAATAAAAATGTCATCCTCATTCAATCAATTATTATCTTTCCTTTATTAGTAAAGAATCTGTAAATAGTTTAATTTGGTATTTATAACATTTTGACTTTAATAAGAAGATGTCTATAAATGTTGTAACAATTTTAAAAAAATTCCTAAACAATTTTATATAAATATGTTATATTTATCTTTAACCTTTATTTTATGTACCTTATATTATTCACAGCATATATATAATTATTATTGTGTAGAGATGAAAAATTTTAAAATGGAATTTTAAAAAATTATAACTTATTACAATGTAGAGCTTATTTTTATTTATAATTGTTCAAATATGATTTTTTTTTATTTGATAAAGTTTATTTTAATATATGGTATCACTAAATGGAGGTTTTACTATATTAACATTTCATGACGGGCTTAATTAACTTTTACATTAAAACCATCTATGTATATTGATTGATCTTATTGATGTTTTATTTTTTTTATTAACAAAGATAATAATAAATTCTAAATTTTTTTTTATTTTTTATTAACGGAGATTACAAAACATTCCAGGGGGATTTTTTTTTAAACTAAAAAAAAAAAATTACAATACATCCTAAATTAAAAGAAGGGAGATTTCATAAATAATTTTACTATTAGACTTCAAAGTTTAAATCATATGATGTAAGATATTAAAAATGATATGTATATATATATATATATATATATATAATATTGATTGAGGCTTTGGAAAACTGTGGCCATTGTTTTGTTTTCCGCACAGCAGTCGCATGCAGACAATTCGACAACACTTAGTTGGGTGGTGTGAATTGTGATAGCAACATTAATTGTATTGATTACTTGTATTAAGCACAAAATAAATCAACATCAACCCAACATCCTTTTTAACATGTCAAACCCTAATTAATACGCATTATTTCCAAAGGGAAAAATAATAATAATATAATAAAATAAAATGTACAACGTGAAAGTCCTTTGTAAAGCTAAACAGGAAGTGGGTGATTCCAAAACCGCCCCATTTACAAAAAAAAGCCAGGATGCATATACTGTCCATATAGATCAGAGAGACAGAGAGCTTGAATTTGTATATATCATGCCCTCTTCAAATACATATGATTCATTGTACTTAATACAGGACTTAAATACCACATAATTATATCAAACAGATGGATATAGTGCAAAAGCTTAATTTATTAGTAACAACAATAATGCTTAAGATAACTAGAACTGATTTATGGCAACCATATGAGAAGGGCTAAGAAGGTGATAAGATCCATGGCGCTTAGCAAATCCACCGCAGCCTCGATGGATCTTATCGGTATCGCCGGCATCGTCCATTTCCATCAACACCTTGCAAAAAATCTCGACGTTGCAAGGAAGGACAAGAGGGCCTTGGCTATCGTAACCGAACTCTGACTCGGCTTCTTCAAGCAACATCTTGAACAGAGGGTGGTTCGCATACTCTGTTTTCACCACGAACCTCTGCTTTTGGGGTCCCACATAGACCGAGAAACACCCATCAGGCGCAACTCTGCCTTTCTTTTCACGTTTTTCTTCTACTTCCCGCGGCATCGTACAATCAATGCGTGGCCATGATCGGCTCTTCAGTTTCAGAGCTCTAGCCTTTCCCGGCGAGCTCTTCCGACCTCCGCGCCCGATTGACTTGCATCTCTCCCAAGTTTTGATGATCAAGTTGCCCTTTTTTGGCTTTTCCTTGATCCAATTCATTTTTCTGGCCGTACACAGTGTGTGTATATATATATATAGATATGAACAAGAAGTATTACTGTGTGTATATATATATATGTGCTTATATCACTATGTGATGGTGATGATCAACAAACAACAAACGAATTTGATATGAACGAGGGTGAAGAATCAAACAGGTCCCAAAAAAAAAAAAAAAAAGAACTAGAGTTTGCTAACCCCTGTCATAAGCAATATAGAACATGACCTTGACCCTAGGCCTCATTGTGTTACTCATATTATTTGCTTAGTTAACAAACAAAGAGAATCATGCATATAAATAAGAACAAAAAGAAATAATACACAACGCAAGAAAAAGGGAAATTAAATATGGTGAAAAGGGAAAATGGAGTAGCACGGAATATATAGAAAAAAATGAAATTATAAAATAGAGTGAAGAAGAAAGGGATTCAGATGGTTAATTAATAAGGTGGCGAATGCAATTGGAGAAGAGAGAAGAAGAAGAAGAGGGGAATAGAAAAAGGTGGGGTTGAGAAATCAGAAGAAATGTCACGAGATAATGCTCAGGTCACTTGCGTCTTTAATGGGGAAATCTCAGCGTGGAGGAGGCACAACTAGCTTAGCCTTTATATATAAAGCCCCTTATGGGTCATGGTTTTTCTCTGGTATTTGTTTATTCAGTCTACAGGATAGCCTATATTTTCCTTTTTCTTTTTTTCTTTTTTTTCTTTTTTTTGGTAAATACAGGATAGCCTATAGTTTATTCTAAAAGATAATCCACTTGTCAACGCTAGCTAGCTAACTATAGGGAGTTTTTCTTCTTCTTTTTTTTTTTTTTTTTTAAATAACTTTCTTTTTTTGTTTTTCTGGGGAGTAATTAATGATTTCATTATTCGGTTATTGTTTTTTTTTTTTTTTTTGGCTGAAATATTCGGTTATTGTTTAGATGTTTATCTTTTACACCTTACAGGGACATAATAGGTTATATAGTACTGTTGAAAAAATTGGGCCAATAGATTAGATTGGGAAAGCTTTACTTTTCTCCATGGCTACTTTTTATGGTAATTTTATCCTTCTGTATGCGAAAAGACAAACAGATGGTTATTACTATTAGCCGACGTTAATAGCTTAATAAATATAAAATTAATCAATCTTCCTTATATAAATTTACTCTTCTTCTCTTCCTTATATTTTATCCTTCTATCTTTGCTACCAGGTAAATAAACTAACAAAATCAATTCATTTATCCAATTAGGAAAAAAAAAAAAAAAGTAAATTCGTATAGTTCATCTTTGAATTTTAAGTAATGATTTTAATTTAGTGGCATTTGTAAAGTAGCCAAAGTCAAAATGCAGAGGTAATTATATCTTAACACGTCCCTAAGACACGTACAAGTGGGATATCTTCTACTTTCTAATTTGATGCCTACCTGAATTATATAATTGGCTGGCAATAGCAAATTTTCTGTCATTATTTATTATATGAATCTTTGACAGAATATTACTGGATATGGCGGCTCAGAGGCCGTGCTATAGCCCAAGCACCAATGTCCCCCTCCCCCTCAAATCTTATTATTATTATTATTATTATTATTATTATTATTTTTTGGCGGGTAAGACTGAATCCAACTTATAATGTTGGTGCTTTTTACCATCAGGTTATTGTATAGTCTCCCCCTCAAATCTTATTAATCTTATTATTATGTGAATTTGTGATATTTTAATCCTTTAGAAAATTAAAATAGAATAGAAACTATTTAAAAATGACTAATCATGAGAATTTAAAACCTAAGTAAGCATATTTACCAAAAAAAAGGACGCAGTTTTTGTTTTTTTTTTTTTATTTTTAAACTTATACATCCATCATATGATGCTACTTTCCATTTATATATAGTATAACAATTAATTAAATAAGAAACACTGCTATTAGTTTCTTTCTCTCCGTTAATAATTTTTAATTCTTTAAACGTTGAATAATGTAGAGAACGTTTATTACCCAAAAAAAAAAAAAGGAAAAGAAAAAAAGCACTTCCTTTAGCAATAATAAATTAAACCAGCAGCCCTTTTTTTTATTATCATTATTACAACAAGCAGCCAATTTATTAACACATTATTGGCCAAAAAATTGTTAATACATTAACAAAAACAATTAATTCATGCTTTATGAACTTTAATTTTCGTACGAAACTTCTGGGAAAGAGGGGCGAAGTGGGATTATATTGGGGTCAAAAATTGCCTTAATTGTTATCCCACTTCTGAATTAAATGAAAAGCTGGTCTGGTCTTATGAATAAATAGGCAGAAAGTCAAACTGCATTATAAGTTAGAAATTATGAAACTGGCTAGGTGCGCAAATCAACCATTTTTTTCTTCCTTATTACCTGTAAATATTTAATATAATTGTGTCTATAGTAATGTGATCACAAATGAAACCATATATAATTCAATATTAGCTAATTTTAACATGATATTTGTCAGCTAAACTGAAGAATTAGTCAAGAAAATTAAAATATATATATGTGTGCAATATTTTTGCACAATAATTATTCAGTTTGCATATATGAAAAATTAATTAAATTGAAATTGGTTCACATTTGGTTTGGTAAGGGAATATATTTGGGGAGACCAAGTCAATGCGAACGTTATATTCTTCCACCGTAAATATGATAATAAATGTGAATCAGTTAGAGCTAGTGATGATGAGAGGCATATCAATTATTAATGTTTTAATTCATAAAAAATTGCCACGTACACAAAATCGCTGACTTAATGCTTGCCACAGTTTTTAATATTTATTAGTTTAATTTGGATTCTCTTGCAGACGTCAATTTCCTACGCCATTATTTTAAGCGGACATTATTTGAAACACTGTAGAAAAAATAATTATTTTTGTGATTTTTTACTTTTTAAATATTCTGCGTAATAATATATTGGAAATCAAATGCCTTTTTCAAGGGGGTTTACTCTATAATATTTTGATGGGACGGTGTAAAATATGTGACCATCGAGTAAATGACATAACACATCGAGTAAGATCGGGTTTTATATAGATTATTGAAGAAAATAATGAAATCAGGCGTTGTTTGGCCGGTGGAATCAAAACTTTATAAAATTGTAAATTTATCACGTATCTCTCATAGCCTCGGATATCAATTTATATTAATGGAGGAGTTAGATTGTAGACTGTACAAACGCTTACTAAATAAGTATTGTTTTATTAATGGCAACGTGAATATATACAAATTGGATAAAGAAATTCAAGATTAATTAATATAATATTTGAGGTTGTCATTCTTTGAAAATGTCATAGTTAATCCAGATAGTGTTGATACTGTGAAAGGTTCTTCCAATAGCATGGTTATCGAGCTAGTAATTAAAGTCAAATTAGGTAACTAAACATATTAAATTCTGTGATTAAATATATATATAATTATTTTTTGAAAGATTGAAAGAGAAATTCTTTTATATTAATTTGAAATTATCAGCAAAAGGTAATTAATTACAAAAGCTAATCATATTATAATGATTAAAAATCTTATGAATTTTCAAGATACAATTAAATATATTTTTGTAATTGAAATTACATACCATTTTAGTGGTGATACAATTTAGTTAGAAAAATTATTAATAATATATTCTTATAACATTTAATTACACAATATTTTTGTCCTTAAATTTTGTAAATATCACGTCATAACATGTTTGATGTGACCAAATGCTCACATATTATTGTGTTTTGTTTTTGTTTTTATTCTTTTACTTTTGTTAAATCGGGTCCAAGCCACAGAGGAAATAAATGCATGCATATCCAAGTCGTAGAGTGGGGCTAATTTGTGACACTCTCGACAGTTTTATTTTTGTCCCTAACGTAGTGGTGGATCGCATACATTATATGAGTATGGGAACCATAGTAGAATCCATTAGTACAGTTGAAGTGAGAACTTTTGTCAAACTAATCTTATATAAATAAAAGTTTTCATTTAAACATTTTTAATTTTTCTATTATTTCATTTTTAAATTATATACTTTAAAAAAATTATAATTAATTTTCTTTTATTTTTATATATATCAAAACAATTTCATTTGTCAATTTTTTAAAAAATATGGAGTCTAATTGAAACAATTACTTAATCAAAAAGGTATAAATAAAATTTTCCCTATAAATAATAACTCTTTGTCTCTTTTGTTTTTAAAATTTACAATTTGGCATTAGCTCCTTTACATTTTATATGCATAAAAAGAAATCATTTAGACTCCCTTTTAATTTTGTCCTAGTTATACTTAAACTCCCATATTTTTTTGAAAATTATCATTCTTTTTTTTTAAATTTTCTATATTTATTAAGGCAGGTGCATTCAATTAAAATTTTAAAAGATTTTTAATTTTTTTGTATAGATTTGAAAAGTTTGAGTGTATCCAATTTAAACTTTAAAAACTCAATAAAAATCTTAAAATATTCAATGTAAACATTTAAAGACTTTAAAAAATTATTAAAAGTCACAAGTTATTCCATTAAGATTTTTTAAAAATTTATAAAAATCAAGTTTATTCAAATGACAATGATTTTTACAATTTCTTTTTTTAAATCCTAGAATTTTATAGACTTTTACGTTAAAAAATGATTACATAAAGTGGAAAGTTTTTCATGTACTTTTTTTTTTCTTTTTGGTATTGGTCTTCAATTTTATAGCACGATTTCACTCATAGTACCTATTAAATTTTAATAAATTAATAATAATATATATATATATTAAAATAAAGATAGAGTCAAAAGTTAAAGTTTTTTGGATAAAAAGATCGGTTTTGCTATATATTATATACATCAAAATTAACATTTTTATTCAAAAAATATCAAATTTGGATGTGGTTTGCATGCGGACCATCCGTACCGTAGAATTCTCCAATAAAAGTAATTCAAATATACCTTAGAAATTTTATAAAATCATTATTAATTCCCACAACTAGTTTTTATAAATAAAATTTTCTTCTTCATATGATTTATTTATTTTTTTAAAAAATAATTATTGATATGAAAAAAAATCTATCAAATCATTCAAAAATAAAAATCTATCAAATTCCATTTTTTTTTTGGCTAAAATTTCGTAGCACTATAAAAATTCAATTAAGTCTATAAATATAAAGTTCATAAAAGTTTTTCATAACTCTATGAACTTCATAAAAGCTCATAAAAATTTATAAATGGTTACAAAAATCAATACTTAAAAAGTCTACAAAAGTTTATTAAAATCCAAAATGAATATACTTCTTTAAGATAGAATTATCTCTAAATTTTTATTTATTTATTTTAACAATTTAAAGCTAAAATTATACTTTAAAATATTATTCAATTATGACTGTTATATTTAACTTTTTTTTTTCCGTATCTTCTTTATCTCATGAGAAATAAAATTACATAAAGTGGAAAATTTTTCATATACTTTTTATTTTTTGTTGATCTTCTATTATTATAACATGATTTTACCCATAGTACCTATTAAATTTTAATAAACCAGTAATAATATATATATATATATATATATATATATAAAGGTAATTCAAATATACCATAGAAATTTTATAAAATTATTATCAATTTACACTTTTAGTTTTTATAAATAAATTTTCCTTCTTGATGTGATTTATTTATTTTCTAAGAAAATAATTATTGGAATGAAAAAAAAAAACTCTATTAAATCATTTAAAAATAAAAGTCAACAAAGTTCATAAAAATCTTTTGTAACTTTATAAAAATTCAGAAAAGTTTATGAACATAAAGTCTATAAAAGTTTTTCATAATCCTGTAAACTTCACAAAAGTTTATAAAAATTTATAAAATTCTATAGAAGTCAATAATTTAAAAAATCTATAAAAATCAGTTAAAATCCAAATGAATACACTTTTCTAAAATAGATCTATCTATAAGGTTTTTACTTATTAATTTTAATAATTAAAAATTAAAATTATATTTTCAAAATTTTATTTAATCATAAAATAATAATTTTAATATTTTTTTATCTTTTAATTGTTAAAATTAATTTGTAAAGCTAATAATAATTGACAAATAGATTTGTTTTAATAAATATAGAAAATTAATAGGAGATTAATAATGAATTTCTAAAAGTGTAGGGCCCCAAAGAAATTTTGCCCTAGGCCATAATTTTTTTTTTTTTTTAACAAAATGAAGCTTTGACAATTTAGTCATCATCTCTACATGAAAATTTCCAAAAATTTGAAGTGCTTTACCCAAAAATATGTTTATTTTTCTAAAATTCATGTATATATATAACAAAAAAAGAAAACTAAAAAGATTTCCAAAAGTTATAATAATAAAAAAAAATAACTAATAAGTATATAATGCTTTTTGATATTTGAATAGTTTCTTTTTATTTTGGATGAATCTTAATAATTACAAAATCCCAAAACATATATTTCCATAGATATATATTTTTTCTTGGAAATTAGAGTAATTTGAAGAGCTTTAATTTAATAAAGTTCTTCCAACTAAACAAAAAGAAAAAAGCGTCAATAAATAAAAAATAATAATATTGACCTTAGTAGACCACTTGACTAGGTGTAGCAAACTGCAAAAGATTGGCGGCTCTCACTTTCCAAATCCATATGGAATTCCCAATTTGCCCCTGATGCCGCAGTTATAAAAGGGAAAGGGGCGCCACACACACAGCCGCTCTCCGCTTTAACAGCACAAGAGTCCGAGAGCAATTCCTTCTTCTCCGGCTCCTCTTTCTTTCCTATTTCAATCCAATTTTCTTTGTTCTCATATTATTTTCTCTCCCTTTTTCGCAAACCAAACAACAAACTTCCGTCCGTCTTGGTCATCAAACCATGAACTCTTCCGTCTTCGTCAAGAAAGAAACCCCTGCTGCTGCAGACACCGATTTTTGCACCAAAAGAAACAATGATAAGGTCAAAACTACGCCAATTGATATCAGCAGCAGCAGCGGTAGCGACAATAATAATAGCAGTTACAGTTCCGCTCAATCTTCGAATGTCAATGATCCAAGCAACGACGACCACGACGCGGCAATATCTGATTCCCTCGCTAAGTTAAAGAATCTGAGAGAAAGATTGAATAGTTATAAGCGAAATTTGGATGTTCGTGAAGAAATTAGTTCTTCTTCGCAGACGAAGAAGAAGCCGAAACTTGAGCATTGTGAAACTGAGTCGCCTTTAGGGTTTCTTCAACCTCTGCCGCCTTTTAACTTTCCGTATATTGATCCGGTAGTGTTGGACGTTGCGCCGATTTCTCAGCGGTTTCCTGAGAATCATAATGGAATTTACAATAATAACCTTCAGAATAGTAACTCCGACGAAGGTGCTGATAATAATAATAATAACAACAATAATAATAATAATAATAATAATAATAATAATAATAATGTAGTTATTCGGAGTTGCAAGCAATTCTGGAAAGCAGGGGATTATTACGAGGACGACGCCAATGCTGGACACTCTAACTCTGCTTTGTCTTCTGGTGAATTAAATTTTAAATTTTAAAAATAAAATAAAAATATTTACCATTAATTTAAGTGGTTCCTTAAAGTATAAAAAGTATTTGTGTTTGCAATTTTCTTTATATATCATTTTATTTCGCAGTTGGCATTGATCATGTACGAGTGCATCCGAGGTTTCTACATTCAAATGCTACAAGTCATAAGTGGGCACTGGGAGGTAAGTAACTCTTTTGAAATTTTTTTTTTTTTTTAATTTTTCTAGTATTGGATACTTGAATTTTGGACACAAATAATACAAATGACTTCTATCTTGTTTTTGCAGCTTTCGCCGAGCTTCTTGACAATTCTTTAGACGAGGTGTTTGGTTCTTTACCTCCTTATCTTTCAATTATTTTGTTTCTTAATATTATTAATTAATAATGTACTTTTAGAACCTTAGTCTTACATATTAATGTTGGGCAGGTCTGCAATGGAGCCACTTTTGTTAACGTAGATATGATCAACAATGTCAAAGATGGTAGTCATATGTTGCTAGTTGATGGTATGTCGTTCTCTCTCTCTCTCTCTCTCTCTCTCTCGCTATATATATATATATATATATATATAGAGTCTAATGGTTTTTATTCTTTAATTATGTAATCATTGTTCAGAGATAATGAAAGATGAGGGGTTAATTAATTCGTCTGGTTAATTATTTTCAACTGCAGATAATGGTGGTGGAATGAATCCTGATAAAATGCGACAATGCATGTCACTTGGGTATTCCGTCAAAAGCAAGATGGCAAACACAATTGGTCAATGTAAGCATTTTTGTTACAACATTATATTTCTTTACTATATTATCTTGTTGGTCTTGGAATTAATATCTATATCTGACTCTAATTATATATATATATATATAATATATGTATGATTTTTAGTCCGTTAAATTTAATTTCCTTTATGATATTCTTTTCAGATGGAAATGGGTTCAAGACAAGTACTATGAGGCTTGGAGCAGATGTCATTGTGTTTTCACGTTGTCACGAGAAAGATGGTACAAGGTTGGTTTCCATTTCTATGTGTTTAGATTAGACTGTGAAGGCTTTTATTTTATAGTACTCTTAATTCTGTAGCGCAAATTCTTTCTGTTTTTTTTTTTTTTGGATTTATTATTTTAGTTTGTTTGCAATTTGGACCTCAGATATTAATTGTTTTTTTATAATTTTCTTATAGCTCAACTCAAAGTGTTGGAATGTTATCATACACATTTTTGAGGGGTACTGGAAAAGAAGATATTGTGGTTCCCATGGTAAGAACTCTGAAAGTATTGTAACATGTATATCTGTATCTTTGTTTCTATTTTAATTTCATTTTGTTTTTTTTTTTTTTTTTACTGTTTTATATTATAAAATTTAGATTGACTACGAGAAGAGTGAGCATGGTTGGAGGGAGACGATCCGATCTTCGTTGGATGATTGGAATAAAAATTTAGCAACCATCTTGCAATGGTCTCCTTATTCAAACGAACAACATCTTTTTCAACAGGTAATAAATTAGTCCTTTGTCAGCAATTCTAACTTTTTGTTCTCTTCTTCATGTTTTGCTCTGACAATTTGCTGTAATGTACAAGCTCAATGCCTTGGGGGAACATGGAACGCGTATAATCATATACAACCTGTGGGAGGACGATGAAGGACTCTTAGAACTTGATTTTGATGCTGATCCCCATGTAAGCTTTTAAAACCCTTTCATTTTTTTATTTTTTTATTTTTAAGTTTTAGTAGGATTTAAGTTTTTTTTTTTTTTTTTTGTTGGGTGTGTTTGATATTAATGTTTGAAATGACAGGACATTCAAATTAGAGGAGTCAACAGGGATGAGAAGAACATAAGAATGGCACAAGAATATCCCAACTGTAGACACTTCTTAACCTACCGACATTCTTTAAGGGTCTGTATGTGCGTTTGAAGAGCTTATTCAAGTGCTTACTGTAGACATTTGTTGAAATGATTTTTTAATTTAATTTAATTTAATTTTATTTTTTTTGGAGATTTAACTTTTCTGATTTCATCTTTGGCAGAGTTATGCGTCGATTCTATATCTCAGGCTTCCACCTGACTTTAGAATTGTTCTGCGTGGTAAAGATGTTGAACACCATAACATTGTGAATGATATGATGTTAACTAAGGAGATCACTTATAGACCCAAGGAGATCATAGAAAGGATACAAAAGGGTTCGCAGAAAGAATCAGATGTAATATTTTCAGAATTTAGTCTTTAATTTTTAGTATTTTGCTGTGTTTTTCAACTTTCAAGTTTCCTAAATTGTTTAACTGCTTGTACAGGTATTTGCCACTGGTACACTTGGCTTTGTGAAGGATGCAAAAGCTCATATCGATGTACAAGGCTTTAATGTCTATCACAAGAATCGGCTGATTAAGGTTGGTATCGTCTTTCTGCTGTATGTTTCTGTTACATCTTGTCTTAAATTGAATTTTAGCTGGTTTGAGATTCTTTCATCTTTTTTTGCATGACATTCAACTTTATATGATTATGGTATCTGCAGTAGGCCAAGAAATTTGTGATATTAGATTCAAACAATCTTTTAGTATGGTTCATTTTAACAGAAGACACTTTCTGCATTTGAAACAGTTTTAGATTCTATAAATATTATTGCACTGTTAATCATTTTAAATGTTATCTGATGATCTTTTGTTTTCCCAGCCGTTCTGGAGGGTTTGGAATCCTGCAGGCAGTGATGGTCGTGGAGTTATAGGTTTGTACAAATTCACTTGGTTCTAGTATGGCTTACGGTGTTAAATATATAGCCAATTTTAATGCGGATCAACTTTACAAATTCACTCTTCTTATGTTTTTTTCTTATGAACAGGTGTATTGGAAGCTAATTTTGTCGAACCAGCTCATGACAAACAGGGTTTTGAGCGCACAACTGTGCTTTCAAGACTTGAGGCAAGATTGGTCTGGATGCAAAAAGACTACTGGTTAGTTTTTATCCATCTTCATGAATTGAAATAAAACTGAGATGATGAATATTATAGTTTACTAAATCTTTTGTCCTTCAGGAGTCGAAATTGCCAGGAAGTTGGTTATGCTGCAAGACGACCTATTGTTAATTCTGCAGATAAGGCAGGTTCTGTATCCAATAAGAAAAAATCCACACGGATAGATAGGAACAGCCATTCTGCTACTGGAGGTTCTCCCAAAATTTGCAGTAAGAAAGATGATAAAAAATCATCACCTGTAAATGCTACAAGCGAAGGTAGAAATTGTCACAAGTTGTCACAGTCTAGAATTGAGCCTCAACAACATCACAAGTTGTCACAGTCTAGAGTTGAGCCTCAACAACATGTAAAGGTAATGTTTAATTCTTATTTCCCAATTCTGCTTGTTCCTGCTTAAGGTAGATCATAGTATCAAAAAGAATGTTCTCGGTTCTGCTTGTTCCTGCTTAAGGTAGATCATAATATCAAAAAGAATGTTCTCATTGCATCTCTCTCTCGTGCAATGAATTTTTTTATGAAAATCTTAAGTTGAGAAATATATTTGAAAGAACAAAATGCATAGTGTTTAAATTTTTAATGTGTTAGCTGTGCAACAAGCAGGTAGCTCACTGTAATGAAGCTGGACCGGATTCTGCTAATCACCGCGCTGAGAACAAGATCAAGTTGGAGGAAGAGAAATCTGATTCAAGAGAAAGGTAGTGTTAATATTTCCTCAAATTTTGAACTGTTCAAAATTTAACGGCTACTGATTACTTCCTTCAAAATTGCTAGTCTCTAAAATGTGTCTTTGTTTTTGCAGAATAATGGAAACTCAAGGACCTGTGATGGATAGTTTGCTAAATGATTTAAAACAAGAAAGAGAGAGGTGTAAATCTCTTGAAACTAAAGTAAGTGCAGAATTTGATTTTACCTTTTTTCTTTCTCTTTATACAAAGCAGTGAATTTGAATTTTAACACTAATGCTTTGGCTATTATTATTATTATTATTTATTCAAAATCAGGTGCAAGAGTTGGAACAGAAAGTAGAGGAAGCAGATAAAGAGCAAATGGCTTTGATTGATATGCTTGCGGAGGAAATGGCCCAAAGAGATGAGGAGGAGGAGAGATTAAGGCAGAAATTAAGGGTAGGCTTTAAATTGATCTTAATTATGCCCTTTTTAAATTTTTAAAATCCAGCATGCTCTAATAAGTTCTTTCTTTTTGCATTAGGATGCTTCTAATACCATTGATAAGCTGCTTGATAAGGTGAAACGACTAGAAGGGAGGTAGCTTTCTAGCTGCAAAGTCAAATTCAAGTCCATTGACATCAAAATGGCTCACAATTTTTTTGTAAAATTTATATATATTTTTTTGGAGGCTAATTTTTGTTAATTTAGTGTACAGGTTTAATTCGTTGTAGTTTTTTTATTTTTTTTTATTTTTTTTCTTATTTTAATTACAACTTGGGAGAAAGTGATTTTACCCAGGTTTATACCCTTTGTCAATACAAATTATTGAGCTAATATGTCAATAATTCTATGGTACTTCCTGTCTTTTTCTGTTATCTGTACTCCATTCATTTTATTGTCCTACAGGTTATGGATATAAGCCTTCGATGAACCATCATAAGATAAAAAGAACTAAAAATAATATATAAAATTACATAAAATTAAGGAATTGGCAACTCTGGTATATAGAATATATATATATATATATATTTTTTTTTTGGGGTTTGCTTGACTTGGCTAAATATTTATTGACTAACTATAAAAGTAAGGGAATATTAAAAATAAATAAATAAAAACCGGGCCCAATACTAAAGTAACAATAATTGGAAGGCTGAAAATTTTTCGTTGGGGCATTTGTCAGATTTACCCTTATTTTGGAAGCAATAGACGGTTGATTGAAAGATAGTACTAAAGATGATGATTGAGCATATGATTTCTTTTTTTTTTAAATGAATTTGGCATTGAGTAAGTGGATTAGCTCCATAGCACTTTTATCTGTGCCATGAACGAGCGGATTCGAATCACAATGCAATGTAGAATATTTGAATAGTTTGTAAATTAGATATTTTGTTAAAAAAAAAAATAAAATTTGGCATTAAGTGAATTTGAATTCATTGTATTATTGTGACAAACAAATCAAGCGGGTCTCTACTAAATGAGCAAACCCAGTTCCCTTGCTTTAATGATTCTTTCTTACATAGATATAATAGTGTAAACACAATTTCGTTTTCAAGGTGAGTCTTTTTTTTTTCTTTTTTTTTTTTTTTTTTTCTGTTGTTGTTGTTGTTCGAATTCTGCTATATAATCCTCTCTTCCAACTCTGTTCCGGTGAACGGAGGAGTTTCCATTTAATCAACCAAAATTGCATTTACAGTCTTAGTTTGGCCATGTTGAAGAGTTTATATAACCAATAGAATTTCATAAATGTATTTAGAAAGCTCTTGGTTTGCTTGGCATATCAAATTTTTATGGTCCCTATGTTTGCTTGGCATATTAAATTTTTATGGTCTTTTTCTCATACATAGTAGGACTATTGTTGATCTTTGGCCTTCCCAGTTTTGGACTCCAAGTTGAAAAATGAACATGAAATTTGATATTTTTGTTCGATTCTGGTTAATTGTACGAAACAGAGAATAGTTTGACATATTTTAGACAATCCATAAAAGGGCTTCCAAAACAGGGGATGATCTTCTGCATACAAACTGAATAGCTTGTTTTTTCTGCAGATTTCTGCACAGAAATTGTTATTTCCTGCAGAGCATATGCAGATGGGAAACATTTCAAACTTCGTTCAGATCAGATACTAAACAATGGAAGGCAAAGTTCCTGCAAGTTTCTAACAGCTTGCACTTGTTTCTGCTTTCTATGCTTCAGCAATTTCTCTTTTTATTTTTATTTTTTTATTTTTTTATTTTCCTGATCTTAATTTTGTTGCATTAAAAACTGACAAGATATAGAATATGAGCAAATATGTATGTATATAATAAGCAATTCTGTACAGAAAATTTCAATATTAACGATATAAAAAGTAAAATATGATGCTGCAGGTTTCCGTACCCAACTATTATGCACCAATCCAAACATATAATCTTGTAAACATCTGGAAGATGTTGGAACATATATAGTTATTTTTGAGATAAATAATGGAAAATTAATAAATAAAAACCAATACTATGGGCTATTTTTGTTCTGAATTCCTTTAGGAGGTGATGGAGGAAGATGTGGAATCCAAGTTTTAGGATCTCTAAGGCTAAACGCAGGTGGTGGAGGAGGAGGAGGAGATAGCAAAGGAGGAAACCAAGTTCTTGGGTCTGTTAGACTGAAAGCAGGTGGAGGTGGTGGAGCGAAAAGAGATGGGGTTGGAGGTAAAGGAGGGAGGGGAGGGAAAGGGAAGGGCAAAGAAGGAGGGCTTTGAGATGGAATTGGGGTAAAAGGAGGGAGAGGAAATGGTAGTGAAGATAAAGGTGGAAGTGGAGGGAAAGGAAATGAAGAGAGAGGAGGCCAGGGGAATTTATAAGGTGGGAAGAAAGGAAAAAAGCACTTGGAAGAGTCGAAAGTTTTTGCCAATTCCTCTTTTTGATTCCCACATAGAGTTGTGTTCTTCTTTGTTGGTCTGAAACTCATTGCATTCAAGCTGTATATGCAGAGGTTATCTTGTTCTGATTTGACAGAGATCTCATCTGATGCTGTCCTCAAAGCAGGAAAATTGCAGGCTGATGATGAGCTCCTTATCAAAGTTGCATGACACATGGAGACCAAAGCTAGGCCTTTTATGCAGTTAACCCCATCAACAGATGGTATGTCCAATTTATATACTCCATGTTTATCTGTGGTTCTGTTAACTGCAAAATTCATCTGCTCTGTTGTTTCTGGTGTGTTTGCTTTGAATTTGCATTGTATTTGAACATCCGCACCTGATAATTATTAGTAGAAAAACAACAACAAATGTAAACCAAAAAAATCCAATAGCTCCTTTGGTAAAGTTGATGTTTTTACATTTTCTGTTCTTCTTTTCTAATTAAGAGATGGGAAATACATGAACAAAAAGGAATACTGTAATAGCCATTTGTACTTAAAAAAAATGAAAATGTTAATTAAAATGTATATAGTTTTACAAATAGTTTGTGATTGTAAAAGGCCAATCCTACACAACTAAAGTATAATCAATGATCTCTATGTTCTGAGAGTTGATTACCTGGGAGGAAGTAGCTGTGCCTAGAGAAAGCATTGGCTGAACAGGTGTCACAATAAACAGCACCCACTACAGTGATCTTAGCATTGCCTTTTGCGGATCGAGCTGAGGTAGCTACTGGGAAAGTAAAGAAAGATGTAAGAAGCAGAAGAAAAAGGAAGACAATTGGATCCATTGGAGGAAACATAGGAGAAGAAGGAAGAAGCTTCTACTATAAAAGCATCTATTTGGTATAGTACTTTCAGTTGGCACTCTAACCCTATGCACTGCATCTGATCAAGTATATGTATATATAAATATTTTTAAACATATTTATGTTGCAAGGCTGAATTATATGCTCTCTCACTCTGCGGACAATGAGAGCCCGTGAGTATTTGCTGTGAGGACCAACTGTAATCAGAGAGCTAGAAAAAAAATAAAATTATATGCTTTATCTATTCACTACAAAACAAAGACATGTGAAGAAGCTGTTTGGCAGATTGTGAAGAGGAAAGACGTAAAAGAGGGATTTTAATTCTGTAGCAAAACTGACAGGTTACGAAGCACCCTTTGTTTTCTTTTAGACTACTTTCTGTTTTGCAGCTCACGTTTGTTTCTGTGGCTATATTTCAACAACTTTTTTTTATTGGCAGAAGGCACCATTTCCATAACTAGTATATTTCTTTTTTTCTTTGTTTAGGAACTATTACATTTAACTTTATTTATTGGAAGAGATTGAAAACAGATTTTAATGGTTTTTTAACTCATCAAATAAACGAGTGATGTGGTGTAGGATGAAAAAAAATTTGATGGGAAATGTCTGAAATTTTACTTTATTAGACCATTAGAGCTCAACTTAAGTGCTTCTTGATTGGTGGTTAATATTAATGGAAATATTCTGGTGTTTTTCTACTTAATAATGTCTAACAAACTATAGTTTTTAGAGAACCATATAAAAAGAAATATACCTATACCTTAAATGCTTATAGAATTCTTACTAGGTAACAACTATTTCACTCGCCTTAAAATTTTTAAGCAATAACAGAGTAAAATAGAATTCTATTAATTGAATACATCTTGGCACGTGATAGAAACAAGGCAAATATAACATAATAACAAGTTACACTAATTTTTGTGGTTGCCTTGGATATATCACAGATTTTGTGAGTTGTTTTAGGGGCAATTTACTGTGGAAAAATCAGTAGAAAAAGTAATTCTTATTAATTCTGCATAAGAAAGAAGAAGCATGTGACAAACCACATGGCAGATTTAGGACCTTGAGTCTCCAAAATTATTTGGGTTTCAAATTTTTGTTATGTCTTGCTGGAATACAAATATGTATAGGTTTATGCAGGTGCCCTTTTAGCCTCTAAAGTCCAAAGGTTATTATTATGGTTTCTGACACTATCATTGTTATCCTCTGCAATTGTCTAATGCATAAGCCAATGTTAATGGGGTTTTGCTTGGCCTATGTGGCTAGAATCAGATTTTGTGTAGAAATTTAAAAGTCTGGATCTCAAAGTGTCTATGTATCCATTGAGTGATTTTCTATCTGGCATGATAATGCTCTGGCCTATATGAGTGATTTTTGTCTTTGTGCTGGGTAAACGATTTGTCAATGCGAAGTAGTCGTAAGGATTTCATGTTTAATGGTTTCGTCTTACCAATTAACGATTACTTTGTTCCTTTCTTGGACATTGTAGAGTGATTTCGAGCCACATGTTTTGTCAAAATCCACACACACACACATATATATATATATATATATGTGTGTGTGTGTGTGTGTGTGTGTGTGTGTGTGTGTGTGTGTGTGTGTAATCCTCCCCTCTATCAGGTTATTAAGAGTTACCAATGCAAAAATGTGGGAACAAAAAAGAACCAAATAAGTGGGTTGCTTGGGGTTTGTGAAAAGAAATACTTATGAAACAACAAACAAAAATGAAACGCATAATCAAACACATATAGGAAACAAGAAGTCTCTAATTCTCTAATTACCTCTATATAATAGACAAGGCTTATATACAACCGAACCACCAATAATTGAAGTCACATAAATTGTGACCATTGAATTGCTCGTTATTATAGTCGTTATATGGATGATTCCTTTTTTTTTTTTTTTTTGGGTGGTAGTAGAGCTCTTATATGCAAAAAGTCCTTCTACAGAATATATGCAAAAACCTCCTCTTATAATTCACTGTGAGTCGATTGGCCTTCACAGTTTATAGTTTAATTCCTATCACTCCCACCAAGTCATTGATACTCTAGAGGTACTGAGAGATGCTTTGGCAATTGTTGCAAGGAAAATGTACCGAGGATGGCGAACTACTGAAGGCAGAAATGGGCTTCAATGTAATGACATTGTTGAATATTGGTGATACTGATGGGCCACGGGGCCCTGACTTGTTAATCGACCAAATGAATTGGGCTCTCAGGGCTCTTTCATACAAATTCTACCTTCAAAAGTTTTGGATTTGGTTTGGGAAATTTCTAAAGTAATTCTACATCTGGAAAAGTTGATTGGCTGACTAGATAGTCAAAGTAGAAGACAAAAGGACCGAAGGACAAACACAGGCTTATCATTTTAAACAAAAATTTGTACAAACTTCCATTATAACTCCACATAAAGTCACGTCAACAAGTACTATTTTTGTTCCTTTTTTTTTTTTTTTTTCTTTAACACCCTTTTGTTTTTATTTGACTGCAATAGAAGTGCCCTGTTGAAACCCAAATACTTCTTTTTTCTTACACAGTAAGGCAAATAAGATGGGAATTTACAAGAAAATTTACGATCAGGCATATGTAAAAATTGGTCAGACTTTGTATCCAACATAGACCCCATCATCATGATCTCTGTACTTAAAATGGCAAACAGATATAAACATATAATAAAAAAATCGTCAATGTTAATTCAAAATAGCCACGCGTACGGGCTTCCCTTAAAGCCGGAAAAGACCATTCCTTAACATTCCCAAAAGAATAATAACATTAAGGACTTTCTCGGCGTAAATTAGACCAGTAAGAAATTCCCAAGTCCCAATATTTAAGTATAAACCAATCAAAAAGCTTCATTAGAAAAATCGATAAACACACACAAATATAAATAAATAGATTAAGGAAAAAAATTTAAAAAGTAAGGTAAGGTTGATTCGGAAAAATTTGCATTCCATTTCTATACAGAAGAAAAGGATCAATTACACCCCTAGTACGCGCCCATTAGCTCTTCTTTTTGCCAGAAAAGTAAAAAAAAAAAAAAAAAAAAAGGAAAACTAAAACATAACATAATATTAATTCCAAATGTATATGAAAATTGGAGCTCAAGAAAACAACCCCACTCATTCTTTAATTTTTTTTAGGTTTTGTTTTTCTTTTCTTTCTTTTTTTTTATGAGAATATATGGATCATGAGATAATTCAGAGCCATAAAGCACCAGCCTCCTTGAGAAGTGGAACCAAGGTTCCATTAATATGGGAAGCCATGACACGGTCCATAGCACCAATAAGCTTCCCACCAATGAAAACAACAGGAACAGCAGGCGAGTTGCCAAGCAACCTCATCAAAGCCCTCTCAATCTCTTTCCCTCTGGGGTCCTGATCGAGCTCGTACACCGTCGGATTCACTCCCATCCCGCAGAACAACCGCTTCACGGCATGACACATGCAACAGCTACTCACACTGAATATCACCACCGCACTCTCCGATGCCAACCTCACAACCCTCTCCAATGGGTCACTTCCCATGCACCTCACCGTTGGCACATAGTACCCCCACGATTCCGAACTCTGTTGGTAATGCATTTTTTTTTTCTCTTCTGATTAACAAATTTTCTCGACAACCAAACAAACAAACAAAACAAAATAAAGCTGAGAGAAGAAGATGAAGAAGAAAGGGATGTAAGTTAGTGAGTGAGTGTGAGGTAATTAAGTGTGGCGTGGCATGGAGGGGGGTTTTATACATTATATGGGGAGTGCAAGAGGGGTAAAATGGTAATAATGGAGGGATTGGGGTTTGTCTGTTCTTGTCGCAGCGCGTGCGTGGAGGATCTCGTGGTTTTTGCTTTAAAAGGATTGCTGTCTGTACCCACAAGAGATGAGACGTGGACAACATACAATATATATATACAGTAAAAATGCTATGGCCTACGCAAGGCGGCTAAAGGGGGTGGTTGTCTACGCTGAAGAGTACGATGGGGGTGTCAGTGTCAGAATGCATTATTTATTATTTTTTAAATTTCCATATGGTTAATTTTTGAGCTAAAAAAAATAATGTGCTTTTTGAGGTCATTAGAGGGACAATATGAACAGGCTTTATCAGAGAAGTATAGAGGAGAGATTAGACGGCTGAGTTGGTCCTTGTTGTCGGGGATGAGTTATGTGTTTGGACCAAAAGCTCTTGTGTTTCTGACGTGACCCTTACGCGCATGTTTGGTTTTTCATTTGGATTCTCAAACGGTAAACATGATCATCATCACCATCATCATCATCAACAACCATTCTCTCACTTCTTTCAACGAACTTTGACCTTATCTTTCTCTCTCACTCCTTCTCACGGGGAAAAAAAAAAGAAAGGAGAGCTCAATTTCTCAAATGCCCTTGTATCATGTATTACCCAAAAACAAAAACAAAAAAAAGCTCTTGTATGGTAGTATATCTTTCTCTTTTCTCTTCCTGAATTTTATTTTATTTTAATGGGGTTTCGGTTTTTTGTCCCCCTTCGATTTTTTACAGTTCCAAAGATGTACTACAACTACAACAACATGGTAAGCTAAAAATTATACAAAATAATGCAAGGGGTTAGGTCTTTGATGGGGGTGTTTTCTACCCCCACTTAATGCATTACATCATTCAAAAAGCCATAGCGTGCAATTTAGATCAAGTATAATAATCTTCAACAGTAAAAGAAAATTAATAAAATTTTTGATATTTACAAATAAAAAAGCACATTATTATTTTTATGACATCACCATTAAGTCATGTTCACCTAAAAATTTTGATAACCCTAAAGGTAAGGTGAAAATTCAAAAAACATATGTATACTATAAAAATTTCATTTCGAGACTAATTATAGAAAAGGTATATATATATATATATATAAATACAAGAAAAATTGTGGATGGACCGGACCTCCTAAATATTGAAGCAGTAGTCCAGATAATATGGCGTGGGACAGTAGAATTTGCAGAGGCTGATAATAAACAGGAGTATGGACAGAAATATATACATTTATATATAAAATAAATAAATGAGTTATGTGAATAATGCAGTGGCAACGTTCACGAAAAGCAGTGACAAAGTGGCAGAAATATTTGGGTACATAGAAAAAGATGAACAAAGACTAAGGCGTGGGGTGGCCTGCAGCAGAGATAGAGGCAGAGAGGCAGAGAGGCAGAGAGGCAGAAACTGAGCTGGGCGGCGGATGGGGTACGGTGATTTGCGCCGAATACCGGCGAGATATAAGCGCATGTAATTGAGTCCTACACTTTTGGGTCTTTAGCTCCTGGGTTTTTCCCCTACCCTTCCGACCGTAAACTAACTTTTCCACCTTTTAGTCTTGTTCTTGTCCCTCTTCTCCTATATAGCCCCTCTGTCTCTACCCTCTACATCGCAATGGCCTTCAAAAATATATGTGCTGATTCTTATGGCCCTTCTCCTTTCTTTCTATAATTCATTCTCACTTAGTTACACTAATCTGGTTTCTAATGTTCTACTTTGTGTTAGTACAAGTATATTTAGGATTTGATGATATGGTATGTTTTGGAAATGACATAAAGGTTGATGAGCCTTAGGGCCTAATCTAGCTATACACGGATACCCATGGGTTTGGTCATAGAGACTGGACATAACATTGAATAAGCCCGTTTTAAGTACTACAGTCTAATTAGCTTCCAATGACTACTACTACTCTTCCAAAACATTGTCCAACGCTATTAATGGAAGGATGACTTATCTCCTAATTATTTAAGCTTTTAGAGGGAAAAAAAAAAAAAAAAAAAAAGAAAATAGTAATTCTACATACTTTCAGAATCAAAATGTTTGAGGTCCTACATTCAAAAACTTAACAATTCTATTTAAATTTTTTTTTTAAAAAAAATGTAAGTAGCTAAAATGAATCTAAAAGAGACCAGGCCTGAAAGGAGTGTTAGTGTTAATAATATAAATGTAATCATGCCCTATCCCTAATTGGAAATGGTAATTCTAAGTAAATTGAAATGGTAGGCTATGAATTGAAATGTTATAGAAAATTCCTGTAAAATATTATATGATGATCGAATTGAAAATAAACTTTCGCATGTGCATGGTTAAAATGTGGCTGCCAAAAAATGCATACAACAAATAAGTTACAAATTATACACCAAAAAAAAAAAAAAAAAAAAGGGAAGAAAAAACCCCAACACTTGAAATGTTCACTCATCTCCTATCTTTTAACATACATTTTTTGATGTAGTTTTCTGATCATGGTGACGATATGTACTTTATCATGATCATGTCTTCCTCCTGGCCATTGATGTAGCATTTCCATCAAACAGATCATCAATCATGGTCTCAATATCTTCCGGTTGGTACTTGATGTACTTCTCCGCTTGTTTTCCCGAATCAAAATTCTGCTTAAACCTGGCCAAGAACGACCTGTACGCCGGAATCATCACCGCCGATACCGAAACTCTAAGCTCCGACTGAAGTTGCTCATCACTCACCACCCACGTGCTCTGCGTCTTGTGTATGTCATCGAACATGGCATTGAAAGTCTTAAACCTCTCCTTCAGCACAGGCTTCGATATCTTCCCGTTAACCATCATACCTTCATGGCTAATGCAATGCAACACTTTACCCCATGTTTCTCTTTGATAGTTCTTATGGTAACCCCTCAGAGCCGATGATTTTTTCCTACACCACGTGTTGCCCATCAATTGGTGTATCTCGCTCGACCCTTTGATCTTCTGCAATATATATCTCCCATTGTTCATCAAGAATATAAAGCGCAACGATGGATCTCTATACAGCTTTGATTTCATCTCGATGTTTTCTTCCAGGAGATCCATCACCGACAATAACTGCAGCCCAAACGACGACGCTTTGCACGTACCATCGTCCTTGTCCCTCTCTCTGTGGTCTTCCTCATCCTCTTGCGCTAAGACGTCGTTTTTGTGCTTGTCGTTCATTTTCACGTGCTGTTGGAAAACCTGTTCCAACGACTCTTTGTAAAGCTCGCAGGCGTATTTTAGATAATTCACCACGTAACGCGTCAAAGGATGCACTGCGCCACTTGCCACGGGAGTTCTTCCATTGTCGTTCTTGATTGAATTCACGAGCTCGCAGAATATGCTCACCGCGACTTCTCCGAGACGACTCGTCGCCGTCTCGGCTTCCGAAACGAGCTCGTTGGAAACGGAGCCGTCTGGATAGGATTCGCGAATGACGGGAATCAGATCGCGGAGGGTTTCGTACATGTCGAGAATCTTGAACAGCTTCTCGGCGCTTCGTTTCGTCAGGACAACGGCTTCGGCGAAGTTGAGAATCTGAATGGCTACGGCTCGAGCCAGGTTGCTGAAAAGGCTCTCGGCCATGGAGCTGTTGCAGGAGAAAATGGAGTCGCAGAGCTTCCGTTCTCCGTTTAAGAGCACGGTGGAACATTGCTTGACTACGGCTATCCACGTGGCTATTTCTCCTTCGAGAGATTCCCAAGACATTCTGTGGATGTCGTCGATGCTGAGATTGTCGAATCCGAGCTCATCGAGCGCTCCTCTGAATGCGGTTCGCCTTGAGACACTGAATGCCATGTGGCATTCCGTCTCGTATCCGGCCGAGATCATCGCCGTCGCGATTTTGTTCATGTTGGAAATGGTTTCGGGTGAGAATCCAGGGTATTCGTCTTCCGGGTCGGGTTCGGGATTGTGGTTGGGTAAGATACAGCGGTCTGTTTCGTGATTGTGACTGTGATTGCCGTTGAACGATGATTGCTTTGTGGTGGTTTTGTGAAATTTGAGATTGGGATTGGGATGCTGATGCTGAGGATGATGATGATCAGATTCTTTATTGGATTTGTTATCCTCGAGAAGCAACCGAAATTCTTCGTCCATAAATGACATTGCTCGTTGAAGAATGGAACTGGTTCGATTTAGAGCAGAAGCCATGGATGCATTGGAAGGGAAATCAGCCAATTTCTGAGACAGTTGAGAGATTCGTTTCACTGCTTCAAGAAATGAAGAATCGAGAGCAGGATCTTTACCAAACCTCATGGATTTTTTAACATTAGCATTGTATTTGGAAATCATGGAGTCCATTTTCTGGGAAAGCAACTCCACCGAGTTTGGAACATCGGGTGGGTCGGATTCATTTTGAACAGCTGATAAACCATCCAAGAAGCGATCAACATCGTCGAGGATTTGAGAGAGATTGGTGTTGGAGTCGGAGGAAGAGGAAGGTTCTTTGTCATGATCATGGTCATGGTCATGGTCATGATCATGATCATGATTATGATTACGATGGTCGTCGGGTGCTAAATCCGCAGGGGAAAGATGGGAAAAGTCTAATTTGCCATCGGCGATGTCGGAGGCATTTCTTGCAAAACTGCGGGTCTTTTCGGGTGGAAAGAGGAGGCTTCTCTCCATAATCGCCGAGCATGTAGTTTTAAGTTTTAGGAAGATATTAAAAATAAAAATAATAATAATAATAATATGTTTGTTTGTCTGGAAAAGTGAAAATGGATTTTGGTTGTGGAAGAAATGGAATGGAGGAGAACTTGCATGGCGAAAATGACGGAGAATGATTCTTCTTCTTCATGCTTTATCTTTATCTCATTGTTTTTAATTTAATTTAATTTAGTGAATTAATAATAATAATAATAATAATAATAATTTTGTGTGTGTTATTATTTTGTTAAAAATGTTTGGAGGTGGTGGAAAATGAAAAGAATCCGGAGAAGGTGGATGTTTTGGGGTGTTAGGAAAAAGATAAATAAATAAATAAATAAAAAGAAAGGAAAGGTTGTAGTTGGTCCAATAGAGCGTTGACCATCCGTTTAACAAGTGCTTCCCACGACCAATTTTCTTTTCTCTTTTTTTTTTTCTTTTTTTTTTTTTCCCACTCCTCACGTCTTTCAGTTTCTTCCCAGAATCGGCCCAAGTGCCAGACCATTGGACCGCCGTGATCACGTGGTCATCAATTTTACTACTCTTTTTTTCAAATTTTTTATTTGTTATTTTTCCACGTCTTGGTCTTCACTCGTCTTCAATCTTGACATCGTTTCATCTCCTGGATAATTGACAAATGGGCTCAGCATGGTCTTGGGTTTTCTTTTGAAGAGTCGTAGAGGCCCAATGGACAAACTGGAGTCCCATGCATGGACTTGAAGCCTGCCATAATAATTGTATGTGGGGAAATCTAAGACTTCAAATAAATTGTTAAATAAAATGAAGTGACTTTTACTTCCTACGACAATGATTCTGGATTGATGTAGATTTTTTATTATGGATATTTGAATTCAGAATTATTATTTAAAAAAATAGTAATTTTAATAAAATATTCGACATTATTGTTTGAAAAAGTAGTAATTTCACCACTAACCTGCCTTCAAAAGGATAACAATCTAGTCATGAAGCAAAGTAAATAAAAAAACTGGTTGTGATTAGCAAGCCCATTTCGGTATTTAACATCAACATATTTTGTGCATTGTCATAATATAAATGGATTGCGTCTATTGGCTAACTTAACTGACCCTGTGAGTCACAGCGGAGGAAAGCTAGGTCACTTGGAGCAGTGATGCAACATTTTTTTGTTAAGAAAGGTGAGTGCAGATTGTAATAGGTGAAAATAAACAAATAAATAAATAAAAAGAAGGTTGGTAGAAGTTGGAGTTTGATTTAGATGAAGAGCAACGAGTTCACATTAGGTTGGGGAAACAATGTGGGCAATGGTGCGGACAACTTGGGTCTAATGTCCACCATTCCATGGTCTTCCGTGCTAGATTTGGTACAACATCCAGCCTGTTTAACCTAGAAGGACCCAATTTTATATAAAATTCATTCATTCACCTATATTATAAATACCATCTTTCTTTTCTTTAAATCCTCACCCAGCTTTGTCCTTGCAAACAATAAAAACACCTTCGGGTCCTACTTTTGGTTGGAACTTTCTTCTGTTTTTTTTTTTCCCCTTGTTTTTCTTTGCTGATCTTTGTGGATTTCATTGGAGGGAGCATAGTTTTGGCGTTTTAACCTATCTGGAATATTGCTCACCAGGGTCTGTTTTTCCAAAATGTGAAACCTTGGAAATTAACCTAAATATTCATGTTTGTGTGTGTAATTAGAAAATGAAGTGTGAAACCTTGATATTATATGCAAGATATTTATAATTGCCAACAGTTTGAAGCAATTAAAATGAGTCCAATTTGTTACTTCATATACCAATAACGTGTCTTTTGATATATTCTCAACAAATGTAGACTAAACACGTCTTCGCAATTGCATCTAGAAAAGCGCACGTACTTGAATTTCATTTGTTCTTGAATTTTGCATTATTGTAGAAGTACATACTTTTTTTTTTTTTTCCAATTTAATCTTTGTTGGGGAATGACTTCTACAAATGATAAGAGTTTGATTTACTTGTCATAATCATAAATTTCTTTTATTTTCGGGGAAAAAAGTGACATTCTTTGATTTAACTTAATTCCATGTTATATATATATATATATATATGTATGTATGTATATTTTGGTAATATAATTCATGTTAATATAGTTAGCAAAGAAAAAAAGAGAAGATAAATTGAGAATTGATTGTTTGACGTGAAAGATGACTTCATACCAACAAGTCAACCTGCTTCAATCGTGATTTGTGGGTTAATTCAATTTAGGAAGAGATGAAAAGGGTAAAAACAATTGGCAATCTACCAAAATTGTTGGCCAAAATCCATTGCAATTATCATTACTTTTTTTTCTTTTCTATTTTATTTTATCACCATTTTGAAAGATTCGAACCATAGTAATTTTCTAAAAAATTAGTGATTTTGCTATTGAATTGTGTCAAAAAAAACTACAATTGTTATTGCTTCAAGAAAAATTAAAAAACAGGAAAAATGAAAGTGTGTGAGAGAGAGAGAGAGAGAGAGAGAGAGAGAGAGAGAGAGAGAGAGAAGGAGGAAAATGACTAAAATGGAAATGCTTTTGTGCCTTTTTTTTTTTAATGTTTTCATTGTTAGGGTTATTCGAATCAAGGAAGATAAACACTGCCATTAGACTGTCCCTTTTTTTCTCTGTTTAGTTAGGAAAATAAATTATTACAATTAGTGAATGAAAATGACAGTTGGAAGCTTCCTCGTAGGATGACAAAAAATGGGGAAGCCAGAAGTTTAGAATGGAGTGAGAAGAATAAAGAGTAGCCCACTTTGGTGTGTTTTCTTTCGGAATATTGTCGGTGGTATATTGATTTTTTCATAGCAGTATGGCACGTTGCAAACAAATCCAAAAATTTCAAGGTCAAAACGTATGCCATTTCCTCTGACCCACGTCTCTGTTTTACACATCTTACCCTCACCATAATTTGCCACTTTTTTTTTTTTTACACCACTCCCAAATCCTCACCATCAATAATGAAAAACTTTTTTTTTTTTAAATGTAACTCGTATATGGATATATGATGTCATAAATTAGTCATAATCCAATATGTAGCAATATTATGTAGAAGCTATATATTTTATTTTGACGATTTGAAGTTACCTTATCCATAATAATTATAAGGAATTTAAATGATATGATGTACTCATTGCATAAACTATCTTTTATTTTCTATTATGCATAGTCAAAATTTATGAAATTTAAACATTTCAAATTTACCACAACAAAACATTTGACCCTGATTTTTATGAATGGACATACCAATAATTTTCAAACAAGATATGGAAGAGGAAGAAAATAACAAAAAAAAGAATCTGAATGCATGGCTGAGAAAAAAAAAATTTTGTAAAATACCCTTATCTAGTTAAATGAAAATATTTCTTCACTTTTAATTTTTAACCCATATGGAGTATGCCCTTAGGTCTCATTGGGAAAATGCCAAAGTTTAATGGAAAACTGATTCTCAAGATTAAATTTTTTAAATTAATTTTTTAATAATCAAATTTCCTTTTGTTATGTTTAATTAAAAAAATAGAAAAGTTAGAATTTATAATTAATTAAATTTAATATTGTATAATAAATTAAAAATAAATTTGTATTTTTTAAAAAAAAAAAATTTAAATTATTTTTTCTATGATTCTCAATGTGGGAACAATATTGATTCATATTTTTCCATTAGGAATCTAATTGTCTAATTCTACATTTTTTTATTTCAAAATAAATACCTAAACATTAAAAAATTATTACTTTATTAAAAAAATTAAATTTTCAATAAATTTATCATTATTCAAATAGGACGTCGGTAAAAGTACTACTTCTCACCAAAGATTTTAAGTTTAAATTCTCAATTTTCAATATTAAAAAATAAAAAATCTATAAGTACAATTTTCATTAAAAAATATTTGATTTAATTAAATCAGGATGTTTATGTGGCAGATTCTTATTATTTTTTAGTTATTATTTAAATTTAAATCTAAAAGATTTAAAAATTATGTGGTAACCTTTATCAAATTAGAATATTTATACGGCAAATATTTATTGATTTTTTTTTAATTATTATTCAAATTTTATTCTAAATAACTAAAATAGTATGTAATAATCTTTATCATTTGCCATGTAATAAATTTTATAATTAAAGAATTCTTGTATGTGTATATATATATATATATATTAGGAATTTTAATATCAAAATCTTCTTTATCAACTATGATTGTTGTGAAATTTACAAATATATTCAAGTTAATTTTTTATAAATAAAAATTAATATTTAAAAATATATTTGAGTAAATTTAATATAAACGAAAATGTATTTTTCGGGTCCAATCCTATCAATTCCATCACTGATGATACAAATGGGAGCAATTAAAGGCCAGAGAATTTGCTGTTTGGGATACAATTCCCTCCCCCCCGGCCCTCTTCCCCCCAAGGGACTGAAAGTCGTGTATGGTGAAATAAATTACCTGCCAATATTGTCAGAATTGAAATTATTTTTTGGTAAACAGTAAGAATTGAAATTTTGATAATAGTTTGTATAAATAATATTTAAAGAGAATCTGATCACAGAATATATATATATATATATATACACACACACACACACATAGCAGAGTTGTGATTGAACAAGAGACATACATGATGAGCTAATGTTCTGAAAATTGATCAGAAGAAGGTCCTGGACACTTATATGTACTCACTTATTGGGTTTCAAACTGATAAGATTCCTACAACAAAAGGAATAGTTTGGGGGAAAAAATAAGATATTTTTCTTTAATCACACCAACATCCATCGATGCCACACCTATGCACATTTGGAGGCTCAAATGCCTTTACTCTTTATTCTGTAAATGAAACTAATGATATTATAAACTACAAATATTCCAGAATATAATTATTACATGCAAAACTTTTATCATCTACTGTAGGAGTAAAACAAACTATCTTTTTCATATCATGTGGAATTCATATAATTGTTATGGTCCACAAAATAAAATAAAGAAGTAGAGGAATAAGAAGTTTCTTGTAAGGTCAATTAGCTAAATGAGTAAAAATAAAAATAGGTTGGTTTGATTCATTAATTGTCATAACTAAGCATAAAAATTATTGACAACTTATAAAACTTTCCATCTAGTTATTGTAATAACTGCCTACTCAAAATGCATACTTCCTCGCTATGAATATTTTGATTTGTCAACTTTTAGTCAAGCTTCTATTAGTTGGATTGATTGAATTACTTCAACCATCACCAATTAATACTTTATTTTTTATCTCTCTAAAATCAACATCATGTTAACTTTTTCAATTAAATTCCCCATTGTTTATATCCATATTCATAGATTCCATTATGGTGCAGTTTGAATAATTAGAATGATGCTTTGCCACTTGGTTCTTTTATTAATATAATTGGTCATTTAAGAGCTCTTTTCTGGCTATTTCCTTTCCACCAAGTCCTACATGTAACCTGATTATGAAAAAAAAAAGTCCTTTATGTGGGTTTTTTTTTCCTTTTGATATGTTTCGAAATATTTTTTCTTCATTTTTTTTTTTTAAGATGTAATAATTTTATTTTTTATTTTTTTGAAAAGAAAAACATAAAAAAATCAAATAACTTTTTTAGTCCTTCTATCAATATCAACTAGATAATCCACTGAAAATTGCTAGAATCCAATAATGAGAAAGACTTTTTTTGTATATATGAAATGAATGAAAATGTTAAAAAGCTTTAGATATTTATGGAATGATCAAATGGGTCAAAAAAAAAAACCCATTTCCTAAGTTAAGTAAAATTAATTAACAAAAGAAAAGAAAAAAAAAACTGAAAATCATATCTGCTTCAACCTATCCTATCAAATTAGTGGAGAAGTGGAGCATGATTTAATATATCACTAAACCAAGTTGACACTATACTTTGTACATAACCCAGGAGTACCCAACTAGATTAATAATAAATTAAACAAAAAAACAAAAAAACTAATAATAATTAACAAGATGCAAACTAACATTGTAAAAAATGCCAACTTTGCTGTCTTCTTGGGGAGTATAAGATACCGCGTACGGTGGGTCCCGAAAATAGCGGGACCCAAAAACCGCACGAACAGCAGAGAATCAGTGGAACCGGACCCTTTTTGATGGGGTTCCTCCATTTTTATTTTATTTTTTATTAATTTTATTTTCACTTCTCCTTGAAGGCCACACTTCTCTTTCTTTGTGTAATCCGCCAGTCCTGCCATATGACACGTTTTGGTCTTTATCGGTTCGATTCCATCCCACTTGTTTGTGTAGCGGCTGACAACGTAAAAAGAAAAACAAAACAAAAAAAAATTTATGCTACATCTTAGTTAAATTCTAAAATACACCCGGGGTTAAAAATAAAAATTCGAACTTTTTGAGAAAATCTAGAGAGAAAGAGAGAGAGAGAGTTGCCATTTTTATTTTTGGTCAAAGAGAAAGGTAGAGAGAGTAAAGATATTGATGTTGTTTTGGTGATGTTATAAGGGGGGGTTTGTGGGCGTGTGTGAATATTAGTGTAAAAGAAGCCGAAGACAAAGCCGGCTCTCATTTTTTTTCTTTTTTTCATTTATTTTTTTGCTTCATTTATTTTTTTGCTTCTCAGCTCTGTTTCACTGCCAATTTATCTTACGCAAGAGGGAAAGCAAAAATTTTTATTTTTCCCTCTTTTTATTCTTTTGGGTTCTTTCTCATTGTTATCTATATTGGTGTTTGTGAACTTGGATTCGTTTGCCTTGTCCTTTTGGCATCGTCTTATTCAATCTGATCGCTTTTTTTTTTCTTTTTTTTTTTTTTTTTGGTGAATAAGATAAAAGAGAATAGAGTTGAGATATGCCCAGAATATTGGATGTGCCTCTGATGGGGCTGTTTTGAAAATTTTGGATTGGAATATGAGCATTTGATTGAGTTCTGGATGCAATCTGAGTTTGTTTGATATTTTTTTGACTAAAAAAATAAAAAAATAAAAAAAAGGATCTTGAAGGGGTTTTCATTTGATTTGGGGAAATGGGTTGCTTTCCGTGTTTCGATTCGAGAGAGGAGGAGAAATTGAATCCCGAGAAACAAAGCGATGATCGAAAGCAGAGTCAACCAGCGGTCCCCTCCGGCCTATCCAGCATGCCTTCTGGTTAGTCCTCAACTTTTTTAAATGATTCATTTTTTTTTTTTTTTTGTAATTATTATATGATTGCTTGATCTGATCTGGGTACGTCTAATTGATTCATTGTCGTGAAGAACATGTTGATAATGCTTGTTCTTAATTTTATTTGGTTTTGTTTGTTCCTCCCTGATTGATTATATCAGCAGCAAGGTGTACGAGCTGAAGATTTTGGGGTGTTTTTAGGTAGACCCCACCAGATTTTGACACAGTTCGGTAAACGAGATCATATGATTAATTTTATTGCTCGGGTCGATCTGATTGGTTTTTCGGGTGTTGAATGTTTTGGCTTATTTTGTAGTTGGAATGACTGTCATAGATTTTCAAGGTTGAATAAATAAATAGGCATAGCTAAATTGAGTAAAACTATCCTTCAGAAACTTTTTAAAGTTAAAGTTGATCATGCTTTTTTTTTTTTTTTTTTTTTTGGTGTTTAGGATTATGGATTGATTTAATTTCTTTTGTAGTAAATGGGTTGCTAGTTTTTGGTCTTACTGTATTAAATTTAGGACCTGACTTTATCATAGTTTGGAGTGGCATAATACTTATGGATCTGCATATCTTTTTTTATTATTGTATTTGCAGGAGCTGACAGATTCAGATCAAGAAGTAATGCCAACGGTGGTTCTAAAAGGGAATTGCCTGTTCCCAAGGATGTTCCTACGGTCAATATTGCTGCGCAAACATTCACTTTTCGCGAGCTTGCAGTGGCAACAAAGAATTTCAGGCCTGAGTCTTTCATAGGGGAAGGGGGATTTGGGCGTGTATATAAGGGGCGCCTCGAGAGCACTGGTCAGGTAAATTCCTAGACTCTGTATGATCTATTGTCTAGATTAATTCAAAAATAAATATAAATTTGAATTTCCCTTTTTTCCATTTCCATAATGTGTTTCTACACGCACGTAGAGGTCCAAGTAAGAACAAAATTGGCTTCCAAAATTAAGCATTTGAAGGGTAAAAATAGAGACGAAATAATATCCCAAAATAAGCAGGAAATATTTAGAACTAATTCAGGGTAATTACTGTTGTTTATTTATTTATTTATTATGGGAGTCAAAATAAAAATCAACTCTAAACTGACTGTAGACTTCTCAGTGTCATAAGTGTGGTAATTAAGCTTCTGACCCCTGATTGTTAAACTCTTGGTACTGTATCATGCACTCTGGTCCCTTCCCATGTTGAATATCTCAAGTCAAGATAATTAAAGTTTAATGCTATCCAGCACAAGTTATTGGAATATATTATGAGGAAGTGAAGTTCTAGAATTCTAAAATGTGATTTATGTGCTTTGCTTAGTTACATTGGCAAACACCTATGTATCGACAACGAAGGATAAGGATTGTAATTTCCGTGACCTATTCTACTTCAAATGGTTAACCATCACAATTTTTTAACTTAATTATTCATGATCACAGAATGTTAATAGGCTTATTATCATTTAGCCCTGTGATTTTATTTTCTTTTTAAAAATTAAGAAGTTTCATGATTCATTTGATGAATTCATATGCATCTCTTCTTATAGTTTATATTTGTTAATCATGTAATGGTAAAGAAAGTGAGGTGGATGTTGTTAAACATTTTAACTTTATGAGTAATTGATTCATTGTTTCAATTGAAACTGTGATTCAAGATTGCAGTAATTTATTTCTATAAAAATTTGACAAAACAAAGTGGGGGACTTGGAACCTCTCCTCAAAGGATCAAATTTCTGATTCAGATATATTGGGCTATGAAATCAGCTGTTAGCGTTATGAAGTACTAGCATGATAACATCACTACATGCGTGTTATCACAGCTTATGATTTGTTTGAAGAATTGTATGTATTCTTGTGAATGACGTGGATTGTAGATCAGTTAAAAAGGCATAATTGAGGTGATTTTGGTTTTTTAACTTTATATTATGGCTTTCACAGGTGGTTGCTGTCAAACAATTAGATAGAAATGGTCTTCAGGGCAACAGAGAATTTCTTGTTGAGGTGCTCATGCTTAGCCTTCTACATCACCCAAATCTAGTGAATCTGATTGGCTATTGTGCGGATGGGGATCAGCGGCTTCTTGTTTATGAATTTATGCCTATGGGATCATTGGAAGATCACCTTCATGGTAATATTTCCTTTCACATTATTTAGTCTCTGATGAGGATTTTATCCTCTGTATGATTCATTTCTTTCGCCAATTGCAACTGGCGATGTGAAACCACTTAAACACAAGTTTTAATCAAATTATTAGACAAGGTTTCAATTTTCTCTCGAGGAGACTTTTAAAAATGGTAGAATGACCCGAGTTTCTTCTGTTAAAGACATTTTAATAGAAGACTCAATGTAGAGTTATGGAAGCATTGAGGTGGACTGGATATGAACATAGTTCATATATTGGTTCTTTTAAAAATGGTTGGGTTTGATGGTGGTATACGATGTGAATGCTAGAAGTTTACATTTACCACAATTATTGGTTCTTTTTCCCTTGCATAAAATGTCTCAAATTTGCAGACTATATTGTCTGATAAGAACATTTTTTACTAATCTTTTTCCCAGTGTTGTTTCCTTTGCCTACAAACATTATAAATTATTGACGTTGTTATTTCTCTAGATATCATGTAATAACTGGTTACTGTTAATAATCTGATCCCTTTCAGATCTTCCACCTGATAAGGAACCACTGGATTGGAATACAAGGATGAAAATAGCTGCCGGTGCAGCCAAAGGTTTGGAGTACCTGCATGACAAAGCGAACCCTCCAGTTATTTATAGGGACTTCAAATCATCCAACATATTACTGGATGAAGGATTTCACCCAAAGCTTTCTGATTTTGGGCTTGCTAAGCTTGGTCCCACTGGAGACAAGTCACATGTGTCAACCAGGGTTATGGGGACTTATGGTTATTGTGCTCCAGAGTATGCGATGACTGGACAATTGACAGTGAAGTCTGACGTTTACAGTTTTGGAGTAGTCTTCTTAGAGCTAATTACTGGACGTAAAGCCATTGATAGCAATCGACCCCATGGAGAGCAGAACCTTGTCACATGGGTAATTTCCCTAAATCTTGCGTAACATTATTGTCTGAGTTCATTTTAAAGTTGTGCAGACTGTCTGTCTCTGGCAGATGTTTGCTCTGTATTTATGAAATGATTTATGTTGTTGGGTTTGAATATGTATGTATGCAGGCACGTCCATTGTTCAATGATCGTAGGAAGTTTTCAAAATTGGCAGATCCACAGCTGCAGGGTAGGTATCCAATGAGAGGACTGTACCAGGCTCTAGCAGTGGCGTCAATGTGCATCCAAGAACAGGCTGCAACCCGTCCTCTCATCGGTGATGTGGTCACTGCACTCTCATATTTAGCTAACCAGGCATACGATCCTAAGACGTCTTCAGGGCATGGATACAGAGGTTCTGGAGATAAGGATGACAAAAGAAACAAAGATGGAAGGATATCCAAGAATGAGGAAGGTGGAGGATCGGGGCGAAGATGGGATTTAGAAGGGTCTGAGAAAGAAGATTCCCCTAGAGAAACTGCGAGGATGTTGAATAGGGATTTAGATAGAGAACGAGCTGTTGCTGAGGCCAAGATGTGGGGAGAGAATTGGAGGGAAAAACGACGACAGAGTGCACAAGGCAGTTTTGATGGTGCCAATATGTAGTTCCATAGGATTATGGCCATGGCTATAGAGCTGAGGCCTTTGTCTACACCCCCATTTAAAAAAGGAGGGCCAAATATATATTCCCAAAAAAGAAAGGAAAAAAAAAAAAAGTCAAAGTTAAATATATGGTACTTTTTTTTTTATTTTTTTGTTTTAAAATTTTTGTATTTACCATATAAAGAAGTTTCTAAAAATTTAGTCTCCAATGGCAACCGAAAAAAAAAAAAAAAAAAGAGAAAAGAAAATGGAGATGTGCAAAAAATGCAAAATTGAGCAGTTATTCTGAAATTTATATATGCAGCCTGGTTGAGTGCTGATTTCCCTTTTTAAATTTGTATAATAATTTCTCTTGGTTTTTATTTGGCAAAGAACCAATCTTTGATTTAAAGTAACTTGCATGTTTCAGCGTATCATTCTATTGGATATTATATTCTCAAGCTTCATGATTGACCTCAAGTTTATGCCTAAAGGATCAAAAGTAGCAAGCAAAAAGAAAGAAGACTTCCTTTTTAAACTTCACCTTATAATTTATATTACTTACTAGTTCTTGTCCTAAATAACAAAGGCAATTCTGTTCGTATTACAAAATATGGTAATTCTATTCATATTACAAAGTTGCTGCATTATAATTTTAATAATTTTTTAATATCTTAACAATATCACAAACAAAATGTTTTAAATATTAAAAAAAAAATTAATAGATACACTACATCTATTATTTCACTTTGTTCTCTCTATGCTCTCCTCATGGATCTAATCTAATGTTCTTTCCCTTTTGCCCTTTCTATTGTCGTCTCAGCTCTCTCTTTTCTCACCCTCATCTCTATGTCTCTTTTTCATGAACTCTCTCCTTTCTTTTCTTTTTCTCTTTGTAACTCTCTCTCTCTCCCTCCTTCATCTCTTCTATAACTCTCTCTCTCTCTCTCTCATGTCCGTAAAAAATTGCATGTAGAATTTTTTTCCCTCTTGCAAATTGCTGAATCTAACATAAGAAAAATTTTAATTTTTTTTCTTTTCTTATTTTTTCTCCTCATTTTTCTCTAAATTGTTTTCTCAAACAAAGCCTAAATGTATTTAAGGAAATTATTGATGGTGATGTACATATATTAAAATTTTAAATTATTAAAGATAAAATAGGTACAAGTACAACTTATTATAGCTACCAAAACTAAATTTTAGAAAGAGTATGCAAAAATTATAATATAGCTAGCATATTTTATTGTGTTGATAAAATGACCCTTACAATAAACAAAACAAAATGAATTACGTGACAAAATAGTCCTATCTCAATTTTACTGCAACGATGGCAAAGATTCTTCTTTTTTCTCTCTCTCTCTCTCTCTCTCTCTCTCTCCCCTTTTATCACTCGTTTGAAATGGAATTGGGTTGGGATCAAAGTTGAACCCATTTTGTATTTGCTTAGGGTCCGTTAAATGTAAACAAGCCTAGTCCACTTCCACGTGTTCGGAGGACCTGGACTCCTCCCGTCCTCTACATTTGATCGGTAAGTACGCACCATCCGCACGTGTAAAATGCGTGCCTCTGAGACACCATTTTATTATAATATATTTACATATATAACTTTTTTTATAACAAAACGAATACACTCCTTCCACACAAGTCGCAGTCTGCAAAAATGATTGCCTTGGCTGCTACATGCATACCCGCCAAACGCGTATCAGACAACTATTTTCAACTTCTTTCAATTCCTTTCATAATTAAATTAGCTCAATAAATTCCTTCTATAAGATATGTCCAAAAATATTTATATACAAGTAAATTGATGGCCTTAAGAATTTTTGATATACATGGGCAGCTCCTATTGGTCGAAACTTGGACAGAGAATTTCTGACTATTATATGGAATTTTTCTAGCTCAGTACCCAATCAACAAATTAAATGTGGATCTGTATATAGATTGTCAAATATAAGTTTGTTTTTTGGTTGAAAAAAAGAAAAGATTTTTTTGGGTATGATACAAGTAATCCGGTTGTAGTGCTGTTAGATCATGCGGACACCGTGTGGAGTTCATGTGTGTGACGATTTATTGGAATTTTGATATATTGGTTGATGTTTGGACATGTGGAAAACATAGGAAAAATGAAGGTAAAAATATATATATATAATTATTAAAGCATCGTTTTACATCGATCTGTAAATATTGGCACGCGGAAGGAGGAAAACATAAAGAAGAGCAAAATGATTAATGACCAGAAAGCATATGCACCTTTTTTCTTTTTTCTTTTTTCTTTTTTTATTTTTTCTTTTTGGTTTTGGTGTCGGAAGCCTGGCCAAAATGGTGATCATATATAAAAAACAAAATTTTGAAATTAAACCGGACTTTGATCCATGCTTTTCTCTTGGTCCTGATGGTCATGATTTTGTTCATGATCTTTATTATTGTCTGCTTCATTACCATCTGGTTGAGCATCGACATGGACATCCACAGGATAAACTTCAGAAGTGGCTATGGTGCTCAGAATTACTATGTTCTTTGCATGTTCAGGTAATTTATTCTTGTCTTCCACAACCTTATTGTAGTTCTTGTAAATTGCATATAACACCATCTGGATAAGCCCCAAGCCGAAACCCAATATGTTTGGAATCTAAATCAAACACACAGAGAAAAAAAAAAATTTAATTAATTTCTGAAATTGATAGGAAAAATAATATTATTAAAAAATAAATAAATAAATTTTGTACTCACAGCAATACATATGTCCTTTAGCAACAGACCATATCCAAACCACATTACGGCACTCAATGTTAGGAAAAAAGACAAAGTGAATGGCATAAATTCCACACTCTTTGTTCGAAAAACTTGTGCCTATGATTAACAACAAAAGTAACAGAGAAAAATAAGGAAGAAAAAATAAATCTCATGAATATATATATATATATATATATATATTATATATCCAATAATAAAATTTCTGATAAGAGATCCACTGTGTATGTATATATACGTACCACAATACTCAAGGGTGATGCAAAGACGCTCACAGAAATTGCAACACAAATCCATCCAAGGACTGGGACACGGTATTCATTTCTTACAGCTAATTGTGTTACAAGAAGGATCAAGGAGAAGGTTCCGATGTTCATTAGAGCTAATAATTTGACTGTTAATTTCTGCACAGTCCAAAATCAATTCAATGCTGGATTAGAATACACATATAATTAATTAAAAATATTTAATTTTTTCTTTTAATTTGTGATTAATTAATTAATATGTACCCTGGCATCTGTTGGGGCATAAAAGATGAAGATGAGGATGTAGATTATCTCTATGAAGCATCCGAAAGAGTTAATGGTTATTAGAAGCATAGCATCTTTCTTCACTAGTGCGTAATAGAACCAAAGCATGGCACTGAACAAGGCTACAAGATAAGGCACCGAATGGAAACCTTCTGTTGATTTTTTTCTGTATATCCGGTAAAAAGTTGTTCTGCCACATAATAAAAACTATACATATCAGTATTTATTATGGCCATTTATATATATTTGCTTGTTAAAGAATTAATGTAACAGTTGGCTTTCTCAAAATATATATACGTGTATATATACTTACACTGGAGCTAAGTACACCATGAAAGAAACAATGTTACCTACATGTACACAAAAAAGAAAATAATCAGTTAACCAATTAATATATTATTTCAGAAAAATAGAAAGTTAAGGGGTCATTCATTTATATATGTATATTTTCCCTAGTTAACACGTTGTAGCTACTACCATATTTGAACAAATATACAAAAATGGTAAAGATCAATCTTTAGATAACAACTTCTCAAATTAATGGATCCTTTCTTGTTGAAACATGGGGAAAAAATTTAAATATATATTATTATATTAACTTAAAATTTTGCATTAAAAATATTTTTAAGTAGTCTATCGGGTCCATAAAAAAAGTTATAAAAAGACAAAAACAAAAACAAAAACAAAAAAAGAGTCTCTAGAGTTATGGGGAAGGTTCTTTCTTTTTTTTCTTTTTTTCTTTTTTCTTTTTTTTTTTTTGGCATGTTTTTGGGGAAGGTTGATCATCCAATGTATACGACATTGTTTTAACTTTTAATTAATTTACAGTAATAAATTGTCTTAAAATATGTACATATATATAAATATGTATTATTATCTCTGTAAATGGATGCGTGGGACAAATCAGGGCAATAAATAAACTCATTTTAAAACCGTAAAACAAACAAAATGAAATGTGTAGTAAAAGGTTAAGCGGCATCTAGTTTAATTTAAAATGAAGCTCATATATAAATTACAACACAAATCCCAATACACTCATATGCATATATAGTAGAATAGAAAGGAGGAAGAAAAGGATATGTAACGAATGTAGGCAGAATGGAAAAAAAGTTGTCATAAATGACGGTCTGAATATGACAATACATGCATAACAAACACTAAGATTGAAGAACACTCAACAAATGAAGAGAACCAGAAAACACGAGGAACGAAGACAGAGACTATATATATTTGTATATATACACAGAAAAGAGAAATGAAGATGATGAAGATGAAGAGGTGAGCTTGAGGATGTATATATGTATATACCTAAGATTCCAAATGTAAATGACCAAGGATGGTGGAGGTTCATTACAGCCATGGCGTTCGTTAGCAAAACTAGAATAGTACTCTCTCTGTATCTATGTGTCTGTGTGAAAGATGGAGAGGAAGCCAGAAAAAGCAGGTCTCTTAGCTGAAGAGAAACCCTAGCTCTCTCAAAGCTCTCAAACTCTCATGCAACAAAAAGAAGGACAAAGATGGTTAAATAGGTACAAGTTGCGTGTCTTGAGCATTCTCTGAAACACCCATCTATTTATATAGAAATGATGGGGAACTATTGATTAATGAGGGAAAAAAATAAAATAAAATAAAATATAGGAGAAAGAAAATAATAAGGCAGTGTACGTATTGAACTCATTCTGGTTGCATAACAGGTGGAGCATTGAGTAGGTAGCATACCATAAATTCATTTACCCAACCCACGATTCCATATCCCCACGTGCCAACTTTGTCGCGTGTGCTAAATCCCCCACTAAATATCAATAAAATACAATTTTCCTTACAAGCCTAGACGGTAGACAACCCTAATTTACCCCAAAAAAAAATACAGCTTCCCCCACTAGCGTGCCTTAAATTCTTTCACCCAACCATGGATAGTAGATACACCCCGCCCGGCGGCCCCAATTCATGAAAAATGTGCCTTTTAATTGTTTTGTAGCAAATAATGTTGTTATGAAATAATGTTTTTGCACCATAAAAAAAAAAAAATGGGATGGTTACTTTTTGTTTATTGCAACTTGAGGAGAAGGGAAAATCATTAAACGCGCTATGAGAAAGCGTTTGCAAAAAATGTATTATAAAGGGGAATGAAATTTTTTACGTTACTATAAGTTCATACCCTCCTCATTCCTCAATGCTGTCGTAGGCCTAAAGCTCCTTTCACGTGACCTTTCCAAACACTTCCTTTAGCCGTTTCTCTTTAATTTTTTTTTTCCCTCTGTCTAAAACAATTAAATAAATATTAAAAAGAACCCAAAAAAATGAAATATAAAAAACACAAAACGAAACACACCTCGCCGCGTCATCCCTTAGCTGTATCATTTACGGAATTTTTCTCTCTTTTACACAATTCTAGTGTTAAATATTTGGAGTCCGTTGCTCTTTGTTTGTTAGTGTTTCACTGTTCATGCAATTAAAGGGGGGTTTCGTATGGACTTAGGGGATCCAAAATACATAGGCTTTTTTCAACCTCAAGCTTTATTATTTTAAAAGAAAAAGATTTCCTATTATTATCTTTTTGCGGTTTTAAAAAGGAAGAAGAATGAGGTTAGGACAAAAACAATCCACAGGGGGAAGGGGGATGATATAGCCAGAAATGATAATGGTTTTGTTATTCTTTTTTGTTTGTACTACTTGGTTTGGATTGGTTCGGGAATGCTAGGTGGATACCAAGAAAGTCCTTGAAGATATTCAAATAAAGATATGACTTTTATTTATGATGGGGATTTGCTGATAAATAATTGTCCTTTTTGTTTGGGGAGGGGTCTTAAAAAGGGTCAATTAGTAGTGAAAGATGAAGGTGATAATAGATTTGCCTTTGTGATGTAAGCGGACGTATAGACCCTCAAATGATTTAAGGTGGAAGCGGTGTTCTTTGGTCATGTTCCATAACAATAATGCAATGATTCTGACCCTTTCATTATATGCCACTCATATTGTCATTTAATCATATTGACAATGTTTCTATTTCGATCTTAGCCAGGTTCTTAGGAAAAAAAACAAGAAAAAAAAAGATTAGAAAATTTAAAGCGATGGGAAACTTGCCTTTTTCTCTTTAGCTATAGTATTGATCTATCCCCAACTTTAATTGTACAAAAACATGTACATTTATCAAAATCTTAATGGGTTATATATATTTTAAAGTGTCATATGCACGTTAAAATTGCCTTTATCGTTATTCCTACCCGGCAAATTAAAAAAAAAGGGGTTATGTATAGGAGCCATGATTTAACACAAAGCAATCGATAGAGCACTGCATCAAGGATCACATTATCCTCACCTACTTTTTTTTTTCGTATGTCGTCTCTTTTGAATAATATGATTGATATCATCACTATCTTGTGCAATGCACTTTTTGCATGGATGATAATGTTCGATTATTGTTATTATTTTGGCATTTAGAAATCTAGTTTATTTTACTTTTCGATCAAAATGATATAAGAACACGAAGATTCCTGAATCTGCTGAGAATAATGCAATAAAATGATGAAATGGGGTTTTGATTCATTTTTATTATTATTATTTCTTCTTGGTGGGGTATGGAAAGTCTATTATTATTGAATGAATACAAAAAACAAAAGTTGGATGATGAACTAACGGTGGTGGCAGTGTCCACTTCGTTATGTGTGTGTTGATGGGTTTAATCCAGATCACCTACCAAGATAGATACGGCAATTGTACTGAAACAAAGACCATTGATCATAGCCAAATTAATTTCGAGGAACAGTAACAAAAATCTGAGCTTGTGATTCCTATGAATTGGTGTCCCATTAAATTATTGATTTTGCTTGCGACAATATTATTATTGCACATAAATATCTTAGCGCAAGATCGATGATAACTTAGCTCGTCAGCTCGAGAGCCCCTTCTTGGAACCCAACTGTGTGACTAGCTATGTCAGAGAGTTTGCGGCTGGTGATATGGACATGTGGAATTCGATTTTGGTTACGTGAAAGCAGGAACTCCACCCAACCACCCAAAAGAAAAAACCAAAAAAAAAAAAAAATCAAAAAGAATAAGATCTTCACACACACTTGATTTTACGTGAAATTATTCGACAATAGGTGCATGCCACAATCTATAATCTAATTCGCTTTGAAATTAAAACGGATTAGCTCGAGCATTATTGCATTATTTATGTGCTTACTTTATCAACTAATTAATGGTAGAAAATGTTAAGGTAAAATTATATTTGGATCATTTTCGATGATTCTATCAACTTTCCGTATACAACTCTTCTATTCTGGCTTAGATTATCGCTAATACATGATTTATTTAAAATTTGACATGACACGTGGCTTCCAACAATAGTCAAAAAATAATACTTCTTTATTGAGATAACCACAACAAAATTAAAGTTGACAAACTGGTTCTATGGTGTAGTGGTTAAGCACTCTGGACTTTGAATCCAGCGACCTGGGTTCGACTCCCGGTAGGACCTCCTTTTTTAATATTTTGTTTTTGTTTTTTTTTCCTAGTCGTTTCACAGTTTTACCAGTTCACAGTGTTAACTGTTCAACTACAAATTCCGGGCTACAAATTTGTTTTGGTAAATTCTGTTTCACTTTCCTCGTCTTTCTCTGTTCGACTGGTAGATTAACGAAAATGGAGAAGTACGAAACCCTAGAAATTGTCCAGACGGACCCAAATTCCTCAGTCTTCCACCTCTACCTCAACCGTCCATCCCGTCGCAACGCTCTCTCGCTGCAATTCTTCATCGAATTCCCCAAAGCCCTTTCCTTCCTCGACCAAAACCCTACCGCAAACGTCATCGTTCTCTCCGGAGCCGGCGACCACTTCTGCTCCGGCATCGATCTTAACAACCTAAACTCCACATCCGAAAAATCTCGCTCCGCCGATCGTGGACGCGCCGCTGAGAGGCTCCGGCGAGAGATTAAGGCCATGCAGGAGGCGATCACGGCGATCGAACGGTGTCGGAAACCAGTGATTGCCAGCATCCATGGAGCGTGCATCGGCGGTGGGATTGATATCGTGACCGCCTGTGACATAAGGTATTGCACAGCGGATGCGTTGTTCTCGGTGAAGGAGGTAGACTTGGCGATCACGGCCGATCTCGGGACTCTTCAGAGGTTGCCGGCTATAGTCGGGTACGGTACGGCCATGGAATTGGCTCTGACAGGTCGTAGGTTTTCCGGTACAGAGGCACAACGGATGGGTCTGGTCTCCCAGGTGTTCGGTTCCAAGAAGCAGCTGGGCGAGGCGGTCAACGTTATCGCCAAGGGTAAATTAGTCCTTTTAAACCCTTTCCTCAATATTTTAGTATTTTTCAATTAGTTTTCAGTATTTCTTTTGGGTTGTTCCAACCACCAAGCATCAAGAGCATGGTTGTTTTTTTTTTTTTTTTTTTTTTTAAGTGAAAAAGCATGATTTAGGATTCATTTGATTAATGATTGCAATTTATTGTGGTACATTAAACCATATGATTTAGGTTTTTTTTTTTATCATTTTAGTGAAAAAGCATGATTTAGGATTCATTTGATTAATGATTGCAATTTATGTTTGGTACATTAAACCATATGATTTACGTGGGCAAAATTCCTTTGTGCGTTATTTTGGGTATTCGATTTATTTATTTGTTCATTTTTCTTGCTTTTTAAACATGCCCATTTGTTTAGAAATTTATGTGACTCTATTAAAAAGTTGGGGGGTTTTGGCACAATGTAGATATTGGTGCCAAGTCTCCGCTTGCTGTGATTGGGACGAAAGCGGTGCTACTTAGAAGTAAGGAAGTGAATTTGGAACAAGGATTGGATTATGTGGCTACTTGGAATGCTGGAATGCTTATTTCTGATGATTTGGAAGAGGCAGTGGCCGCACAAATCCAGAAAAGGAAGCCAACCTTTGCCAAGCTATGAATTTTTAATAGAACTCTCATACATTACGTGGCCCTTTAATTGGCTTTATAGAAGTGTTTAATAAAAGGCCTCAAAATTTGTATGAAACCCAAATGGGTGGTTTGGCACTTCATTCTTGTATGCTGTATACCATTTTTCAGTTTTCAAATATGCTTTGTATTGGTAGCTTTTTCCAACAAAAGAATTATACCATTTGATCTCTTTATTAACCAAAAAATTGTAAAAAAGAAAAAATGCACCATGGATGCATTATACCATGGCTCCACAGTTGATTCTAAATGATTTATTACCGACTTTTACCACTTTCATTTTTTATTAAGGTATAGAATCAGGTGTCTCTGTTTTTTTACTTTATGAAGGGGTTCCCGTGCATCTATGTGTGTATATATAAATATATAGGATTTTTCTGTTTTTTACTTTATGAAGGGGGGGTTTCCCGTGCATCTATGTGTGTATATATAAATATATAGGATTTTTCTGTTTTTCACTTTATTTAGGGTTCCCCGTGCATCTAAGTGTGTATATATAAATATATAGGATTTTTCTGTGACGAAGACGTCCATATGTTTTTATTGGATGTTTATAAACTTTAAAAATGATAATTTTAGAGTAAAACATCATCAATACTATTTGTTTTTTAAAACGTTCGCATAATAAAAACATAATTATTATTATATATATATATATATATATATATATATATATGTATAAAAACTTATAGATTCATATTTGATTTTTTTTCGTTTTTCTTTTTTTTGCTCTAATCAACCAAGACAATCAAATTCTTGATCTTCTTCGTGGAAGATTCTATTCTAATTTATCAACACCATTTGTAATATTGATAAATTCCTTAATAAAACCAAAAAAAAAAATTAAAAAAAAATTACATATGTGACTGAGTACCGTAGTATTAGATGTGGGCTATCAGGTGAAACATTTCAGGTAATTGGCCCATAAAATTGGACGTGTATATTGAAATGTGAAATTTGGCCCAAGAAGTTTCTAAGCAGCTCAATTGTAATTCTGTGCATGTAATGGATGTCAAGAGCCTAAGAACACGTGGTGAGGCTGGACAATAGAATTGGCCGCCCTCATTCGATGAGGTTGGACTAATTTTAATATAGCATAGGACTATCGAAGAGGGCTTTCTAATGTATTAACATTTAAAATATGGGCCACTTTATACATTTATTAAGTTCCAACTTCTTGGTGACCAAACCAAACAGAGCATATTCACCCCCCCCCCCCCCCCCCCACCCCCCCCAAAAAAAAAAAAAAAAAGAAAGAAAAACAAACAGAGCATTTTCAGTGGGTATAGTGCTCTGCTATGTTAAGTTGCAAATTCGCATGTTGTCCGTTATAGTATCCATTTTGTTGATTGGAGAAAGTTAATAATGGTGGTCATCTAGTTGGAGCACTGACTCTACACTGCCCAACCAACGACCCTTCCCACGTTTCAAAACTGACTCAGCTATCATTTATTTTTCTTTTCATGTTTTTTGTGCAAGTGAATTGGAAATATGCTCAACAACTTTTTTGTTTGTAAATATGAGTGAGTATACACGTAATAAGGTTGTAATTTTGTGCGGTTAAAACCGGTGGACAAGGTTCCGCATATTCTGGAAGCATATTCCTTTTGAGCTGTCAAAGCATATATATATATATATATAAATGTATATAAATAATAATTATGAAATAAGTATAAAAAAGAAGCCGCGCGTATTTCTCAATAGCTTCCAACGAACAATCCAGACCATTTACGAATATAACCCTCTCGAAGGATGATCATCGAATATTCTGTCCGTTCTCTAGTCCCTACGACCGCCTCCTTCTAATAGCAGACAGAATATTCCTCCAAATTAATAATTTATTTATTCCAGAACAAAACGAAAATAAAAAGATTGAGATGTTCACGGTTTCTTTTCTGTTATTTCGGATTTGCCCCCACGTCAGGCGCTTTAAATACCCGGTTTCTGTACCCATTTAGATCCCGTGCTTTCTATCGAAATTCCCATTCTGTCCCCCTCGTCGTCTTTCAGCTGGGAGTTGTAGACCCTACGGGAAGAGCAAAACAATGGCTCTCAAAGCCGTCCATGTCTCTGACGTTCCCAATCTCGATCAAGTCCAAGAGAATGCCGCATTAGCCTTATTCCGTTCGTCCTGTCTCTCTGTAGGTTAGTCTTCGATCAATAATTAAATTTTTTTTATTTTTTTTTAATGTTTTAATTGAGAAAGTTATGGAAATTGGATTCTGATTATTTATTTATTTATTTATTTTTGGATGGTTTTTAGGAGTGAACGGTGAAGGTGAAGAAATAAAAAAAGGGTACAATTTGGGGAAATTCGTGGTGATGGGACACAGAGGGAGCGGGATGAACATGTTGCAGTCATCAGATGGAAGAATGAAATCAATCAAGGAGAATTCAATTCTTTCATTCAATACGGCTGCTCAATTCCCTATCGATTTCATCGAGTTCGATGTTCAGGTGAGAATTCCTGTCATCTTCCTATTCTTTTTTTATTTTATTTTTTTAAATTAAAGTTTTGATTTTGATTTTCTGTTTTTTTCTTTTCCTTTGTTTGTTGATGGGGTGGAGAGGAGGAATCGCTGTCTTTCTATGTTATGTGTTTGTCGTGTTTTTTGGTTTTGGATAATGTGCACGTAAGAAAGATAATTGTAAATTCGTTCATTTATTCGGCAAACCGCAATCGGCAAACGGTCGTCTTATGCAGGCCATTGCCTTTTTTCCTTTTTTCTGTTTATTCATTTAATTTTCTGGTGGCTGCGTTTTTTTTGGAGGCTTTTGCCCATCTGCAAATGGTGGTCGTCCGGTAGTAGAAGTTTTTGTTTATTATATTGGACCCACCATCTTCTTATATCTCTTTCAGAAATAATAAAATAAACGAACCCAATTTTCATAATTCTCTTACCAAAAAATAATAATAATAAAAAAGCATAGTTCGATCTTAATTTAATTAACAAATATGGATAGCTCTCATTTCGTACAAATTTATTGCACAGAACTCATTTAGTTTCTGTTCCTTAATAACAGCTTTTCAGATTCATTTTATTTGTATAATGTTCCTGTACAAAAAAGCAACACAAAAAAAAAAAAAAGAAAAAAAAAAGGGGAATGGTAGTTGGTTTTTCGTTTACTTGTCTATTTATGATTTTCTCCTTGCTTCTGTAGGCTTTTAAGTATCAAATTTATGATAACAAATTCGATATACTAATTAGTCTACTTGTGTTTGTTTGCTTCTCCTACTTTGTTGATTTTACTATATTGGGTAAGCGAAGAACTAGACGAAAATGTAAAAGAAACCTATTTTTGTAGGTGACCAAAGATGACTGTCCAGTCATTTTCCATGATATCTTCATCCTTACCGAGGATAAGGTTAGTTCTCAGTTCTTCTTTCATGGTATCATGCTGGTTTTGTTACAACTTCAGTTTAGATAACATGACAATTGCCTGATTGATAATTAATTACAAATTTGTTTTAGGGTGCCATTGTTGAGAAAAGAACCACTGGGATTACTCTTGATGAGTTTCTTTCGTATGGACCCCAGAAAGAGCCCGGAAAGGTAATTATATCAATTTGATTGTTTAGTTTCTCGCTGTTCTTAATGGTCGTTTCAGGTTTATATAAAATTCATGTAGATATTCTTTCAACTAACCAATTGTTTTCAAATATTTAGGTGGGGAAGCCTCTGTTTAGAAAAACAAAAGATGGGAAACTTTTTGAGTGGAAGGTTCAAAATGATGACTACTTATGCACATTGGAAGAGGTGTTCCAGAAAGTTGAATACCCCATGGGATTTAATATAGAATTGAAGTTTGATGATCAGGTAGTCTACAAGGAGGAAGAACTCACTCGTATTCTTCAAGCAATCTTGAAGGTAAACTTGCTTGTTTATGCCTATTTTTAACTTGGAAATCTTTTTTTCAATTCCCGTATTGTTCTATTGGTCATATCATATGTGGTATATCTTTTGGCAACAGGTGGTAAATGAGTATGCGAAGGACAGACCCATAATCTTTTCAAGCTTTCAACCTGATGCTGCATTATCGATTAGAAAACTTCAGAACACCTACCCTGTAAGATCAGTTTCTTCTTGTATATTAAAATTTACAATGATAGCCTAAAACCTGATAAATCGCAGCAAATCAGAAGCACTGGGGGAGTTTTTATGGAAATTTTGCACCCGAAGATTCTCTTTGAAAAAAATTCAAAGAACAGTGAATCTTTTAGTCATTATGTTGTTGCTTAAATCTAACCAGCTTTACTAATTTGTAATCCAGGTGTTCTTCCTTACTAATGGAGGGTCAGAAATATATACAGACAGTAGAAGGAATTCATTGGATGAAGCTATTAAATTGTGCTGTTTAGGTGGTTTGCAAGGAATTGTCTCAGAAGTCAAAGCCATATTAAGAAATCCAGGAGCAGTCACTAGAATTAAAGAGTCCAAACTGGCCCTCATAACCTATGGCCAATTAAAGTGAGCTATATTCTTCCTATCATGTTTATTCCTTACTTTCAGAAATCAAACCTAATTAAATTGAACTGAATTATGATTGTTTGTACATTTGCAGTAACGTGCCAGAGGTTGTATACATGCAACATCTAATGGGTGTCGAAGGAGTCATCGTTGACCTAGTTAAAGAGATCACAGAAGCGGTTTCTGATTACATCACTACTCCAGCCAAGGACGTCGGAGAAAACAACTTGTTTGAAGAAGAAGAAAAGGACATGCAAGTTAAGACGAGGCCTCAGTTTTCGCAGCTTGAGCTTTCTTTTCTTCTGAAGCTAATACCTGAATTAATTCGGAATTAAAGATGATCATCTACATTATCAGTACAACAATCAGTAGCGTAACCCTGAATAGCAGACCATATTTTGTTGTCTTTGTTCAATTCCAAAAGTGAAATATCTCGTGTATGAAGTAGCAAACCCTTCCTCTATTGCTGACCTCTCCGCTCTTTCACTGACAAATGTAGTTCAGTGATGTAGTTTGTGTCTATGATTTTCTTAAATGAACCTGCCTGATATGTAATGTTAGTAAATCCGCCCTAGGGAGGGTAGAATCAGGGTTAGGAATGTTTAAGGGTTATAAGCTCTTGGGAAGCTCTTTTTGTATCTTTGCAAAAGTGAAATGAACAAAAAAAAAAAAATGTACTTGTGGAAAAATATCTCCCTGTAATTTATATTCAATCTTTTTTCGTTGTTAAAATGGGAAAAACCAAAAAAATAGACGACAAAATCCACAAGAGCAAAATGGGCACTCAAATTTGGTTACATTCCAACATACTCCTTTAATATAATCTCCTTTTAGATACAACAACAAATTACCTGGACCAGTTCCCAAATCATTGTCTCAGCAAGTCAACCTTATGATGCCAAGTCTTGCATCAAATATAGCCTGAATGTTTGTCTGGAAAAACAGAGGCCAAACAGCAATGTTTTCCTACTATGCATTGAGAAAAAGACCATATAAGTATAATGCCCACCAAAGCAAGAGAATTGTTGGCCTTGTGCTATAGGCCCCATGGACTTTGGAATTTGCTGAGATGATGTTAATTGGTGTCTTTTAAGGTACACTGTGTTCTGTATACACCCACACTATGGAAAGATTGGTTAACAGTCACAAAAATACTGATGGATCCACGTAACTAGGCCCTGTTTGAGTAGGAAATTACAAGGTCCCTTCTCCTCCATCTGAAACCAAAAAATTTCAACTTTAGGTGAATCAGAACTGTCTTTTTGTGTTTTTTGGTATATGAAAACCGCCATTTTGTTCATCATTGAAAATAGAGTCAAATTGATTTGTAGTTTTCCAAATTCCAATGATTGAAAATAGTAGAACTATTGTCCGTAATCGTTAAAAGTTAACACTCTTATGTACTATCAGTACGACTACTTCAGCAATTGAATTAAAGCAAACCCAATTAGTCTTTTCTTATTTCGGTGAGCCTGAAATAAATAAATAAGTAAAAGAACAAACAAATTACTCAGTACGTGCAACGTACTGCAATAATAAATCTAAAAAACCATGTGGTTGTTTCTCTAAAGTGAGAAAGATAATGAACCAGCATGTGATTGTCAGTGGCAACTGGACCAGCCACAGCTTCTGCTTCCAACTTTGTTGAGCTTCTTCTTATTGAACCAAAACCTCATCTATGATATTACCAAAAATAAAAAAGAAAAAGAAAAAAGAAACTCTCCTCAGATATTATATATCCAAAATATCCAAAAAACCAAAAAGGTAACATATGAAAACATGAAGGAAAAAGAACTACTTTTTTGGCCTTTGCATGAGACACACTCCAAAAAAACGCTTCTCCTAGAAGTAGAACCCTATGAAAACTGGAATAAAGTTAAAAAAAAAAAAAATTAATTAATTAATTAATTTTAAAAAAAAGAGTGAGAAAAGAGGAGTGTGTATTATAAATTGGGTTTGTTTGGAGAAGAATCTATACCTTGTAAGTTTCGTAGAAATGAAGTGGGGGTTAAAAAAAAGACAGCTTTTTACAAGAGAATAGAAGATGATACCAAGCAAAAGCTCGAGGGCTGGCCAATTGGTTCCCATGCCCAAAGAAACCTATCTTTTTGTTGGTATTTGATGGGCCTTTTTTGGAGGAAGTTTCTTTCAAGTGTGCAACACTTTGAGATTCGAAGCTGTCAATACAAGCAACTTTTTCTGACTTACCACTTATAAATTAACACCTTCTACTAAAGAAAGAAGCAAAGCCATAAAAAATAAAAAATAAATTGGATAAAAGTACTTATTTTTTGGTGTACGTTTATGTGTACGTACAAGCTCTAGTGAAGGGCAAATGACAATGTATATAGCTAATACAAGGTCTTATTAGTATTCATACCTTACCGGAATATAATGTGTGAACTACTTGATTTTGTTTGCTTTTGTGCAAAAAGACCAACATCTCCCAAGCTAGAAATTTTTGCCACATTGATTTCTTCATTGGACTAAAACATACCTAAATAGCTAGCTAGGATTTATCCAAAAAAAAAAAAAAAATGCTAGCTAGGTTATCTACTTCAAATTAACTTTGTTTTTATACAAACATTAATTTGCCTCCCTTCCCATCAATTTGACTTTGATTTGTTGAGATGCACCATACCCAATCGAAAAAAATTATCCCCTTATATTATATATCAATATATATGTGTGGTCACATCCTTTCAAGCTTGCGTGGTCAAGTAAAATAGGGCAAGCTAAAGAACAATTAATTGACTACTTAATTTCTAGGCAACCTAGCTATAAGTCCTAGTCGATCTCCAATTAAATCATGTTTAAAATGGCCAAAAATTCTTAATTGGGTTTGCCAAGAAGTGAAGAAAGACAGCCTCTTCATCCTCTGATTTTTATTTGATGCTTACATATGTATATGTATATATGTCGTTTTACGGGTCTCATAGGATTGCTCAGGGAGGGTTGACAAAGAGCTTTTAGCTTTAAAATGAAGAAAATGAGCTCAAACACTCAATGTGTTAAATGTAATATTGAACTTTGAAAGGCATTTGCAATGTATCACTGAAGAATATTGGCTTGGTCAACTTTGAAATCGATTGTAACTTTTGAATTTTCTCTGCCCCTACCTCGTTCTAGAAATTATTCTCATTGGATATTGGTTTACTTGTTAATGAATCACATATATATATATATATATATATATATATATATATATATATATTTATACACATACATCATGGTTAAATAAATAAATAAATAATACATATACATAGAAAGAGATGTCATTTCGCGGAATATATATATGTGAAAACATGCATATACATCCATAGCTAAATAATTTAATAACTAAACATGCATGTTGCTATGTTACATATCTTTAAATAATAACTAATTTTTATTTATCTATCTAGTTTCTTCAGGAACAAGTTCATATAAGTCATGAGTTTGAATTTGATTAGACGGGGAAAAAAAAAAAATTTGTATGATTGGCATCCTCTTAGAACACCACAAAACTCCAATATGATACAAAGTCTCTTCATATATATAAAATTCAGTCATTGTAATGAAGACACCACTTTGAAACATGGCAAATTATGGCTATTAATAAAAAGAGAGAAAAAGAGAGAGAGAGAAATAAAATAAAATGAAAGAGCATAATACATAAATGATTGACATAAAGGGGGTTAGCACTATGTCTTCTTTAACATCATTTCTTCTTTTACTTCATATAAGCTACTCTTTTTTCCAGTCAATAATTAAATAGAAGATAGCACAGTAGTCCATGTTCAATGATGATTTATATTATAAGCCCATAAAGGCACTATAAGTAATATGATACCATTTTGTTCCCATATAAAAATAAGAGGATGAAAAAAAAAAAAAAAAAAAGGTACTTACTTAGCACTATTACAATTTTTGAAAAAATGGTCCGCCACTATTCTATTAAAAAATGAGAAAGGCACGTTAGCCTTCCAATTCAACAAAAGTTCATTAAGAGAACCCTCTATTTCTCTTCCAATGATATTTATAATATATATATATATATATATATATATTTTTTTTTAATCCAAAAACCCAAATGTCTAAATTGATAAAAAAGATATATACATGTGAACAAGAGAATATATGTGCAATCCATCATAGAGTATGAGTGTGTGCATATACAAAATATAAGATGCTTGCAAAGAGGGCAATCCAAAAAAGGGTAATTCCGATAAAAGTAAAAACGAGTAGGGAAAAGGGGAGGAAAGGAAAAGCCAAAAGCCAAAAGCCAAACACCACAAAATTAAATAATATATAGAAAGAACAAAAAGCTAAGCATTATAAGATTATAAGAAGCACAAAGACATTTTGCAGTGAACAACTTATTTTACTCAAAACACAATAATTGCAGCCTTTGACGTTTCTTTCTTACTCCTTAAAACCCTCTTCAACACCCACACGCAAACTCCTTTGACCCTCAAACGAAAAAAGAAAATAAATATAAACAAAGAAAGAGAAAGAGAAAGAGAAAGCAAAAGGGGGGAAAAAAATCACAGCCGCAATTTTGCTTACGAAACCCAACTTTTATTTCCATACACTATTATTTATACAAGTGGGTTTCCAGAGACAGCATTTGCTTGTGGGAATCTCATCCTCTCTTTTTTCTTTTTTTTCTTTTATATATATATATGTATATATATAATTTGATTGGTATAAATATATATTTTTCTTTTTTCATTTTTTTTTTTTAATTTAAACTGTGGGAAAGGAGAGGAGTTTCCCTTCTCCCTACGGAATCGGGCTTCTTCATTTGTCAATGTTTGAGGCTCCAGTTTAACTAAATCTCAACCGTCCCACGTTACCCCTACTCCTTTTTAATATGCTATTCCATAATTGCCCCTGCTGCTTATCCACCTTTTCTATTATTACTATTACTATAGTGCTGCCATTGACCTTTTGAATTTATTTCACTCAAAAATATCTCATACAAAGATATAAATGTAAATTATGAATAAAATATCCATTAACATTCTTCCAATTAAATCTACCTACTCTTATGGATTTTTTATTTCTTTTTTTAAATCTTAGGACTTTTTGTCTTTGAGCTGTTTTTTGAAGACTATTTTGGGAAGGGAAAAAAAAAATTGTACCTTTAATTGATATTCTCTCATAAATAGCTCAAAAGGAATTTTTAGTATAAAATATTTTATCTTATTCTTATGTTTGATTACTGTGGTTGTGAAAATAATGACATCAAGCTGTATGAAATTGAGATGGGGTTTGTGGTCATCACACTTCAAACTGAGCGGTGCTGAAATCAAAGGCATCATGTATATATCTATATACATAAATATATATATTATATATATTTTCATGATAATAATAATAATAGGAAAAAGAAAAGGGCAAAAGGGTAATTAGGGAGGAAGAGATTGTTGAGACGACTTCTCCCAAAAGATGAATCTGATCCAAATAGTGAGACAAGAAGATTTGCACAATCTTGAACTGGGGCATCACTTGAAGGTGGCATTTTTGTCAGTTACCTTAAATCCTACGTGGGTGCCCGTCGTTTTGGAAGCAAGTAGGTCCCTGACCTTTATTCCCTCACCCACCCCCCACGACCTCCTTCCCCTCTCCATTTACCATTTTGCCCCCTCCTCCCTTCCCTCTTCAACTCCTACCGAATTAATATTATTTTCCAATTTCCCCTTCAATCTATATATCTATAAAACTAAATTCACAAATTTCCCTAATACGGACCAATAGGCTATGGCCCTCCCTACGTCGTGTTGAAAACCAAAAAAAAAAAAAAAAAAAAAAAAAAAAAAAAAAATCTTGTACGAAACGGTGGTAACATATTATCTATATTATTTTAAATTATTATATATTGTATAAATTTAATATTCTATAATCATTTGCAATATTACATGATTTCATAATAAATTTTTATAGATGGCGTTTAATATTTATTGAATGTGCAATTATGAGTGTGGTTGTGACATTATGTCTCCTGGATGTAAATAAGTTTTTCTCCCAACGCCTCCCCTTTCCTCCTTCTTGTCAATTCCAAGAACCCTTCGCTCTCTGTTTGTGTTGTTTGTTTTTGTTGTGCAAGACTATGGAGAAGACTATGGAGGAGGAGCATCTTGTTCATCATCTCTACGAAATAATCTAGTTAGTTAAACACGCATCCCGATGCGTGCACCCTTTTATTATATTAATTTGTATGGTATAGAATATATCTTCTTCTAGAAATAATGGAATGTATATTCATGTTATGCTTGCATGCTTTTTGTTTGAATTCATTTAATAAATTTTGTTTCAAAATCTTCAATTTGATTTATGTATATATATTATGTGTCAGGAGCACCTCATCCACTTTAACAAGTAACTTCGAGGGTCAAATTGTGACAAAAGTTCTACACATCGGCCATGGTTTTCTAAATGATTTTTTTTTTTTATAAAAATAATAATACTTACACCTTTTGAACTTGTTAACCAATTTAACTAATAAATTATTGCATTAGTAAACTCTCTTAGAATCACAATAATTTAGTATTTGTGTAGAATCATTGTATGTGACGACTGAAATTGTGATTTGGACAACAATTTTCTTTATCAAATTTTTAAATGAACATATTTGACATCGGCAAAATACATGCAAAATGACTTCTTTAAATTAGTATAAATAATTAGGATTTGAGAGTTATATATAAAGGTTGATCCTCATCGGATAAATTTTTTTTTTTTTTACTCTAATGTTATTTATTAAATAACATATAAAATAAAACTTTTAAATAGATAAATAAATTTAAAAATTAAATTAATTAAATATTACCACATCTATCAAATTATTTAATAAATAATTTTGATACACATTTTAATAACTCTAGTATTATTGTTTTTTTTAATAATTGATAAAAGCTAAAAGTTATTTTGAAGGTGAATTATGTGACTTTCAAATTAGTTTACAAGTGACTCCTTTATACTTTAATTCTTGAAGAAAATGAAATATTTATTTTGGGATACGCTAAGGGTCTTAACTTTAAATTCACAAAAATTTGGAACGTTGAAATATGATTATTCTACTTTTACTAGTACACTCTTATTATTATTATTTTTGGTCGAATTTCATTTGTACTCTTTGGTATTAATTATTTACCTCTGTATATTTAATTAGATCTCGGTTTATATGACCATCCAAATGTTTCCATACAGACTCTTTGTTATTGCTTACATACTCTTGGTTTTCCATTATTTTACACGAGGATATCCTTAGGGAAAATTAAAGTGGGAGACTCAAAGAGAAATTCAAGTAACAAATCAAGAATATACGTGTCATAAAAAAATACGTAATTAATGAGAATAGGAAAATGACTTGTGGAGCAAAATTTTTCATATTAAACATCATTTTTAAGGATGAAATAATTAAAAAGGATTTATTGTTAATGTATAGCTCATAAATCATAATTATTATATCTTTTTTGTAGATTTGGGGTATTAAGTAAAGAAACGTCTTGTTCTCTAGTGCAGATCAAGAAACATGTTAACACATAAATAATCTTTTGTAATCTTTAAAGTCAATATATGTAAATAGGTTTATTGTTAGATTTCTTTTATGTTTGTTGTCTTTTTACTTGTCCAAGGCAATTAACCCTCGTATTCAAGTATATATTACATATTTTATATGTTGATGTAGACAATTATGAAATTTGGTTTTCATGAATCATGTGTTTTAGTTAATATTAAACAACAAGAGCTCCTACTGTTTAATGCACTCCTCGAGGCATTTAATGTACCTTATTTTGTTCCCAAAAAAAAAAAAAAAAAGGATAATAATACTTCAAATTATTAGTTAAAACAAACAATAATAGCATAATGCTTTGCGCACAAAAAATATTCACCAAATTAAGTATGAAAATTTTCAATTTTAAATTCGGTTAATATTCTATATTCCTATAATCAATTATTTACTTTGAAATCTCAAAGATGTAGACTTGAGAGACAATACAATATAAAGATTTACAATATTGGAAATTTAAAAGCATCTTCAACAGAAAAGAAAAAAAAGAACTCTCTATTAACTCTATTTAAAAAATAAAAAAAAACTTTTAACAAGTTGATATGGTTAAAAAAGAAAGAAAAAAAAAAGCAAAGACTATCTACTTTTAAGAGACATATTAATAGTATGAATCAACAAAAGAATCCTTATCAATATCTTTTTAAAAACAAAAAAAAAATAGGTTGATAATAATTATTTTTGTTAAAAGAAAATATATATATATATATATATATATATATATACATGTATATAGTTAGACTCAAAAAGCAACTTTATACATCATTAATTAATTAAAATTTAAACATAACAAAAAATAATTTTTTGATTGAATATGAATTATGTAAACATTTATGCTCTAAATTGAGATGCTCCATTAAAAATGTGAAAGTAGAAATAAAAATGTCACATAAACAATATATATATATATATATATATAAATATAGTGTTTTAGAATGGTAATGTCCAGAAAAGGAATATAGAAACGTTTAGGTTGTCAAGTAAATGTGTTTACTTTTAAAGGTTTTAAGACACTATAAAAAGCAAAAATTTATTTACAAAAAAAAAAGAAAAAAGAAAAACTAATAAATAAATAAAATAGATAATTAACTATTATTTTTTTATGTGCATTATGATTGAATAACAATTTAGAATTAATTTTACATTTATGCAATTTAAGTTTAAAAAATGTAAATTCTATGTTATATAATCTATATTTACCATTAAAATGATCTAAAAATACAGATATATTTTAATTTAGAACATGTATAATCTAACAAGTATGTGAATTTTATTAAATTTCTTTTACCATATTTAAAATATAAATATTCATTGAAAAAGAAAATCTCTAATAACTCCCTAAATGTGGCAAAAGAAAGAATAATTATTGATAGAGATAGTGTGTACACTGAAAAAATATGCCAAGCAATGGTAAAAAGAAGATTTATGAATCTGAAACCTTCTTTCACTTTCACAAAGGAAAGAGTTGGTCCCCAATTAAGCTATAAAGCCAATGGAAATGGAAATGGAAATGCAAATATCTAAAAATACGTAACTCCGTACAATATTCACCCCCGGAAATTTAAGGCGTTGGTAAGCATCCAACGATTTTGTTCCCCTCCCAATAACACCCCAACTATTTTTGCTGATGAGCAAAAGAAGCTGTGGAGGGTAATTTCGTAATTCCGCTCATTGCCATTTTAGGGGGTCATTTGGTGAGCTCCAGCTGTCAGCGTGACATAAGCTGACTTCACTCGGCTTTTTAAACCTTGCAAGCCTTCTTAGAAAGACCCCGAGTCAGACAGTTCGAAAAGACAATACTAGCCCTATTCAATGCCCAAAATGCTCTCCGTTGCTGAAAAGACAAAATTACCCTTCGTACCGTCCAAAATTTTCCTTGTAGGGTTGCTGAGTTGCATTAAAGAAGGTCGAAATGGTAAATTGAGGATGGAGATGAAAATAAAGTGGAATAAATGTTTATTTTATTGGGCAAAAAGAGTTTGAAAGGAGGCAATGAACAGCTTCGGTTATTCCCACACAACAACAACAAACAACAACAACTAATAAGGGGCTCTTGGGGAATAGGGAAAAATATATTTAAGAAGCATTATTTTTATTTTTATTTTTTATTTTTTTAAAATTTTTATGGGTTTCGTTTGAATAAAAAACTTTTAACCTTTTCGCAGAGACCCGAGCGTAGTCCTCAGACGTTTTTGTTAAAATAGCGTCAAAGCTAAAGAGTTTGAGTCTCGTTTACGCCAACTGGGTCGTCCTTATTCTAATTTTCCAATCTCTCTCTCTTAACTCATATATACACCCATTACTATAAAAGAAGCCACACTTTCTCTCTGTCTATCACACAATACCCATCTTCTTCCAACTTTTTTTTTGCTTTTTTTGGCCCCCCTCTTTATTTCTAACTGGTACCCTTTTTTCCTTCTTGTTCTTGTTCCCCATCTTGCTCTTCTTGTTGCATCTTCTACTTTTGTTATTTGATATTTCTCTATATGACTTTTAATGGACTATAAAACCTCTACAACCCTTGCTTGAGGTCGTTGCTCAATTGGGTGTAGTTCCAAGTTTGGGTTTTGGGGCTCTGAGTTTTCTTTGTTTTATTTTTTATTTTTTCTTTTTTGGGACTTCCTTTTTGAGGTGCTATTTCATTTAGACAGATGGAAAAGCTTAATTTTGTGAAGAATGGTGAGCTTAGATTGCCTCCTGGTTTTCGTTTCCATCCAACGGATGAAGAGCTTGTTGTTCAGTACTTGAAAAGGAAGGTCTTTTGCTTCCCTTTGCCTGCCTCAATCATTCCTGAAGTTGATGTTTGCAAGTCTGATCCTTGGGATTTGCCAGGTTGGTAGTAAAATTTTCTTACAATTCCTGGAACTTTTTCAAACTAAAATATTTTATAGCTAATTGTAGCAAGAAAAAAAAAAAAAAAAAAAGATGGAAAAAAAAGAGAGAGAGGAAATTTCATTTCTAGAAGCAGAATACAATGCCATGTTACCAAACAGAACTTTGGAAAATCAAAATAGTATTATATTTAAAAGATTGACTAGTGAATTTCTACGAGAAATCGAATATACCAACTAGCTGTTTCTAATGCTTAAGGTTATATGGGGTTTATTTAGGTGATTTGGAACAAGAGAGGTACTTCTTCAGCACTAGGGAAGCCAAGTATCCAAATGGGAACAGATCAAACAGGGCCACAAGTTCTGGTTATTGGAAAGCAACTGGAATAGACAAGCAAATTGCTACTTCCAAGGGAAACCAAGCTGTGGGGATGAAAAAGACTCTGGTTTTTTATAGAGGAAAGCCTCCACATGGATCCAGGACCGATTGGATTATGCATGAATATCGCCTTATCAGTGCTGAAAATAAAGCCTCCAATGGTCCACAAGAAAAGAATTCGACCCAGGTGAGCTTCTGGGTTCTATTACAGAAACTAGAAGATAAAACCCACTTGACCGCTTGAAACTCATTGTATTTGATGATTATAGCATAATTTGCTGATAAATTTTGGTGCTTTTTGTTGTAGAACAATGTGGTGCCGATGGAAAATTGGGTTCTTTGCCGCATATTTTTGAAGAAGAGGGGTAGTAAAAATGAGGATGAACAAGTTCAATCTGGAAATGAAGTGCAAATCATTCGGAAACCCAGAAGTGCTAGGCCAGTTTTCTACGATTTCATGACAAAGGATAGGGCAGATTTGAACCTTGCCCCTTGTTCATCCTCTTCAGGTTCCAGTGGAATCACAGAAGTCTCCTCTAATGAATCGGATGATCATGAAGAAAGCAGTAGTTGCAATAGTTTTCCGTATTTTAGAAGAAAACAGTAGCTAATTAATAAATCCCACTTGATAGCCTCTGTACCAGTAATTGGGTTTTTTTTTTTTTTTTTTTTGGTGTTATTTTCTGGTTATCAAATCAGAATAACCATATAAGAAGAACGAAAAAACAATCCGGTGTTTTTGGTCGTTAAGTTTGGCTTCTCTCTGTATGTGATAGTCAAAGAGAATATGCACAAAAAGAAGAAATCGGCATTAACTTGTACTCTCGGTAATATGGAAGAGAAATGGATGTTTAACAGATGGGTTTTATGTAATTTTGAGTCCAAAGTTTAGCAGCATTTGAACATTCTCTTTTCTAATTAATAAGTATACCCATCATCTATAGGATTATCAAAATTAAAAAAAAAAAAAAAAAAAAAAAAAAAAAGGTATACACATCATAGGTTTGGAGTATTCTTGTGCTTATCATGCAATGGAATTTCATCATCAAAAGGCAGAGTTATTTTCAAGGAAAAAAGATTTGGACGTAAAGAGGGAAGAAAGTAAGAGAACCCATTTGTGCATCTAACATGAACTTTGTCAAAGGCAATTGATTTCGTCTGGGAAAAGAGCATAAGAATAAGAATATGATCTTTTGCGAAATCACGTTGGAACGAGGTTCTCTTTTCTCTTCCTTTGGGAAAAAAGCAGAATCATTCAAAAGAAAAAAAAGAGAAGAAAAACCAGAACCCAATTCCTTATTACTGTTTTCCAAATGGACCAAAAATCTCCAAGAATCCTGATGCTTGCAAACTCCCAACTCAAAATCTTGAAAAACACTCCAAAATCTGTATTGTTGGAAAAATGTCAAAAAAAATTTAGCTGTTCCAAAAGCCAAACATTCTACAAACATTTGTTGGAATTGTCATATCCTAGTATCAGTATTATTTAAGAAAACAGAGAAGAGTAGGTATATATGTTGTCGTAGGAAAACAAAATTAACTAAATTTTGAATCTACAAGACCAGTTGGTGAAAGTAGAGAGACTAGAAATACAGACAGTGGGATTATTTAGGGAAGACAGCTTTTTCATTTTGAGAAGAAAATGAAAATTTTGGGGGTCCCAAGTTTTGAAAACCGATCCATTGCACTATTAAATTCTAGAAAGAATATATGATTTCTTGCCGAGTCCTGTAAGTTTACGTAAACGTTTGCCATAGAAATTAGAATCCAAGAAATTTTTCTTGTTTAAAATATGTAAATATAAAGAAAAATCTTTGGCTAGCTCCGCATCTTCAACGATGTTGATAATCATATATATATATATATATATATTTTTATTTTCACAAGTTCCTTGCAGAAATGAAACGTAGACCCACTTCTCCAAGAAAAATCCTTTTATAGTTTGAATTTGTTGGACAATAAAAAAATAAAATTATCGGCAAAAACTTTTAGTGGCTAGCTAGCTAGAGAAAGATTCCGATCCCAATACCTTCCAACTACTCTTAAACATTGACTTCCGACCAAGTTAAAAACACATATGGTACTTGGTTATATAATATATTTGTACTCACAAAATTGTTACTGTATAATGAACTATAATATCATAATCAAATTACATAAAATTAATGAACATTCACTGCATAATTCGTACAAGCATACACGTGTCGTACATGACAAGGTCGAAAGCCGGCTATTTGGTTGACTAGGCCAGGATCATTAATAAAAATATAATCAGAGGCCAACAATCCAAGTACTTAAAAGCAAATAGTAAGTTCAAAGAATACTTAGTCTCTCTCCATTATTTAAAGAGATTTAGTAAAATATGGTAGAACAAAACCTATAAGGTAGGTTGTCCCCCTAAACAAGCATGGATGTTGATATAATACAGATATAAATATATCATAATAAGCTAATAAAGATAGGTTTAATTTGGGTTGTGGGGCACAAATCAAATAAAAGAGTGCCAAGTGTACAAAAGTCGGCATATAGTAAAGCTCTTGATTATAAGTTTAGTAATGTATAATTGAGGTATTATTATTTGTCATGCCATTAGAGAAAAGAAAAACAAATTTATTATTAACAACAAGATAAAGGGGAAAAAAAAAAAAAAATTGCCGACCACCAGAGTTTCTTGTGACAGTGGTTTAGAGTCCCCTCAAGCTGTAGGAGTTCTTCACGTCACTTTTTTATGTTTTTTTAAATATTTTTATTGTGTAGATTAAAAAAAAAAAAAATCATTTTCATTGATAGAGAAAGAGAGGATTGGATTGGGTTTCGGATTGGTGACTTGGTTGTGAAATTGTCAATCACGTGGGCAGCCCGTCATGACAGACCACACACTCACAGCTCAACTTTTGTAGGCTCACCTGATTAGGTCAATCACATAAAGAAAAAAACTCTTACCTGTCCTAAAATAAATACATATATATAAGGGCAAAATTGGGTCTCTATCAAGTATTTCCTTTATTTTTTGACATTTTCAAAAAAAACATTGCATTGCAGACCGGGAATGTAATTATCAATTATGTAAGTTGACCAGTTCCCAAAAACCAACCACTTTTAAAAAATGCTGTTTTGTTTGGGCAAAATTATGTTTAATCAGGGTTGCTTAGAATCTCTGCAACAAAGACATCTCCAGGAAAATAAAGAAAAAAAAAAATTGTCTTCAAATTCATAAAAAATGGGATAATTTACCCCAAGAAAAAACTAAAATTATAGTTTCGATGTGGACCTTTTCATTTACAACCCGACCAGGCTCTGTATTTGTTGTCAATTTTATATCATCCAATTTCACAGAGTTTAAAAAGGGATCTTAGAAAAAGCTGACAAATCTCAAATAAAAGAGTGTTATGGACTTTTTATTGATGAAATTACTTGTACGAAATTAAAAAATAATGACTCTGTTTGTTGCTCTGCAGCACAGCATGCCCTTTTTCCACACAAACCCTCAAGCCCCAACAGTATTAAAAACAAAAATTCAATACCAAACAATCAAAAGGAGACAGTTGAAATTAATAGGGTCGATTAGATTTCAGGTTTAGTTTCTTAGCTTTTTACAACCTATTTCACAATTTCAATTGCAACTACAGGGTACTTTTCTGATGAAGTGCAAAAATATGCATAGAAAGGTTCTGAACTTTGTTTTTTTTTTTTTTTTTTTTTTTTTTTTTTTTAATATCTCTCTATATTTATTGGGCGGTAGAAAGTGAGACATTTCAACATCCCAGAGATGCATATTTAACATGAAACACGTCACAGTCTGAGATTTTATATTTGCATAAATAACCCATTAGAAGACAAAAAGTACATATTTAGATGAACACACAGATGAGAGAGATGAATTTTATCTTCAATGCGCACATGTAAGAATATGATATGGAAGACAAAGGGATGCGTGTTAAAAGTGTAAACCCTTCAGTAAATGTGCCAAATGGATCTCTCTTACGTTTCTCAGACTTAATGAAAACATATCAAGAGAATAAAAATTATTTGAGGTTGAGAAAATTTTCTTCAATGTCAATATCAGTCTTCTACCTACAGCAGGGACTGAGATGGAGTTTCCAATTAACTTTTTCTTTCGGTGGATTTCGTGTGTTTGTATATTTCATTTCCCCCAAAAAAAAAAAAAAAAAAAAAAAAAAAAAAACTCAGTTGTTTTAAAAATCAAACATGGACCACATCATCTTAAGACAAGATTAAGTATTACCTTTCTTGCAAGAATTTGGATGCAGAAAGATTCTTCTTTATGGAATTTTATATGGTGTTTTAATCAAACCCTTCATAATCACAATAGACCTCTCCTTAGCAATTTGCAGTTTAATAATGAAACCTATGAATGGGGGCACGAAAACCATGATATAAAATCTAAGTTTATGTCGAAAGAAAAATCAATATTAGAATTGACATCACTGAAACTGCATCCACTAACCAAAAACCAGTATATGTTTGAATATTAAAAAATGTAAGACGACCTCGCGGTCAAAATGTCAAATTATAATTTCCTTCGTCTTTAAAGCCTAAATATTGATTATTATTATTATTGTTATTATTATCATTCCATATGTGCTTTTTGTAGTGCTATTTTTCATGTAGTTAGCGCAGGGCTATGGAGGTGATATCAACTTATTTTAGTATCTTTTTTTTTTTTTTTTTAAGGCAAAAAAAAAAAAAAAAAGATACGAAAAGCACTGGTTTTATTTGACATGGCTTTTATTTTGAGCCTCTTTTTCATGGGGCAGAACGCAAAGGCCTTGGTCGCTGGTGGCCTTGTTAGGTGCACTGGTTTTGCCATACAAGTGCAACTTTGCAAAAGTAATAGACAGGTATGATTGAAGTTGCATACACCAAAAAATTATATTGCAAACTGTTGATAGCATTCAGGATTATAATAGAATTTGAAACCATAACTAGAAGCTTTTATCTTAATTAAATGCTCCAAAGAATAATACACTTGACTCTTGTAAATCCTAAACAGTTTAAAAGATCAAAACGGTGCTGAGTTAAAGTCCTAAAGTTTATACCAAACGGTTGAAAAAAGGTTGACAAGGAAAAAAAGGTACTGGAGGGACAATCTCCACCTACTCCTTCCAAGCTTGGCCAATGTTCATACTCCTCATTGGCTATTCATGTTGTCCTTTTCACCGCCAGCAACAGCAGCAGCCCCTGCAGTTTTTGAAGGAGGTGGTTCAGAACATGCCTTCAGAACAGCTTCATTCTGCAAGTAAAAAAGGCAACAAAGAGGAACTCGTCAATTCCCAAATATAAAAAGTAAAATATGCGTGGAGAGGGCCAAAGAGGAGAGTGAATATAAAAGCAAGTTGCACAAGGATAAAATAATGCAAGTCATTATAACTGAAATGAGTGCAATTCTTATATGAAGTGAATCAGCGATATAGAAACTTGACAAACTCAAAATCCAAAAGCCAAATCCGCATATCAACTGCTAAACATTACAATAGAGAGTACTAGGTGAAAACCCTATGTAAAGTCCTTTTATTACAATGGTAGAGATGGGTAGATAGGTTGTTTTGTGACATATTTGTTAAAAACCATGTGTACAAAAAACTACATAACGTTTTAATGCTCTTGAGTTTTTTGGAACCAGAATTGGTAAACCTGCTTTCTAGAACACCATTCAATATGTTTATCTTATATAGCATGAACCCATTTATCACTCTCAAGCACAGTAGACAAAACATAACACAATAATCAAGAGCCGTGTTAAAGAATAAACATTAGAATGAAAAAAGCAACACGCAGTAGCCAAGTTTCACTTCTATAATCATACAGTAAAAATAACGATAATCGACATAGCAAAGATGGGGATAAGGACATATAAAGCATAATCAAACTCTCATATGATACATGAAATTTTTTTGACGACTGAATTCTATTGCAGAATCAAACAAAAAAGTTCCATAGAAAAAATCAGTTTTATTTTCAGGTAATAATACCTAGAAAGCCATATCAAAAATGCCGATGAGGTTGGATCCAACATCTACATCCATTTCCATTATACGAATTGTTTACTTAATTCCAAAAAGAGGACAAACTTACCCCATCCTTCACATATAACAATTCTACACAGAAATCCCCAGCTGTTGCTTTCCTTCCAAAAGCAATTCTGCATACCTTTCTAGGCGCAGTGCAGCTAATTGGGGGAATAAAATCATGGCAACAACTAAAATTCAACTTGCAATACATGTTTACTATAGTAATCCTTCTTAATAGTATCTCTTAAATCGTTTAAGATGTTCGTTCCCCATTTCTCAGCTCTTAACAAAGTAAAAAAGTTAGTATTTTGATGTATATAACAAACATGTATCAGTCCAAAAATCGCACTTTGGAAACTTGGGAAATAGAAAGGGTTTACTGATTGATGATAAAGTGAAATTGTTATGCAAAATAAAGATGCTGTTGATCTAAAACCCTAGCTGAGAGAGGTTTTTCAGCGCTTAAAGTAGATGAGCCAGGTGGGTGGCTTGGTCGTAATTTCAATGAGAAATTGTGTTTGTGCAGAACCCTAAGCGATAAAAAGAGGATGGGAATTGAGAGAGAGAGAGAGAGAGTTTATAAATACCTGCCAAACACGGAGGAGACGCTTCTTGGCGTTGGCTTTACGAGTGGAGGTGAGCTTGATCCTCTTCCATACCAGACCTCCTGAGTCGTGTTTCTTCACTATCTCCATCACTCTCGTCCCCCAAAATGCACCCGCCATTGCTCTTCCTCCCTCGCTGACTCTCTCTCTCTACAGTCTCGCTCCCTCCCTGGGTTGAGGAGGCGATGGAAGAGTCCGTCACCCCCCTATGGGCTTAATTGGGCCCTTTCCTGGATCCTCAAGTCCAGACCCGCCATTTTTAAAACAACTGGGCTTCTTTTTGCACCCCTCCCTTGTAAACCAAATACCCAAAACACCCTAACTTATAATTTTGTCCCCCTTTTTTTCTTTTTTTAATTTCAAATAAAAGTTTTATCACTTATGTAGCATTATTACCTCAAAAGCATAAGTCCATAACCATGCAATTTTCTGACATCGACAATTAATTTCTTCCCCCCCCCCCCCCCCCCCCCCAAAAAAAAAAGGTTATAATGAAAGGTCCTACAACTTCCACTTGAAATAAAAATTTAAATTTAAAAAAAAAAAAAAAAACAAGGGAGAAATTTGTCTTTTAGATTCTTGGTAAGTGGCAATTGCACACTGAACGAGTGTGCAAAGTGACTATGAAAATACCAAATGGATCCAATAAACACTACCTGAGGAAAAGCCCATAATGATTTGGTGAAGGCTGACCAGAGAGCCGACTGGCAGCCCAGTATCAAAATTCCAGTGGTGCATTCGATTTGATTGTGTGTACGAAAGGACAGACAAAAAACGAAACACCTGTAAAGATGTCAGTGAGTTTCTTCGCGGCAAGGGAGCTGAGGCTTAGAAGCCACATGGCGCTACTGATTTACTTACACAACAAACAAATACAAACACCTGGCCAGTCTTCAGAATAAGAAGAGGCAGAGGGACCCTATTATGGATTGTGAGCCAACAGAGAAGAAATCACCGCCAATGCCCCCCAAAGATCTGGCACAGCACATCTAAGTGTAGTAGGACAGGGACACACAAACCTTTTACATCTCTCTCTCTCTCGCGCGCTATATATATCTCTCTGTGTGGAGATTTCTGGTAAAATTGTACAACATCCTCTTACTTGTCACCTCTCAAACGACGCCGCGTCTTGCAGTGCCCACATAAATACATATATCTCAGCTGATTGATTGAGCTTTTGATGAATTCCAATGGAATATTCCTTCCCCTTCTCTCTTCTGTCGTTTCCAATAATTGTTGCCAATTTCACGTGCTTTTTTCTGTCGTCGTCTGGGCAATACTTGATTGCTAGTTTCCCAATCCCACCCTTCAAAGTTCATAAATATATTATATGGTACCGTAGTATAGCAGAGCACTCCTCGCAGTCCACGACCATATTCTAAATTCTTTTGTTTTAACCGTCGCTTCTGTTTAAATCTGTAGAATAGAATAGTTGGTAAAGGAGTTTTGCTGCAGCCAGTACAGCCTCAGAGAAGTAGAGGAGGGGTTTTGGGCGCACGCTAGCGGGGAACCATCAAATCTTGGAGTGGATAAACTCACAAAGGAGTGACGGTGCCACGCTGTGTGCGCCTCAAATGCCTTTCTCTCGCTGATTTCTATTCCATTTTATGCCGCTCTTTATATTATTGTTGGAAGATAAAGAAAAAAGGTAATCAACTACTTTCCTTTCAATTTTTATTTTTAAAAAAAATAAAATAAAAATGAACCCATCACTCCTTTGCTCCAATTGCCATTTTCTGTTTCTTGTTTTTCATTCATTTGCAACGTTAGATTTTAGTAATAACCAAAAATATTTATTTCATATATACATCATATTGTTGTTCAAAAATATATAACATGTAAATACAGTGTCATTATTTAGCTCATTAATACTATATGATTGATATAATGTTAACCATTGACGTTGATGGTGATTTCATGACAGCAAATAGTGGCCAATATGATACTGACTGAATGACTAATCCAGAAAATAATAAAGTAACATACAAAAATAAAAGGTAGCTAGTTTTCACTTTTTCTTTGGTCAGCAGCATAAAAGGGAAACGAAAAGTAGTTGGCATCATAAAATAGTTTTCTTCTGAATGATATTAGCAACTATATATGAATGTATGTTCAAGAGTTTATATGACAGTTAGTGTATTCCTTCTTGCACTGGTTTTTTATTTAGTCAAACTAACAAGGATAATGTAATTATTTATAAACTAATTTTTAAATAAAATAGGCCATTATATAAGTGACATGATTTGTGCAACATTGTGCGCATCAACACTGTGTACATCATATTATATGATGTGACAACAATATTTTTAATTGACCAAAAAACCATAAAGCCGAACACAAACAAATGGAAATTCAGCTGGCATACTTGGAAAGGGGATTCAAGGGTTTCTGAGAATAACATCTCAGCAGGTAAAAGTGAGAGGCTGTGGCACTTGTAATTCCTTGCCACGCTACAAACCAGAATCGATCCAGATTCCACTCTCACCCACCCACCATTTCTATTAGGCGGATAGCGATCTGGGTATTGTGGCATATGGCTATTGGTGTAATTATTTTCTCAATTTCCACATCATGATTTTTTTTCAGATGTGTATTTTGTTGAGGTGTTGCCACGTATTGCTCTTTCTTGTATCACTTTAAGGATTTGATTTCTCTATATGGGCCGTGAACGTGGGCTTTGCGGAAGCCTCGCACAATTTCCGGCGACAGTTTTAACTTGTTCTTTTCCCTTTTTTTTTCCTTTTTTTTTTTTCGTTTGTGGTTATGATTGGAAATTTAGCTAATTGAAGGCTAATGTAGGTATTGTCATATTTAGCATACAATTAGGTAGTTTTCTTTTGTCCATGCTGAGATGATATTTTTTCCAGAATGATTTGACTTTGAATATCCACATCTCTAATATCAAAAATTACTTTTCTTTTTTCAATGTTGGTTGAGTATTTGAAAAATTTTGGTTGAGTATCATATTTATCTTTTCTTGTTAGGAATCTGTTTACCCTCTTTTTTTTTTCCTTTTTTTCTTTTTTAGGTAATTTTGTATCCTGTAGTTTAAGAGAGATTAAACTTTTGTCCAGATATATTAAATTCTAATAGAATTTGTTAAATTTTACCAAATGCAAAACCTAAAAAAAGAACTTAAAAAATAGCTTTTAGAGTAAAAAGTTTAGCGTATGGTAAATTGTGGCGGATCCTCTTAGCATTTAAGAGATTTGGATGAAAATGTTAGTTTTCTAAACTATAGGATATCATATGTAATAAAAAAATAATTTGAATAAATTAAAAAAAAAAAAGGCAAATACAGAAGTTCTTAAAGTGTAACTTTGCTTTAAGTGTATTTGGATTGGAATGAGAAAAAGAAAATAAAATATAAGTTTTATGAGGAGAGGAAACGAAAAAATATAAATATAAATATATATATATATATATATATATATTTATTAATAATTGTTGTTTAAGTTATTAATAATGGAAAGAAAAAGAAATAGTATAAAAGATAATAAATATATTTTATATAATATTGAAAATGTAATTTTGAAATATTAACAAAATTCAATAAAACTTTTATTTTTTCCTTTGTTGCCCTGCCAATTTTTGAAGGAAAATAAGGTTGACTAAAATAAAAAAAATCATTTTTTTCTTTTTCTTTTTAATTAAATTTTATAATTATCTCTAATGGTAGATGTGAATTGTCATCTATATAATATAGAAATTGACATCATATAAATATATATGGTATAAATTTATATAAAATTTCAAAATTATTTTCCAATAATAATGTGTAGAAGCCTGTTTATTACTTACATAAATTTTATCAAGTTTTTTTAATAACTTTTTAAGGAATTTTTTTAAGGAAATTTTATAGTGTTTTACATACTTTTGAAAAACAGACAGTAAAAGTATTTTCAATGATTATATATATTGATAGATTTTTCTTGTCATACGAAAAACTAAGTAATCATTTGAAAAAATTATCTCCAATACATCTGTTTAGATACTAATGTGATAAGAAAGGAAATAGACAATATTAAGGTAGTCCTCTACGGTTAGAAGGTTTGTTAGATATTTTGTAATTTTTTTGACAGCAACATTTTTTTAAAATTTCAATTATTTGAAAGAATTAATAAACGATTTAATTAATTAATAATCCTAAATGTTTATGCTTATTATCATTGAAAAAAAAAATTTAAACTAATTGTGCATTGATGCCATATAGTTTTAGACAATTCATTTTGTACACCATATAAGTTGCAATCCACATTCATTATTGCAATGTTCTCACTTAAATAGTGTTTAAATTTTTTTTTTATTTTTTTTACCACATCAGTTTGACAAAGTTAATAAAAAAAATTGAATGAAGTTTTTTTTTAATTAACTCTTTATTTTGATGTGATAAAAAATTAGGTAAACAAAGTTATTCGAGATGCTTTAATTATTTAAACAAATAATTTAAATCATTTTCTTCCTATGCTATCAATTCAAAATTAATATTAAGAATTTTAAATATCTACAATTTTAATCATTATGAATAAAATGGACTTGTACAAATAGTTAATTTTTTAGTTTGGCTAATTTTTTTATGCCAATAGACTTAATTCAATGGTAAAATTATTAAGAATATACATTTATGGTATAAGTTTCATCAAATCTTATGAAATCATTTTATTTTTAATTAAGAATATATTGTAATTTATTGAAAAACATATATAACGTGATACAATCTTGGTAATAACTTGATAGAGTCGTTAGATAAATAACAGAAACAGAATTAGTTGAGTTATATGACCTATTAATTTCATGCTACATATTCCTGATCTTTCTTAAATGGTATGAATGACCGTACATGAACATAGGGGACCGCATTAGAGTTAGCGTAGGGTAAGTTAATAGCAAAGCGAGCGGGAGAGTGGTCAGGCTGTAAATATATTGTTTTTATTATTTATTTATTTATTTATTTATTTTTGGTGAATTCCAGTGTTACTCCAACCAAACTGGAAAAATGTAAAATGAATTAAGAAAAAGACTTAATTTGGATATTAAAATCAACAAAGAACAATTAGGAAGTTATCCAAAAATATATCCTTTTGCTGGTTTATTCAAAAATATTTTAATGAACAGTCAAAAAAATAAAAAATAGATATCTATTTTACCAAAGTTCTAAATGATAGATAGATTTTTTGTTCTTTTCTTTAAAAAACAAAAGAAGACGCTTTATTTTTAATATAGTTTCAAAAAATCTGGAATTATTGAATATGGTTTTTAGAATAAATAATTTATGTAAATCAAAACAAACCCAATACTTCAAAAAAAATAAAATAAAAATTGCTGTGTGGAAGTTAGGTGCGTAGTACGTACAGTCCGCTCATGGTTAGGTGGAACCGTGGAATATATATATATATATACACACACACATATGATTGTGTCCTCACTTTCTCTGCCTCTTCTCATTTGCTGGTTTTATTTGGGCTAAATACAAATAAATATTTATTATGATTATATACCATAATAGTCGATATTGACATGTTTTTAGGTGGAAGTTACTCAGCTATATATATATATATGATTGTTTCCTCACTATCTCTACCTCTTCTCATCTGCTGGTTTTATTTGGGCTAAACACACATAAATATTTATTATGAGTATATATCATAATAGTCGATATTTACATGTTTTCATATAAATTGTTTTATTTAATACGAAAAGATGGACATTTAATCAATTTAAAAAGTGAAGCCTATAACTTCCTGATCCTTGAACGCCCGCCATTTGACCGCCGGGCAAAGACTTTTATAATGACGAGTATACCCTCACTTCCTCCATTTGTTACACTATTGTCATTAGTGGGAAGTCGGGGAAATGTTTCAATGCCCAAGGACAAATACGTACACAGAAGAAAGACAGTAAACATTAACCAAAGGACAAAAGAAAATTTGAAAAATCCAACCAAAAATAAAAAATAAAAAAATCGACCAAATAGATTTCAGCACCACCCGTTTTGTTTCGATTATTAATTATTTTATTTTGCATTGATTTTATTAAATTATTTATTTTCATGATAGATGTGGAGTAATTTAGATTATATAAAAAAAAAAATATATATATATATATATATAATAATAAGGAAGAAGCGAATGGAGAGAATAATAGTCTGTGAAGTGGCGTAGAATAGTTTCTGTGGGACTACTTCGCCTCCTACCTAACCGCAGCAGTAGTACTTGGTGGAATTTTCATATTTTAATAATATAAATAAATGGTCAAAATTAGAGCGCAATTAAATAAATAAAAGAGCAAAAGAAGTGAAAAGTGGTGACTACTAAAACCCGCATTTTAACATCAAATCGCCGAACCGATCCCTCCCCAAACCTATTGTTCCAGCGTCTATAACCAGGTGGTTCATCTTTCTCTAAATCTGTTTAAGTTTTTATCGTCGGAATTTTCTTTTTCCTTTTGCTTTTCTGATTCGTAGGAAGTTTTGCTATTTTTATTTTTATTTTTTCTTATTTTTGATTCCCGCTTTTTCTCTGTTCTTAGTCCTTGTTATGCTTGATATTTTCTTCGATTCCAGATTTCGGACTTTCTGTGTGGGTTTAGTTACCTCTATTCTTAAATTGCGTGTAAAGAAATGGGCTTTTTTTTTTTTTTTTTTTTTTTTTTTTTTTAATGTTAGTTCACATGTTTTCGCTTTTTCTTCTTCCTCGAGTCTTGGATTTGCTTTTTCCTTTGGTTAAAGTCGGAATAGCTTAGAGATATTTGCTTAATGCATAATCTTGATGGAAGTGATAGAAATGTAGGCTGTGAAAATCGTTGTTGAAGAAAGAAATCTTAGATTCCAAAAAATGAAAAAAAAAAAAAAAGATATATTTTTTAGGTAAATAAATAATAAATATATTTTTTCTTCTCATGTGTTTTTCTCTGCAACACAATACCAGTTGGAGCAAGTGCAATTTGTGCAAGAGAGAAAGGAGAAAGATGTGGGGCGTTATAAGGCAAAAAATGAGCACTGGAAGCTCTTCTGTTCTGGTAGACGAACTGTACTCACCTTGATATTTGGCTTATCATAAACAGACCTCAATATCTTTATTTAAATATTTGATTTTTCGCTAATCTTTTGTATTTCTACTGTTTGTTTATTTGTCTACTTGGTCAGGTTTTGGGCCAGAGAATCCGCCCAGCTGCATGTGCTTTTAGAAATTACTCCTCTCCTGCAAAAGAGGTAACCGAGGCTTGTTTCTGTTGTCCCTTTTTGCTTTACTGTTTTATCACTTTGTTTTGTGCTACTTAGTTCTATTGAATCATGGGTACATTGCTCTTAAAGAAAGCAAATTAACTTACAAATTTTGGGAAACTCATAATCATGCACAGATAAATGTGAGAGAGGCTCTGAACTCTGCACTTGATGAGGAAATGTCTGCTGATCCTACAGTCTTTTTGATGGGTGAAGAGGTGGGAAAATATAGTAGAATTTATTTTCTAATCTAGATCTTTGCTCTTATTATTATTATTGTTGTTGTTGTGCTTTTATTTTATTTATTTACTTATTTATTTTTTTGTATATGCAGGTTGGGGAATATCAGGGTGCATACAAGGTTAGACTTATTGGATTGTAATTTTCTATCTTCTTAAAAGCAACTTTATGGAACTTATACATTTGCCTGATTGTTTGCTTTTACTCTCTATCTTGTATAGATATCTAAAGGGCTTTTGGATAAATATGGCCCTGAGCGGGTCCTGGATACACCAATTACAGAGGTTATTCTCATTACTGGAAATGCTTGTATTGATTTTCTAGTTCTTTTGTATGCTCCTGATTGTTGTGTAAATTATTACCCCACTCAATGACTTGATTAAGGTTTTTGTTGTTGTTATACTGAACTTATAGTTGCAAAGGAAGAAGAAGAGGTTATTCCTGCTTACTAAATTTGGTTAAAGTTGTGCATAACCTCACTTGTTTTGTATAATCCATGCAGGCTGGGTTTACTGGGATAGGAGTTGGTGCTGCATACCATGGCTTGAAGCCAGTTGTGGAGTTTATGACATTTAACTTCTCTATGCAGGTTTGTGCATTTATCTTTAGGATATGATTTTGCCTTGTGCTTGTTGGTTTTCAATCTATCAGTCTATCAGTCTAAGAATGTAGGTGTTGCTTCCAATATTAGAAGAGTTCGATAGTTTTAAGCAGAAGCTCTTGCTTCAGTGTAGATTTCTTGTTTGTGGCTACTTAAAGTCACTGTTGTGAACTCAGTTATGTTATGTGCTGTAGGCAATTGACCACATCATTAATTCTGCTGCAAAATCAAATTATATGTCTGCTGGCCAACTATCTGTGCCTATTGTCTTCAGAGGTCCAAATGGGGCTGCTGCTGGAGTTGGCGCTCAGCACTCTCAAGTATTACTCTACCTGCTATGCCTCGTTATTTTTCATGCTGCTCTCTTGATTTGATGATATCTACTCTGTGTGCTGCTCCTATATGCTTCAATTCTTGATATATATGGAGATAATATTCAACAATTGCAAACATGTTCATATGCAGTGTTATGCATCATGGTATGCTTCATGTCCTGGATTGAAAGTAGTGGCTCCGTATTCATCTGAGGATGCTCGTGGGTTGTTGAAAGCTGCCATAAGGGACCCTGATCCTGTTGTTGTGCTTGAAAATGAGTTGCTGTAAGTAATTCACTGCATCTGATCGTGGTGTGTGAGTTGTTGATCATATATTAAGCGTTGTTGATTGGTGTAATTCAATGCTGCAGATATGGTGAATCATTCCCTGTTTCGGCTGAAGTTCTTGATTCCAGTTTTTGCCTTCCAATAGGGAAAGCTAAGGTGATTGCTGAAGCTTAATGAAATTTACATGCAAGATTTTGTTGATTTTACTCTTGCATCACAATGTTGTACTCCTGATATGAGTGACATCAACCTTATAATAAAACTTAAACACAGATTGAGAGAGAAGGAAAAGATGTGACTATTACAGCTTTCTCAAAAATGGTGGGCTATGCCATCAAGGTTTGTCTGTCTTTCCTATCTTTTAATTATCTGGATATGGTATGGGTGATAATTGTATTTAGCAGGCAGTAGGTTTACATGGCAGGTATAGGCTGAATCTTATATATAATATTTAATAGTTGTCCAATGCAGTCAAAGAGGTAATATTGCACAAGGCATTATGGTTTTTTGACAGTAGAAACTGCGTTTAGAAAAAAAAAAAATTTATACTTATGGGCTTCTACTATTTATCATGTTTGATGTTGCCAATATGCTTGCCTAGTGACTCAATTGCCATGCAAAATATGGCATTCTCCTGTTTTCCCAGATGCAAGTGTGAATTTTATATCAGTATGGATCAAAATGATGTGTGTGGTGCTTTTAATTATTTGTTGTTTCTTTTGTATTTCTCTCCTCTAACTGGGAGTAATTTTATGGTTTGATGTTTAGGCTGCTGAAATACTTGCAAAGGAAGGAATCAGTGCTGAGGTAAATTGATGTTGTTGGTAACAAGATGATATTCTTTATCCTATTTTATGGAGATGATAATGAATGTTCTTCTACATAGGTCATTAATTTGCGGTCCATTCGGCCACTGGATAGAGCCACAATAAATGCTTCGGTCCGGAAAACCAACAGACTAGTAACCGTTGAAGAAGGGTTTCCTCAGCATGGTGTTGGTGCTGAAATCTGGTTTGTCTCTTGGCACCAATGCATCTATCCATTTGATTAAAATTTTCACCATCAAGCTGTGATACTGATTTATTAATTTTTTATTTTTTATTTTTTATTTTTTTGAAAATAGCACATCGGTTATTGAGGACAGCTTTGGTTATCTTGATGCACCAGTTGAGAGGATTGCTGGGGCTGATGTTCCTATGCCTTATGCCGCTAATCTCGAGAGGTTGGCTGTTCCACAGGTGAATACTTTATCCTTTTAACACTTTGATTGTCTTCTAACTATTTTATTGTAAATTGCATGCCTTCCACTTGAGCCAAGATTTTACTGTTGGTCTCACAGTCTTTGGGTTGGTCAGTATGTGTCATAGCTATTTGGCTGATGGATCTACTATCAGTATTTGTTGTTATTAGTTTCTTGTTCTTGGTTGATGGTGGTAATATAATTTATCCTTTCAGTTGTTAATTTGTGGTTCTTGGTAAATGCTTTGTATAGATTGAAGATATCGTTCGCGCAGCCAAGAGAGCATGCTACAGAGCTGAGTCAGTGGCTTCAACTGCTTAATTTTACCAGTTTGATCCAGAGCTTCTCCAAATCCTGGTATGTTAGTCAATCTCTCTTGCCTTTTTGATGTTAGACTGGAATGAGCTTCGCAAATTCGATGGAGATTGTTGTTGGACTAAGTTGCTCTTTCGGTTAGGTGGGTTTCTAATACATGTAATTGCTGGATCTTTTCAGGATATTTTTAAAGAATGTACATTATTTCTCTTCGCATTGCACGTGGAGAGGAACCGCTTGTCAAATAACTTGGAGAACATTGACGTTGAGAGATAAAAGTTGGTGGCTCTGTTTTGTCGTTTATATTTGGCTGTCAACATGAAAACTATGCTTACTTGTAGGCAGCGATTTTTCCAAAAGTTATTTACTGGAATTTCTACTCGCTGCATTGTCTCCCTGTGAAGGTGAATAATGCTGTTTTGAGTGATTGGCTTCTGATTTTTGTTTGATTTTGAGACTTCTGTAGTTAGAAAATGCCTGATTGATGTATTTGCACACGGGATCTAAGTCGTTGGAACGGAAGCACAATAAGAGAAATAAATGATAGCAAACGGAAAAAGAAAATAATTACAAACGATGCATTTGAAATTTGATGAAACAATACTAGTTAAGCAATTTTCTGGATAAAGATGCATTAATACTTTGTTCTCAATACTAGCATCACATTGTCTTACAATTAGTTGGATTTTGGTAGATGAATATTGGAATAAAGAACTCCATACGGTGATATTGTGGGGATTCTTAAAGATTCCCATATGGTGGTCGCCAAAAGTCTAAAGCAAACATCGAATACAATTTAATATTTTAATATTTTTAACCTCTAGTCAATGAAATGTTCGTTGGTCGGAGATTGCTTTTTGGTAGTAGGCTCATTCTGGGCCAATCAAAATCTTGGAAGGAACCCTACTGTTTGACTGGTAGTGGTGCCTGAATTTCCACTGGAGTAGCTTATAATAAGTAGAAATTTCCGCGCTTACCATTATTTTTCGGTTCAATGCTTACCATTATGAATTATCAATCATATGATTTTTGACTTGTCATGCAACTTGGAAGTTGTTTGTATCTCTCTTCAAGGTAAAATTTTTGTTTATATTTTATCTTCAAGAGAAAACCTTTTCATGTAACAGATACGTAAATGATGTCGTATTGCAGAAGTGACAAGACAGCTTGGGCATTCTAACAAAATCCAAACTCACTGAACTGAAGAATGGAGTTATCTTTAACATTAATATCTCTTGCATTTTCCCCAAAAAAAAGAAAAAAAAAAAAGGGAACTTACATGGTAAATTCATGCAATTCCTCTGCTGATACTACAGATTATTTTCATAAATCCGTGCAAGTTTGATATTATTACTGGCGCTCTACATTATTCTTCTTCTTTATTTCGAAATTTCAAATCTATAAATCATTTTTTATAAATTAGGGTTTACTTCATCAAATAAAATTGGGTCTGATAAATAATAGATTAACCATATACGTATATTTTTATACTTGACGTATAATATATATGTTCTTGTTCCATCGTACGTTTGCATATTTCTACGTGTATATATTATTTTTTGTTTGCACTTATACCTACTCTTCTGATAGCTGACTGGTTATTGTTTAAGTTTTTTTAATGTTCACAATTTTCCACCAATAATAACATACATTCATAATCTGTGTTGTATTGGTTTAGAACGTTGAACTTGACGGTTTTAATAAGGAGGGTCATGCCTATATAGGCTATATTGAACTTTAATAAATCACAAATTGTGAAAATCATTTTCGTCATGAAAATAATTGTGAGCGTGTCGGTCCAAATATATTTTATAGCTTTGGATTATAAGGATCTCATATTGCAGCTGGTTGGTATATTTTTTCCACATTGAAACAAAATGTTCAGCTGGTTCCTCTTGATGTGCTGAAATTCAATACTTAATTTTGAGACAATATACGGAGCATAGCGGGCGCAATAAAAGAAAGTTACAAAAGAAGGATTTGGAATTTGATATTGAAACAGTCCTAGCTAGCCAGTTAAGTTATTTTGAGTTCATGATCGAAATATGCTGATGACACACTGGTTAAGCACTAGTCAGTTGAAATATGTATATTAGCGTTCCTTGTTCTCAATTTGAGTATCATATATATAAACTTCTATGTAGATATATGGATATAGTATATGAATATTGAATAATGAACTCCACGCAAGGCAATTATGAGTTTTCTTCAAGAGTTCCGTATGGTGTGGCTGCCATGGGTAGTCTATAAGGCAAACATCATATGGGACAAGACAGCATGCAGATTGTAACATAATCCAAACCCACTGATGTGAAGAAATAATGGACGTCTGTGGTCTTAAACATTAATATGACAGCTTGCATAATTGCATTCCCCCACCACCCCCACACACCACCCCCACCCCCCCCCCCCCCCCCCCCCCCCCCAACACACACAACCAAAAAAAAAAAAAAAAAAAAAGGAATGCAGAGAAAGGAGTGAGGCACTTAATTGGTAAATTCATGTAAATCCCTCTGCTGATATAGCAGATTATTTTATAAATCCGTACAACTTTGATGTTATTCTGTACTGCTGATGCATGCATGTTTCTATCAAACCATGGATTCAAGGCCTAGGAGATGGTGGAACCGCTCGTGGAGGCGGTGGAGGACTTCATGGTCGGCCACTTTCAGCCTCGATGGAAACTAGCTTTTCTGTATAAAAGCCTTTGCATAACAAAATTACGAATTATGATAAGCTTAAAATAAATTTCAAATGAAATAATAGAAAATTTATTATATCCTCCTATTCCTATATATGTTAGTACCATTTTCATAATCTACCATCATAGTTAAATCGCGTCTCCACTCCGTCAGCATGACCCTCTTAATGTTGTTTTTTTTTTTTTTTTTTTTTTTTTTTTGGGTTGTAATTAAATATGAACCTCGTAATGCTATGATTAGAAAAATATCTCTATGTTTTGGCTAAATATGTGTATATATATATATATATATCCAATTCAAAACAGAAAATTAATATATAAACTTGCCTGCAGTAAAACCCATGGTCTTAGAGAGCAGAATAATGTAAAGCGCCAGAAGAGCAAAACTTAGGAGGCGGTTGTTTACTTTGATTATGGCCATGGTGATGGTGGTGCAATGTCAGAATATAAAGATGAAATAATTAAAGGCCTTTATATAAGCATATATTTCTTCTTTGGATCGTAATTTCAAATCATAAATCATTTCCTATATGTTACGATTTGCTATATGTCAAACGAATGAGGCTATTAGATAATAGATGGCCATTTTTTATTTTTTTATTTTTTCATTTGAGGTAGTTTGCATACCTACTCTTCTGATAGCTGCTCGAGTGGTTTTTTAACTTTTTATAATTCTCACTATATATTTTCCCCCAATTAATCTCTATACTTATTTATTTATAGCTTTCACTTAGGTCCCTCTCTTTGGTACAGTCAAGTGGTAAAAACATTTTTGTCAGTCAATAAAATTTACCTTCCAATTTCCACCCAACTATTAAAAAAAGAAAAAAGAAAAAAAAAGGTATTGGTTAGGAAAAAGAATATGCTATTCAACATAATTTGAGTTGTATGTTGGTTCAGAACATTGAACCCGTCAATCCTCATAAAGATGGCCATGCTTATTTTGAACTTTAATGAATCAAAACTGCGCTGAAAAACATTTTTATTATGAAAACATATGTCAGGTTGGTGGTCCAATCCAACTATGAAAATTTAGAGCTTTGGGTTACTAGGCTCTTATATATATGGCTTTGGTATTTTTTTGCAACATTAATTGAACCATATATAAATTTCAGCATGTTCCACCTGGTGCATCCTTCGTTTTGGGTACATATTTTGAGCCAATGGTTGGACTTTGGAACATAGTGGGTGCGATAAACACGTTGGATTTGCTATGACTTTGATGACATCCATAGTCATAAAACAAAAAACATTGAAAATGAAACATATATAGTATATAATATATAGTGGGAGCGGATCTTTGCTTGATGGAATTTGCCTAAGAATTTTATCGATGTTTCATAACAACATACAGCTATTTGAGGTTAAGAGAGCAGCCTCTAGAAGTGATCATTTGACAAAGACTATATATATATATATATATATATATATATAAATAGATCATTTAAGGAATTACAATAACAATAATATGAATAATAATAATACTCGAAAAAGAAGAAACTTGTAGATAAAGGAACACGCTTTCTTGAGTCTTGACCATAGAAAGTCTTCATATGCTTGTTTCCAACTATTTTCTTGTGGTCCTTTTTTTTTTTTTTTGTTTTTTTTAATTTTATTTCTTACAAGGGACGTTTCAATCTACTTTCTGTATTTCTAATGTTTATGACATTTAGGTCTCTGACTTGTGCCTCATGCATTATTAACTTTGACGCCGTAATTTGGGAATATATTTGCTGTACAGAATACTAATTTTCTTTTATGTGAGAATATTTTATGTTTAATATCATTCTACATTGATGAGTATTGATGATTTTGTTGGTCAAAATTTCTTCATTTTATTTCCATGTATGTAACTAATTACCTAATTAATTAATTACAAATTCATAATCAAATCATGAGATATAATATTGCTAGGCAGCTTCTGTCGTAAGACCTTTTTTTGTTTTTGGGGAAAAACGTGTCCTAGTGATATGTTTCAAACTTTCAATCTCTCAGAAATGGCCGAAATTATCAACTGGATCCCGCCCTATTTAATTGACGAAATTTAGATTTGATCTGAATATTAAAATTTACATACATGTAGTCCAACTCTTTCAATCCTCTCACTTTTTAGTCTACAGTGGATTCAAATTACCGAACCAAAAACAATTTAAAACCCCTGTCAAAATAATAATTCTTTATTACATCTAGCTTAAATTTAATATTCGGGCTAATTAATTATATTTAGATATTTAATTCATTGTTGCCCTTTTGTTCCCTTGACCGGTAGTACCTTGACCGTGAGAAAACTTTGAACCTAACATTCATATGCACAACTATTTTCCTTTTTTTTTTTTTTTTGGAGGAATTATGTTCCTAATTATCAATTTTTTTTTATTTACATTAATTGTCCCAAGTCGGTTTATGTTGTTTACTAGACTTTAGATAAAGAGTACACCACCAAATTAAAAATAATTAGAAAGTCAAAAAAAAAAAAAAAAAGGGGGAGACACGCACAGACAGTTCCATAAAATAATCATAAAAGAAACGTGGCAGAGCTCTACAAGAAGACGTGGCAGAACACTATTGGTGGTCAGCTTTCACAGGAGCTTAAACAGAAGCGTCAGGGCCTTTCGCTGTAGGAGGGTCAACCCAAAAGATGGTCAACTGTACTCATTTTTCGCGCCACATTAACGCATCGTTTTTTATTCAATAATTAAACAAAAAAGAATATTTAATTAATTATACCTCTTGATTTATACTAAAATCAATAATTATTACTCAACAAAGTTTATTATTATTATTATTATTATTATTATTATTTTTTGGTGGCGGGTGTTGACGTAACCAAAGAATGGAGTTGAAGAGGAAATAGTAACGATTCGATAAAGAGGTTCAGGTTACGTTTCGATAAAGAGGCTCAGGTTCTTCTTCTTCTTTTTCTCACGGCATTTCTCATCATTGAGATGTTGAATTGAATTTTGTCACAGAGAGAGAGAGAGAGAGAGAGAGTTAGAGAGAAAATATTATAAACACGAATTGATAGGACGCGAACGCTTTTGTGTTTTGGATTTTTTGTTTTTCTCCATTCAATTTTGACATATATTTTTTTTTCTTTTTTGGTTTTAATTTGAAATTAAAAATTTTGGATCGTTGAAAGAAAGCTAGAGCAATGAAAACGTCACTGAGAAAATTGCGAGGTTTTGCACTCCACAAGCACGAAGCCAAGGACCAGAGAGATCTTAGGCCTCTCGCTAAATTGGATGAGCTTGCTCAGGCTTCTCGGGTAAGCTTCTTCTTCTTCTTCTTCTACTTCTTCTCTCTTACCTTCTATCTGGCGCGAAGCTGAAAGGCGTACAAGAAAAACGTTAGGCGAAGAAAGTTTAGAATTTTAAAGCATTCACTTTCTTTTAGGGATTTTTTTTTTATTTTATTTTAATAATAAGCTGAGGATTTTTCTCGGCGGAAACTGGTTTAGATTCATTGTAGTTCCATGGAGGGAAAAAAGCCTTGGAAATGGATTTTCTAGGTTTTGATGGTAGTGGGAAATGGTTATTTTTACTTTCTTTCTTTCTATTCAAAATTTATTATATTTGGGTTGTAAATTGAGAACTCGAACATTTTGGAAGTTGGAAACTTGTACGTGGATGGGTCATGACCTAATTTCAGAATAATTACATTACATAATTGTTTTTAGATTGACAAACTGAAATTCATTCAGTTTTGCCCAAGTTGGTGATTGTTTGCGTATTGTATATTGTATGTGTTTTCCTGTTATGGTTGTTTGGGAAATGTTTAAAAGCGATTTGCCAATCAGTTTTCTGAGAGACTGCTGTGGTGCTTTCTCGCAGGACATGCATGATATGAGAGACTGTTATGATAGCTTACTTTCTGCAGCTGCTGCTACGGCAAATAGCGCCTATGGTATTTCACTTTCCTTTTTCTTTTTGTCTCCATTTTTTTGTTTTTATAATTGATTTGATTGTACGGTGTGCTTCTATTATTAGGGATAGATTTTTATAATTGTCCTGAAAAAAGCTTTAGTAAAACTAGCATTATTCTAGTTTGGACATGTAACTTGAAAAACTGTTTTCTGGTTTTAGGAAGCGACATTTCTTTAAAACCATAAGACAGTTTCAAAGATTTACCCAATAAATAAATAAAACAGTTTCGAAATTACATGGCCAAACGAACTTATCCTATAGTTATTAGATGACATGGTTAATTAAATGTTATTATTATTTTTAAATTTGTTTTTTTTAGTGTGACAATTCAAGTATGAAGTAATTAGATATTTGTCATGTAGGATCTTTTGTGCTGCGTATTGTTTTAATTATATTCTTACACCTTTTCTATTACTCAGAATTCTCAGAGTCATTGCGGGAAATGGGTGCTTGTCTTCTTGAGAAAACTGCATTGAATGAGGATGAAGAAAGTGGTAAAGTGATCAGAAACTCTATTGCATCTTCCCACACCCACCACCACCTCCCCCCCCCCCCCCCCCCCCCCCCCAACATTCCCTCATCATGAGCAGTAATAGTAAATAATGTTTTTATTGGTAATTTAAATCCTTTGTCTCACTTCACATCTCCTTCTTTGTCTCATTACTCATTTATTTTTGCGTCAAAACTAGGGTAGGGATACAACATGGCTCTTTAATTGCATGTTTATTTTTCCTTAAGATGAAAACCGTATTGGTACATGGAGAAGAGATAGTGGATAGAGTATCTGAATTTTGATTTAAAAGTGAACTATTCTTGAATCTTTAATGAGGATTTTGTCACCTATTTCTCACTTGAAAGAATGAAGGAAAGAATGTTTAAGTTTGTGTCTTTGAAATATGAGTGATAAAATGTTTGTGCAACATTATCTAAATCACACGTTGGTCTTGATGATTGCTGGTTCATGTTGCCTCTTAATTCTATTTGCGGAACCACACACACACACACATATATACACATACATATTCCTCATCTGAAATGCATTTTGGGTGTTTCTCAGACATATCGATTCACATAGGGTTTGATCCTTTGGATTAATAAGTTAATATCTTCAAACCAAGAATGTGTTGTGAGAATAAGCTATGCTTCTCTCTTGTACTCTCTCTCTCTATCTCTCTCTCTCTCTCTCTCATACAGAGTCTCTCTTGCAAAAATGTGTGACTCCTGCCAGTTTAATTTGAATTAGCTACACAAACTTTTTACTTATATGTATTTTTATGCAGGTAAAGTTCTCTTAATGCTAGGGAAGGTTCAGTATGAACTCCAGAAGCTTATTGATAACTATGTGAGACCTAGTTACTTTGTATTAGTGAACATTATTTTCTTCAGTTTGCTTTTGTAGCTTTGTAATGGGTTATTGTTATGTCTTTGCATATCTCAGCGCTCTCATATATTCCAGACAATCACAGTCCCATCAGAGTCTCTTCTTAATGAGCTCCGGACTGTTGAGGTGTGTTTACGTGATCTCTTTTATCCATCAGAATTTTCTAGTTCTATACTTTTCCCTTCTCCATAAATAGATTCTCAATCTCCTAGCAATTGCCATACGATTGTAAATGGTCAATTCCCACTTTATGTAATTCCATTTTTCCTTTGCATAATTCTTAAATACTGAAGTCTAAAAATGACTAATTCAAAGTATCTCAGCGTGTTTGAAGTTTATGTTTTAAGTGCAGTTGGACTTACAATACTATCTTTTATATATAAAGCTATTTCTTGTTGGAATGCCATCAATTTTTTATATTGTCAGAACATTGATACCTGCAACAAGTGCTTAGAATTTGCAATTGCATTTTCTAACATGGTAATTTTGCATTATTGTTTTTATATAGCCATTCAACTATTTTATGTTTTTCTCTTTCATGTTCATGCAGGAGATGAAACGGCAATGTGATGAAAAGAGGTTCAATATAACTGTTTCTTATTTCACACGTACACACAAACACTCATCTTTTTTGTGAATAACTTCTTATTATGGTCGATGATGATCTACAGAGATGTATATGAATATATGAAAACTAGACAGAGAGAGAAGGGAAGGTCAAGAAGTGCAAAGGGAGAGAGTTTTTCAATGCAGCAACTGCAAATGGCTCGTGATGAGTATGATGAGGAGGCAACATTATTTGTTTTCCGTTTGAAGTCTCTGAAGCAAGGACAATCTAGAAGTCTACTTACGCAGGCAGCTCGTCACCATGCAGCTCAGGTATTCTTTCTTTTTCGTTTTCTTCTGCTTCTGCTTCTCCTTCCTCTGCTTTATTTTCTTCTGTCTTTGAGGTGGATAGTGATTAACCTGCACTTTCTCTGTTCAAAACAGTTATGCTTCTTCAAAAAGGCCCATAAGTCCCTTGAGGCTGTAGAGCCACATGTAAAATTGGTAAGTGACCAGCAGCATATTGATTACCATTTTGGTGGACTTGAAGATGATGATCGGGATGATGATGATGACGACGATGACGACGATAGCTATGATACGAATGGTGATGGGGAATTAAGCTTTGACTATGGGCAAAGTGACCAGGAGAAAGATGTTTCTGTTTCTAAGTCAAGAAACTCAATGGAGGTAACCATTTAATTTGCTTTGCTTCTAGATTGGAAATTCATAATAGTTTTATACCTGAATTTACTACTGTGTCAAATAGAATTTGGTAACTCATAAAGAAAGGTTTTGGGGATTAACTTTATGGGTTGATATACAATTAAATTACATATACATTCATCCATATGCAAAGAGAGATGCTCATTTAATATCTTTTATTAGTCTTAAGAATTTTGTATTGTTACTTCACAATGCCATAGTTTTGTATGTCAAATATTCTTTTTAAAACATGAATATAATTAAAGCAAGAGTCCTGGAGCAAGTAATCTTTTGTTTTTGCTGGTAAGTAACTGCTATTTAAAGCAAAATAAATGTTGTTATCTTGGAGCATCTTGTTTGCTTTTATGAAACATGATTACCATAATATTACTTGTTAGCCAATCGTTTACTTGTTTAAATGGAAAAATAATTTTAGATTGCTTCTTAATCAAGAACTATTTCTCAATTATGACCTATATAATGCAGTTGGATCAGGTGGACATTACGTTTCCCACGGTTGTGAAGGAGGAATCCATCGAGGTACAAGAATTACTCTGTTATTACTCCCTGAAATACACTTGACTATCATATATATATGTGATGCATAGTGGGATCGGATGGGCCCGTACCTCTATTATTCAATCTTTGGTAATTTTGAGATGGTTAGATTGAGTGTTCACGCACCTGTGGTTTAATATCCATGTAAATGAAACATTTTCTTCCAATAGTTTGCTTTAGGTGATACTGAATCTGTATGCCAAAACCAGTTAGGCCATTGGACTTGATTGATTCTGATTTATTATACCAAAAACATGTTAAAACATAGAACAATGTCTCTCCCCTTTTTGGCTCTGAGACCTGGACAGTGATTATTTTACCTTTGAGAACCAGCAAGCTTCTAATTTTAGCTTACACGTTTTAATCCATTTTGGCATCTTTGCAGGAAAATCTTGATAGACATCGCAGGAATTCTTTTTCCCGTAAGGCTAGGATGGTCAGCCAATCGGCCCCACTTTTTGCTGAGAATAAAGTGGATCCTGCTGAAAAATTGAGACAACTCCGACCATCATTCTCAAAGAAGTTCCACTCATATGTATTACCCACGCCAATTAATACAAAAGGTTCTGTTTCTACGGGATCCGTTAACCCTGTGACTCACACAGCACAGACAAGTCTAAGCGAGCGTACACAGAATTTATGGCATTCATCACCATTGGATCCAAGGAAGTACGAGACTTTTACTGGAAAGGGGAAGGTTTCTGGACCTGCTGTGACAAAAGCAGAGTCTGTACTGAAAGAGAGCAACAATATAGCATCCACTCAGTTACCCCCTCCATTGTTAGATGGGCATGTATTTCCACAGCATGATAAATTTACTGCTTCTGATTCTAAAAAAATTAAAAGACAAGCCTTTTCTGGTCCATTGACGAGTAAACCTTGGTCAACAAAACCAGTCCCAGTGACACACCCTCAATTGTTCTCTGGACCTATATTACGAAATCCAATTCCTCAACCTTCATCATCACCACCTAAAGTGTCTCCAAGTGCTTCCCCTACTATTCTGTCCTCACCCAAGATAAGTGAGCTTCATGAGCTTCCTCGGCCTCCTTCCGGTTCTGCCTACAAGTCCTCAAGATCACCAGGGGTGACAGGATATTCAGCCCCCTTGGTATCTAGAGGTCAAGCACATGCTAAAAAAAAGGCGGTGTCAAATTCTGCATCTCCTCTGCCAACACCTCCTTCTCTAGGCATCTCCCGTAGCTTCTCAGTACCCTCAAGTGATCCTAGGGTTGTTGAAGTACAAGTGTCCAAACCAATGTCACCTTTTCACGGTTCTCAGATGGGTGAAGATGTTGCTTCACCTCCTTTGACACCAATTGCTCTATCTAACAGTTAGGCATCATCAACCTGTTCAGAGACTGTCATTTTGGTAGTTATAAAATCAAAGGTAATTTGGACCCACTTCTATTGATCTTATTTCTGAAAATTATCGTTTAAACATTGATGTTAGGTGGTATTTACTGTTTGGAACTTTAAAACATTTAGCAACTGCAATTCTGCTTTGACATTCAGGGTAAGAATCTAGTGAGATTATTGAACTGCTATTGGTTGCTCGTTTTCTTTTTAAATGTACGAGAAGGAACAAAGAGACTAAAAAAAGAAATTAGGTTTGTGGATCCCCCATGTTGGGGTCAATATGAAGCTGGAAATAGGTAATGTACCACTGAAGTTCGTTTATGAGAAAAGAAGGTAGGAAGATAGTGCTTTGGGGGTTGGGGTTGAAGGATGCTTATCTAAGTAAGAGTGTTGGGGAAGAGTAGATGATATGCCTTATTCTTAGGGAACATTTAAGCAGCTTTATTAGAGGAGAAATTAATTAACAAAATTGTATATCTTCATGGAGGGATGCTAAAATGAATGATCACTAGTTTATTTGTCCAACATGGCATGTTCCAGTTTCCCCGTATATAGTAACTGTAGTTGTTTTGCAGTGGTTGCAATACAATCTGGTCTTGAAGTATGGTGATATATGTCGTGTAACAAGTTTTTATGTGATAGCTTCATCAGATAATCCTGTTATCCTTCTTCATATGAATTGTATATATGCACATAGAGTTTTATTATGTTTTCCATGTTTAGCTTCATTTTTCAATTTCTGGTTGTGGTGTTTCATTTTCTAAAGTGGTAATTATATGAAATGGACACAGGTGCAAATTGATTGTAGTTTACTTGTAGCCGTGATTTTGTTGCCAACTTGCAACAACAGATAGCGGGGGAAAGATTGTTTCTCATCAGCTCGAATAGGCGCCCATCTGTAAATAACCTTTTCTTCTGTAGTATTTCTCTATTCTTTTTGCCATTGTTATTCATTGAAGATCCTGTATGATAGGCTTATGGCATAAGTTATTTAAATAATTTCCCTCCGTTCCGTCATTGAGAAATTTTGTATTTTTTTTTTTCTGAGCAATTAATATTTTTTTACCTTTTATTTATTTATTTATTTATTATTATTTTTTAATGTATCCGAGCAATTAATAGTTTATTTTCATTGTTATTTACTACCCCTTTGTGATCCAAAGATGGCTGTTTGATTCCTTGGAGAAAAATGTTGCATACAGTTTAATTATAAAATATTTCTTAATCTTCTAAACACGTGAGACTTAAAATTATGTGTATTCACTTCCAATTAATTCTCTAAATTTTATATTTTCCTATCGACTTCTTAACAGGCAGTTATTACTCGACAACTTTCTTTTCCGATTACTTGTTTTCACTTTTCAGCCCTTAAAAGGACAACTTCATACTCTAGCTTTCAAACTAAGTATCTTCAACGTTTTTCCCTTCTTTTTTTTTTTTTCCCCCTCTCTTGTTTTAGGGTGAATTTCAAACTCCGTATCTTAAGTAAAACAAACAGAAACTTAACATAAGAGCCAATAATTTGTAAGTCGTATAGCAAGGTACCGGTTGGTATCATCTGAATTCTCAGCAATATTTATATTTTCCTGCCCCTTTTTCTAGTGCTTGAGGTAATTACTGAGTGTTGATTGATTCAAAATTTTTCCATTGCCTTTCTGTTAATATATCTATATCTATATCTATATCTATATATATATATATATATATATATGTTGTATGGTACAATTAATAACCATCACATAAACCAACTGTTCTGGAATCTACACGTAAACCCCACACCCACAGAAAGTTAACCCCTAACATGGAGATGAAATTTGGCTCTACCGCTTGATAAGAAGGCTCCTTTTGATTTTCCAAGTAAAATTTTCTTTTATATATATATATATATATAGAGAGAGAGAGAGAGAGAGAGAGTAAAGCACAGAATAAGCCTTCCCACTAAGAGTGCATTTTCTAATATAAGCTAGCAACACTTTGTTGCTCCGTTGGTGTCGGCATGCACAAAGACATGATCATGCACAACTTCCTCCAATATCGTACCTTACAAACCCCATAAGTTCTGGTCCTTCCAATCTTGGGTTATTTTTGAAACTGCATCCAAACAAAATACCATAAGAGGAACCCCATTAAAAAACCAAAGCTTGAAATGAATAAATGGAGATAATAATCATAAGCCCAAAGACGTGCACGTGAATTGTGAATGATCATCAATGAATCTGTGGTACCTTTCCTCTGAGAGTTTAGAGAACGAGCCCATGGTTGGAATTGTACCACACAAATCATTATCTGACACGTCACTGCAAATTTTTTTAATCGGAATTAGAGAGAGAAAATATATATACATATATATAGACAAAAAAAAAAAAAAGGGTGTTGTAGGAATTTCACGGAGGGAAACATTACAAGATCTTGAGGTTTCCGAGTTTAGTAAGTTGTCTGGGAATCCTTCCAGTCAGCCTATTGCTGTTCAGTCTCCTGCATGGACCTTTACGTGAGCTCCCCCAAACACAGTAAACACAAACTCCATAATTATAGCTCTGTGAAAAAATTAATTATCATAATTAATGCTTACAGGAATTTCAGATTCGAGAGCTTGGATAGGGAAGGAGGGATAGAGCCAGTGAGGTTGTTATGGTAAAGATCCAAGCTTAGGAGGCTCTTTAATCCTCCAAGTTCATTAGGAATAGGACCAGCCAAGTTGTTCATGTACAATTCCCTGCACCAACAACCAATCCTTGTTGTTATTAAATGCATATGAACCATCATCAGTCATGCCACCTTTAAGGGCTATACATCTCAAACCCTTTATCCAACGGTACCGGACTGCGTGTCTAGGTGGGGTGGGTGTGACTTCTCATAAATGTTTTCTACATTTTACAGCAAACAGAATTGTAACGGTAATTAATAATAATAATAGTAATAATAATATGCCTTATTTTCATTTATGTATTTTTTTTGTCTGTATTGTATCATTAGACCAAACTCACTGATTTCTAAGTTTTGATTTTTGTGATTTTTTTAATTATTTACTATTATTTTTTTTTCTGTTTTGTCATTTCGGAACATAAAATTTCCCAATGCAACCTTCACATGACAGCATCTCTGGCAAAGAATATATTAAAAATAATAATATACAAGTGTATTATGTAATTGATAAAGAAGAGGGTAAGATTCTGATACTCACAAATACTGAAGGCGCTGAAGCTTTCCCAACTCGGGTACTAGACTGCCCGTCAGGTTTGCATTTCCAAGGTCCCTGGATTGGATATAATTTTACTTGCTTTAATATTTTTATGATATGAAGACTAATTTTAAATAATACTGCTGAAAAAACATATTGTAATTTAAACACCAAATTAAGTTCATTTCGTTTCCTATTTGAATGCAAACCTAGATAATAATTTCATACATCATTTTTATTTATTTATTAATTTTCTCCTTATCTTGCAGAAACGCCAAACCCATTATCCACCACAAACAAGAACAAAAGGAAATGCCAAAAAAGAAAAACATAAAAAGAGTAATACAAAAGCTTTTGTCCCCTCGGGAAGAATCTCACATGCATGGAAAAGTAAGGCTCAAACTGAGACCTCAGTTTTTTTCTTCTTTACCTCGTGTTTTTAGCTGAGTATTTTTTTTTGGGCAAATGTTTTTAGCCAAGCATTAATGAATAATGGATATTCCCAAGTCACATTTAAGCTATGCTGCTTTGTATGTAAGGCAAAATGGAGAAATCAAGAACTAACAAGAACAAAATTTCACTCTCTAATGAAAAAAACAAAAAAAAAAAAAGGATCAAAAAAGGAGGGAGTAGATGAATTACAATCGGGTAACCCGACTATCACTGTCACAAGTAACATGGAACCAAGTACAAGGATCCACCAAAGTCGGATCCCAACTCTGCAAAACATTATTTGGGTCCTTCACAGCCCTTCTCAGTGCATACAGAGCATCACCTGTTCATCCACCAACAACACCATACGTTAAAACTTTGTCATATATAGGTGTAAAATTACATATTAAAACCAAACAAATGTTATGAATTAAAAGGACAAAAAAAGCAATCTGAAAAAGGAAAAAAAAAAAAAAAAAAAAGAGTAGTACCCCAGAGTAGACATTTTTGTTTACCTTCAGAGTTTGCATTGGTTGGCGGTAAAGACCATATTAGACGGAGAAGAAGAGAAGCTGAAAGCAGAGGAAACAGAGTCCAGATCGCCATTGATTAACTAGCAAAGCTTGGAAGTTGGAAATGAGAAGTTGTTGGGGGTTATAGATGCTGATAGGTTTATGTTTTGAGAGAGAGAGAGAGAGAGAGAGAGAGAGTGAGAATGATTGGCCTCTTTCTTCAAAGAAATGAAGCAAGGAATCAAAACTTTGTAGGGTGGATTTATAGAGCTCACAAAAGGACTAGTCGTATTGTAAGCTAAAAGCACTAATTAGTAATTAGTAATTACCAATGTTTTAAATTATGTTAGGAGGTCATGCATATCATCATGTCCATTCCCACTAAAATCCCTATATTACCCCTACTTATTCACACATTTCACAGCTGTGTCCTCTTCTCCTAAAGTTGGTCAGAGTCAATAGATTTTGAGAATAAAGAGGCAAGCCAATAAATAAAAAAAATAGAAACAAAAAAAAAAGGTTAACGCACCCCTATTACCTAGAGCTTAGAATATAGAAGAGGAACATATTTTATATTTATTGGCCTTTTGTTTTGTGTTTAATTATTATTATTATTTTTTATTTTTTATATTTACCCCAAAAAAATTATATTTATTTTATTATTTTTCCTAGTGCTTATGTCTTTGGTGATACCATAATACTATGATATAGGGGTGGGCTCGGTTCGGTTCGGTTCGGTTTTGTGATCTTTTTTAAACCGAACCGATCGGTTCGGTTTGGATTGGATACAAAACCGAACCGAACCGACCGTTACATTCAACCCAAACCGAACCGAACCGAATGAATATTTTTCGGTTTGGGTTGGGTTCACGGGTTGGGCTGGGTTGGGCTTTCTGATGGGCTTCGGCCCAAATTTTTTTATTTTTGGTTTAGGCCGGTTTGGACCTTATGATTAGCTTCACTTTCAGCCCAATTTTTTGTATTTTTGGTTTGGGCCAGTTTGGACCTCATGCATATTTCATGACTAAACCTTCACCTTTGGATTATTATGGGTCGGTTCGGTTTGGGTTGGGTAAATTTTCTACCCACCCGTAACCCGAACCGAAAACCACGGGTTCAATACATATGTAACCGAACCGACCCGTTTAACAGTTAAAAACCAACCCAAACCGACCCAAATAGTTCGGTTCGGGCGGGTTGGTCGGTTTGGGTCGGGTTTTGCCCAGCCCTACTATGATATACAAAATTAGAGAATTAGAGAATTGAAGCCAAAAAGAGAAAAACAGAGCAGGGGTTTGCGTGCAAACCAGTATTGAAAAGAGAGATGGGTTGGAGAATCCAGACATATCTTTTGAACTCTGTCGGAGCCAAATTACCAGATGGACCATCAAACTCTGACCCTGAACGTATGCAAATTCACACCAATCTATTATCTCTGTAAACTTTCATTCAATATTCTCTTTCTTTTTGTCTTGGTATATATGGTACACTTTTTTTTTTTGCTGAAAGGTATATCTGGTACACTTGTTTAATATATTATATATTACTATTATAAATATATATAATATTACTTTCTTTTTTATTTATTGGTTTTTCCTCTCTTCCAATGTTAAAAGTCATATGCCAACAATTTTAAAGAGCATAAACAGGACGGAATAATGCAACTTGGAAATCTGTGGTGGTCGGGAAGACATCTAGCCACATAAATGGTTTTGTTTGTAGTAAAGTTTTTTGGTTTTACATTTATACAAAAATTCTTCCCTTTATCCTGTCAACTCGAACTATTTGTTTAAAAACTTCGTTGATACTCGGATTCGGTATTGGGAGGCTAAGGTCTTATAAAGGAATTCACACCAAGTCAACCAATAAGCTTTGCTTTGCTTCATATCTATTTCAAATCTAGAAGAAACTGTTCATAAAAGAGATATTAGACTTCTTTCTTAGATGTGAAATTAGGAATCTTTGTAAAATTCAAGAAGAAACAAAGCTTGAGAACATATTTCAAGCATGGCCCAAAAAAAAAAAAAAAAAAAAAAAAGGACTTAATCAGCCAAGTTCAATGGTCGAGAACAAAGTTAAGAAAAAAAACTAGTATCTTTTAGAAATTAAAGATCAAGTGACTAAGATATTATTAAATCGATCAATTATCTGCCTAGATTCTATAAACCCCACCATATACAATATAAAGATAATATGCAAATTATATCACATATTTTAAATCTGAATCTCCCCCTAACTAAAGTGAATTATATTTATATAAGGAAAATCAGGAACTGGTAGATAGTTTGGACATACTATCCAAATAAAGGGAGGGAAAATAAGGTGAGGTCCAGTGAGGCAGGAAAGGAATGAGAAAAGATTGAATGTGGGCATGTGAGAGACTCGTCTTTTAATGGTTAATGTAATTGTAGTTGTAAGGGGGTCCATAAAAATGATCCATTAATTCTGAATTCTCATGGGTTTTGAGTTTGACTCCTCCAATATTAATCTTCATGACTACTATTTTATTTTGTTTTGATGTGTGCATGTGCATGGTTTATTGGGTTGTGCTCCATTTTATCACCATCAATTCTTATTAATGGGGGACAATCCAAAAGCTATCTCTTTGCATCTTTGATACATATAAATACATTATATTTTATATAAAGATAGATATGGTTGATGATTACCCTCTTCTTAAAAGAAGTGACTTGACCAAACCTGACCACTCAACTCTCTACATCTTCTCCCTCTTTCTGCCTTTCATCATAGAATTGGGAAAAGGTGGAACAAACTGTAAAAGCTAATCCATCTTCTTCTACTACATCACCCTTCTTCAAACTTAAAAGCTTTCTATACGGTCAAATTTGATCACTTTCTCACCAATTGACCTCCTAATAACTTTCACTTCCTCCAATTTTAACTCCTATTTAGAATTTGATAGTAGTCCTCTGACAATTAACTTTTGGTTTCATATTATTGAATACTTAAACTTTGTCCTTGTTACCGACTACTAGTCTTCAAGATCACAAGAGGGTCCAAATTAATGGTTTATTATCCTCTGCTTTGTAGTTCAATATTATGAGAAGAGAAGAAAGGGTTGAGAAAAAATTTCTGAGTGGTAATGTGGGATGGAGGTGGCAATGAAAGTAATTAAACATGTGAAAAAGGAAGTACAAGGTCAAAAAGAAAGCTTTTAGTTTTGAATTACCAGACTGATAAGACCAACATGAGACAATAAAGGTGAACAGCTTCTCTCTGCTTTTGCCTCTCCTATTTCAAATTCAATCTGTCTTTATAAAGCTTCCCCCAAAGTCACTTTGCTAGTTGTCTGGGGGGCTGTGCCTGGCCACTCCGATTCACATTTCAAAATAATAGTTTTAATTTTTTAATTTTTTAATTTTTTTTTTTTTTTACCACTTTCTCTGATAGTGTTTTGGGCTCGCCTACTTTGAGCCTGATAAATTTAAAGAGGAAAAAGTCCAAGAACGAATATATTAAAAATAAATGAAATTATTATTCTGCATAACAGATCAGAACAGAATGTTTATTTGTTTACATACATAGAAAGAACAGTTATTACCAAAAAAGTAAAATGATAATAATCAATAGAAAGGACATAAATCACAAACATGTGTGTGTAGGTTTATTGACATGTATAGTGGGACTTAGAAATCCCAGCTTTATTTATTAAAACGCCTAAACAGTGGCTAAAAATGCAAACTCCATTATACGTCTCCATCTCCGCTTCTAAGCTTTTGGGTCTTGTATAACTGAAGTCACAAATCCTGTAACATAAAACAGAAAAAGAAAAAGAATGAATAAGCCAAAAATATACCAATGGAGGTTTCTAGAAAAGGATATTCTATGTTTATCCCTTTATTTAGTCAAAATTTCTCACTGATCAAATATTGAAGACTCCCATTTGTTTTATTTACATTTATTATTTGATATATTAAGCGTTTAGTTTCATTGTTTACCTGAGGTCGAGTTGTGTACACTCCCATCCAACTTGTTGTTAGAGAAATTTCTGATTATTAAGCCATAAAACGCCAATGATTAGAGAACTTCATAACGAGTTTTTAAAGAAAATATTAAGCCAATATTGAAAATTAAGCTCAATGAAATAAAAATGGAGGAAAGATTACGATAAATATGAGTTTCTTACATGACCCTGATTACAGCCAAGCGAACAAGTCCAAGAACCTCAATTGGTATGGTGCCAGTGAAACTGTTATTGTTCAAATTTCTGCAGAAGAAGATGATCATCTGTGTTATATCCCAAGCTATTTATGTGTATAATATATATATATATATATAGATAGATGTTATACCAGTAGTTGCATAATATATAAAAAAGGACATGAAATTAATGAAAACTTACATGGTCTGCAAAGATGTCAAGTTGCCAAGAGATGCCGGAATGGGTCCAGTGAGATTGTTGTTAGACAACTCCCTACAATGAGACAATTCAACCATAAATGTAAAACATATTTATTACTTTATTTTCATAAAATCAGGGAATTTCATTTTAATTTTATTTATTTATTTTTTGGGTTTGTGGGTGAAATATTGATTGATATTCGTATATACTTACAAGAACTTCAAGGCAGTCAAATTCCCAAAAGAGTCTGGGATGGAGCCTGTAAGTATATTAAATTGTAACTCCAAGCGGATGAGATTCTTTAAATGACCAATCTCCTTTGGAATGGTTCCATTAATACTATTGCCAAATAACACCCTGAATGCATTATTTATGCCACAAATAATTAATTAATTTCCAAAACAAATTAAACATACTTATTGTTTTAGTTTCTTTTTGTATACATAAGCAAGTGTTTGTAAAATACATATAATATTGATTGCTAGTACTCTTACAAATATTGAACGAATGTCAGGTTTCCAAGCTCTGGGATAAGAGGCCCAGATAGTCTGGCAACACCAAGGTCCCTTCATATACCCAAAAAATAAAAAAATATTAGGAAGCTTTTGGAGAAGCCAAAAAATGCAAAAAAAAAATGCGATGGCTATTTGAGAAATTAATTAATCATTTTAAAAACACTTACACCCTTGTAACGTTGTTCTGGTCACTGCAAGTGACATGGGACCAAGTGCACGGATTCGCTGAATTTGGGTCCCAGCTCCCTAAGACGTTGTTTGGATCGGACAACTTGTTTTTCCAGGCAATTAGAGCATCCACTATGTTTCGTAATCAATCATAAAAAATAAAAAAAAAATGTCCAACAAAACTCAATGAATTTTCTGGATTCTCTACCAAGTAAATTAAGAAATTGTCTAATTAACCACTACAAATATATTTCCTAGACTAAAATTTATCTCCATACCTTCTGTGTTACAATTCACCGAAGCAACAGCAATAACAAGTGCAAAAGCAAAATAAACTAGAACTCGGGAAGCCATTATGTATGCAAAAACTGAAGCAAAAAAAGAATATGTATATATGCAAAATCGAAACAATGAATTGGAACTGTAATCTGAAAATGTTGTGCTTTTTTCTTTATGGAAAGCGGATTATATATACAAAAACAAATTGGAACCCAGTCCACTCCTGGGGAGGTTAATCTCGAAGAAATGTTCGAAAAAGTCAAATCATTTTTTGTCTTAAATGAACAGCCAATTCTAGAGATGAATAATGGTCTATTTTTAATATAGTTCTAGATCATATTACAATTTCTAATATAGACCCACCATTTTCAGTTCTAGAACAATGCATCAAGGTTCATTTTCAGTTGTAATCCGGAAAATGTGTTAAGAAATTTCATCGAAATTGCTTCCATAATTAATTAAGTTGGTGTTATCGTAGACATTATTCTTAAGAATAACATTTTTGTACTAAAACTAAAATAAATAAGTCATATTAGTCTTATTTTTCACCTTAAAATAATAATAAAAAGGTCATATTAGTCTGGTATATCTTCTAGACTTGCAGATATATCTTACCTTGAGAAAAAAATTCCTTTTCAATTCGATATGAGTTATATAAATACATTTATTTGACCGCTCTCTCTCTCTCTTGGAGCTGTTTTACATTTCAATTTTCTGGAAGTCATTTTATTATATAAAATGAAAAGATAATTCAACAGGGAAAAAAAAAAAACTAATATATTCTGAAAACAATTGGTATTGCGCGCAACTTACAAAATAGAAAGATAAGTTAATATATTTAACCAAAAAAAAAATAAAAAGAAAGAAAAAAAAATGATAAGTCAGAAGAAACCCTGCCAGGGCAAGGTCTTGAGATGTAGGTCAAATATTTGGAACGATCCAAACAAATGCAGCCCATCAAAAGCCCAAAAGGATTACAGGCGCCACCAACCCTTTGAAAATCTAGTAAGCCATTCAGCGTTTCTTTGAGTTTTCCATTCGATGCATCGAATGGGATGGACAAGAACAAAATTATACACTACACTCGAAATGCTAGTTAAATAAACTGCAGAATTTATGCATTTTCATCGTGCAGGGAAAATTTTAAGAAAACAAAACAGCCATCAGGGGCTTCCTTGGCCTTAACAAAGCGACTCTTAAACTAGCTTCATGGTGTCAGCTCTGGCCTTCCTCGACTTGTACCGTGTGTATGTTTATCATATCTATTATCACATCGAATTATAAAATACTCGGAATGAAATACCAATTGAAGCTAGAACCAGAAAGAAGAAGTATGAGAGAGAAGATACCATGTCAGTACAGGGAAGAAAACCAATTCATCTCATCCAAATAGTGCCTACACATAAAAAACCAATTGTTTTTGAATATGCCAGTAAACAAATCACTGAACACGTTCCACTGATGTTCTATCTTTGGATTAACATCAATTGGTCATTTTGTTAGTATCCAAAAGCATGAAAGATCTTTTTTTAATTTTCACATTCATCATGCATTTGATCTGGGCATCCCAATCAAACAATGAAGTCCTTGTTGCATATACTATTGACTATTGTTTCCCAAGTGGGTTCTCAGGAAAAAGACACAAATAAATAATCCAATTGATCTAAATCTATAATTCAAACACAGTGGTTTGCACAAAAGTGAACAGTTGATAAAATAATTGGATAATATCAGATTAGATGCATTGAATATCAGGCAGGACCTAGTTGAATGCCATGTCATCATGTCCCATAGGGCAATTATTCTGGTAGATATCTCCAAAAGTTTTAAATCATAAGTTCACTGAAATTTTTAATCATAAATCCTCCATCATTTGAACCATAAGCCATATCCAGCAATCATTCCTCCAAATTGAACTCCTACATATTCAGAATTTGATAGTAGTCTCTTATAATTGGCTTCTGGTTCATGTTATCGAATACTTGAACTGTGTCCTTGTTCCCAAACACTAGTCCTCAAGATTAGAAGAGTCCAAATTAATGGTTTATTGTCCTTTGTATCGTAGCTCAATATTATGCAGCGGAGAACAAAGGTAAAAAAGAAGTATAAAGTCGTAAAGGACAACTTTTTGTTTTGAATAATCAGACTGAGAAGACCAACATGAAACAATAAAGGCAACTAGCTTCGCTCTGCTTTTGCCCCTCCCTACTCAAATTCAATCTGTCTTTATAAAGTTACTTATCTGAGATTTTGCCTGGCCTCCCAGATTCACATTTCAAACAAAGAGCTTTAATTTTTCGTTTTTTTGTTTTTTGTTTTCCTAGTGTTTGGGCTGGCCTACTAAAGCCCATTAGATGGAAAAGGGTAAAAGTCCAAGATCCAATATATTAAAAATAAATAAAATTATTATTATCTGTATAACAAATCTGAACATAATATTTATTTGTTTACATACATACAAAGAACAGAAAATCACGAACACGGGTCCGTAGGTTTATTGACATGCATAGTGGGACCTAGAAATCCCAGTTTTATTAATTAAATCGCCTAAATAGTATCAAGCTGCTAAATGCAAATGCCACATGATCTCCATCTCTACTGCTTCTAGGCTTTTGGATCTTGTACGATTGAAGTAACAACAAATCCTGTAACAAAAGCAGAAAAAGAAGGAAGAGAGAATAAGCCAAAAATATACCAATGGAGGTTTCTAGATAAGGATATTTTATGTTATCCCTTTATTTATTAGTCAAATTTTCTGAGGTCAGATATTGAAAAATCTCCCGTTCATTGTTTACCTGAAGTAGAGTTGTGTACACTCCCATCCAACTTGTTGTTAGAAACGTTTCTGGTAAGTCATAAAACGCCAACGATTAGAGAATTTCAGATTGAACTTTCAAGAAAAATACTAGGCCAATGTTGAAAAGCTCAATATAAAAAATGGAGGAAAGATTAATTATACATATACATATGAGTTTCTTACATGATCCTGATTACAGCCAAGCGGACAAGCCCAAGAACCTCAATTGGTAGGGTGCCAGTAAGATTGTTATTGTTCAAATTCCTGCAGAAGAAGATGATCATCTCAGATATATATATATATATATATATATATACACATATCACCAAAATCCCATGTTATACATATTCTACAAGTAGTTGCGTATAAAAGAACATGAAATTAATGTAAACTTACAAGGTCTGTAAAGATGCCAACTGGCCAAGAGATACTGGAATGGATCCAGTGAGATTGTTGTTGGACAAGTCCCTGTAATTAGACAATTCAACCACAAAATGAAAAACACATTAATTTTTTACTTTATTTTATGTAATTTATTTTTTCGGTTTAAGGGTCAAAGATTAATTTCATATATGCTCACAAGAACTTCAAGGCAGTCAAGTTCCCAAAAGAATCTGGGATGGGGCCTGTAAGTATATTTTGTTGCAGCTCCAAGCGGATGAGATTCTTCAAATGACCAATCTCACTTGGTATGGTTCCATTAATGTTATTGCCAAATACCACACTGCGTGCGTCCATGCCACCCAAAAAAAAAAAAAAACAATTAATTTCCATAAAAAATCAAACGTACTTCCTTTTTAGTTGCTATTTCATATATATATATGAGATTGGGTGGCCTTACAAATATTCAAGGAAAGTCAGGTTTCCAAGCTCTGGGACAAGAGGTCCGGCCAGTCTAGCGCGGCCAAGGTCCCTTCATATACCAAAAAAAAATTAAAAATCAAAATAAGAATTAGGAAGCTTTTGAGAAGCAAAAAGTGCAAAATTTAGACACAAAACACACACACACACACACACACACAAACCAAAAAAATAAAAATAAAATAAAATAAAATAAAAAATAAAAACCACCTAGGCTACTGAAAAAACTCATCAAACCATTTTAAAATAAAAACACCTACACCCTTGTAACGTTTTTCTGGTCGTTCACAGTAACATGTGTCCAATTGCTTGGATCCGCTGAATTTGGGTCCCAACTCTTCAGGACGTTGTTCGGATCGGCCAACTTGTTTTTCCAAGCAATGAGAGCATCCACTGCGTTTCGTAATCAATGGAATAAAAAATAATAATAATAATAAAAAAGAGAAAGTATATACAACAAAAATCAATGAACTTTCTGGATTTTCTGCTGAGTAAATTAAGAAACTGTGTTAACCACTACATACATATTTCTTAGACTAAGTCAATTTCCATACCTTCAATGTTGCAATTCACCGAAGCAACGGCAGCAAGTAGTGCAAAAGCACAATAAACTAGAACTCGGGAAGCCATTAGTGCAAAAACTGAAGCAAAAGAATCTAGATAATGAGATAGAACTTTAATCTGATAATGTAGGTACTTTTTCCTTATGGGAAGCGGACTATATATATATACAAAAACCAATTGTCAATCCAGACCACTTCCAAGGGAAGGTTAATTTCAAAGTTGGAAAAAATTCAATAATAAAAGTCCTAGAGACGAATAATATTTTATTTTAACAGCTCTAGATATTAAAATTTTTAATATAAACCCGCCATATTCAGTTCTAGAACAAGGTATCATTCTAGAGCAAGTTCATTTTCAGTTGTAACCTGGAAAACGTGTCTTAATAAAGTGGATCGAAATTGCTTCCGAGATTAATTAAGTTTGTGACAGCGAACATTATTCTTAACAATAATAATTTCAGATTAAAACTAAAATAAATGTCACATTTGTCTAATATATTTTCTAGACTTGCAGATATATCTACATTACCAAAAACAAAAGAACAAAAAATTCAACGCGGTATTGAATTATAAAAACAATTATTTGACCGCTATCTCTCTTACAATTGTTCTACATAATAATAATAACAATATTTCAAAGACTTTATATATATATATATAAAGTAAGACATCGCAACAGGAAAAAGAATACATTATATTCAGAAAATAAGAAGGTATTGCGTGCAAAACCAAAACTTACAAAATAACAAGATAAGTTAATATAATTTGTCTCCAGAAGAACCCTAGGTCAACGTATGAGACGGCTTCATGGAACGTTCGGTCCAAATGCAGGCTTTTTATTTTGAAACGTTCCGAACAAACCCAGCCCATCAAAAGCCCAAAGCACTATGGGCCATTCCCGCATTTCTATGAGTTTTCCTTTCGATGTGCCAAGTAGGACGGACGAAACAAAGTTATACTCGAAATGCTAGCAAAATAAACTGCAGAATTTATACATTTTCATCGTGCAGGGAAAATTAGAAAAAAAGAGGGGGGCCAAAAAAAAAAAAAAAAAAATCTATTTACAGACATGAGTGAGGTTGGACTTCAGAGAAGAAGCCCAAATCAGCCATCAGGGGCTTCGGTGGCCTTCACAAAACGACCCTTAACTCGCTTTCTGGTATCAGCTCTTGCCTTCCTTGACTCGTACCGTATATGTTTATCATATCTATTGTCACATTGATTTGTAAAATACTCAGAACGAAATGCCACTTGAAGCTAAAACCAGAAAGAAGAAGAATGAGAAAGTGAGAACAAACAAACAGACCTTCGGGTTTTCTTCTTCTCCTTGTAACGCTGCATTGCATTGCCTCTATTCTGAGCCAACACCTCTATGTTAGCCTTTGTTGCTGCTGCTGTTCTTAAACTATCACTTCTAACAAGAAAAGACTGCTCTGTAAAATGCACATCTTTAGAGGCACCACAACCTTTTTCTTTCACCAAACCGGAACCTGAAGATGGTCTTCCAATTGGTAGGTTATTGCTCTCGGATGTTGCTGGTCCTTGGCTAGCTGTTGGGTTATTTCCATTATTCTGCAAAATTTCAAAAATAATAACCATATTAATACAGGAAAACAAAAACAATGCATCTTAACCAAATAGTGCCTCAGCAAAAACCATTTGTTTTGGAAAAGAATATATGGGAATATGCCATTAAACTAATCACTAAACATGTTGTACTAATTACCTATTCTTTAGATTAACATCGATTGGCCATTTTGTTGACATCCAAAAACATGAAATATCTTTTTTTGTTTTCACATTCATCATGCACTTAATCTGGGCATCCCAGTCAACGAAGAAATCCTTATTATATACGCACTTGCCTTCCCAAGTGGGTTCTCAGGAAAAAGCACAAATAAATAAATCAATGGATCTAAATGTATAATTTAAGCACTGTGGCTTGCACATTGTAAACAGATAAATAATTGGATAAAATCAGAAAAGATACATCAAACAGCAGGCATGACTTACGTTGAACGTCATGTCATCTTGTCCCATAGGGCAATTTATCTGGTAAATATCTCCCAAAATTTTCGAACTGGTCCATGATGTCTCTTTCATAAGTTCACCGAAATTTTTAATCATAAATCCTGCATCATTCGAACAATAAGCCACTTCCATGGGTCCTGATTCTTCATGTTCCCTCAAACGTCCTAAATTGAAGTCCCATATCTGCAATTCCAGCAACAAACTAGTTGTGTGATTACGAGCCCACAAGAAATCATGTAACCGACGATCATTAAAAAACTAAAAGTAAAAAGCAACAAGAAAAATAAATAAATAATTAAGGCATTGAGGCAATAAGAAATTCAAAACATGCCTTTCAAAGAGATTAGAAAATGTTTTCTTTGTTGATGTATGTTTCACTATTAGAAAATTCCTCTGTTCCCGCCTTTAAATATCGAAGAAAGATAAATTCTCCTTGGGAACGAAGAGATTAGATATCCAGGAAGAAAAAAATCTATTCTATTAGGAAATCTAAGTCAACAAAGAGGAAGCTCAGGCTTGTCAAAGGGCTGAGCTTAATCCATCCATAATCCATCCATGAAAGAGCTTGGACATGAAATACATTTCCATTTTCCTTCAATTAAAGCACCTCGTTTATTTATTTATTTTTATTTATGCAGTCCAAATCCATAATTATTGATATTAGTAGGACAAATAATCAAAAAACAAAAACAGAACGAAAACAACATTTACCTGAGTGGACTGCCCATTGGGGTTGGTATCCCACAACATATCCCCATCCACAATCCCATCGCCATCTTTCAACTCATGAGGAGGCATCGGCATCATCAGCAAAGATGTAAACGGCGTCGTCTGCTGCTGCAAATGCTGTTGAACACCGGCACCACCGGAAGAACCGGTCAAAAGCCCATTTACCCCATCATCACCGTTGCTTTCATTCCTCAACCCGATCGCTTCCACATTCCCTTGCCAACAACCACCGCTCCTATTGGGGGTCCCCGGCTGGTAATTGCCCTCTCCCCCTCCGCCGCCGTCGCCACCGCCGGCGGCGTTGGCCATCAAATCCCTCCTGAGCAACTCCACCAACTGCTTGTACATGACCTGCTTCTGCTTCCCACATCTGGCAGTGCAACTCTGTTTCTTCATCACCACCTCTCCGCAACCCATGTTCGGGAAAACAAAGCCGTTCTCATTCGGCACAATCAAGTCCTGAACCTGAAGGCTCACGCCGTCCGGTTTGTACTTGTAGTAGGTCCAGGATGATGAGTCCACGGGCATAAGCATGTCGTGGGGACTGGCCCAATTGGGGAAAGGCGGGTCGGGTCGCGCCGGTTTCTTGTCCTCGAGATCGAATCCCCAAATGGAGGCGAGCTCGAGAGCGGAGGGACAGCCGGAGAAGCCATCGACAGGGTTGCGATCGTGAGAGGCGGAGAGAGAGCAGGTGCCGTGGGCGTCCCAATCGCACTCCTGGCAGAGCACGAGGTTGTCGGTTGCGCATCGGACGGAGACAGGCTCGGAGGCACAGTTGTCGCAGATCTGAGAGCGAAGATGCTTCCGGGAGAGGAGGTTGGCAGAGTGAACTTGTTGGTCGCAGAACAAACAGAGCTTCGCTGAGTCGGCTCTGCAGTACAGAATCGCAACTTGGTCGCTGCAGAAATCGCAGGGCACGCTCTCTGCGCTTCGAGATTTGGGGTTCACCATTTCTTTTCTTTTTGTTGTTTATCAGAGAGACTAGTTTACAGTGAAAAACCTAATTGTCGGAAAAAAAAGAAAAAAGAAAAGCTTGAAATTGGAAATGAAAAATGGCAAATGGAATTGGAAACCCCTGCCACTGCCTAATGTTCCTATGCCTTAAGGATGAAACCGAGAAATGACGACAAGGGAGTGTTTTTATTTTTTCCAGCTTTTGTTGGGCTGAGAGAGTAGAGACGGAGTAAAATTGGAACTACGTTTTTCACCTTTTTTTACTTTTTCATGGGGGTTTTTATTTTGTTGAGAATTTTGTTAAAAAGTTCCAGTTTTTACTTTTAGGCAGCGGTATGATTAACAGTATGTGCTTGGTTCCACAACAGAGAGGAAGAGAAAGAGTTATGGGCGCAGAAAGAGAGAGAGAGAGAGCAGTGGAGAGGGATTTGGAAAATGATACGTAAATCTGGGGTATAGCAAAAGATGGTGCCCAGTTATGAATGCAAAATATCTTTTACCTTTTTGCTGAGGTGGCAGGGGCGGAGGAGGGCATCTTTTGTCAGTCCGATATTTAATGGGTCAATACTCTCTCTCTCTCTCTCTCTCTCTCTCTCTCTGTGGACGGAGAGTTGGCTGGGCTGGCTGGCTGGCACTTAGGTGGTCTCGTGCGCACGTGTTCCCTGCCACTGTACTATAATCTCAACGCTCTATTTATTTCTGATGGTAAGGTAATTACACATCAGGATAAGCCGTGCTGTGATCATGATGGTTTTAACAGAATTTGTGGACCCCATCGCTTCAGGTTTCACCGACTCAACTGTGCGTCTGTCTGTGTTCCTCTGCATTTCGTCCTATAAATAGAAACCTTCCCACCTCGAACGACACCACTTCATCACACTTTTAATTTTAATTTTTTATTTTTATAGATTTACTAATAATGGCAGTGCCCAAAATTTGTGTCTGCTGGAGACTAGGATATATATACACCACTACTCTTGAGTTTTGAATAGATTTGTTTTGACTCCCTTTAGTTTTAGTGTTATTATTCACGTTTTATTAGTGTTTTTATTATTTACTATGCATTTTCTCTTGAATGTCGGCCTCCTAACACACTAAAAATTATATTTGTTATTATCCATTATATTATGCAAATTTTAATTACCATTGTCATTTTAGCAATAGTAATGCACTAATAGTTGGCTAATTAATATTATTGACTCTATATCTATTTGGCATAGAAATATTTTTCAATTGTCATTCTCAAAGTTTGATGGATTTTTCTTTTTTTATTTTTTGTCATGAATTGCATTATGAATCTTCATAAACAAAATATCTTAGGGTGTCCAATCCAAGACAAAATTATTGCAGAAGAAAAACACGTGGCACGGCAAAACTTTAGAGAGGCCTATAATGATTGAGAATTTGAGAGAAAATTGTAGAGGCAGGGCAGAGGAGAGGAGACGAACAGAAGCTGTAAAACATTACAAGGGGCCGGCCAAAGTGGGGACCCCCGCCCTCTTAAATTTTAAAAATCACGTGCACCTGCAGCTTCACCTACACCTGCGTAGTGGTTACTAAATATAAATAATATTTGTTTATTTCTCTTTTTTTTTTTTAATTTTTTTTATCAAAAATGATAAACACAGAAAAGGAAGGGTTGGAATTGGGAACTGCATACATTGGAATTGCGGCTGAGAAGGCCGTCATCGTCATTCATGACGTCCTCTGTCTTTATCACCACCGCCATATCATCACCGTCTGTCCTTTTTTTTATTTATATATATATATATTGCTTTATATTTAATCGATGAATATTTAGAATTTGATTAAAAAAATAATAAACTCCTTCATTTTTTTATTTTTTATTATATAATAAAAAATAATGAAAATTATACTGCCCCTGACTAAAAAACAAGGTAAAACGAAGAAAACTTCACCGACCAAAGAAATGAACAAATAATGCGAGCGAAGACAAGACTTGATGCGTCTGGCCCACCAGCCACACTCCATATTCTGCGTTTTCAATGTGCATATATACATGGCACATTTCGTTTGCCAATTCAAATCTTATCTACAAAATTGAACAGAAAAATAAAATAGAAAACCATTTATCCTAAATTATATCTCTTTGAGATTGAAATTATCATATTTCATTGTAATTACTAACAGCCATTTAATGACGTAGTAAAGCAGGTTGTAATTATTCAAGAATTAGAATTTCAATCCTTGTATTCCACAAACTCAAATTTTTTTAAAAAAAAAAAGAAAAAAAAAAGAAGCTAAAAAAATCCTATATTATGCAGGTAAATGACACATTAATCCTTGATACTTTGATGAATTGATCTCTTGAAGTTGTTCGCATGTTTCACCTTTTTTGACAAAGTCGTTTGTTAGTATAACTTGTCCGGACTTGAAAACCTAACAAAGTCAACACAGAAAAATGAATTACTTAGGGGATCAAAATATTAAACCAACAACTAATTATCTCATTTATCACATGGGAGTGAGTATAAAGTAGGACTCACAACATGCTGTGTCATGTTATGTTTATATAAAATTTAATTAATTTAAACATAATTGATTAAGTTTTGATATGGAAATGAATAAATTCAGATCTTTTTTCTTAAATTATTTCATTATCTATCATTTGACTTGTTAATATGTTGAAAATGTATATAAATTTGGAAATATAAGTTTAACCTAAATTTTAAATAATAAAATAATTTTTTAAAAATAAAATCTTGCAAATCTATTTATTTATTTTTAGATTAAAAAAATAAACTAACTTTTTTTTTCAATATTATAATTTTTAAATAATTACAAAAATATCACTCCTTAATACTCAAATGGATTTATCATGTGTTATTTTATTTCATTAATTAAGATTTGTTAACTTATCTTGGCACATTATTATCAAATTAAACACATAAATTATCGTATAGTTCGTTTTGTATGAGATTTTAGCTTGTCTAATATAAACTTGCTTAAGAATAAAATAAACTGTATCGTGGCTGAGATTTAGAGTTTGCTATGTGGCTCGGAGAATCGAGGATTAAGAAGCTCAATGTGCCAATGAATTCATGAATTATAGATAGATATTCATTTTCATTTATTCGAAAAGGCTAAAACCAAAAAAATAAATAAATAACTAGCCGTACCTAGAGAACAGAGACAATTTAAGCAGCAGATATACTAATGGCTACCAAAGATGTCATTAAAATTCCAAAATTAGGAAGTCTTCTCAATGATTAGTAAAATCCAAAATAATAATAACAATAATTATTATTATTATTATTATTATTATTATCCAATAAAAATATCTGATTTTATAAAGTGTAAAAAAACCAGATTGAAATAATAATAATAATAATAATAATTAATGAGATAGAGAATGCGCAAACTCCGATCAACAAAGCTCTTGGAGAATATTCAAGACGAGAAGGCTCAGGGCCACAATTTTCAAATGCTTTTATTGAAAAACTTAAAAGAAACATAATGCGTCCAGGACAAGAATGAATGAGACAAAGTTATAGCAGTTTGGAACAAATCTACAACATCTACAATCAACATCCTATTCTCTGTCAAACAACTGCGTAGACAAAATTATCACCTATAAATGATGGGTTACAAGCAAGAGAAGAGTGCTTAAATAAGTAATTTACAAAGACAAACGTCAGGAAAGTTGTGTTCAAGTAAACGATTGGTACCATCTAGCCCCTTCTGAGGTATACATCATTGGCAAAAAGATTTTAAGAGATTGTTTAACCAAATCAAACCAAACATCTGGCCCCTTCTAACTTCCAAGTCGTCTGCAAATACATTTTGAGAGATTGATTAACCAAACCAAACCAAACATCTAGGGCAAACCAAGTGTACCTAACCGTTGTTCATAGGACAAGAAAATGGTGTTCAATATTCTTCACATTGAATTGCAAAATTAAAAAAATGATCAATGACAGGTAATCAAGAAGGTGAAGGATGTATTTCTATTGGTCTTACCAAAAATTCCAATTCTAAATGATATCTATAAATAAACAAATAACGAGGCTTTTATTTTACTGTGAAACTTGTCACCCAATGTACTAAAGAAATCATATCTTAAAACTTGATGTTGAAGCAAAGACTGAGGGACATAATGAATCCCAAAATACATATATGCATAAGCATTGAGCACATAACAAAACAAAAGAAATTCAATTTCTTCAAATAATGTAAAGCAATTTAAACATTTTTACTATTCAAAAATATACATCAGCAAATCAAATTGGAAACATAAAAACCTTCCAATGAAACCCTTAAATCACAAATACAAGGACCAAGAGAAAGTATCAAACAGAGTCAAAGTATATACCAAAAACAGGCTTGGTTTTAATGCTCTTGCTGAAACAGAGGCAACAGTCTTTGTCCTATAATAAAAATATCTTCCGAGAAATATCCTCATTTTCTTCTGGCAAACACACTCCAAGTGTTATTTCGACGAAGACTTTCATAAAGCTTCTTGGCCCCATCGACATGTACCTCCATAAGTTTCAGCAGATGAGCTAAAGCCCCAGCATCTACAATTTGTTTCCTAGCCCTCGTTGAATTCACAATTGAATATAGAATAGATATCAAGTACTTCTTGTCAAGATCATTTTCTGAATGATCAAGAAGTTGAACTGTACACTCTATGGCCTTCTCCTCCTTGACAAAAATTTTCCTATTGCCCGCATAAAGCATAAGGGAAGACAATGTCTTTGCAGCTATTTCTTTTTCTTCAACAGCCTTGGCATCCAACATGCTAATCAATGGAGGTATAATTCCAGCATCTCCAATCTCTTTTCTCGTTTTTGAGCTAAAACCCAACTCGTAAACAGCCCCAGCAGCAGCAATTCGCACATTTGCAACTCCACAATTCAATAACCCACGAAACTTGGGCAAAAACCCCTCACAAAGAAGAGCTTCCCCAATGGATCTACAAGATGCCAATTTGGTAAACAATTCGATTGCAACCTCAAGACTCTGAACCATTGGCGCAGCATCCCAGAAAATTTTCAAGCACTGAATTCCACCTTCCTGAGCAATTATGAATTTCAAGCTCTCATCTTTTGAAACCAGATTACTGAGACACTCAATAGCATTTCCTTGAGCAATAAAAGTCCCTGAAGCGGCAACCCCAACCAGCACTGGAATTGCATTCTCCTCAATAAAATATTTACTAATTTCAGAAAACCCAGAAAGATTTCGCAGAGTCCCAGCCGCGTAAGCCTGCGAATATGGAGTCCCAGATTGGCAAATCTCCAAAAGGGAAACAATCCCACCTCTGCAACCTATCAATCTGGCATTTTCCTCAGAAAAGCTGAGAGCTTGAAGTGCGATACAAGCTTTCTCTCTTGCGAACCCATTTCTGGAATCTAAGATCCTAAGCAAATGAGTGATTAGCAAAGCCCCTTCCACAACCAGTAAATGCTTGCCACTACCCACAATCGAAACCCTTGAAATTGCAGACACCGCTTTCTCCTTAATCTCCACGGAGCTCGAGTCGAGCAAATTCACAAGCACCGGAACAACACCCTGATCCACGGCGATCAAAACGCTCTTATCGTCCTCGTAAAGCAGACCCAACAACGAGTCCATCGCCGAGTTCCTGGACTCGGAATTCCCAATCTGCAACCGAGTTATCAAGTTCCTCGCCTCGACCCTGACGGCGTCTTGCTTCGAACTCGCCGATTCAGAATCACCACCAAGACTACTGCTTTCTTGAAGAACCCGAGAATTGATCAAGAGCTCAATGTCTTTCACATGCTGATCGAGCTTCGCCGAGACCGAATCAATGTCGCTCTGCGTTCTGAGCTTTCCGTCAGCAGGGGTAGGATTCAAGCATTTCGCAACGAGGATCAGAGTTTCGGAGAGTGTTTGAGCGACGGACTGAACCAGTTCGAAGGCGAGTGGAGTTGTGGAGAAGTTTGGCGAGTCGGAAAGGACTCGGAGCTGATTTGGAAGAGTGGCGATTTTGGTTTTGACGAGTGCCCATTTGCCTTTGAAGCTCTGGACTTGAGGAATTTGATCCATAAGAGCAGATGCGAGCTTCTGAGCTTCATGGAGGTGGTGGTGGGTTTCTGGTAATTTCATGGCGGGTAATGAAGGAGGGAAAGTCAGTCTTAGGGTTCAGAGACTTGAGAGCGAGAAAGAAAGAGAGAACCGAAAAACAAAAAAAAAAAAAATCCAATGGATCAAGCAACAACGTTGGACCAGCAGATAGGGTAAGTATTCTGTGCGGTTGACACGATATTTGTGTTCTGTTGCTCTGAGGTTGTTGATGTTTGGTTTGGTTTGATTTGATTTAATTAAGCAGAGATGATGTGATGATCAATCGGACGGTAGAAAGTTTAGAAATTGGTTAGCACCGGTTGTAGAAGGTTAACACTTCCAAAGCGACCTTTGGGTTGGCAATTAAATGAAAATATAAATGTGACAGCGTGCAAATAGACATAATTGATGATGTTCAAAAAATTAAAAAAAGCGACATAATTCATAATTATTTATTATTATTGTTATTATTATTATCATTTTGGCTCAAAACGACATAATTCTTTAGGATTTTGAAACGATTCATATTCAAAACTGTTAATTTGATCTTCTTTTTAACAAATTTCACGAACTTAATGTTTAAATTATAAACTTTTATGCTAAAAAAAAAAAAATAGTAACATAATAACATAGAATATCTTAATTTTATATTCTAAATCCATAATTTAACCTTTTTTTAAAACAAACTTTATTAATTTAATAATTTTTTTAATAAATTATTTAATTTGCAAACTAATTTTTCATGGAACATAAAAAGAAATGGTCAACCACTAAAATTATTCGTTTTATCCACTAACTTAATATTTAAACTATAAAATTTTTATGTTCAAAATTATTTATATTTATATATAAAAAATAATTGTTAAGATATATTATCCATTCATATCGAAAGAAGTATTTAATTTTTGCCATTCAATCGCTTATCATAAATGAAGGGTGAAGTTGGTCAAGAGATAATGCCTTTTATATCTTTACTTTTGAAATCTTGGGTTTGAATCAGGTCCCATCTTTAAATTAGAAATTTATTGTAATCTTGAAATATGTATATTACATAATTAAATTCTAATTTAGGTTTTCATTTTAATCATTTAAAAAAAAAATATTTGCAGAGATTCTTGGACTCAAACCTTGGCCCATTATCAATATAACTGGACCCAACAATTAGTTCCAGTAATCAGCCCAAATCCATTACATCGATATGGGTAACAGGACGGAGGCTGGAGCATGTGGAAGATGGAAAGGGGCACAAAAACTTCCGGACAGCCGCAAAAATTGCTACAGACAATAGAACTAGGAAATATAAAATCTCAGTAATATTGAAGCGAATTATCTTATTTGCTTATTTTTATATATGATTTGAGCATCTTAAGGCATGTACAATAAAGGCCTTTCGGGACTTGGTCATGCTTAATTAATTTTATACTTTTTTTGGTAATTAAAAAGAGAATCTCACCACACATTACAGATAGATAATACATACACCTTTATTATTAGTATTATTATTATTATAGTTTACTGGAAGAGAACCATAAACAGGCATCCTTTTCAATCTTCAAAGAGATTAAAGAAATTAATCTTAGTTCAGAGACCTCCATAATTTATTTACGAAATTAAAAATTTTCACATGGAAATAAGAAGAGCTTCTGAGATATAGGTATAGATTCAAATGAAGTAAACATCTTTTTTAATATATAGTTAGCAAAAGCAAAATAAAAGAAAGTGTCATGCGTTTTAAAAGTTGTTGTTATTGGCCATATAGTTTCCTTAGATTAATGCATATAACCGCAACTAAGCTAGTCTATGATGCAAATTATTCAGACAACAAGGAAATCAGTGCTGATAGCTTATATCCAATGATTAATCTTCAGTTTCATGAAAAGGAAAGAGGAGAGGGGGGGTGGGGTGGGTGGGGGGAAAAAAAAAAAAGAAAAAAAACCAAACATTGAAAAAATAGAAGTGGGCCCGTGAAGACAAGGCAAAAGGCAAGAAGACATATGCTCCATTGGTCGACAGGTCCACTCTCCATGCTTTGCCTTTTTCTAGTTATTCTATACGGGATGGAGGTCAGATAAAAAGATGAAAATGATACATGAACACAACTCGATTAATATATATATATATCTATATATAATAATTTATATATGCTCTTTGTTAATTTATAGAGGAAGTTTGGTATATATGAAGGTTTTTTTTTTGGCGTTGAAATGCCAAGCAGTTAAGGTCCTCGAAACGATTCTTATCATATACAGTGTGTTTTGATATGCACACGCACAAGTCAAAAAGAGAGAGTGAGTTTTTCTTCTCAACAAAATTTTTTTATAGTGTCTTCCAATGACGAGATGACTTATATTTACCATGGGGATCCATAAAATTCAACCCCACAAAAATTAAAATCATGGAGGAACCAAGATTTTGATTGTTTTGAGGAAAAAGATATTGACTTATGGTTTTCTAGTGGGTGGACGTGTGGCTTAGGTTGACGTCTTATTGGAATTGGAATAATACGACCATAAAGAGAAAAAGAAAATGAATAATACTTGGGAAGAAAGAAGCAACTCAATCCACAGCCTAATCAGGGGGCTTTTCAATGCACATCAACTTGACACTGAGTCTGAGAGATCAAATATTTCTTTTTAGATTTTGTTCTTCTCCTCCAATAGCTTTTAAAGTTTTTTTTTTTTTTTCTTTTTTTGAAAAAAAAAAAAGGGGTCAAAACCCACCCCAATATACCCAATATTTTTCATATATCATATATATATATACGTAATGTCCATATGTATCGAGTTGCAAGAAATAAATAAAATAAATGCATAAAAGTGCACAAATTAAATTAAAAGTTGATAGGGAAAAAAATCCCCATCTCCCATAGCCTTTGGCAGGGCCAAGAGGCATAAGTCTGAGCAATGGCAGAGCGACATGTGATCGAGTAAAAGAGCTCTTTTTTCTGTATCTACAAGGGGGGGGGGGGGGGGGGGGGGGGGGGGGGGGAAATTGAAGCTATATCAATTTATCTTTTATATTTTATTTTATTATTTTCGGGGTAGTGGGGTAGAACAGGCAATTCCATCTTCAATATTATCATGTATATGGATTCAAATGATATATATTATTATATTATATATATATATAGATATTATATATATAGATATATTATTCATGTATATGTTTATCTAGAGTCTAGACCCATCCATCACCGAACAATGAACATTGGGCGGCGTACGTGGGGCTATGCACAATTCTGGAATATATTCCACGACAAGAACCTTGATGATTGGATCATGCAGATTGATCCAATGATCGATGATGGAGAGGATGCTAAATTATATATGCGACTAGCCATACGAATCTTAATGCACATTGTCAATCTCATTGCCTATATATAGTCCTTCATATCCACTGCCATTTTACCTATTCAATTCCCAGAAAAAGAAAAAGAAAATCTAGATAGTATATATAAATATGTAGCTGATACAAGTTATAAAGTTTTGTATATATCTATATCGAACGAGAAAGAAGAAAGGTCCTACATGAGGATAAAGCGCCTTGTTTCGTAGCCAAGGATGACTTGCCTGTAGCCTCAAGAGGAGTCTTTTACAAATCAAAGCAAAATTTAAAGTGGTGGTCCATATATAGAAATCATACATTCTTTATATATTAGAAAAATGGCATTAATTCTATTCTATATAGATTTGTACGTATGTATAGTTTTGACATTTAGGCTTAAGAAAGACTCCTTATCCGGTATTCAGGCAGTCTCCTTGGCTAACAAGACAGGCTCTTATCTCTCATGCTGGACCTCTATCTTCTTCTTCAACTAGCGCGCTCTCCGCAGCTGCTCAACCTATAGTTTTCTTTGGATTATTAGCTTCTCAGAGAAATTCATAACAAAGGAGGTACTTGCTTGTGTTATATACATTTTATATTTCATCAATTATTTATTTATTATTTTCCCACAAACGCATTGAGAATCCGAATCAAAATCCAAGTTTTACTCTTTGAAACCAATAATATAGCTTTAGTTGATGGAAAAGAAAATGGCTTGTGATGGAATATGGGTATTCATTTTCTTTATATTTTTCTCTAACATTTTCTCTACATATAGGTTCGTCTTTTTGGATTTCTTTTTAAATCTTTATATGTATTTTTAATTCTGACAGAAAATGAACTTTCATTCCATTTATATTTTTTTCTAATATTTGATGTACAGTCAGCAGAGAAAGGTGCAATTGATGATTTTTCTCAATATTATATTTAATTAACTTTTATATAAATCTGTGCTTCTTGATTATTATTAATTCATTGATACATTATTCTTTAATTAGATTCTTAATCAGGTTTTTATCCTTGCGTCCAACGTTGTTTTGTAGAATTCTTCTTAATATGTGAAACAGAATCTTTCTGGCAAAATGTAGTATAATATATTCTCTAATTGGAACTGCTTATTGCTTGCCTACAGAACAACAACACATGAATTATACAGTGCAAAAAACGTCGTGTCTGAAACTTTTTGAGGGACTAATATTGATCAATATATTAATTTCTTGGCCAATAAAGAAATAAAAAAAAAACCTGTCCAATGTAAGATAGAAATCATGCCTGCTTAGATTCCAACTTTGTGCCAAAGTCAAAGGGGTAAAAGAATAAGAGATTTTGGTGGCGATGGAATTATTCAAGGACTTGACTATTAATTGCCGCTACTGAATCACTTTTTGATGCGTAATATCAATTTACTTTTTGATGCTTATATTATGTAATTAGAAGCCATTAGGACATCATTTTTATAGAAACCGATATTATAACATGAAGATTACTTAAATACCTACGAATGTCCTGATTAGCAGAGGAATTATGTTACTGTAATGCAGGGTAATTCAGATGGCTCATACCCTTCGGTGAAATTGTGCAAAAGAATCAACATTATGGTCCAGATTGGTAATCGAACTTAAATACCTACGAATGTCTTGACTAGCAGAGGAATTATGTTATTGTGATGCAGGGTAATTCAGATGGCTCATACACTTCGGAGAAAATTGTGCAAAAGAATCAACATTATGGTCCAGATTGGTAATCGAACTTGCCCAAGATTATGTTTAAAAAAGGAAGAGAAAACAAAAATTTTTTCCTCATAAAAATAATTATATTATGTTAGACGAAAAATATACATGAATATAAGAAAAAAGCACACATTTAGCAAAGTGCACGGAGACATTTCATTAGAGCAGGAGAGTATTTTGATAATTTGATCATAAGAATACCCGAACAATAAACATGTCATATACATGAATATAGTTCTTTACAGTAATTTAAAATATATATATATATATATATATATACCAGCAATCTTATGGATCCTAACAAGCAGACAAGGAAATACATCCAAACAGTCACAAATACAAAACTTCTTATATTCCAGGTAGAGCAAAGCTTTGCTGTGTCCAGTGTGGAGGATCCATCACAGCACAAGGATCCGATTTCTCAAAGTCGGCAACCTACAGAAAAACCAAAGCACACAACGACGATATTAGCTCTGATCAAATATTTGCAGATGGAAGCATGCAAAATGGTAGAGGAAGTCCATTACAAGTAGATTAATGAATGAAAAGACTGACGACTGATATACCTTTTCATTGCAGCTTGGGCAATAATGATATTTATGCCAAAGGCAGTCCATAGAAGGGCAAAGAAAGCAAATTCCAAGCATCATCGGCATCATGCAACCAATAACAGCTGCCAGGCTTGGCTTTGATCTGGATTAAACAACAAATATAAGAATTAGAGGGGAGAAAAGGATTAAGAGCATCTACTACAATGACACAAGTTCAAAGAGATTTTGGGTCCCATTGATGACTGCACTGAGGATTTGGTTACTGCCTTTTTATGGAAAATCTACTAACGCATACAACAGCCACCAAGCATTACATTTCATGTACCATCGCATATATATTTAGAGAAAAGAAACCATTTCCTGGTCTTTCTTTATATGACATGGAAACTATCCATGGAAAAAAAGTCTACTATGACCAAAAACCATATAAAGCATTTATGCAAATTATACTTCTAACAATATTTCAATATGCAAAATTATGAAAGGCTACATGGTAGTTCAAAAAATTATTGCCTACTATTTTTTCTTTTTAATTTTTTTATACTCAAAAAAGAGATTTCAGCAGAAGATGTAAAATAAACAATCCATCAACTACAATTCAAACCATTTTTTCTCAATAAACTTAAGGCATTCCGCATACTCTCTGCTTATTTTATTCTATGATAGCAAGCGCATAAATTATTTCTTGGAACTTTGGTTAACTAGGATAACATAAACACTTTGGGTCTTAGATGCAATGTTTGTTTCTAATTTTCGATCTGCATATTGACCATTGCATAGAATGGGACAACAGTTTGCTCATGAGAAACAAACAAGTAAACCAAACCACTTTTGTATTGCGCCCCTATTGCAATAGTTGGTTCAGTCCTGTCGATTTCATTCCTACAAAAATCATCCGTAAAGTAATACCAATTTAATCACTGAATGTTCCATGCCTTTAACTTGAATCCTATTCTAGTTCTCTGAACTGCTACATATCCATTCTTCGTCATGTCGCCGGAAATTCATTTCGTTGAAATTATAACCCAAAGTCTCTGTCCGTCTCAAATTCTCCAACCAACACCCAACCAATGAAAATTCAATTTAAAATCATAAAAAAGGTAAAGACAAAATTCATCAAAACAAGGTCCGCAATAATCCATCAAAAATAACCTAAACACATACTTCAATAATTCAACGAATCAATAAATCTGCGATTAAAAATAGCCTAAACACATCCTTCAATCATTCAACGAACCCATAAATCTGTGATTACAAAGAGTTGAAAAAACAGTAAGAGGCGCACAAAGGACAGAAGTCAGATTAATTATATATGCACCAAAATCAGTTAAAATAGAAATCCATTCCAAAAAAAAATTCATAGAAATTGCTGACAGTCCCACAATCCGCAAAAGTGATTAAGGCATATATCAAATTCACGCAAAATTATTCGATTGATGAAATTCTAAAACCAAATAAAATAAGAGATTGGGATTTTGATAAAGAGCTGTGAATGGGGGAATAGACCTGACGGTGGTAACTCCGGAATTACCACAGTAAACGCAGTTGAATGGGGCGGGAGTGTCTCTGTAAATGGTCTGTTGTATTGGAATGCCCTTTGGATCCCCAAATACGGCGTTTGGCGGGATCGTTCCCGCTTGGTACGGATTCTGCGACGCGTAGTACGGAACTCCCATCACCACCTCTTCACCGTTCTTCTTCGCCATCCTTGATCTTTTCTTTCTCTCTTTCTCTCTTCGCTTTGTCGATTTCGGATTTTCCTTCGGAACAACGCCTAACCTTTTCAATTGAATGCCACAAATTTCAATAAATAAATAATATTTAACAGAGAAAAGCTGACCGTGGACCTTTCTGCAATTTCGTACCACTGTGGCGTTAGACGACGAAGACGTTGTATTTTTCGAAATTTACTAGAATGTCCCCGATGTAATAACAAGGAGTGAGACATTAAAGTTAATTGAAAAAAGTATTATTACGTGGAAGGCGGTAATTGGTGGATCTACATTACCAAATTAAAGATTGGGCCTAATCAATTCCCCAAATCCCCCGTTCGCCAATTAAAAGCTTAATTGAGGGAATAAGAGATTTTTGTAATTGAAGAGGCTTTTAATATTATGAAAATAAATTTGGAATCTTCCAGATGTCTGTGACGAATCCCGCGTAAACTCGAAATTGTTTAGTCAACATCCAATTTAATGCTGCCAAGTTTCCAAATATGACAAAATACAAAGTTGGGCTTGTACTTTTTAATTTTAGTTTGGGCTTAAATAAGAAAAACCCAAGTGTCCAATTGGGCCGTAACCCAAGTTCTTTCCTTGTATTGGTTAGGTTCCTATAGGTTCCTATCAAGTGGAAGCAGAAGCTTTTTTAATTTGGAGTTGGGTCTTTTAAATTATCAGTTTGTAGGAAGACACATAATAAGGGCAAGGGAAGAAGTATTGTGTCCGGGAGCTAAAAGGGGTCTGGAGTGATGTGGTGGGTACTTTGTTAGAAAATCTTGTTTTGACCCAAAAGTTATTATCATTTTTCAGCTTCATCTGCCTGACCATCTGTATAGTTTTAAAGAAAGAAGATATGCAGCTTTTTACCATGAGAGAGAGGGAGAGAGAGAGAAGTGTCTCCCAAGGCATTTTTCCTTGTCATGGAACTAATACGTTTATTATAATTAACAAAACAAAGAATACATGTAATGGTGATTTTTATGGTTGTGAAGTCGTAGCAAGAACGTCATTCCAAATTAAATAAATAATCAAAGGAGTAAAATATAAATAAAAGAGTATTCTTAGAGAAAAGCAATAATATATTATTAATGTTAGAGATGCCGTGTAAGAAATGTGGTGTGTAAAGCTTGATCTTTTGCAAATATAAACATAAAGAAATGCTGTGCAAGGGCAACAGCAGGAGCGAGGAAGCTGCAGCAGTAGTAGAACGCCCAAGGCCACTAGGGGATGTTCCCTTCGTGCGCCCAACTACACACACACACACATATATACATGTATGGCGATATCTGTGCAGAGGAATGATTTGGGAAACCCGCTCATCAAACATACCCCCAACCTTCTCTTCTCTTCTCTTCTCTTCCAACGGTCAATCCCCGGCCAGTTCAAAATGCTGAGTTTGAATATTCCCTACTCTCTACAATAATTATTAAAAAACATTTTACCCGTCATCACATATTAGAGTATTCTAGTCCCTTTATTTTATCCTTTTTTTTCTTTTGGTTATGAATGTGAGACATACATTCTTAAACTCTTAGTAAACTTAATACATAAGTTTGTTACTAATTATATCCTAAAAATATAAAAAGAAATGGAAAGATTTGGTACGTATTTAATGAAACGGTGTTGAGAGATTAAAAATTGAATAATGAGAGAGATGGATGGTTAGATTCGGTAAGGTAAAAGAAGAGAATTAGCTGGAAGCAAGGAGAAAAATTTGAAAAAGGAAAAGCAATGATCCGTGAAGCAAAATTCAGGAAAGAGAGGGGCATACGAAAACAAAAAAAAAGCAGTGGAACATCCCAGCTGGTATGAGAAGGAATATTAGTGCAGAGATCAAAGAGATAGAGAGAGAGAGAGAGAGAGAGAGAGAGAGAGAGAGAAAGAAAGAAAGATGGTGTCAGGGACTGATAAGAGTTCAGAAGAGATTCCACAAAGCAGGAAAAATCCGACTCATATTGGGGCGTCTTAAGCATTCCCAACGGCCCCCTAACCATCTCGTGAAGCTTACACTTCTTTTCATACATGTATATACATATATATTATTTTTTTATTTTTTTTATTTTTTTTATCATTTTCACTTTTTATTATTCTTTTCTCTTTTTTTATATAAAATATATTTTTCCTTTCCCCCCTTGGTTTTTACCGCTAATCCCCCACGGCGGCTCCCCCAACACATACGGTCTCTCATCGTCCATTTCTTTTTGTCCAATTCTTACCCCTTCTCTCTCTCTCTCTCTCTCTCTCTCTTCTACCATCCAATTTCATTTGCTATATTTTTTCCATCTCTCATTTTTATTTTATATTTTATATTTTTTGTTTTCTTTTTCCACTTTTTTTAAAATATTCCTTGTATGAATTTTGAAGTTTTACAGTACACCCACGATTGGGGTTATATATATACATATATGCTAATTGCTAAATGGTCAATACACCATATAAAGGGTTTTTAGCTTTTCAAGCAAATTTAACAAATAAATATATAAGTTAAATAAAAGGGTTTTGACAAAACCCTAGCTACTATCCATTGAATACAGTAAAATGCATGAACCACATTTATTAGTTTTCATATCATATAAAAAAAAAAAAAGAGTTAAAAGGGTTCATTGATGAGAAGCCCTGTTTATATACTTAATATCTGTAGAAACTTTGGTCCCCAACTTCTCGAAAAAATGTGAAAGAAAAAAAAAAAAAGAAAAAAGAATGGCCGTAAATATTAGTCAAGTCATGTAATGATAGGAGAGCTTGAAGAAAGGTTCAAGTTCTGGAATATATAATTTTGAAATTTATGCAACAAAGTTTAACAAATTCTACAGGGGTTGTTACCGTTTTTAATTAAGTAGACTAACAGAGGTTGAAAAACTTGAACTTTAATAAACCATTGAATGGTCAAATTTCCAGCTCTAAAATGCACATTGCGCAATGAATCTGACCGTTTTAAGCTTTTTTTTTTTTTTTTTTTTGTGCTTTTACTAGTTTTAGCAGCTAATTTCTTATTTTTATTCTTTTAAGAAACAAACTAGATTTCGCAAACATAAAGTTAGACCCGTAACGGCCCCACTTTAGACCCGTAACAAAGTAAATATCATTAAGGAACTAATAACCAAAAAAAGAAGAAGGAAAAATTCTATATTTTCCTTCTCTATATATAATAAAATGTAAAAAATGAATTTATAATTTTTGTATTAGATCCATTAAAGGATAAAAACAATCTGATTAGTCGGCGCGTGTACTGACGGGGGAGGATGCGAGTGGGCATGGTTTCGTCCCGCCATTCAGAAAGCGCCATCTGAAGTCCTAACCTTTTCAAAAAACAGAAACTGTTAAAAGGAAGTTCCCGCATTCGTATTTGGTAATGCTAATCTCGCTTTTACCGGATCTCTCTCTCTCTCTCTCTCTCTAACTCAATCTTTTATCTCTTCATTATCTTTAATTTACATTTTACATTTTTAATTTCTTTCTTCCTCTTGCTCTATATGTTTCACATTTCAGTAATTAGAAAATTTAATTAAATAAAAAAAAAAGAGTTTTATGTAATGTTAAAATCCCACGCCCCATGTATCGCGTGTTTGATATGGAATCCTTAAGAGAGACAAATTGCATACCACAGTGGTTCACTCGTTGGGTCCCGCACGGTCATTTTCCTCCTTAAGATTCCCACGCGCAGTTACAGAGAGTGACACTCTCTTCCTCTATTTCTACCTTCCTCTTTTTTTTTTTTTTTTTTTTTTTTGGGTCTCTGATCTTCGATCTCAGAAATAACCCCTTCCCTTTGTCCATTATACTTTCATTTTCCAAAATCCCACCTAATCTAATCTCTCTCTCTCTCTCTCTCTCTTTTCTCTTGCTATTTCTCTTTGTTCTTCTCTATTTTGGGTTTGCGATTCTTCTTTCCATGTATAGCTCTTCTCTATACCTTCGTCTTCTTCTGGGATTCTTTTAGCTAAGAGAGATAAGATAGAGATAGAGATAGAGATAGCGATAGAGATAGAGACAGAGGGAAATTAAAAGTGATGGCAGCTCCAAACATGGCGACGATCACTGCATCTTTAGAGCGTTCTCTTCAAAACTGCTCTCTAAATCAGCATAGCAGCAGCAACTCTAGCGGTGAAGCTTCAAGTGGTTTAGGCATTGGGATAGGCATGGCAGCAAGGTCGTCTTCTTCAGCCTCATCATCCCCAGATGATAATAGACCTGAAAATGATCACCTCCCAAATACGGATACTACTTTGGAGCTTAACTCCCATATCTCCCTCCCTTACCATTGGGAGCAATGCCTTGATTTAAAGGTCAGTTTTTCTCTTTTTCTCTCTTTTTTCATACCCTAAAAAAAAAAAAAAAAAAACAACCCCCTTTTTGGTTTAAAGTTATAGTCATTTTTTTACCTCTTCAGGCTTCATTCAAATAAATGCAAAAGCATTGCAGATCTTGCACCTTTTGTTACTTTTTTTTTTTTTTTTGGTGTATAAGAAAGGCAGCTTTTATTCTTTAATGGCTTCCTGTAATTAATAGTCTTTGTGCCCTTCAAGAATAAAAATTGTGTTCAAACCAAAATCGCGTAAATGGGATGCTCTCTTTTCCCCCACTAGCTTCATTCCATTTATTTCTTGTTTTAGACGCAAAAAGGAAAAAGCAAAAGCAAAGCTTTTTTGTGGGTTTGACTATCTCAGTTGGTACATTTTCTTTACACGATAAAGAAAGAAACTTTTCTCTCGGGTTGGATTAATGGGTAAAAGAAAAGCTGTAATGGATTTGATAATTATGCAAATTTAAAAATATAAAATAAAATAAAAAATAGCAAAAAGGAAATCTGGGTTTGATCATATACATAATACATTGTAGTTGTTTGGTACAGTTTGTACTTGTTCCTTAATTTCTCTAAGAATAAATTTAAAAAGGGTTTTCTATTTTTGTTTTTTGTTTTTGTTTTTACAGACAGGGGAAATTTACTACATAAACTGGAGAAACGGCATGAAAGCAAAAGAAGATCCGAGAACGACAGCGGAGTACAGTGGAGGATATTACTCAGAAGAAGATAGCTCATACGACAGCGAGGAATCGTCGTCGGAATCGTCTCCTCCACCTTCTTCTTGCTCAAGAGGGCATTACCCGCGGGTAGAGAAAGACCATGTTTTGGTAGTGGCTGGTTGCAAAAGCTGTCTCATGTATTTCATGGTCCCCAAACATGTCGAAGATTGCCCCAAATGTAATGGTCAACTTCTCCACTTTGATCGATCCGAAAATGATTCTCCATGAATATGAGATTCTTCTTTTCTCTGATTCTTTTTTTTTTTTTCTTTGTTTATTTATCTCTCTTTATTTTCCAAAATCCCCCTTTGTGTTTGGAAGTTTTCAGTGTGAGATTGTTACAATGCCAGACAAATGGGTTATGTGTTTCACTTGTTATTCTTCCGCTTTCTCTCTCATTCCTTTCTCTCTCTTTTTTTTTTTTTTTTGGGTTTTTTGCAATTTTTTTTTTTTTTTTTTTTTAAATTTTTGGTTTGTTTTGGACACCATGGGAATGGTAGAGACGAATTCTAAAGTGCCAGCAGGAAGGTCAATGGTAGAAAAAAGAATAATATTGGTAATGATTGCGACGTGTAGTTTATGTTTTCCATGGTGTTCTTATAATCTCTTATACATATATATATATATATATATATATTTTTTTTTTTTTTTTCTTTCAGATGATTGATTTCACTATTTCCTGAACGAAGTTGAATTTCTCTGTTATTTTATCTAATTACTGTACTGGCCAGGTTCTAGTATTCGGTGACTTTTCACCATTTATTTATTTTATTTTGATCTTCACGTTAGATGGGTTTTACTAGGGATTTATTTTATTTTATTTTATTCTATTTTCCTAGCTGGATGAATGTAATGTTGATGTCAAATTTACATTAACTCAAACGCTTAATCAATGCCTTAAAACATGGTCTCAGCACAAATTATTCGTATCAAATTAAACGAGAAACATATCCCATGATCCATTAACATATAGGATATACTTCTTATTTATTTACACCTTTATAACAATCAAGGACCAAAAGAAATTAAGAAAAAAAAGTATAAATTTAAATTAATATTCAAAACCAAGAAATTGGGGAAAAAAATGGGTGGTGATCTTTAAATACAATGTCTATTATATTTATTTATTCTTTTCATTCCCGTATTAACATTTTTTTTTATTTCGATTTTATTAACTCAACTTTTGTTCATAATTATTCCAATCAAAGGTGCAAAGCTACCAAGTAAATGGAGAAGAAGGAAAAAAAAAAAAAAGAAAAAACAATAGTTAGAGAAGACAAAGTCCTTTGGAAGGGGTACGAATTGTTTGGGTACAGTAGCATATATATATATATATATATATATATAAAAGAAAAAGTAGAAGCCAAAGCTTTAAAAAAGAATCGAAATTATTGACTTTCATGTCGCATTTTTACATTTTTACGATCAAACCAACAAATCATGACCCTTGACATCGAGATAACAACGAAATTTAGTTGGACCCCAACAAATACAAAAATATACTTTGTACTGATTAACCATAATTGATCAGTATGATTGCTATACTATACGTTCTACTCGGCGTATGAATTGGGAGAGATTTTTTAATATATATGTATAACGATAATGTCAAAACATTAGGTGGTCCAATCCTTGTGCAACACGTAAGTAGAACAGGTATTTTGTGTTTTGGTCAGCTGCTCCATCATGATTATTCATGTTTTTTTGTGAAATAGATAGAGCCTTAAATGATGGGCATTTTAATTGACTCATGTGATTAGACAGCCTGAATTGAATGAAAGATTACTTGAACGACTCCAATCCAAAAAAAAAAAATGCCACAATTTTATGTATATCTGTTAGACAGAGCTTTAACACTTTGGAATTCATTTATAATTAATATATTTGTGCAAATTTTGTAATTAACTATTGAATCCTTTTAATGAAATATTCATGTTGTATTTGGTTGCTGATATATATATAGTTCTATTTTTTTGGTTAATATATATATATATATATATATATAATTCTCTAAGGGAATCTTTTTTAGAAGATAAAGTAGAAATTTTTGTGGTTAAATATCAGAGTCCTACTAACGTTGTCCTTTTGGAGCTTCAAAGTGACAGAAAGTGGAGGACCAAAAAAATAAAAAAGTAACAAATTATTATAATATAGCTTTTCTCTCCTCTGTTGTGTGCCTTGAGTGAGGAGAAATTTTGTTCAAAACACAGCACTTCAATTAGCTTAGCTTTTAACAATGCATGTAAAAAGTAGGCCTTTCTGTAGGTGATCTGCCCTGTGCAACACATGGATTTGCCCAGATCATTGTTCTCCGTCAGAGAATATCTTCCTCACAGACTCACAGTACCTCTTTCCTATATATTATGCATCTCAATTCATTCATTTTTTGTAAAACGGGCTTAATGAATTACTTGCAGAATGTCGTTAGAAATTTGTAGGGGAATTATATTAATTAATACCACTCTGATTTTGAATAGTACCTTTGTGATTTTAGAAAGTATATGAACATTCTCACATTATATCTTTGTTACAATTAATTAATGTAAAAAAAAAATGTAAATATTAATACGAACTACACAGTGCAATCAATTGTATTAGTATAAAAATTTGAAATTTTTGTGGAAAATTTTAAAAAATATGTTTTTTTTTAAATTTTTTTTAAATTTTTTATTTAAAAAGATAGCAATGCAACAAAATATATAATGTAAAGGGCGGTTCATTAATTTTTGATAATAGCAAAGCATGAATATTTGTGAAACTGGTAAGTAGAAGAGTGTGGATGCAATTTTCCAAAATCAAATTGCCATAAGTTGGTACATGCTTTTAGTTTGTTTGCTTCCTGGAGAGGTAATTAATTTTAATCAAAGTTTAACTTGTTTCTTGATCACCTGCAAGGAGTAGGTTATACCAACTATATAATTAGATTATCCTATTGGGAATATTTTAATTTACTTGCTCTATGAAAGTTTCCTAAAAGTGGACTTTTTGTACTAATTTTAATTAGGAAATGTATAGGAATGATGGTGGGGAACTTTCAACATATAATTGTAAACTTTGGTCAAATTGCATACATTATTTCAAATAAATTTGTCAAACAGTCAGAGGGAGGGAGAAAAAATTATTGAATAAAATGAAAGGAGCCGGGACAGGAATATATGGAGAACTGTTTTTATATCTGAGTCTCGCAGCTTCAGAAAGGACAATAAAGCGGGTATATATGTAATATGCTCAGTGATTCAGTGATGGTGGCAACAGATGATAAGAGTAAGACCAACTGTATATTTATTTCAATAATTATTTAATTATTATTGTTATTATTATCAGGCTGAGTTTGTTCTGTATGGGAGAGAGAAATGTTTTTCATCGCCATGGTTAATTGATTATCATACACATAAATAAAAGCAGTCTCAGATTTTGATTGAATTTGAAAAAGAAGCTGTAAATAGAAAAGTCTTGGTTTGGAAAAAAGTACAAGTAGATAAAATTTGATGAATACAGATAGAAAGAAAAGAATAGGGTAAAAAATAAAAATACAAATAAATCGAGAATCTACACATAAAGCTCGAAATACTAAAATTTATAAAAAAGAAACAAAGAAGTGTGGAATGGCAAAAAGGGGTGGTGACATATATGGTGCAGTTGTTTGGTCTGTTGAGGTGAGGCCCTCCGTCCTAAAAGATTCGAATTTCAGAACCACACAGAGAGAAAAGAAGAGAGAGAGAGTTAAACAATGAATGAAGATATATATGGTCCAAAAGAAAAGAAAATAAATAATTAATGAATGGGGTTGAGATTTGAGAGAGAGAGAGAGAGAGTATAGGCATATAGATAATAGATATAGCTGGAGAGTGAAGAAAACAAAGGAAGCTTTTGATTTAAGATGTTGGGTTGGGTTGGCAGCAGAGAAAGATAAAGGGAGGGAATCTGAGCAGTGAAGCCTAAATCAAAGAGTGCAGTGAACTGTGCAGAAAGAGATAGATGGAGGTGGTGATATATGGAAGTGAGAGAGAGAAAGAGATAGAGAAATGTAAAATCTCTCGTTCTTTGTGTATCTCTCTCTCTCTCTCTCTCTCTCTCAATCAGTTGGTCAAAGACAAGAGGAGTGATACATACTGGTAAATTTTGGTGGAAGAAAAGGACTCCCCGAACCCCCTTATTTTACCTTTTATCCTCTGTATATCATCCAAATACTTGTCTGTAGGGGAATCTCTCTTTGTTTCTTTCTCTAACATCGTGTTTTTGTTGTCTTCGCTTCCTTTTGCATCTTTGTTTCCCTCCTTTTCCTCCTCAATTTTTAAATCAATTTTAATTAGTTTTTGAGTACTTAATTTCTCTTTAATATACAAAACAATACCCACAATAATAATCTGAGATACCACTTGCTATTACCGCCTACTTGCAATATATATTAGCTGATGTAAATTGATTTCTTTTACTACATTTAATCATTTACCCTTATATACAACAATGAGGAAATATAGAGTTCCATGTAACAAAATATTAATTTCAGTACTCTTCTATTCCAAAACCATGATTAAACTATTGGACAATATAAAGGTACAAGCAGAAAATTGGCTGATGAGACTACATATGTCATTTCATGGTTCCGAAACTGGTTTTGGATTTACCATTTCAGCATCACCACGTGTATCTCCTGAATCTGATCACTTCTTTTGCCAACGAAGTAGCATGTTTGACACAAATTGGACTAATTTTAATTGCAAATATGTATAATGTATATTTAACTTTTGTTACTGGGTTGAATTTGAGGATGTCTTTAAATGGGCTTCAAATTATTCTGATTGCTGGTCCGGCCTTGTTTTATTTGGGCTTTATATACTCAACTCCTCTGGCCCTTCCATAAATGGATATCAAAATCTTTCAAAATTGGGGATTTTAAAATTTATGCGTTTACCCTTCTTTCATTTCCATATATGATCAATTACTGAGAATTATTCAAGCTGTTAACCTGTAGCACCTATGTACCTTTGTATGAATGAATTTAAGTAACCAAAAGAATATCATAATCTTCATTCGAATAAAGTTGAAAATCACAAATGTTAACATTCATTAAAAACTTCAATCATGGTATTTCAACATCAATCAAGAACCTTGGCCAAAAAAAAAAAAAAAAAAGATTTACAAACAACGACTGAAAAATGTGGCCATGCTAATATATTTTTCAGGGAAAGATACAAATATATATATAGATATATATAATAATATATTGAAAACAAAATAAGCCTTTTATACTTTACATCTAGAGATGAAACCCAACTTCTATCAAAATTTTCAAGGAAGATGAACAACACAAAAGGAATGCATGTGAGATTGTGCAAGGCCTATCCAACAACTGGTTGGGATGCATATCCAGCAGCTCTGAATTCCGAGACACTGTCTAAGAGATGGTGCGAAGCTTTTTCAAAACTCACAAAACCCATAAACCAGAACTCATGGCCATCAGTGGTAACAATATGAAGGTATTTCTCCCCTCTGTTTTCCGTCCTGATCACTGGGTTTACGTTGCCTATATTTCCCAAGGGTATCGCCACCTATTCAAGTCGATCAAAATTAGATTTTTACTTAATTCGAATTCTCTCATAATGGTATTTAATTTGCTAAAAAAAATTCAAAACCGTTTAACATAAGTTGAATTAGTTATTTTTGACTTACTTTGTAGTAGCTCCAAGCCCCTTGTCCGGAGGGAGCGGTGAAGAATAGAGGACGATCACTGCAGAAAGCAAGACGAGCCGTTGACAAATACAGAGTTCCAGCAACAGGGCCAGTGGAAGTGGAAAGATAGCAAGCAAAGGTGTTCTTGAGCTTCTCTTGGGGATGGGTTTTGAAAATCTGCTTGAACAGAGACTCAAATCCACCCTCCGTTATGGCTTTTGCCGTCAGGTTCACCTTTCCCCACGCAGCTCCCGACACAGAAGGCCCAGTTTTCACTGCAAAAATCAATCACCCAAACATTAAACCCCTAAAATTAACAACATCTTTCTTTAGTCTTACTTTTTTCCATATCAGTATACATGGTTTGTGAAATGAATTAATTACGATTATGCCAGATGTTTCGGGCTATGGTCTCAGCCTTGTTGCTCCAGGAGTTGAAGAGATGGATCACAAGCTCAAATGGATTGTTGGCGGGTCTTTCAACTGGGTCGTACTGTACATACGGCTGATGGGAGATATGCTGGTGATCACCCGCATTCCAAAAGGCGGCCTTTTGATTATCTGGGTGTACGCCTGGGGCTGCTGGAGCTCCCATGATGTGGGTTCCCCATTTCTTGGTATCCTCCTCTGTAGATGGAGGTTGATTATCATGATGATGCTGATCAGGTTGTGGGTCATTGGTGGTGGTGGTGGATGTGGATGCGGATGTAGATGATGAATTGGGTTGAGTTTCTTCCCCTGTGCCTGCCATGATTGATTGATTGAAACGAACTTGATTAGAATTAGAGAGTGGAGTGTTTCAATTCTTTCTGATCAGAGTTCAGAGACAGATAGCTCAAGAATGTTATTTTTGTGCTGTTGTCGAAGAGTGGCAAGTTTATTGATGAGGAAGGTTCGAGATAAGACGGGGATTCTTAATAATACGCGGCTGAGGCTCTGTTTTGCTTTGCACTTAAGGATAATGTTTAAAAACGACGGTCTGGTTGAAAGTGGATTAGGAAGATGTCCCTGGATTTGTTCACCTTTTTTATTATTATCTTTTCTTTTCTTTTCTTTTTTCTTGCAGAAGGGGGCAAACAAGTAAATAGATTGGCAGTAGAAGGCTGAAGCTCCCTCCTCTATTCTGTTTGGTTGTTGACCAGCTGATGATGATGTCAATTTTTATCAGGAAAAGACCGAGAAGCTTCCAGTTCCATATTAGAACAGATAACGTAGCAATTAGTCCAGTTTTATCTATCATTTTCAAAACTTTTAATCTAGGAAGTTTTACACAACATAATTGAAATCCCCCCAATCCCCATAATATGCATAAGTAGCTGAGTAATTGTTTATAGTTTTAGGCGGTAGCTGACACTTGGGCACAGAGGATTAGGGCTCAAAACCTTACTGTCTGGATCGCTTTGAGCCGGTGACACAGCGTTACCACTAAGACAACACGTGGGAGCAGGAGGACACAGGAAGCTTTTTTATTTTTATTTTTTTAAGCCACGTGTTGCTTGTAGCTTTTTTTCCGCTGCATGCAGTAATCAAAGCTGTCACTCTTTCCAAATGGAGCATGACAAACACAAAAATAGTTTTTTACTTTTATTCTAATAATGTTCATGTGAGGTAGATCATATAGTTCTTAACCGGATTGAGAAATCAAGGCTCACAACCTATCTCATAAGTCTTAATCCTGTAATAATTAACACTAGTCCGAGCCGTTAACAATTACAAATTCTTATTCCATTTCTATGGTGTTGGTAATACTCTGAGACAGAGAATCAATACCATCCAAAAGTGATAAAAACACCAGGACAGAAAGAAACACATCAAATGCAACCGACCAAATGGGGGAGAGAGGTGCTGTTAATATATATATATATATATACAGTTTTTGCTAAGATTAATTGAGGGTGAATTGTGAATTGGGAAATGTGAGTAGCTATAGTTAATTTACTCAGCTTGTTGGAACACTTCTATATCTGTAAGAAAAGTGAGTTGGGAAGCTTCCCAATTCCCAGCGAGGCTACACGTAGAATTATAGCAAGCGAAGTAGTAAGGGGGTTCACTCTAGAATCAAAAACGAAAACTAATTACAATTTTCTCTCAATCCAACCAAGCTATGGCTGCTTACCACCAACATGTTTCTCACGAAAGTAACCAAGGCAAGTATTTTAATTTCTCTCATTTCTCATTAAATCTATATATTTGTGGTTTTAGTGAATGATTATCTAGTTTGATATATGTTACATTTAATATAAGATTAAAAATTAAATTAAACAGGTGGTCCTCAACCATATCCAGCACCGCCTGGGTTTCCATCTTCACCACCACCCCCAGGGTATCAAGGCTACTTCTATGAAGGATATCCTCCTCCTCCTCCTCCCCCAACCCATGTTTCTCACTATCCTCCTTACCACCACAACCAAGATGGCTATGGATGGCCTCCATTCCTCAGAGCCTGGTATATCTCTCTCTCTCTCCCCTCTTGCGGGGTTTGCTATAAGATCAGTCCTCAAGTTTGTTTATAAAATGTTTTTTTGAAAAAATGATACTAATCAAACAGGTTTACCAAAGAAAATAGGGTATTATGAGTATTTGAGTTACATAGGCCATAGTTGATTGTGTGTGTGTGTGTGTGTATATATACATACATATACATATATATATATATATATATATCATAATCTATTTTTTTGTGTAATTACTGAATAATTTATGGGATAATTCAAAAGATAAACCACTTTTAATCAATGATCTTTAGTTTATAAGTACTAATAAAAATAAGGAAGTGGCATACAAAGTCTATCAAGAAAGCTACATGGATTTATAGTCGAGCATCCTGCATGCCCATCTAGTACATATCATTTTCCTGAAGAACCGCTGTCAAACTCTTGATCATATCAGATTATGTAAACTTCTCAGTACTCGAGTAGTCTCTGCTTCAAGGCTTCTAATAAGGTTGCTATTTTATACGGTTGAGATTAAAAAAAAAATAGTTATATGGCGTTTAATTTTTCATCATGAACTAGAATTAAAAAAAAAAAAAAAGAAGAAGAAAAAATTGATAAATAAACAGAGTTTGTCCCTATTCAGCAGCAAAAGCACCAACTTCTGACCATAATGTAGACGTAAGATTAAAACTTAAATCAGCGGATTTACAGCTTTAACCAATGGAATTTACTTTAATCTATTTGCTCCTGAACCAATGAATTGCAGCTAATTGCAATAAATAAATTCTGTATGTGCTTGTTTCCATTCAATAATCAAGATTAAAACTTTTATTTTTTTCTTCTTCCAATTGTTCATCATCCATTTTAAATTTACAGTTTGGCCACACTTTGCTGCTGCTGTTTGCTGGAGGAGTGCTGCTTCTTCTAGATCATTGGGCTTTATATGCATATGGCATTGTCATATATTTAAAATTATGGAGTTTGGAATTGCCTTTGTTATGTCTATCTAATACTTGAGAAATCCCCCAAACTGGAATTTGATCATTTCACGAAATGTGAATCATCAAATTGTTAAATGAAAAGTTGGTGGAAATTGTAGACTTCCAAACATGAACTCTGTACTTTCATGAATGCTCTGCTCCATTTCTTTTTCAGGCTTTATGTAGTTGCTTTCAGCTGGAGATCTTGAATTTCCTTCTCTTTATAGTATTGTCTATTGTGATCACAATTATTTGAATTCGTACATAGGACTTCAAAAACATAACTCTTCAAATATATATATATATATATATACACATATATGTATGGTAATGCTTTACCGGTAAATACATTCATTTGAAGTCATATAGACTTACAGGTTACTTTACCAGTTAATAAATTCCGGAAAAATAAAATTACTCAGCAAAATATTAAAAAGACAAAAAAATTTTAAATTTTTTTTATGCGGTACCACATAAATAGACAATAAATTACAGAAAATATTAATGAAGGGAAATGGTCAAAGATAAATTTTCTGACATAATAAAATTATTTTGGCCGACTAAAAGAACAGAACAACTAGAGATAAAATAATGCAACTAGAGATAAAATAATGTAGCTAAGGCAAGACCATGTCAAACAAATCTAGAGAAATAAAATAATGTAGTTAAGGCAAGAACATGTCAAAAAACTATGTTCAAATATGTAAAGTTACTTGTTTATTTTTGTTTGTAAAGTTATTTTATTGCCTTAAACAATACAGTTGTCAGATGATATTCATAAGTCATGACTCATTAACTAATAAGACAAAGAAACCTCAAAATCTTAAAATTATGTGTCCTGCTCACAGAAAAGTCCGTCAAATGGGAAAAAGAAGAAATAAAAGTCGTTTTCTTATGAAAGCTAAAGAAAGGGAAGGTAACGGACCTTGGAACCCAAGTAATGGACATCTATAAAAACCGCAAGAATCAATCTTTTCTCTACTACGAATACCAAAAAAACACCAATCTTTATAAAACCCACTCCAAACAGCAGCAACCCATTAATATCCATCCATTTCTTCATTATCTGGTTCAAAAATGGCTCCTCCAAGCCTTCTTGGACCACCAGCTCTACACAGACACATCCCAGAACCCAAATCCACCGACTCCTTCGTTGACCTCCTCACCTCCAACTTCAACAAAACCAGTCTTCCAGCAAATCCACAAAGCCACCTTATTGGCTTCACCGAGAACAATTCACCAACCTTTCTCTCCTCCGGCAACCCCTGCCTCGATTTCTTCTTCCACTTCGTGCCCAACACTCCTCCCAAATCTTTATCTCAGAGGCTCAAGTTGGCCTGGGACCACAATCCCTTAACCACCCTCAAGCTTATGTGCAATTTACGTGGGGTACGTGGCACTGGTAAGAACGACAAGGAAAGCTTCTATACCGCTGCTTTTTGGCTCTACAAGAACCATCCCAAGACACTTGCTTGCAATGTCGGGTCGTTTGCTGATTTTGGCTACTTCAAGGATTTGCCGGAGATCTCTACCGGCTTTTGGAAGGTCCTGAAGTCAGGAGGAGACAAAAGGTCGAGTGGTTGCAGATAAAGGGATCAGGATCAAAGCGGGGTTCTAAGGTAGGACCTTTCGGCATGCGTGGTAGACGTGGACGATCTTTCAGAAGGGGCAACAAAGCGTCGTCCAAGAAAACCAAAAGGGTTGAAGTCAAACACACCTTGCCGAGGGAGGTTAGGGTCAAAAGAGCAGAGGAGAGGTCCATGAGGGAGAAGAAGAAGGCCAGAGAGTTGAGGACCGAGAAGAGAATCGCCATGGCCAAGAAGGTCGTTGAGAGATATGGGCGTGACCCCAACTTCATGTTCTTGTATGAGAAAATCTCTGATCACTTCGATGAATGTTTAAAGGCCGACATTGGGTTCTTGAATTCTAATGAGTACAAGAAGATAAGCTTGGCTGCCAAATGGTGTCCTTCCATCGATTCCTCTTTCGACCGCTCGACTTTGATCTGCGAAAGCATTGCCAGAAAAGTATTCCCGAGGGAATTGTACACTGAATACGAAGGAATCGAGGATGCACACTATGCTTATAGAGTCAGAGACAGACTGAGGAAGGAAATCCTTGTCCCTCTCAGGAGAGCCTTGGAGTTGCCTGAAGTTTACATTGGAGCCAACCAGTGGGATTTAATTCCATACTACAGGGTTGCCTCTGTGGCTATGAAGTTTTATAAAGAGAAGTTTATGAAGCATGACAAAGAGCGTTTTCAGAAGTACTTGGAGGATGTGAGAGCCGGCAAGTCCAAAATTGCAGCGGGAGCATTGCTTCCCCACGAGATCATAGGCTCTCTATATGGCGGCGGCGATGATGGGGAAGTTGCTGACCTTCAATGGAAAAGAATGGTGGATGATTTGTTAAATAGAGGAAAGTTGAAGAACTGCATTGCTGTGAGTGATGTTTCTGGGAGCATGAATGGGATTCCTATGGAAGTCTCTGTGGCATTGGGTTTGTTGGTCTCTGAATTGAGCGAAGACCCTTGGAAAGGAAAGATCATCACGTTCAGTGAGAACCCTCAGCTCAATGTGATACAAGGGGAAGATCTTCGATCAAAGACAGAGTTTGTCAGACACATGGACTGGGGCTATAACACCAATTTCCAGAAGGTGTTTGATCTGATTCTCCAAGTGGCTGTTAATGGAAACTTGAAAGCAGAGCAGATGATTAAGAGGGTGTTTGTGTTCAGTGACATGGAGTTTGATCAAGCTTCAAAGACCGGGTGGGAGGCTGACTATGAGGCTATAAGGAGGAAATTTGGAAAGAAGGGTTATGAAGAAGCGGTGCCAGAGATTGTGTTTTGGAATTTAAGAAATTCCAGTTCAACTCCAGTTGGTGGGGAACAAGAAGGGGTAGCATTGGTCAGCGGTTTTTCGAAAAATTTGATGAACTTGTTTTTGGATGGCAGTAGAGAATTGAACCCTGAATCTGTCGTGGAGTTGGCTATATCCGGGGAGGAGTACGATAGACTTGTTGTGGTGGACTAATTGTTTATATATTCATTTGGCCAGAAGATAAAAGTTTCTATTTCTCTTGTATAAAATATCCAAAAGTGTAATCACAACTGAGACTCTTGGTCTTGTTCATATTTTGTTCCTGATATTTGATGATTAAATGGTATTTTGTAAGTTCTGTTCAAAGAACATAGACAAAAGCGTACACATACAAAATATATATTTTGCATTCATATGAAAACAGAGAGCTCCCACTAATTCCCTCAGTTGATGAATTCCATGTCGAAGAATACCTCCAAGTCATAATATTCCCAAATATATTACATTTCATTTCTTGTGTATGGTCAACTAAATCAGTTTATTCTTGGGATTACAAATATATGGTTGCATAGCTAGTGTTATTATATGGTTTTACAAATCTTTTCCATTCCCTTAAATTGTGTTGTTTTCATAGCAGTTCACAACAAGAAATCCATTGATTGATATCTCATTCAATGAATTCCTTGTGTTGAAAGTTGTTGCTTTATATAAAAAATTTGCCAGGAAGCAATACTGGCATGGAGATAATGTTTAAAGCTATTTGATTGATATTTTATTTTATTCTATGACTGTGTTTTGGGTATTCTTGGTTTGTCATTCTTTTTATTGTAATTGCTCTGTTTTTCCTTGTATAAGTCCTATCCCTTAGCAAGGCCAAGTATGCTTAAGCGAGACATTTAGTGGAGGTCAATCATCAAGAATTTCTATTTATAAATATATAATTATGTATAAACTAACTTATGAGCAGTTTACGGGTTTTTGGATCAACAGATGGGCCACTAGGTGCATGTAAAATGTGATGAAGCTTGTGATCATGAAAGTAAGGTGGGGGACTATTCAACTCATAGCACAATTCTAAATCATATCTGTTTGTTAAACCATTTCCTGAAGTTCACATCTTTGTATAGACTGGATTAATAGGCATCCTGTGTCAGATAATTTACGATTGGCCTTTTTTTTTTTTTCACATTTTTACTATTATTTTTTATTGTTTTATTTTTTGGTTCTAACAAAAAATAAAAAATAAAAAAATAAAAATAAAAATCTTTTCTGGATGGAGAACTTGTTTCCAAAATTACCATGCACAACTAGCCCTTATTTCTTAATACAGAATACCCACTATATAATATAGCACAGCCTCCTACAATCACTTATTGTCATTATATTGGGATTTTTAGCACATGAAGAGCAGTGCTTCTATTTGAATGAAAATTCTATTCATTTCACGGAATGAACCTGTAAAGGTGTCATCTAAATTTCGACTTGGAGAACAAGAATCCCAAACCAGTAAACATCCTTACAACGATGCTAAATGAACCTCTTTAAAACCCTCAACTCTAGCATTTCTAATTTCTGATTACCATTGTGTGATCTAGAAAATTTCAGTTTGCAAAAATTATGTATGTATATGTTACAAATTTGGACTTCAAGTGTAGTTGTGAGTAAAAGTTCTAATAAGGGATAGAGGTTTCTGTTTTTTCTGTATTACGATCCATAACAGGCATGCTTGTTCCACCAAAAAAAAAAAAAAAAAAAGAGCCTTCTATTCTTTTGATGGAATCTGAAGCTGCAGTGCTTCTTTTGTTGGTCACAATGCCTCAGTTTGATCCTTGCCCTCCTCCACCTAGAATAATAGAATAATCTGTGGAATCTTTGTAAAATAAGTTCACTTTTGTTTAATCCTTTAAATTAAGTATGATCTAACATGCTTCACAACAGGGTAAGAATCAGGGAAATAAACATACACTTCCTTTATTAAGTCCATGATCGTAACAATTCTTTACTATAATATTGCAATAAATCAATTCTGTCTATGCATATTTACTTTCAAAACTCAAGAATTAAAAACTTTTATGTTCTTCTTCTTATTCTAGTTGTTCATCATCTATTTTAAATATACAGTTTGGCCAGTCTTTGCTGGAGGAATGCTGCATCTTTTAGACGTTTATAATATTTATATGGTCAAATATATGCAATTATAGGGTGTGGAATTGCTTCTGTTTATGTCTGTCTAATAACTTGAAATCCCCAAAACTGGAATTTGATCATTTCATGAAATGTGAATCCTCAAATTGCTAATGCAAAATGTATGGAAAATAAACTACTAAACATGAATTCTATAGTTTCATGCATGATCTTCTTCTTTTCCAGGCTTTATATGTTAATTGCGGTCGGTTGAAGATCTTGAATGCCCATCACTATATCTATTATACTGATAACATTTATTTGAAATCATAGATAATGCTTTACCAGTTAATACATGAAGGATCAATATTGACCTAGAAGATTCTAGAATTAACTAGTATATTTGATATACTTGGTTGGAAGTCGAGCATTGGAATTTGTGAAAAAAAATATCTAAAATTGAGGATGAGAGCAAGGATATAGTGGAGAAGTCTAGAAGCTTTGAGTAGGCCAAAGCAACCGACTTTGTCAAGTATAAAAGGAAGCTTTGGCTTCCATGCTTGGTGAGCTAGCAAGGGAGCTCCAAGAAGGCTCTCGTTTAGTGTGACTGAGAGCAAAGTTGTGGTAGAGTCTAATGTGTGTCTGTGTAAGTGGTGTACGTATTAAATTGAGTAGAGTGGGCTCCTAGAGAGAGAAAGAGAGAGAGAGAGCTCTCATGTTATAGTTAGTAAATAATGTTAGGTGTTTATGTGTTGGTGTCTAAAAGGTTATTATGTGTGTGGGTCCTGCTGCACGTGTGTGAGTATTTTATATTATGTCAATGTATTTGTTTGTATAAATTATTAGTATAATAGAATTAATTTATTTTCTCCCCCAACAATTAGATTAAAGAGAGAGAGAGAGCTCTCATGTTATAGTTAGTAAATAATGTTAGGTGTTTATGTGTTGGTGTCTAAAAGGTTATTATGTGTGTGGATCCTGCTGCATATATGAGTATTTTATAGTGTGTTTATGTATTTGTTTTTTTTTAAATTATTAATATAAGAGAATTGATTTATTTTCTCCCCCAACAATTTGGTATCAGAGCGGCGTTAGATCCAATGGAATGGTAGTTTAGTGGTCTTGTAATTTAGTTTTGTTGTCTTGGTTGGTATAAAAGATTGGTATGTAAGAGTTTGTTAGGGACCAAAGCATAAGCGTTGGTGACCACAATATTGAAGGAGACGATCAAGAATCGTGTGGTGAATGGTTGAAGACCACGAGTGCCAGAAAGGATGGTCAAGGACCATGAAAGTTGCGAGGCGATCAAGGATCGCGGTGACACATGGAGGCAGTCTGGGACTGCGATGGCAAAAGGTGGTTAAAAACCATTGTTGGAGGAGCTTCGTATGATCGTGCACAACCTGGGATTGTGGAGCTTGTTGTTTGGAACCAAGCTTATTTGGTGTGTGAGCGGACCATCAAACCACGATAGGTAACCTTCAAAAGATGGAAGGTATGTGGAAGCTCAATGGTATAAATTATAATATATGTGGTCATTGCATATAGAGTTTTATTTGCAAGGATAGGATCTCTGGGAGATCCTTGGAGGCGATTATGTCGCCAGTAAATATTGCTGCTTTGATGAAGTGAAAAGATCACAGCTGGTAAGGCATGTTGGTAATTAAGACTACCATCGAGGAGATAATATCAAAGCCTACTGGAGATGCCAAGACACCAAAGGAAGAGTGGGATAATTTTTCAGCACTCAAGAAGAAAAGAAAGAATGGGAAGTCAATATTGAAGGGGAGAATTGAAGGATCAATATTGACCTAGAAGATTCTAGAATTAACTAGTATATTTGATATACTTGGTTGGAAGTCGAGCATTGGAATTTGTGAAAAAAAATATCTAAAATTGAGGATGAGAGCAAGGACATAGTGGAGAAGTCTAGAAGCTTTGAGTAGGCCAAAGCAACCGACTTTGTCAAGTATAAAAGGAAGCTTTGGCTTCCATGCTTGGTGAGCTAGCAAGGGAGCTCCAAGAAGGCTCTCGTTTAGTGTGACTGAGAGCAAAGTTGTGGTAGAGTCTAATGTGTGCCTGTGTAAGTGGTGTACATATTAAATTGAGTAGAGTGGGCTCCTAGAAAGAGAAAGAGAGAGAGAGAGCTCTCATGTTATAGTTAGTAAATAATGTTAGGTGTTTATGTGTTGGTATCTAAAAGGTTATCATGTGTGTGGATCCTGCTACATATATGAGTATTTTATAATGTGTTTATGTATTTGTTTTTTTTTTAAAATTATTAATATAAGAGAATTGATTTATTTTCTCCCCCAACAATACATTCATTTGAATTCATAAATACATTCATTTGAATTCATATATTATTATTACTGAAAAAAATTGGATTCATATATATTTAAAGAAACCTGGAATAAGGTCTGGTGCTAATTTATTAAATATATGTATATATGGACATTTAGTTATGGGAATGCCTTACCAGTTAACAACGACAAGGAATTACAGAAAATATTAATGCAGGGACAGCATAAAACATTTTTGCAAAACTTTTCTAAAGGTAAGAAAATTATTCTCTCGAAAGGCGGCTCATAAAATAAGCAGCAGGTCAGATGCGAAACAAGAAGAACGAAAAGTCGGTTTATTTGAAAGCCAAAAATAAGAAATAAAAAATACAAAAAAAAAAAAAAAGGGGGACCTTGTAACCCAAGTAAAGAACAGATATAGAAAAGCGTATCCATTTACATAGATAAAATCCCAAAATCCACTCCAAACAGCAACGACCGGCACCGTCCATTTTATCAAACTCGATTCGATCATCTGCTGTCTGTCTTCATAGTTTCAGCTCAAACGAGTGAAGTTTGAAAAAAGAAAAAGGAAAAATGGCTTCTCTAAGTCTTGTTGGACCACCGGAGCTCCACAGCCCCATCCCAAAACCCGAATCCACCGACACCTTCATTGACATGCTCGCCTCCACCTTCAACAAAACCGATCTTGCCCCAAATCCAAAAGGGCCTCCTATTGGCTTGACCGAGAACGATTCCCCAACCTATCTCTCCTCCGGCAACCCCTGCCTCGATTTCTTCTTCCATGTCGTGCCCGACACTCCTCTCGAATCTCTATCCCAAAAGCTCCGTTTGGCCTGGGACCACAATCCCTTAACCACGCTCAAGCTTATTTGCAATTTACGTGGGGTACGTGGCACTGGTAAGAACGACAAGGAAAGCTTCTATACCGCTGCGTTTTGGCTCTTCGACAACCATCCCAAGACCCTTGCTTGCAACGTCGGGTCGTTTGCCGATTTTGGTTTCTTCAAGGATTTGCCGGAGATTCTCTATCGGCTTCTGGAAGGTCCTGAAGTGAGGCAGACACAGAAGGCCGAGTGGTTGCAGATAAAGGGTTCATCAAGATCAAAGGCTTCCAGTTTCGGACCTTTCGGCTTGCGTGGTAGACCTTTAGGAGGAATTGGATGGCGTGGTGGACGATCTTTCAAGAAAACCGGAAGGGTTAAAGTTAGACACGCCTTGTCGAGGGAGGTTAGGGTCAATAGAGCAGAAGAGAGGGCTGTGAGGGAGAAGGACAGGGCCAGAGAGTCGAGGAACCAGAAGAAGATCGCCATGGCCAACAAGGTCGTTGAGAGATACAAGAGTGACCCCCACTTCATGTTCTTGTATGAAAAAATCTCCGATCACTTCGCTGAATGCTTAAAGGCTGATATTGGGTTCTTGAATTCAAAAGAGTACACCAAGATTAGCTTGGCTGCCAAATGGTGTCCTTCCATCGATTCCTCTTTCGACCGCTCCACTTTACTCTGCGAAAGCATTGCCAGGAAGGTGTTCCCCCTAGAATCTTACCCTGAATACCAAGGAATCGAGGAGGCACACTATGCTTATAGAGTCAGAGACAGACTGAGGAAGGAAATCCTTGTTCCTCTGAGGAAGGCCTTGGAATTGCCCGAGGTTTACATTGGAACCAACCACTGGGATTCAATTCCATACAACAGGGTTGCCTCTATGGCTATGAAGTTTTATAAAGACAAGTTTTTGAAGCATGACAAGGAGCGTTTTCTAAAGTATTTGGAGGATGTGAGAGCCGGCAAGTCCAAAATTGCAGCGGGAGCATTGCTTCCCCACGAGATTGTAGCCGCTCTATATGACGATGACGGCGATGGGGAAATTGCTGAGCTTCAGTGGAAAGCAATGGTGGATGGTTTATTAAATAAAGGAAAGTTGCATAACTGCCTTGCTGTGAGTGATGTTGCTGCAAGCATGGATGGGACTCCCATGGAGGTCTCTGTTTCATTGGGTTTGTTGGTCTCTGAATTAAGCGAAGACCCTTGGAAGGGAAAGATCATCACTTTCAGTGAGAACCCTCAGCTCCATGTGATACGAGGAGAAGATCTTCGATCGAAGACCGAGTTCGTGAGACACATGGAGTGGGGCGATTGCACCAATTTCCAGAAGGTGTTCGATCTGATTCTGCAAGTGGCTGTTAATGGAAACTTGAAAGCAGAGCAGATGATTAAGAGGGTGTTTGTGTTCACTGACATGGAGTTTGATCAAGCTTCAAAGACCAAGTGGGAGACTGACTATGAGGCGATAAAGAGGAAATTTGGAGAGAAAGGCTATGAAGAAGCGGTGCCAGTGATTGTGTTTTGGAATTTAAGAGATTCCAGTTCAACTCCAGTTGTTGCGCAACAAGAAGGGGTAGCTTTGGTCAGCGGTTTTTCGAAAAATTTGATGAATTTGTTTTTGGATGGCAGTGGAGAAATAGACCCTGAATCTATCAAGGGGGAAATAGACCCTGAATCTGTCATGGAATCGGCTATATCCGGTGAGGAGTACCAGAAACTTGTTGTGGTGGACTAATTGTATATATAATCACTTATCTAGAAAATGAAAGTCTCTATTCTCTTTATGAAAAAAAAAAAAAAAAAAAAAAAAAGGGAAATAAAAAAAAGGAGATCGAAATGTAAAAAGAAAACTGACTCTTGGTCTTGATCATAATTTGTTCCTGAATTTTGATGATTAAATGATATTTTGCACGTTCTGCTTGAAGAACACACAGACAAAACCATAAACATTGAAATGTGTATTGTTAACAAATTGTTTTATAGATCTTGTCCATTCCCATCTATTGGGTTATATAAATCTTTATAGCCAATTCATTACAACTCACAATAAAGAAATCCATTGATCGATATATTCCTCGCGTTGAAAATTGTTGCTTTTATATCAAAAAAGTTGCTACTGGGCAATACTGCCCGATATTTTATTTCATGGGTTTGTGTTTTGGTTATCTTTGGTTTGTCATTCTTTTTGTTGCAGTTCCTCTGTTTTTCCCCATATAAATCTCTGTTGGTCATCTCTGGGCAAGGCCAAATATACTTAGGCGATGCATTTACTTGAAGTCAACCATCAGCAGAGCCACCTGAGATTAAATTGCTTGTTGTGTATGGCAGAGGATGCAGAATATATACTCGTCAATCTCAAAACCAAAGACTTGAAGTTTAATGCAATTGCAAAGTAAATTTGGTGATGTCTGCTTTTAATGATCGTATATACTTTTCTCCTTCTTCTATTACTTCTTCTTCTCCTTCTTCTTGATCAAATCGTTATTGGTCTTATTGGCAACTTTGCATGGAATTTTCTCCCACTCAACTGTCATTAATCAATACTACAAGCCATACGTAGCTTAATAGTCAAGAGCCAAAGCCTAGCTTTCAACGGTGATGCTCTTCCATTAATATAAAATGTTACCTGCATAGCTAGCAGGTTTACGAGTTTTTACATGTTATTTTTCAGGGGTAATATTTCACATGTAATATTTTACATGTAAATTTGTAGAGGTAGTTTTCTCTAGATGACTATGGTATAGCAGCACCCTTTCATGTGATGTTTGATGACGTAGTGAAGCCTTCCTTCTCCCACTGGTCATCTTCTTTGTTTGATTTGGATTCATTTCTTTTAATGGCTATGTTTGATAATTTTCTGGCTGCTTACCAACTGGTCTATTTTTATTTTTGCTGCTTGGCTGATATTTGCTCCATCTGGCAACTATGATGTTTGGAAATTGCTTTTGATATGCCTGTCAAGTTGTTTAACAACTGTTTTAAATTCTCATGAACCAGTATCAGTACTCATGGTAATAAATACTACTTATAATATCTTATATTGTAATCTTTCTTGGTGCAATAAATACTCTTCAATATATTTGTTATAACCGTTCTTTTGTAATTACTGATTAATTTATGGGCTAGTGAAATAGATAAACACTTTTAATAAAATATCTTTAGTTTAATGTGATATTGTTCAAGCCTAAGGAAGTGGTATACAAAGTCTCTATCCATGGATCTATAATTAAGCTTCCAATATATCATTTTCCTGAATAAAAGCAGTCAAAACTCTTGAACTTACCTAGTCAAACAGATTTTTTATTTTCTTTTTCTTTTTCTTTTTCTTTTTTGCAATTCATTCCGCCATCAAGAGTGAAATGCAAAGCTTTTAAAGGCTTTTATATGAGCTTCTCAAGTAATCTCCACATCAAATAAGGCTTGCTTAGAGTGGTAAAGAATTAAGGCTTAAAAACGAGCCCTTCTAATTTGTTTTTGTCTTGGCCGGTTGTAGATGGAGGCGTTAAATATTTAATAGAAAATTTGTAGAAATTGTAGACTTCAAAACATGAACTCTGTGGTTTCGTTTGTGCTCTTTTCTTTTCTAGGCTTTTATCATGCAATTGCAGTCAGGTAGAGATCTTGAATGCCCATCTCTTTACAGTGTTATATGATCATATGAGATTTGCTCACAAAGAACCCCTCCCATGATTAAGAAATTCAGGAGCATATCCTTTTCCCTTATTGGTATGACTAAGGCATGGCATCAATCTGAAATCCAGGTAGGACTCAATGCTTTACCCGTCATTTTTTCACGAAGGATGAAGACTTTCTATCGAATATAGAATTTCACCCTATGTTAAAAGACAGTTTTTTTTTTTCTTTTTTTTCCTCAAATTTTTTTTTTAATATTTTCAAATGATATGATATTGCATAAATGATCAATAGGGATGAAGGGGGGGGAGGGGAGGGGGGGGGGGAGGATATAGATTCATATATAATTACAGGGAATGCTTTAACATTTAATAAATTCAGAAAAAAAAAAATTCTCCTTCTTATTATTATTATTATTTATTTTTTTTAATGCTGTACTACCTAAATAGACAAACCTTCACATTAAATTGCAAGAAAAAATTGATGCAGGGAAAGCATAAATTGGTCAAAGAATACTTTTCAAAGTGTAGAAAATTATTTTGGCTTACTAATGGACCACAGTAAAGGGCAGCCAGTATCGAAAATTATGATTAAAAAAAAAAAAAGTTTAGAAAATTATTTTGGCTGACTATAGGAACACAATAAATGGCAGAAATAAAATAATGTAGTAAAGTCAGGGACACTTGAAAGAAATCCATTCTAACATGGAAAGTTACTTATTTTTAGTTTGACTTTTTATCATAGTTGTTGTTATTATTATTATTTTTCTTTTGGGATTTCTGCGTTATTTAATTGCCTTAAACGACGTATAATTTTGACACCTCAAAATCTAGCCTTCCAGACAGGGGAAATATTCCGAGACAGCTCAGAAGAAAAGCCTGCCAAATAAGAAAAGATCAGATAGAAGAAAGAAAAGTCGGTTTCTGTTTTTTTTTTTTTTTTTTTTTTTTTTTTTGTTTGGGTGAATAGAAAAGTCAGTTTCTTCGGAAGCTAAAGAAAGGACCTTGGAACCCAAGTAATGAACCAACTATAAAATGATGCAGGATTTCAGTCATTTCTCTCCAAAAAAAAAAAAAGAAGAAATGACAAATCTTTTTTAAACCCACTCCACTCGAAACAGAAACAGCCAAGATTCTTTCCTCAAAGTCGATCATCTTCACCATCATCATCCATCTAAGCTCGCTCAAACACTCACTCATATAGGAGGGTTGAAAAATGGCTCCTCCAAGCCTTCTTGGACCACCAGAGCTCCGCAAACCCGTAACCAAACCCGACTCCGACTCCTTGGTTGACCACCTCGTCTCCAACTTCAACAAAACCAGTCCCGACCCGATCCCAGAGCAAAGCCCCACTTTATGCCAAACCGAGAACAGTGCCCCAACCTTTCTCTCCTCCGGCAGCCCCTGCCTCGACTTGTTCTTCCACGTCGTGCCCAACACTCCCACTTATTCTCTACCCAATAGGCTCAAGTCGGCTTGGGAGCTCGACCCCTTGACCACCCTCAAGCTTATCTGCAATTTACGCGGGGTTCGTGGCACCGGGAAGAACGACAAGGAAGGCTTCTACACCGCTGCGCTTTGGCTCCATCACAACCATCCCAAAACCCTTGCTTCAAACGTCGCGTCGTTTGCCGATTTTGGCTTCTTCAAGGATTTGCCCGAGATTCTCTACCGCCTCTTGGAAGGTGATGAGGTGAGGAGGACACAGAAGGAAGAGTGGTTGCTTATAAAGGGATCGGGATCGAGATCGCGATCGAGGGACTCTAAGGATGGACCTTTTGGGATGCGTGGTAGACCTCTTGGAGGCATGCGTGTTGGACTATCTTCCAGGAGGAGTAGCAGAGCATCAGTGTCGTCCAAGAATACAACCAAAAGGGGGCCTAAGTATAAAGTTGTGCACACCTTGCCGAGGGAGATTAGGGTCCAAAGAGCAGAGGAGAGGTCTATGAGGGAGAAGGAGATGGCCAAAGAATTGAGGACCCAGAAGCGAATCGCCATGGCCAAGAAGGTCGTTGAGAAATACGAGAGTGACCCCAACTTCAAGTTCCTGTATGAAAAAATCTCTCATCACTTCGCTGATAGTTTGAAGGCCGATATTGAGTTCTTGAATTCGAAAGAGTACAGGAAGATTAGCTTGGCTGCCAAATGGTGTCCTTCCATCGATTCCTCTTTCGACCGCTCCACTTTGCTCTGCGAAAGCATTGCCAGAAAGGTATTCCCCCGAGATTCATATCCTGAATACCAAGGAATCGAGGAGGCACACTACGCTTATAGAGTCAGAGACAGACTGAGGAAGGAAATCCTTGTTCCTCTCAGGAAAGCTTTGCAGTTGCCGGAGGTTTACATTGGAGCTAACCGGTGGAATTTCATTCCATACAACAGGGTTTCCTCTGTTGCTATGAAGCTTTACAAAACCAAGTTTTTCAAGCATGACAAGAAGCCTTTTCCACGCAAATCCAAACACAAACACGAAAGTGTGGCTTCCTCCGAGCCCGTGAAACTACACAAACACAAAACGTTTTCAAAGTATCTGGAGGATGTGAGAGATGGAAAGTCCAAAATTGCAGCGGGAGCGTTGCTTCCCCAAGAGATCATAGCATCTCTATGGGACGGTGATGGTGGGGACGTTGCTGAGCTTCAGTGGAAAAGAATGGTGGATGATTTGTTAAATAAAGGAAAGTTGAAGAACTGCCTTGCTGTGAGTGATGTCTCTAGAAGCATGAATGGGATTCCTATGGAGGTCTCGGTGGCATTGGGTTTGTTGGTCTCTGAATTGAGCGAAGACCCTTGGAAGGGAAAGATCATCACTTTCTGTGAGAACCCTCGGTTCCATGTGATACAAGGCGAAGATCTTCGATCAAAGATAGAGTTCGTGAGAGCCATGGAGTGGGGCGGTCACCCCAATCTCCAGAAGGTGTTTGATCTGATTCTGCAAGTGGCTGTCAATGCAAATTTGAACGCAGAGCAGATGATTAAGAGGGTGTTTGTGTTTAGTGACATGGAGTTCCATCAAGTTTCACCGACTAGGTGGGAAACTGACTATGAGGGTATAAGGAGGAAGTTTGGAAAGAAGGGTTATGAAGATGTGGTGCCAGAGATTGTGTTTTGGAATTTAAGAGATTCCAGGTCTACTCCAGTGCCTCGTAAACAAGAAGGGGTAGCTTTGGTCAGTGGGATTTCGAAAAATTTGATGAACTTGTTTTTGGATGGCACTGGAGAAATGAACCCTGAATCTGTCATGAAATTGGCTATATCAGGCGAGGAGTACCAGAAACTTCTTGTGGTGGACTAGAAAATAAAAGTTTCTATTTCTTGCATAAAAAGGATGGAAAACTGTAAATCATAACTGAGACTCTTGGTCTTGTTCATATTTTGTTCCTGAATTTTGATGATTAAATGGTATTTTGTATGATCTGTTCATAGAACTGAGACAAAACCGTGAACAATCTATGTTGAAGAATACCTCCAAGTCATAATATTCCGTAATATATTATTTCCATTTCTTGTATATTGTCAACACGATCCGTTTATTCTTTACAATTATTTGGTGGCATAGCTAGTGTTAATATATATTGTTTTACAAATCTTGTTCATTCCCATCAATGGTGTTGTATTCATTACAGTTCAAAACAAAGAAATCCACTGATAGATATCTCATTCAATGAATTGAAAGTTATTGCTTCATATCAAAAAGTTGCAAGTAAAGAGAACTGGCATGGAGAAAATGTTCAAAGATTATTTGACTGATATTCAATTTTATTTTATTTTATGGATTGATGTTGTGGGTATCCTTGGTTTGTCATTCTTTTTGTAGTAGTTGCTCTGTTGTTCCTTGTATAAGTCTTTGCTGGTCATCTTTTAGCAAGGCCAAATGTACTTAAGTAAGGCATTTAGTTGAAGTCAATCATCGGCCGTTTCTTTTTATCAATATATAAGCGTGTATAAATTAGATTATGTGCGGTTTACCGGTTTTTGGATCAACAGAAGGACTGCAAAGGTGCATGTGAACAGTGATTAAGCTTGTGATCATGGAAGTAAGGTGGGAGGGTGGGGGGCTATTCAACTCATAGCGGAATTCTAAATCATATCTGCTTGTTAAACCATTTCCTGAAGTTCACATCTTAGCATAGACTGAATTGATAGGCCTCCTGGTTGTTCATTCAAAACGGTACATAATTAAACGAGAAATGATACCAGAACACAAGGAAAAGTCACATTCTGTTCCCTTTTGTCCGTCATTTTCCATGGATAACCCAAAGGCTGGGACCCTCCATAACATCACAAAGCCCATAGCCATGTTGCTATTAGAAATCAAGAGTAGGATGTTGTACAGGAGGCTGGTGTTAGTTTGCCCTTGACAAGTCATAATTTTACATTTTTCCTTTCATGAATCTGGTCTAAGCTCACTGCTTACAATCACCTCTTGCTGGAAGTAGGGCTTCCAAGTCAGGTTGCAAGATTTTCAAAGGTAGTAAGCCTTATTACTTCATTGTTACTATTAATAATATGCAATTTCCAAGTTATCAACTTTCGTTCTCTGCTTGCTTAATTTGTTACCTATTTTAAAAACAACGAATGACAGCAATTTCAAGGCAGCAAAAGAGTAAGCACATTGGATTTCTAAATATGATTGCTATGAGTGCTACCTTCTCTGATTCAGAGGATTATATGGATGTTCAAGTGACGGAAGCTCACGGTCCTGCCGCAGAAGATAAATCTACTGTCAACCTTACCACTTTAGCTGCGTTTGTCACTCCAGTTTAATCAAATATGTGTTGGTTGATTTAAGATCGGCAACATTTTTATTTTTTTATTTTTTTCACATTTCAACCTTTTTCTTTTTTTGTTCTAAGGGAAGAGAGAGGGGGGGGGGGGGGGGGGGGGGGGGGGAGGAATGCATTTCAACCAACACGTATTTCTATATACAGAACGCCAACTATATGATACCGCAGAAGAAGAGAATGCTTCTCCGAATGAAAATTCTATTTACTTCAAGGAATGAACCTGTAAAGTGTAATCTAATTTGGACTTGGAGGACAAGAATCCCAAACCATTAAACATCCTTACAGCGATGCTAATTGAACATCAAAACTCTCAGCTTCAGCATTCTGATTTCTGATTACCATTGGGTAATTTATAATTTCGTGCTTCAAAATGCTTTAACATCATCATTCTTCCTTGTCACTCAATAGCTTGGTGATTGCAGTGCCGGCGCTGAAATTTGACAAAGGGGATGGGGCCAGCCATTAAATTGTCACTTCCAAGTTTCTTAAGAGCTTGTGTTTCTTGGGTTCCTATCTTTAAGAGACAATATTAGATAAGAAGATTCTTTGCTATGAATTTCATTCCATACAACTAGGTTTCCTCTGTTGCTATGAAGCTTTACAAAACCAAGTTTTTGAAGCATGACAAGAAGCCTTTTCCACGCAAAAGCAAACACAAACACGAACGTGTGGCTTCCTCCGAGCCTGTGAAACTACACAACCACAAAACGTTTTCAAAGTATTTGGAGGATGAGAGAGATGGAAAGTCCAAAATTGCAGCGGGAGTATTGCTTCCCCAAGAGATAATATGGGACGGTGATGGTGGGGACGTTGCTGAGCTTCAGTGGAAAAGAATGGTGGATGATTTGTTAAATAAAAGAAAGTTGAAGAACTGCCATGCTATGAGTGATGTCTCTAGAAGCATGAATGGGATTCCTATGAAGGTCTCCGTGGCATTGGGTTTGTTGGTCTCTGAATTGAGCGAAGACCCTTGGAAGGGAAAGGTCAACACTTTCTGTGAGAAAACTCGGTTCCATGTGATACAAGGCGAAGATCTTCGATCAAAGATAGAGTTCATGAGAGGCATGGAGTGGGGCGGTCACCCCAATCTCCAGAAGGTGTTTGATCTGATTCTGCAAGTGGCTGTCAATGCAAACTTGAAAGCAGAGCAGATGTTAAGTGGGTGTTTGTGTTTCGTGACATGGAGTTTCATCAAGTTTCACCGACTAGGTGGGATAGTGACTATAAGGAGGAAATTTGGAGAGAATGGTTATGAAGAATCGGTGCCAGAGATTTTTTGGAATTTAAGAGATTCCAGTGCAACTTCAGTGCCTGTGGAACAAGAAGGGTAGCATTGTTTAGTGGGTTTCGAAAAATTTGAACTTGTTTTTGGATGACATTGGAGAAATGAACCCTGAATCTGTCTTGGAATTGGCTATATCCGGCGACGAGCATCAGAGACTTGCTGTGGTGGACTAATTTTTCGTTTGTGCAGAAATAATTTCCATTTCTTGTAACAAAAACAGATCGAAATGTGTAATGAAAACTGAGACTCTTGATCGATACTGATTGAATGGTATTTCGCATGTTCTGTTCAAAGATAATATTGTGCATTCATTTCAAAATAGCCTATTATAAATCTGAGCTCTCCAACTAACTCCTGTTGATGGAATTCCATTTTGGAAATGGTTTGTGGATTAACAAAAGAAACATATGGCAGATGAGCAAGAACAATCCTTATACTCCCAACAATCCATACATATGGAACATGTGCTTTCTTAGATGCAATCAGATAGCATTCGAGTTATTCATGAGAGAATGGCACTTACGCAACATATTTATTTTTATTGTAAGAAACAAGAGAAAATTAGATCTGGTACGTGGAATAATTTCAAAATACATCAGAATTTGGAAATTAACCCACAAAAGAACTTCCACTGCTAAAAAATAAATAAATAAATAAATAAATAAAATAAGTCAACACTACTGTTAAGATACAATTTCTAGAAAATAAAAAAAAAGAATAGACATTTTAAAAATCACAGTTGAAAATGCAATGATACTATCATCTGGGGGACAAGTGAGAACAGTCCCTACGCTAAGTTAAAAGTAACTGCAAAATCTGATAAATTCTTGTCATATTTTCTTCATGAGATCACTCAAGAACTCCATGAAATTCACCAATTAGAAAATAACCTTTTCAACTGACTTCATGAAATTTACCAATTACAAAATAACCGTTTAACTGATCAAACTACTTCTTGTTCAAAGTTGCTTTATTATGCAGTTGTGTTACGATCTGGGTTTGGTTGAAGTTCATGTTGCATAATATATCTTTTCTGACTGCCGGAGCAGGAATAGCAGAGGGAGGAATATCAGTCTTCAAAGGATAATGCTCACCAGGAACTAGTATTCACAGAGAAACTAAAGTAAGCTAAATCAATATGCATAGCACAAAAGCCTTATTACTTAGTTGTGTAAAAAAAAATATATTGAAAACTGAGATTCTTGCTCAATTTTGAAGATTGAATGGTATTTTGCATGCTCTGCTAAAAAACACACAGAAAAAACTGTATGCATTCAAAGATATATTTTGCATTCATTTCAAAACACCCTATAAATCTAACAGAAAGCTCCAACTAACTCCCTCTGTTTGAGGAATTCCATGTTGACACCTCTAAATCATTATATTCTGCAATATATTTATATCCGTTTCTAGTATATAGTCAAACTAAATTCATTTATTCTTGGGAATTGGGCTTATAGTTATATGTTTCCATAGCTAGTGTTAATTAGACTCAGCATAAAGCCTTGGGATTTAGAGATATACTTACTCTCCAGTCTCATGATCAAATATGCAGGGGAATAATGGAATCTGTCCCTGCAATTCAAAACTATTAAATATTCTAAGCATGTCATCTGTGCTAGTGAAATATGAAGAAATTTCTTAGCATGAAAATGCAAAAACAAATAGTTTTTTATATTTTTCTTGCATAAATAGAATTAGAAGCTATACTTTGGAGTAATCTTTCCTAGATGCAAAATGTGCCAAGTTATAGAGTTTTATAGTCCAAGTAGTAGGAAAGTAGTCTTTTTTACCAATCAGAGAACTTTGAAAAAGTCATATGACAGGAAATCTTTTACATTGGCTTCCCAGAAATAAACATCAGTGTGGCAAAGGGAGGTGAATAGGAACTTTAAGCAGACATCATTAGCCTTTGGTGGTTCCACCTACACCTCCTCAATTACCACAGGCTTCCCAGACTCCCAAGCCACCGCAGCTACAATTAAAATATAGATTTAAGGGGATTAGTTTTAAAACATTATATGCAAAATAATATCAATAATAATAATAATAATAAAAAGCATACAAATAATAATATTAATTTTTTTTGGTATAATACAAATAATAATATAATCAGGAAAAAAAATAAAAAACATTTTTATTTTTTTTGGCAATAAGTATATACATCCCTAGAAGAACTGCCTTCGAGAAATAATAATTAGCCAGAACGAACTTTCCAAAAAAATAAACAAATAAAAAAGGGGGTTTTATTATAAAACTTGGTACGCAAGTAACGAATCGCCATAAAAACGCAGAGGATCCATTCAATTTTCTCACAAAGTAAATCCCAAAAACTCAATCGAAATCCCATCTTCGTCAACTCACACTCCGAAGTCCGAATCCGAAATCTCAATGGCTTCCCCGGCACTTCTCGGTCCACCGGAGCTCTACAACCCACGCATTCAATCTGAACCACCCCCCCAAGCCGAACCCCAATCGGAAGCCACTGCTACCGACCCTTTTATGGATCTCCTGACGGCCAATTTCAACAAAACCCTCACCACCACCGCCGAATCGCACCCAATGGGTCTCACCGAGAACAACTCCGCTACCTTTCTCTCCTCCGGCAACCCTTGCCTCGACTTTTTCTTCCATGTCGTGCCCGACACTCCGCCTGAGTCTATAACCCAGAGGCTTCAGTTGGCCTGGTCCCACAACCCCTTGACTACCCTCAAGCTTATTTGCAATTTACGTGGGGTGCGTGGCACTGGCAAGTCCGACAAGGAAGGTTTCTATACGACTGCATTTTGGCTCCACAACCACCACCCCAAAACCCTCGCAAGCAACGTCCCGTCGTTTGCCGATTTCGGATACTTGAAGGACTTGGCGGAGATCCTTTACCGGCTTCTTGAAGGTCCCGACTCGAGGGCGAAACAGAAGGACGAGCTCTTGCAGAGAAAATCCACTCGATCGTATTTGCGCGGGCACAAGAAATTGAAACCGTCTGAGAAATCGAAGAGGGTCGCCAAAGGCACCGTGGCTAGAGAGATTCGAGTCAACAACGCGTTGGAGGAGGCAATGATGGAGAAGGAGAAGGCCAAACAGCTGAGGCACGACAAGAGAATCGCCATGGCCAAGAATGTCGTCCAGAGACTCGGGCGTGACCCGGATTTCCGATTCTTGTACGATAAAATCTCCGACTACTTCGCCGAATGCTTAAGGGCCGATATTGGGTTCTTGAATTCTAGAGAGTACAGGAAGATAAGCTTGGCTGCCAAATGGTGCCCTTCCATAGACTCGTCTTTTGACCGCTCGACTCTGCTCTGCGAAAGCATTGCAAGGAAGATATTCCCTCGCGAATTATATCCTGAGTACCAATCCATTGAGGAGGCACATTATGCATTTAGAATCCGAGATAGGCTCAGGAAGGAAATACTTGTGCCGTTGAGGAAAGTTTTGGAGTTGCCGGAGGTTTACATCGGAGCCAATCAATGGAATGCAATCCCATACAACCGTGTGGCTTCCTTGGCCATGAAATTGTACAAGGACAAGTTTTTGAAGCACGATGAGGAAAGGTTCCGAAAATATTTGGAGGATGTGAAAGCCGGCAAGTCCAAGATTGCTGCAGGAGCATTGCTTCCCCACGAGATTATATCCTCTGGCGATGAAATTGCCGAGCTTCAGTGGAAGAGAATGGTGGATGAGTTGTTAAACAAAGGTAGATTGAAGAATTGCATTGCTGTGAGTGATGTCTCTGGGAGCATGCATGGGATTCCAATGGAGGTTTCTGTGGCATTGGGTTTGTTGGTCTCTGAATTGAGCGAAGATCCTTGGAAGGGTAAGATTATCACTTTCAGTGCAAATCCTCAACTTCATCTGATACTAGGCGACGATCTTCGTTCCAAGACCGAGTTCGTCAGACGCATGGATTGGGGCCATAACACCGATTTTCAGAAGGTGTTTGATAAGATTTTGAAAGTGGCTGTGAATGGGAACTTGAAAGGAGAGCAGATGATAAAGAGGGTGTTTGTTTTTAGTGACATGGAGTTTGATCAGGCTTCAGCAAACGATTGGGAGACTGACTATGAGGCCATAAAGAGGAAGTTTAGAGAGAAGGGATATGAAGAATCGGTGCCAGAGATTGTGTTCTGGAATTTAAGAGATTCCAGGTCAACTCCAGTGCCTGGGAAACAACAAGGGGTGGCTTTGGTAAGTGGGTTTTCAAAAAATTTGATGAACTTGTTTTTGGGTGGCGCTGAAGCATTAAACCCTGAATATGTCATGGATTTGGCTATATCCGGCGAGGAGTATCAGAGACTTGTGGTGGTGGACTGATTTTGTTTGCAATCATATATAGTGCGGAAAATAAATAATAGATTTCATCTGTTCCTAGTCTCGTTATGATGGAAAATCTCTCTCTCTGGTACAAACATAATAGAATATCAATTCTATATATGTTTCTGTTTATGGAACTTGCAGTGTTGCTTATACTGTTTGATTATCAAACGAAACAAAACAATTACTATATGCTCCGAGTTAATCCATGTTGGCGTCAACTAGCTCATGCTCTGTTTATGTAGCCTCTCATTGAAATTGGGCCTGGAGTAAAGAAACGTCTTTTGTCAATTGGTTGTTGAATTTCGCCACACTGAGAATCTAAATCTAAATCCGTATTTGAATATTTGTTATCTAAGCTATCAGTAGTAGTAATTTCTTGCAATATAAAAAATTAGGACCATTCTTACTTCACTCTGTTCTTGTCTCACTCTGTTCTGGAATTATTTCATCTAATAATCCAATGTTGATTCTAAGATTAGAAAAAGAAAATACTTTCTACTTAATGACATTCTTCGAAAGACCAACCGGTGCAAGCAATTTGAAGATTACTCATCCTTATAGGTTCATTATACTGTCACTTATATTTTTTACATTTTAATAATATTTCCCCTCTTTCTCGATGAAACTATTTTACCATGACTTTGATTTCCTTTCTAGTTGATCCAATTAAGCAGTGGAAAAGTCAGTCATCCGTGCAAGAAATTGTATTGCTATTTTAATCCCTTGGTACATTGTATTAATGTTTTACTTCACAAAAAATGGTTTAATTGAGCAACTTATTTTTTAATTGTCAGTGTTCTATGGAAATCCCCTAGTGCATAGCTCAAGCTCAATAGATTTGCTGGTCTGCTTCCTTTCATTCTCTTCGGGTTTTCCTCAAAATTGGTTCTTTTTATAACAATGGTTAGTGCTCGCATGCATATTCATAAGTTGCTCCTCTACAAATCATTGTTTCTTTTTCCCAAATTTAATTCCAAATTAGTCTCATAACTATAAAATGTCAACAAGTAAACATGCAGAGGATACACTTTGGACCAATTAAAAGTGAAAATTTCAGCAAATAATTTGCAAAAGAGAAGTATTTGATTTCAGTTTCCTATCACCAAGCAGAACGATGTCTTTTCTTAGTTTTAGAGGTGAGGATACCCACCACCGGTTTACAAGCCATCTTCATGCTGTTTAGATAGCATGAAAATCGACAACTCCTTAGATGACAGACTCGAGACGAGATGAAGGGTCACCAGGCCTCTGAAAGCATTTTGGCACTCGATATTCCTCGCATTGTGAAGGAAACTGGAAGCTCATAATTAATTAATACTCTTGTCTATTAAGTATAGTGAAAAATTCGTTAAGCATTAAAAAATTACTTTGCGGAATATATATTCTTTCTTTCTAAATCTTCTTCAGCTAAGGGACATAAACCAATTATCTCGACATAAATATTTCTTATTTTGGTCAACTTAGCCTAGCTAAATTTAAAAAATTATTTTGCAAGTACTTGGACTTTTAGAAAATTAGGAAAAAAGCCATCTTCAACATTGACAAGAATGGAATTCTTTCCAACTGTTTCATACAGGTCTCTCTCGATCAAAGCAATTGATTGTTCTCCCTATATAATTTAGTTGAATCTCGTAGTTTTGGCTCTGCATATAAAGCAACTAATGATGATGATCAGGAAGAGAAGGCACTTGCTGTAAAGGTTTTCAACCTTAAAAAGGAGAGGAGCTTCCAAGGGCTTCATGGCTGAATGCATAGCATTAAGAGATATAAGACATCGAAATCTTGTTAAAATCCTAACAGCATGCTTGAGTGTGGATCACAACAGGATTGCTTTAAATGCTCCAGTCTACGAATTCAGGGTAAAATAGGAGCTTGGAAGAAAGGTTGCATAGGGAAAAAGAAGATGGGAAGTGCAACGGTTTAAACCTTCTTCAGAGACTAGACATTATAACGGATGTTGCTTTCGCATTGGAGTATCTTCTTGATCAATGTGAACAACCAATTGTACATTGTGCTATAAAGCCAATCAATGTTCTTCTTGAATCTTGACAAAGATATGATTGCACATCTAGGTGACTTTGGTTTAGTAAGGATGCTCTCAAGGATGAAAGGAATTCAGAAAAACCAAACCAGTACATTGCGCATAATGGGATCTATTGGCTACACTGCTCCAGGTAATTGTCTTGTTTAGCTTTGCTCTAAAATACACAAAAATAAGGGCAAGAGATTTCTGTTTCACCTTTCACTTCACTTTTAATGGAAAATATCAATTAATATTTCAATAATTTATATAAATAATGAAAATTTATTATAAAGTCTTTTGAGGATATCATATACATCAATGAGCTAGCTATAAAATGAAGAATGTATATGTGAACTGTGAATGGTATTCCAGAGTACGGAATGAGTGGAGAGGCATCAAAAGAGGGTGATGTACATAGCTATGGGATTCTTGCTTTGGAAATACTGACAACAAGGAGGCCTACAGATGAGATGTTTAAAGAAGGTTTCAATCTCCACAACGTGGTGAAAGCAGCATTGTTACTTGCACAAAGCAGAAGAAGAAAGTGCAACAACTTCATATAGCAATGAGGAGGATGATATACAACAAGCACATGATGATGAAATCAATAGAAAGGTGGAGAAATGTTTAATTTCATTGCTGAATATGGGAAATGCATGTTCAATGGAATCACCTAATGACAGAATGAGAATGGTAGATGTCACCGGGTTACTACATTCCATTAAAAATTCTTTGGTTGTTAATCGTGAAGAAGGACAAGTGGGACTATAGCTAGCTTGTACCCAATTTTAAGCTTGGTATTACTAAACTATCTACTTCTAATCAGCCAATTAAATTGGCTTGCCTTGGAGTGAAAGAAACTTCTTTTGTCAAATGATTTCTTGAATTTAATATCTAAAGTTATCGGTTGCATGTAATTTTCTGCAAAAGAAAAAGAAAAATAGATAGAACTATTCTCACTTTCTCTATTCTTTTCTCACTATGCTCTTGAAATTATTTCTTCAAATAATCCAGCCTTGGTTCTAACATTAAAGAAGGAAAATTTACCTTTCACTGATTGACATTCTTCCAATGACCAACTGATGCAAGCAATTTGAAGATTACTCATCCTTAATAGATATTCATTATATTTTCATTTTATATTTTAATAATTTTTCCCCTCTTTCTCTCATTGAAATTATTTCACCGTGATTTTGATTTCCTTTATGGGTGATGCAATTTAGCAATGGAAAAAGTCAAAAAAAATATAAAATATATATATATATATATATATATTAAGAAGAACAAGAAGAACAAGAAGTCGGTCATCCATGCTAGATTTTATTTTAATCCCTTTCGGACATTTTGCTAATATTCTCCTCCACAAAATGTTGCTTTCTGGTTGTTTCTAGGTGTTTCCCCACACCAGCATACTCTAAAAGGCATTATTGAGTTAGCTCTGCTGTGCTCATAAAATATTGTACTGGTTTTTGTTTAATGAGTAGAACCGACATTTGCAGGATTTTTTTCTTTTTTTATCTTTTTAATGACATTAATTTTGCAGTTTGTTAAATGTAAAATGTACCACTTATATTATTTGTTCCAATATATATACATAATAATCCTAAGGCTAGCAACAATTCTATTAAAATGCTTACTAAGCGATGAATTGTCTTTATTAACTTTTACAAAAAATCATTTATTTATATTTAAATTATATTAATTTTTTAATTAATAAAATAAATACACATCACATTGTCATATTATTTTGGTAGATTTCTTTTACCTCTTTGGCTTATTGTTATACTTTGTGTACCCTTCCAGTTAATGACTCGATGTTAAAATAATAATAAGAAAAACAATATTTTGACAATTTTATTTTACAATTTATTTGGACCTACGTACCATCCATCAAAACAAAACTGTGTCTAAATTGCGAGAAGCGTGTCCTTAAAAAAAGCTATCTATCTTATGAAAACGATAATAATTAACATAAAAATAACTAAAGTAGCATTTTTCTGGCTATCAAAATTGGTAATTATGTTGGAAAGCCGTGCATCACAAAATTATATTTATCCAAAAAATGAATATTAAAAAAAAAAAATCACGAGCTCAACATGATTAACACAAATAAAAAAAATACAAGAATGTATTGCGCAAACGCATGTGGAGAAATAGTTTGAAAAGAATAGCCATATATGGCCCATAATCAACATCAATAAATGATTTATTGGTTGTAGTATTTTTTTTTTTTTTTTCAAGAGAAAGATACTCCATTAAGAAGCTGAAAAAGATTGGTTGTATTTGGAATTAAAATCTCATCAGAAAAAGTACTTGGAGTTAAGACCAAGTCATCAATTTTTAATATTATTTTATTTATTAATGTTCTTTCCTGGTTAAAACATAAATAAATGAAAGCTTCCTAATGCAACCAACCAAGGCTAAACAAATAATGGCTACACTATCATGTATAAGTGGAAAATGATGCTATCTATAAGCTAATAAGAAAAATATATATATGTTTTTTATATGCTTTATTAGAAAAAAAAAAGAAATTAAATAGAAAAAAACCCTGTCTACCTACTTAAGGAACAGAAGGGATGTATAAATAAGGTGCACGTTGATTTACCTGTCACTAAAAAGAAACAAGAAATAGTTTCTTCAAAAAAAAAAAAAAAAAAAAGGTTTATGAGTTATCAGAGATACTATTGACCGCGTTTGGCGAACACGTTAAGTAGAAGAGGCGCAGAGGACAAAAAGCATCAATATTCCACATGATCTCCAATCAATATTTGAATTTACAAACAAGTACACCTGACCTGACAATATATCAAATGGAACCCATTTGTTTTTATGTAATTTAATTCTCCTCACGAGACAAATATGACTATTTACTCAATTCTTGTATTATATAAATCCAATATGTTTTTATTTATTTATCAATATTCCGGAGGTCTCTCATTATTCAGTATAAGGAAAGGACTTTCAAAGCTATATATATGTATAAAACAAAAGGAGTGGAGACAATTTTTGCCAGCTTTAGATTACCATATATATATATTTTTTCTTTTAATTCCACCCATAGATTAATTAAAGCATTAGAAAAACTGTGTATATAAACGTGGGATGTGAGTCATGGTTGGTAGATAGAGTAAATTTGTTAATGACATTCAAGAGCTAGTTTGAAAACACTTTATATTATATATGTGTTTTTTGTAAAAGCATTTACTACCAAACGTTTTCCTTGTTTCTTTATACACCTTTTCTTATCGTTTGTTACTTCATATAAAATTTAATAAAAAATTATGTATAAAAGAGATGATTTCATTACAACAACTAAAATGAATTAACAATAACAAAACATAAAAGGTGCAAATGTAATTTAATTCAATCTGCTTCTTAACTTTATTTGAAGTGGCAAAAACAAAAGTAATAATTCTAGAATTGTTGAAACATTTACTTAAATTTGTTTAAATGATAGAGGTGAATGATATGGTAATTCTAATTGATTTTTTTTTTAAATTTATTTATTCATTTAAATTTTATTTATTTATATTTAAACTATATGAATATATTAATTAAAAATATTTTAATTGTATGATTTAATAAATAAATTTAATAAATATTTGGAGGATTATAACATCAATAAAAGAAATAAAAATAGTGAAAGAGAAATGGAAAGGAAAACAATTATTAGTTTTTTTTTTTTTTTTGGGGGTGAAAATAATTATTTGATGAAACACGTTAAAATTGCAAAAGACTGCAAACACCTTGGAGAGACAGATATTACCACTAGCGCCACCATTTGTTTGTTGCGTGAGGGGTGGGATAAAAAAAGCTACAGTAAAAGCACACATATTAGGTGAACCCTCACCGACCTTACGCTGGGACCCATATTTTTCTTTTTTTTATGATGTTAGGTTAGGTACATAGACAGTAGATCAATTACCAAAACAAACAGGTATGTGTGTAGTAGATAGTACGTACATTCTGCCTTTTATGTTTATGGCTTTTTTTAAAAAAATTTTGGTAAAAAATTAAAATGAAAAAAATACCCTATATATATTATTATATGAAATTGAATAGGTCGTACTCGAATTATCAAAAAAGAAAAAAGAAAAAGAAAAAGAAAAATAATAGATTTTGTACTATTTTAGTTTGGTTCTCATTGAATAAATATAGAGACCAAAATTGAATTTTGTTGGTAACTAGAATTTAAAGAATTTTTGGAATCTAGAGGCTTTGTGACTTGACGGTGGACAGACTGACTTTTGCCGTCAGGCTTATTTTAAAAAAAATAATATTAATATTAATAAGCTCGTACTATACTACACGTGGCGACAGATTTCGGTCACGTGCTTCTTGAGTTGCGTTTCCGTTCACGTTAATCCGCTACTGCACGACACCCTGTTGCGCACTGAGCACTCTCTCTCTCATGACTTTTCGCGCCGTTTACTAGCTCCACCGCAACCTCTTCCTTCTATCTACCCCACTTCTCTCGCCCAAATATCTGTTTTCCCATTCCTATTTTAAAATGCATGTCTAGGCCAACCATAAGTGCGTGCCTCTATAGGATACAACACAGTTTTTACTTTTTTCACCCCCCAAAAAAAATTTTTTTTTGCCCTTTTCTTTTTCCATTTTAATAAAAGTGGTGATTATATATCAATCTACATAATTAGATCTCTATAGATAAATATTTTTCTTTTTTTGAATAAGTGACATAGATTTTTATCAAATTTTATGATAACATTTGAGACACCGATTTCTTAAATTGTTAAGAAATAAATAAGATTTATATACAAATAAAATACTAGACTAAATGAAACAAATGAATTGAATCATTATTACTGTTTTTTCTTTTTTTCTTTTTATTATTACAAGACTATCTTTCAAGTTGAGATTCTTTGATTTCATAGTATGCATTATTTAAAAAAGTATGTTTGTGTTTATGTTTCAGTGAAAATTATTGTAGTTAAAAAAGAATAATTTTTTAAAATGAATTTAATTTATTTGATAATTTATTCACATCTACATATTAAATTTTTAAATTCAAAACATAAAATAGAATAAAATTATTGTAAATAAATGAAAAAAGAAAGAATAATATTGTAATTTGACTATTTATTTAGGTTGAACAGACTTGTTTGAAAATCACATTTGATATGCATAGAAAATGGTAAATGAATGGGTTAGTTTACCATAAATTCCACATTCTGTCTCCTGTGAGAATGCTGAGTTACAAAATATATTGGATAAATTATAGGACTACTAAATGCTAATATTATTAAGAAATAATGCTAGGATACCATCTTTGATTTCTACAGATAATGATCTGAACTTGAATTGATCTCCATCCTCAATATCAAAAATATATATATCAAAATGTTTTTTTAATATTTAATTATACTTTTTAATAAGTTTTTTTAAAAAATTCACTTATCATGTAAAAAAAAATATTTAAGCCAGTAAAATAGCAACATATTATCTTGTCAAATTACCCTATCAGATCATTTTGATAAATTGATAAAGTTTATCTATTTACTAAAATTATTGGTACCTTTAACATTATCCATTATTAAATCATATACGCTAATACTAGATGTTGGAAATAAACTTTATATTTGATAGGATATTTCCCTATACTTAAATTTTGGTCCACACGGCTCTACCATTCCTAAAGTTTACGAATCATTATTTATTATAAGTATGCATAAAAAAAAAAAACAAAAAACAAAAAAAAGACCTGGTCAAATTTGTCAGTTAGCCTAGTATTCATTTTCTTCTAAAATTGTGCATTTGCAACATGACTAGTAAAGTTCGTGCAGCACATCTACCACATTCAATTCCAAACATGAGGCACAGTGCCAATATTTGAATAAATTTTGTACGTTAACCACAAGACCCAAGAAATTAATTTTTACCCATTAAAAAAAAAAAAAAGAGTTGCTTTGAAGAGACCACAAAAATTAATATTGTTTATGTGATTTTTCCAAGAAAGAGTATAGAAAAAAAAAAAAAAAAAGAAAGAAAGAAAGGAGGAATTTCATTCGTTTAGAACACGCAAAAAAAGAAAAAAGAAAAAGAAAAAGAAAAGTAGAGGCAAAAGAGGTACGTAAAGAACATTCAAAAGCAATAAAAAGAAGAAGAAAAATAAAAATAAAAACGTTGGCCAAATTTAAAGGGCATCTAGAAAAGTAAGAAAATTCAAATTAATATAAAATCCCATAAAATCTTAAAGAATTTGGTTGGGAGGTTGGAGGAGGAAGAGGTCCAACGCTTTGACGTGGTAAAATATATATATATATATATATATATTTGTTAATTAATTAAAATAAATTGAAAAAAGAAGGAAAAAAAAAAAAAAGGGGGAAAATGCAGGAGTCAAGGTGTGAGTGATTGGGTGCGGGCATGCTTCGATGAAACATGTAGACCACCACCAACAGTTGCCGTTCATTCATACTACTAGTGGTACTTAGCAGAGCGTATTAGTTGTACCTGTTTCTTACATTCATGACACCACGTGGAAGACGTGTGCCAAATCCAGTGCTTTCATATGTTACTCGTGATTTTATTTTTTTATTATTTATTTTTTAATTCACCATCCTTTATAACCTCCTTTAGTTTTTCATCTTCCTCCCGCCTTAAGCATTGAACAACTTCTTCCATTTCGAAAATCTAAAAAACAAATAACATAAAACACAACACAAACATGTCGAAGGCAACTGTTGAGCTCGATTTCTTTGGCATGGAGAGGGATCAGAATTCCTCTTCCAAGTCTCAGTTCCAAAAGTTTCTTCACTCTCAAAGAAGCTTTCGAGGTTAATTTCTGAATAGCTTCGCTTTAAATTCTTATTTTCCTCCAATTTTTTTTTTTTTGTTTTTTTAATTTTTAGCTTCTTCTTATACTGCTGTTTGTGTTTGTATATGTATGTATATGTGATAGGCATTCAGAGCGCCATTTCGAAGATTGACCCTGAGATTTTGAAATCTGTTATCGCCTCCGGTTCTGTGATGAACAACCAGATGGGTTCCGGCGACAATGCCGTTAATCGCTCCGTTATTACTTCTCAGAAATCGTATTCGGTTCCGTCGAGCCCCAAGACGGATCAGATTCTTTTTCCCCCTTTGCCTGTCTATGTTCCTTCTAACAGGTAATCATTCTCTTCATCCTCCATTTTAATTGCTCTTTTATTTTTATTTTTTTTTCAATTTTTTAGTGTTTGTGTGTGTGTGTGTGTGTGTAAATTTGGGGATTTGAAATGTGGTTGTCTGATTGCCAGGCCTATTTCAGAGAACCTTCAGGAAACTGCTCCTCTGACCATTTTCTACAATGGAACCGTCTCTGTTTTTGATGTGCCTCGCGACAAGGTTGGCTTCTACTTTATCAGAGTTTTTTTTTTTTTTTTTGAAATTTTATTTTTAATATATTTTTGTTGTGGGGGGTTTTTTAATCATGAATGGGCAATAATTGTATAGGCAGAAGGTATTCTGAAGATTGCTTTTGAAAGGGGCTGTAAAGCTGTTGAATCGGCAACTGCAAATGCGAAATCCCCACTTCCTTCGTGCGAGCAACAACAGCTACTTGATCCTGATCTAAATGGAGGTAATAAGTCCTTTAGTTATAATCTGCTTTTTATTCAAGCAGTGACATGAATAGGACTCAGCAAGTTTCTTAGTTAATTAATTTTTTCAAAAAAAAAAAAAAAGGTTTAATTTAATTTCTAATGGAAGGAAATTTCTTTTACTACTTATAGATCTGCCGATTGCACGTAGAAAGTCACTGCAGAGATTCCTCGAGAAGCGCAAAGAGAGGTAACTCCCCCAAAAAACCTTTTTCTAATTTCTCAACTTTAGATCACATTTATTTCATTGTTTTTTAGTTTATAATTTCAAATTAGGTACTTAAATAAGAGTTGGTGTTTTTGGGCTATAGAATTTAAAAAAGTACAAAAATTTATTTGAACTGGTGTTTTTCTAATATATGTAATTGGGTAGAATACGTTTTTATGTTGCAAAGTGCAAACAAACAATTTTTTGAACATGAACCATTTATATGCAATTTTAAAACTTAAGTTCTAAGGAAACAGATAATTTAATTTCAAGTCTTCCTTTGCGTGTGGAAATGGGGGAATTGTTTACTTTCTCAAAATTTTTTTTTTTCTCTTTTCTCATATGTGAAAATTTATAAATCATTTTAAGAATAAGAGGATCAGTCAGGGAAGATACACCTTTATTATTATTTTAGGAATCATGATTGGCTATTTTAGGAACAAAACAAATTTACATTATGTTATAATATAGTGTAATGATTATATGTACCTATAAAATATTTTGCAATCCTAATGGAAATTTGAATTGTATCATGGAATATATTGAAATTATTGCAGTAAAATTATTTATAAATAATATGAAATTAGGAAGGAAAAGACTTTTTGGAAGCATTGAAGCAGATCCGATCTCCTTCTTTTTGGTACATAAATCTTTGGAGATCTGGATAAACAATGAAGGTTGAAGTAGAGCATAGGTTTTACTTTTATCTCATATTGGCAGAGTAGACTTGTGCACTTTTTAGTTATTATTTTTAAAACAAACTAATGAATTCCAAACATTTTATATTTCAAAGATAAATCTTTTATTGTATATTAAAGAAAAAAGTACCCATTAAAGGGAGAATATTACCCGAGGAACTAAACCAGTATTCGAGATTGAGTGTAAACTGATGGGTACTCTTGTGTGTTTGTTTTAAGGAAGTATTTATTTGTCTTTTTCAAAGAACACGAAAAGGTCTGTGATTTTACAAAAGCTGTTTGATAGTAGTAAAAATAATAATAATAATAATAATAAAGAAATAACAAAGCGCGTTCTTTGATATTTTTTTCTACAGGCTGACTTTGGTGTCCCCTTATGGTTGTCACACCCAGGTCTGAGACGCAAAAAAACGCGTTTCTAGACCAGTCGGAAAATACTGGAGAAGAGTCGTTTCTGCTGGGCTAGAAAGTTTGGGAGGCTATAGGCCTAATGATGACAAAAGACCACATTAAAACTTGTAGCATTTTATGTTATATTTCTTTTTTCTTTTTTTTTAAGGGAGCTGAAAAGCAGTCCTAGTCCTAAACTACTCCTAATAGCTTGTGTTCACATTTGTCGGTGGATAGACATGGAGATAGAGGAAATAGTAGAATATATACATATATTATATATATATATATGGAAATGTGTAGGAGGGCCTTTGTTCGGTGGTTCAGGTTCACGTTTATGTAATGGGTTTTTGGCGATTATTCGCTGTATCCTTCCTCCCACTTTCCAGTGGACCTGATGCCATTCTTTTATTAGTCTTTTTTCTAAGGGTCACTATTTATTAAAAAACTCACATGTGGAAATATTAACTTTTCTTTTCTTTCCTATCTTTGTTGTTTGATGGTTGAAGTTTGAACCCGCTGTTTCCGTTTGAAATTTCTCGGAAGCACGTTTATTTTTTTATTTGTACTGTTTTAATTTGGATTGAGTACGTCTTTTCTATCCTTTAATTGTGGGTGTTCTGAATATAATAATATATTTTAGCATTTTTATTTTTATTTTTTTATTTTTAGTTGTCAATTATTGTCCACATTGATTTGAAAATGGGAATAAAATCTATATAATATGGGATTTGGCCACTCATCGATTAAAGCCACTGTCCGAGTTCTGGACTAGACCAGTCCTATTTGACAACCGCATGGCTTCCAAAATAAAGGATCCGGATGTGGTAGTAGGTGAGAGAGAGCTTTGGTTGAATCGATTTCTTCGAGATCAAACCCATAAAAATATATATAAAATACATAGGAATAACAAATCTTCAGAAGCAAATTATTCTACTCGACCGACAGCTTTTATATATATTCAGAGAAAAAAAGAACGTTGAAAATATGTTCCTGGTTTAACGTGCAAAGCAAAGGGACTAGACTAGACTAGACTAGACATGGGGGTTTTGTTGCTTAATCATGTTTGTTAGGCTGACTTGTAAAAAGGGGTGGGAGGTCAGACTCAGAATGTTACTATAAATCTCGTCGAAACGACATCACATTTGGGTTAAAGGCTCTCTTTAGTTGATAAAGATGGTATTGCCTTTAATGGTGGTAAGAATTCATTGAGATGAGATAAGGCGTTTTATTTTGGCAAATTGTTTTGTGTACTTGGTTCATCAAATCAAAACAAAAGCAAAATACAGAGGGGAATAACTTGGAAGCTGAACCATACATATCATGATGGCCTTTTGCAAACAAATGGCCTAAGTGCTTTCTTTTCGTAAGAGAGGGGATATCACAAGATACCAATAATTGTTAGTCATAAATTTCGGATTGAGTGAAAACACTGAATTGAATTGGATTGAAGGGGGTGGTTTGCTTAAAACTTATCAACACCCCTACGAAATGTTATTCTTTAGACGATATTGGCCTAGTATTATAAAATACCACGTCTTGGAAATTTAAAAACCAAATCAAATTTTAAAAAAAAAAAAAAATGATGTTGTACGACATTGTCATAATTTAAAATTCTTGTTTAATATACTATTTAAATAACAGTAATATAATATTTAAAATTCTTGTTTCGGTGATGAAAAGTTCTGTGGGCTTGACAAGAAAGGCGCGTGATCACATATTGGTTTGCCAAAGAACACTAGCTTGTATAAATTTCCCAACCCATCATCGTAGAACCAACGCTTAGATTCAAATATCACAATATCAGTACGGGTTGTCTGCCCAAGCTTTCTAAATGACCCAACAGTGCACGAATTTATGGGAAATGCCAACATTAAGCTGTCTCGTAAGGGTCCATACCCATTAACGGGTCATTAGTGAGACTTTTTGCTATGGCTAGTACTTTTCTTTTACCAATTTGCTTTTAAGAAGAAAAAGAATGCTTATTTATGTGAAGGAACAAAAAAATATATATGTTAGTACCACAAGAATTTTGAGTTAGTCTGGTAGATGAAGTGCTTGCAAAATTTGCAGGGACTTTTAAACAGTTCTGTGCTAAAATTTTTTAAAAGTTTGACTAAGTGGTGATCAGAATAAGTGGTCTACTTAATTGTACGATTAGTATAGCATTTTCCTTTCTGATAACCTCGATCCGCAAAGTTTGCACCAATGAGTGATTTAATCATGCTTTTCCTTCCTTAGTTGGGTCTCTGTTTGGGCCTTAAATGTGCATCTTTTGGCAACTTTTGCATTGATGGAATAAGCATAATATTCTTAAGGGGAGTCTCACAGCCAACTGGACTACCGATTGTGGCCAAATTGATGAGTAATAATGATAGAGCCATTTGAAGTAATGATGTTTTGCTATTACAATTATTTGCAATCACAAACATATCTTTGGCAATTTGGTATGAAGTGTTTAACATGAGGCCATTTCATGAAATTGTCATTGTCGCTGCACGACCATGAAGACAGGTGAGTTACATCATGGTCCTTTCTAACTCGTCGGATCAAATTCGTGTTAAGATAAGCATTATACGCACTAATTATTACATTAATTGTATATATCATACTAGAACTAATCTAAAATTCTAAACATTTAACTATTAGGAAAATTCATATAACCAAATATCTCTAGTCACAAATAAGAAACCGAATTCCACAGTAGTGACTAATACAAACATATATATTAGACAAAAGTGGAAAATCAAGTACCCAAATTCTAAAGAGATTTTCTTGAATCCCTTTCACGCTCATGTCACGTCTGAGATACTGCAGAATCTGAGGACAATGTGTGACAATAATGATCTGGCACTATGAAATTTTCATTGTCCAAAACTGAAATGATGAAATGGTGAATTTTTGGCTTGCAAGTTGAGTAGATAATGTTTAGGTGGTAGTGGAATGAGAAAAGTTACAAATTGAAAATTTGACGCATTTAGTACATATCTAATAGCTCCTCGTTAAGTTTTCTGGGAATCAATAAAGTACTCCTGCTGTTTCACAATTTTTGCCTACGGTTTCAAAGCTGGAAGTAGAGTTTTCTTAGTTTTAGGTTACATGGACATGGATTCTTTTTTCAACAAAATATGAAATGGACTTCACCAAGAACTTTATGCATAGGCTATCTACTATTCTTTTTTTTTTTTTTTTTTTAATCTTTACCATTCTGGCCTGAAAAACATATATATCCTTGGATACTGTCAACTGTGAGCATAAACCTTGTGAATTTGTAGAATGATAAGACATCAACTAGTAAGGAAATTATGCTTACAATCTGTTCTTAAGCTAGGACTATATTTGTAAACCTAAGACACTTTTTTTGACTTATTTGTTTATATTGTTCTTTCCAGTCTCTTTTCCATAGAAAATATTGTATATGTCTAATACATGGTTTTTCATCTGGAAATCCCATTGTATCAGCTATGTTTCCCCATTTTACAGAAGAGAATTGATATTTCCCATTGCCAATTGTTTACTTGATCATAAAATTTAGCTCCAGAGAAAGCAACGGTTCATCTTACTGAGAAGGAAGAGGATCTGGTTTAATTGTAATTAAGGTAAACGGAATTGACAATCCAACTACAGAGTTTCCACCATCACATGTATTGTGTACATAATTTCAAGACTTGCTAAATTACTGTTTGACTTCATTTTTGCATGTCCCATTCAGATTCATTTTGATTTCTAATCAACCTCCACAGAGGCAGTTAAAGCAGGGTAAAAAAACAAGAAACTTGATTAAGATTTCTATCCACCGTATTGAAAGAGATTGGAAGCTAATAATTTCACAGCATAATTTAATTAAAAGATTTTATCTTTGCCCATGTCTGTTTCTTGGGTAATTTGTCAATGATAGATGTAGGATGTTGTTGAACAAGATTATCATCAAGTTGTTTATAGATGGTACAACTAGTTTTGTGTGGCTAATAATATTCAAAGGGAATAATTATTGACGAAAAGTATCAAAAGGTAGTCGTTTGTATTCTGAACTAAGGATAAATATTCACATTGCATGGCTGATAGTTATAGTCGTTTCACTCTTGAATGCAGGTAACAGAATGGAATTTTTTTCTGAGCAGCCTTAACGGTCGGTGTTATTGGATACAGATAATGACAAAAGGATCTGTGGCACCTCATTTAAAGTAAATTGGAATAATGGGGACGAGGCATAAGATGAGTCAAGCTAAATGCTTTTCTGGAACGGACTGAGACAGTAGAGGTTGAGATCTGTCTACTAGATAGATCAATGACCAAAAAATTAGACCAAACTTAATTTCCCTTAAAGCCTGCCTACTAACAAGACATTTTTAGAATCTAATGGTCAATGCTGTAGATCGATCGATCTACTAGCGTGTTTAGGATTTTCCCACTACAGCTTGGAGAAGGAGCTGAAAAGTTCCTCAAAAGTGGTAAATTATTCACCTGTTTTTTACTCTCTTAAGTGCATTATTGTGATTGAATTGTGTATCATTAAAAAAAAAAAAATTAAAAAAAAAAAAATCAAAGGTGTTGATAATGTTGGAGAAAACATTTGTGACAAGATGTGATATTTAGTGTTAGATGACATGTGCATATCATATAAATCTTTTTTGTTTTTTTGGTAAACATATCATATCATATCATATATCATATAAATCTTAACTTGTGTTTGTGGTAGGAAAGTTTTATTTTCATGAGAAATAAGAAAGCTATAGACAAATATATGCTTTTCTCTCTCTATCTTTGTAATTGGTTAAAAAATAAAATAAAAAGAGGGGCCCGTAGACTGATATTGCTTGGGCTGTAACTTAGGTTGTAAGCGAGCCCATCTGATAACTTGCTAAGGGGGTATCTTGCCACTTACAATGTTAGGTTCATGTATGTTTAAATCAGAGTTTCTAGTAATGTCTAATGCTCAAGTAATGTTATGCAGCAGCCAAACCAAATTATCATTCACCATGTTGAACGCTCAACTTAAAGAAGATAATCTCGGATACTTTGCAAAAATAAGAAAGAATAATGCTTAATTTACGGAAATAATTAATACCTGTTGCTCCTAATAAGTCTACAAGAAGCTTACAAAGCTTGGGGTCATTGCGTTTAATATAGATGCTATATATATATATATATATATATATTACATTTATTAACTATTATGTTTGTAAGAATAAATTATGAAAGTATAAATTACCTTATGTAATTATCCTACAAAATATATAACCACATTGTTTAGAAGTTGCAAAAAATTGTAAGAGATCAGAGAGATAGAAAGGATTAGGTTTCCCATCTCATTTGGCAGACTTCATGTGTACATGATGTTTTCTATACATTAAAAAATTAGTAAGTATTATTATATATATATTCTGGCGTATATTATATATGAAGGGATATATGCATATATAGCATTAATTTGTGGTGGGGGAAAATTCTATCCTTATATTACACATAAAGCTTTGGAAAAAAAGAAATGAATGTTATTTTTGGAAAATGAAGTTCCAATATTTAGCTCATTGGCTGAAATAAATAAACAAGAATTGCATTGCATGCCCATAAAAGGTGGTAATAGAATGTGGGAGGTCCGATTAAAGAAGGGAATTCCTGTTGGTTGTTATACTTCATATAATAATTATTTCTAAACAATTAATTCTCAATCCAATCACATGGGATGTGGCCTAAGAAAGACCACACCAAAGGCTGCGAAACAGAAAACCCATCCGACAACTACCAAACTGGACTAATTTCCATTAGTTCCAATATGTTTTTGTTTTTCCAATTCAACCCTTTACCCCAATTCCCTTTTTCACTTCTAGATGTTTATTTAACAATTGACCAAAGCCAATTAGTAGCAGTACAGTAATCTTACAGCAATCTTACAGCAATCAATTATCACATATAAAACATAAAGTATATGAACAGCATGAACGATATAACAAATGTTCTTCAACTCTATATTAGTGATTCCTTGTACCACCATTGTTTATTATATAAGTTTGTATTTATTTATTTATTTTTTTCTTTCGTAAGAGTTTACTTTGTTAAAAGTCGTTCTAGAAGATCTTATTTATACATGAATAGGAATTGTCCCAACAACTTACTGCAAAAAAATAAAACAAGGGAATCGTCCCAAGAAAACAAAGGAAAAAGAAAGAAAATTGGGAAGATGAAAAAGTAGAACATAATAAGGGGGATTACTCACTGTGAGGGGTTGCAAGTGCAGAGAGCAATTGGGCAAAATTCATGTTCCCATTAATCTGCTTACTGTTTCACTTTTCATGACTAATCAAACGTCGACGTGACTCAACCATGACAAACCCATCTCTTTTTTTTTTTTTTTTTTTCTTTTGGGTTTTTTTTATAAATAATTTCTTTTCTTTTACTACTAAAAATTTTCCTTTCATGAAACAGTCTCTTTAAAGAAAAGAAATAAAAATTTCATAGGACCCCCACGTTGCACGAAGGCGAAAAAAAAATAAAAAAATAAAAAGCTGCAGAAAAAAACAAAAATAAATTTTCATCACTAATAAAAATAATTAAAATAGAAAAAAAGAAAAAAAAAGGCAATATAATAATTGGGAAATGTACGCAATGTGGATTAGTAAAAGAAGACAATGATGGTGGTAATAGAAAATCATAATAGAGAGAGAGAGAGAGAGAGAGAGAGTACGTGTTGGGTAGGAGGGAGAGGGACCCACTGGAGAGCCCCCCATGAAGTCCGGCTTTGCACGCGCAGTCAGGGAATTGGGCCCCACGCACAGCCCCACGCACGTCCATGCAAAAGCGTGGAATTTGATGGCCCAGACATGTCGGGAATTTCGAGGGCGTACGCTGTTATGGTGCGCTCTCTCTCATGCGCATGAGGATGCTCGCTGCGCTGCGTTTTGATCATCATCATTGCTTCTGCTTACTCCGCTCGGATATCAACGTCCCAACCTTCTCCAGGCTTTGGTTCCCTAACGGTGTACCCTGCACGCACCCCCACGCTATCAAACAATGCCATTTCTTTTCTCTCTATCTCTCTCTCTCTCTCGTGTTTTTTTTTTTTTTTCTTTTATTATTATTATTATTATTTATTTTTCCCTACATTTTTCCTCTTTTCTTTTCTCTTTTTTTTTTAAAAAAAGAAAAAACCCGGAATTTTGCTTAGAATCATGAATACTTGTTTGGGGCTTTGTACGTGGTATGTTCTTCGTTTTTAGTGATCTTCTCAAGAATAAGGAAGATGTACATATGTAGAAAAGTGGCTGGTATATATAATAAATAGATTATAAGTGGAGTAAAAATCATGGTTTTATACAGACGACCTTAGTATTAATCAATTGAGCTAGCTAGGGTAGGACGAAGATAGAGGTCTATATAATAATGCACATTTATATACACAAAAACAAACATTAGGGGGAAGGTTATAATGACCTAGTTCGAGAATTGTAGTGGCCTTGTTATATATGGAGCTTACCCTTTTGATTAAAAAAAAAAAAAAAAAAAAAAAAAGAAACAAGCGCAAGGGATACTAATACGCTTGCCTTACCCACTAAATATTTGACTAGGTGGAAGAATCCTGTATGGAATATTAATTTAATATATGTATGTATGTTGTTTGTGTTTCTGTAATGAATAATGACTTTGAGAAATTAAGTAGAATCTGTATGGATATTAGGAAGAAATTAATAAATGTCTCTCTTGTTTAGAATGATACGGACGACAATATATTAAAGCTGGCAAACGCAATAACTGTTTAAGGTTGGTTTTTAACTTGTTATTGATTACTAGCTCCTTCTCTCTTTCAAGTTTGTGTAGTAACGGTGATAGATAGTCGTTGTTTACTTTTAAGCAATAATGATGAGAAAATAACATTTGGTTGATATAGGTATGCAGGTTTTAAGGGCGTCCACAGAAAATCTATATATATATATATATATATCAGATAAAAAATAAAAGTAGTAGAAAATAACAATATTAAAAATGAAAGTTAAAAACCACCATATCCATCTATTATGAGTGAGGAGAAAGGAAAGCAGAAAGGGTTTGATTGCCTTCTAAGGACATATTTGACATGCATGCAAAAGTGGAGGATATGCATCATTTCATGCTCATAACGTTCTTTATGTTTTTATCTGTTTATTTTAATATCCAAATGTCAATATGATTAAGTTTTAGTTTTGTCTTTTAAGTGAAATATTTATATTTCAGTTGGACTCCGGTCAAAACAATGCTGCTTAAGAAGAAAACGAATTGACAGTTCTATATGGTGGATTATGTCAAGGAATGTGTATATATATATATATATATATATGTGCGTGTGTGTGTTTATGCGCGCGCTCACATGTCGTCTATAATGAAAAAGAAGAGTTAATTATTCTCATTTCATGAATAGAGTTTTGAGTATAAATTATGTTGGTGATAATTTTTCTCATTTCATGAATAGAGTTGAGTATAAATTATGTTGGTGATAATTTTTCTTTCATGAATAGAGTTGAGTATAAATTATGTTGGTGATAATTTTTCTTTCAATATTATAGTATTAAAAGATATTTTTCAAAAGACAGCTATAGCTCATAATTGATGTACGTATTTGTACATATCAAATAATCAAATAATATTTAATATATTCAAAGAATTTTGTAAAACTTAGTACATAGCTAGCCTGTATGAAAACAGCCAGCTAGCTTGAAAGAATAAATTATGACTTGACTACTTTACCTTTTTTTGGTTTTTCTTTCTAAAGGATTTGCTTCTTATTATAAAAAATAAAGAGATATACTTATGGATAAATACTTAATTTAGAAAATTAAATAGAGTTGAATTACTACAGATCTCATAGCAGAATGTCTTAATTTGGATGGGATTATTGCTGAAGTGTACAAGTTTACAGAATCAACTGATGTGTTTATTGGATTAAGAATTCTTCTATGTACACTCCATAGAAAATTAACTCAAGCAAAATAATGATAGTTTGTATATAATTTTATTCTTTAATTTAGTGCCATCCGAACATAAAGGGTTGGATGTTGCCCAACAAAGCATTACTATGTACATATACATGAATCTTTAGGCTCGGATTAGGAAACTGGTCTGAATAACTAGCTAGGACACATTGGAACGTTTCTCTCTCTTCCTTTTCATTTTTTTTTTTTTTTTTGGGGCTAAGAACATTGAAACTTCACTATATAACTGGTTTAGAGAGAGAGAGAGAGGAAAATTAAATTGAAAAGAAAATGCAAAAGGTGATCACAAGTCAAATAGAGTGTAATTGCAAGTACCCTTATGGTAGTAAAACTAATAATTACATACGGATGCAAACAATGATAAAAAGAAAGAAAGTGATAGGTTTTGTAAAACAAGGCTAATTTTTCTCTCAGTCTGAGAAAACCAGCCGAGCCGGGCAAGAAAAAAAATAAATAAATCAAAATAGAAGGACTAAAGAAAACAAAAGGGTTGGAAATGATGAGGTTTTCGTGGTGATGATGGTGAGTGGGAAGCTGTGAAAAAAAAAAAAAAAGGAATAGAAAAGAAAAGAAAAGAAAAGAAAAGAAAGGAATATTTAGGGTTTGGTGACATGCAAAGGGCGCAGCAGTGCGTTGTTTCTGTTACTTTGATATTAATCATTCTTTTCTCTTCTGGATTCCTAATTTCCTATGCATGTGTTTGTGCTTTGATTTAATCAACCATGCGTACCTATTCTCTGCTCTCTCTCTGTCTTTAATTCTTATAATATTACATACATATATATATATATATATATGAATCAACAAAGATCCATCTTCGTTCATTGGGCTGCTCAGCCTGCCCCGCGCCACCCACCAATATCTTACAAAATTTTATTCCAAATTCGTTTATATGGTGTTAATTGTAAATTTCATAAAGTTTTTTTGTTTATGTGCGATTAAATTTGTGATTTTAGTGACAATGCTGTCTGTTACAGGTTTTTCAAGTGCTCAACTGATATAAATTTAGTGCCTACGTATTTTTAGTTTCCTAATGCAATTCATGAAATTTGTTTACCAAATAATGTAGCATAATTTTACTGAATTCACTTTTTTTCTAAATTTAGAGTATAATACTTTATCAATTATCAAAATTATGATATAACATTTTAATAAATAAATTTTATGAATGTAAAATGAAAAATATTATTTATAATCATTGGTGAACAATAATTAATGGAATCTATATGCTATATAGTAGTTTAAATGATTACTATTAGATAATTCATTTGTATGTTTTAATATACAAAACAATAAAATTAAATATTTTAATTAAAATTACCATATAATCTTGTAATTGTCACTAATAGTAAAACTCATTTAGAATTATCCTTTTCAATTTTGGGTGCACTAATTATACCAAAAAGAGCTAGTTTCCTTCTTAATTTCTTTTTGAATTTACCTCATTTGCTGAAGTTTTCCCAAGTCATCCTTCCATCATGCCATAAACTTAAATATTAATTGTATTTTAGTATCATATACTTTTGTTAGATGGCATATTGGAATCTCAAATTTAAAACGTTTTTTATTAGATATTCAATTTATAATTTGTTTCACTTTAATTTGATTTTCAAATTGAGTAACAAAAAAGTTTAAAAATTGAGAAAATTGTGTAGTTTTCTCAATTTAAAAATAAAATAAGGAAAAAAAATTAATTGATTTATTAATGAAAAAATTAGTTAATTTTTTTATTTTTTAAATTTTGTGTTACTCAATTTGGAAATTAATTTGGAAGTTGAATCAATATTAAATAAATTATAAATTGAATATTTAATGTAGAACATTTTAACTTCATAACAATGTGCAATATAAACAAAGTATAGGACATTAAAATACAATTAACCTTAAATTTAAATTCATCATTGATGCAGAAAATTTATTTATAAATAAAGGAAAAGAAAGGGTGGGCATATCTGAGATTTGAAGGTTTAGCAAGGATAAGGAAGTCATTTCAGCTGGGAAGGGTGTTTATCATGGAAAAATAAAAAGGTTGGGGGTGCCCAAATAAATAGGAGATAATATATAATATATGTGTAGATAATTAAATGTTGTGTAGACGTGAGAGAGTGAGTTAGCGTTGGAAGGAGACATGCAATGCAAAGTGGTAATCCAAAAAGAAGGAATTTATAGAAAGTTGGCCCCCTTTTCACTTTGGAATGATCGCCCCACAGCCCACTATGTATCAAATATGTGACTGTGTGACACTTACAAAGCCTAAGCCTAAGCCTCAGCCTCAGCCAAAACCCATCCAACACAAAACAAATTAAACCCCTCATCATCTCCTTTCCTTCCCACATTTTGTTTCCTTTATCATCCCACCACCAAATTCAAATTATATAACTAGCTTTCTCTCCAAGACCAGTCCCTTTCACAAGATTGCAAAACCAACCCATGACCCCATCCATCTTATTGTGTTCTTTTGGACTCACAGTACTCTTTATTTTCGTCACGCTGGCTGTAGTGATCTTTGGATTTGGTTACTCCTTTTATTGTTTTGAATTATATATATTATAAAAGCAGCTAACCAAACTAATTTGAAAGTTAATTTTGATTTTCAAGTCCAAGAAGATAATTACATTACAGGATCCTACCAGTTAATTTTTTGTGGCCCAAAAATGACCCTGAATGATGATATATAGGTGAGTCAATTCCAACGTGGATTTTTTCTCTGTAATTATTTAATTTAGGCTAAATTAATCGCCATCAAATATCGTAATTTTCTACTTGAAAATGAAATTGTGTGTGGGCTTTCTTCTAATCTCAGTGATTTTTTTTTTTTTTTTTTTAAAGAAGAAAAATTTCCTACAAATGATTCCCTCATTTTTTTTTTTTTGGGTGAAGTAAAAAATATGTTTCCTGGTAGAATAGTGGAAACATTTTGGATGATATATACAAGAGAGAGCAAGCACATTCACATGAAATTAATGTAAAACTTTTTCTTTATCAATTTCTTTGCCGATTTTCGAAGTTAAGTTGCCACAAAGGGACAAACCTCTTAATTGCTTCCAGGATGGTGTGTCAATGTATTGCTGATTATATTGAGAGAGCTTGAGAGGTTGTAACTTGCATTAGAGGACACAAGCCGTCCATTTCACTCGCTTTTGAAGCTACATGCATCCATGTATTTATAATTTATTATATAATGAACTAAATTTTAATTATATGCAGATGGAGTACTTAAAAACCAAGCCCTCTACGGTACTGCTTGGCATTCATGAAGATTAGAGGTTCGCTACATACATTCCCATAAAGACAATTTAGTGTTTTCTCACACAATCATTTGAGGACAAATTTTACAATCTCACGATAAAAATAAAAAATAAATAAAAAAGCTCATGTATTTATATATGTCAAAATGTTTTAAATAATAAGTACACTTTGATGTATCTTAGTATTCATTAGAAGCTCTGTTGTTTGGTGAGAAGATAGCTAACAAAAGCTAACATACACTTGCATTTCTAAATTGATTCTTTAAATAATATTTGAAAGTCACAAAGCTCAGTGGTGTAGTTCTTTACTTTAGTGGTGGACTAATTTTAAAGAATAATGCATCATCCTAGTATGTATATAATCTTTGTCAACTTGTTTATGGTCTCATGTATTTTTGTGCTAATTAATTGAAGATAACAAATGAGTTGGATATAAAAAAATGCTATATAAATTAAAAATAAAAAAGCACTAAAAGGAAGTGCTTGATTGATCAATCTAAAAACCCATGATTAATGCGGCATTTTGCAGTGAAAATAGCTTGGTCTTTTCACAAACTAATCATGCATTCTGCATTAAATTAGTGATTATTATTGGAGACTTGGAGTGAGTGCAAAGCTGTGAAACTCAATAAAGTTGTAAACTATAAAATTAATGATTAATGCTATATATGCCTTTCTATTATGGCCTAAATGAAAATAATTGATATATAGGATGTTCCAAAAAGAAAAAAAAAATGATATAGAATTATGAATTTAGATAATAATGACAAGAAATACGATCGGGCTCCTCCTCCTTCATTGATGATTTTTTGTTCTCCTACTTTGGAGGAAGATTAACCAATTGGATACACTGAAATTAAAACCCAGAGAGATCATAGCAAGAATAATTACATATGATATCTTTCTTTTTTTATTTTTTATCGATTAAATTCATTACCTTTTATATCTTCAATAAATACTTAATCCGCACGAGGAGTAATTATTAATTATCGAGTGACAAAAACACAATTATTAACCAGCGAATCAATCACCGTATCGGAATATTAGTTAAGCGATACGTACTCTCTTACATATGCGAGTATAAAGAACATCAATGATAAAATACATAATTGAAATTAATGAGAAACTTTTTTTATACAAAGAAAAGCTTATGTGCTTAAAAATTTTATTTTCCATAAACTTTTTTTTTTTTTATTGTTTTTTACAAGACAGAAAGCTAGAAGTTTGCACTTGATTGTTCTTCTGCAAAGTGCAAAGTAGCAGGTTGGTGTGGGGGTTTGTTGACTAGACTTGACGGGTGTGGATGGGAAATTGCAATTAATTTTTTAAAATGTTTTTTCATAAAATTGGAATTGGAAGAATATACAAATATATATCTATATATATATATAGTAGGTAGTCACATACTCACATGCAAATTAATTCAAAGCCCAAGACATATCAGTTTTGTTATTTATTTATATATTTATTTATTTTGTTTGGGGTAAAGTTTTCATATAAACCTGACAAACACCCTGACATACGCCATGCACTCTGTGTCTGTCTCTCTTGGTTTCACCAAATTGAATTATCCTCACAATCACATGCATGGACTGACATTGCCACTCATTATTCCACATGCTCATGCAAACACTCTGCTCTCTACACATTTTACTTCTTTTTTTTTTTTTTTGTGTACAATTTATATTAAAATTTTGAATATTTCTTAATCGACTTGAAATTGAATATTCACAGAAAAATAAAATAAAGAAAAAGAAAAATAATCAGATACATTGATGCAAATGGAAGGTAAAGTATAGAATAGAGTGGTGATGAATTGATGATGGCATTGATGATGGAATGATGACGAGATTAAAGTCCAAAACAAAAAAAACAAAAAACAAAAAACAAAAAACAAAAACAAAACAAACATTTGTAAGATTTTAGAAATAAAAATTAAAAAGAAAAGAAAAGAAATAGATTTGAGTGGGAGAGAGTAGGAGGAGCGAAGGCCACTTTGTAGAATGGGAACATAAAATGCAAATTGAAAAGCCATCATAATTTGGTCCCCCTTTTGTACTCATATGCTATGGACTCTATTGCATGAAATCAATATCCTTCCCCTCTTTCCTTCTCAAACTCATCACACATAGCATCCCATGCATGATTATAATTACGTATGCTACCACTATATCCTTATAATTCCAAACACATCCTTGTCTATATTTCCTTTGGATTTTTATGCTTTATTTTTAAAATCTATTTTTATTTTTATTTTGTAAAGTTTCATGCACCAATACAAGTTATCATAATTATTAAGTGAAAACTCCAAGAACTAAAAAGTTGAAGAAATGATCTACATATAATTGATACTTTGTGCTTTATTACAATTAAATTGAAATTTGAATTAGTATAAGAGAAATGAGTATTTGAGCTTTATGAGCGTACATATTTATGTATTCAATTTGTAGTGCGGAGGGAAAAAAAAAAAAGTGGGAAATTTATTTTTAAATTAAAGAGTGTGAAAATATCGTGGCCATCAAAATCAACAACGCATCCACACACACGCATCTGTATAGTTATATATACTACAATATGTATGGGGAAAAAGTGACGGTGACGTTAGTTGATATTCCTTTTGTACTTTCACTTTTTCAAACTTGAATGCAATAATATTCATTTCATCCCATATATATATATATACACACACACACACACATATCCTTATAATTTTGTTTTTTAAAAAAAAAAAAAAATTTTGAAATAACAAAATAATGATCAAATTAATTCCTTTAGAACAATAACTCCCTAGTTTAGATTCAAAGGCCAGTATTTAAATCCTCCTTTCCGGTTTATAAAAATAATAATAAAAAGTATCGATCAAATTGTAAAATTGACGCTTGTTTTGGGGAAGAAGTGCTATCATTAATAGTTTTCAATAGAAACAATTTACTATTTTCGGTTGAACAATATAGAAGAAAATCTTTCGTCACTTGTATTGTATCTAATTAAAACTAAGGCTACTAATTCATTACAATTAGATAGAATTGTTTAAATTAATATTTTTGATTTGTTTTCAAATGAAAGTTTAGTTTGTAAAAATCAATATTTAAAAAAAGGAAAAGTAAAAAAAAATCCCACTATCAATGAAAATGTAAAACATAAAATAAAATTAAAAAAAGAAAAAAGAATCTTGAGGGTGAAAAATGGGTAGAAAGATATCAACATCAAAGGGAGTTTGCTTTGATGCTTTTATTCCAAGCTTAAGTCATTCCCATGCCCATGCACTGTCACCAAAGGCCACGCCTCTCCACCTCTTCCTTCCTTCCCTTTTGTGGAACCGCATCACACTCTTCCCTTCATTTTCTCTATGTGGCAACAACTTTTTCTTCCTTTTCGTTTTTACTTTTTCTTTTTATTTTTGAAAAACCAAAGAGGAAAATCAATGGAAGTTTATATATATATATATATAAGTTATATGATTTTTGAGGAGAAAATTAATTGAATGAAATTACAAAATTGGGAAAATAATAAGCATACATGCATGGTGGAGAATTCATTTCGTTTATTAATTCATTTATAACATATAATTAGGTAAACATAATCATATTGGATTTTGATGTGGATGTGTGTGGTTAAGACTTAAAATAGGTAGAATAGTGTCATCACTTAGTAGTAGCGCCCCATCTATAAAAAAAGAAAAAGAAAAAAAGAAAACATATGAGGGGGCTCAAAATTGTAAAATGTAATACCCCATTTCTTTTTACTCTTTAGCATGGCATGGGAATGTAGTTATAGCAAGCAGAATTAACTGTGTGTACCACAGTTTTTCAGCTTTAGAGAGAATTCGGATTGACCTCCTTTGAAAAGTGCTTTCATTTTTTGTAGAGAGAGAGAGAGAGAGAGAGGGACCATGTTTCATGGGCTGGAAAGAGAAATAGGTCAGCTTTTCAGGAAGGGAGGCAGCCAAGAACAGCCACCATTTGTCCAATTTTTTATTTTGTTTATTTTCTTTCCCTTTTTTTTTTAAAGAAAAAAAAAAAAAAAAGGAATACAAGCCAGTTAGTTTCCCAAGTTTTAACAATAAAAACTTGGCATCCCAAAACAAAGAATTTTAAACCAAAATGAACCACACAGAGTCACAGAGAGAGAGGCTTGAGATTTGACAAATGAGGAAGAGCCGTACAGTGAGTGTGCAGGGAGGGTGGGAGGCACATGGTGGGTTTTATTTGCAAAAAACCAATGTTATATAAATGGCTAGAAAGAGAAAGAGAAAGAGAAAGAGATTAATAAAAGCCCACGTCGCTGTGTTTCAATTCTTGGGTTGTGGGGAAACACCATCATGCATGCCAAACTCCCTATTTATTTCTTTATAATTACCTCTTAATTTACATCTTACTCCTTTATTATCTTATGCTTTTCTTGACAGATAATCTCCCCTCATTATGCCCTTCCACTTCCCAATCCCCCTCCTTAATTAACTTTTATATATTCTTTAGTTGATTAACACCATACCATTTAACTGCTTAATATTTCAAAATCAAACCCATTTCCGAAAAATGCCAAATATGTAGCTATATATAATGAATTTCTTAGGGGTAAACTAAAAAATTATTATGTATAACGCATGTGATTGACCAAATTTAGAAGCATATGTATGATATGATTAACAATAAAGAGGCACTTTTATATCTGTTTTGTTTGTATTTTGTCTTCTAGGGATCGTCTTTATTGAATCCCCATTCACTAAATATAAAAGTAAACCCCCATCCTCTAAAAGGACCTTTTAGAGATATCCCAAAAAGAGAGAGCCTTTATTAGTCATTTACCTTTGGGAACATATGCCATAAAGTTGTTAGCTGGATGAGCCCTCTCCGATATTTTCCCATTAGAAAAACAGGTGGAAGTATATTTCGTCTTAATAAAGTCAAAATTATATTTACTGTTAGAACCTCCTCCTTCTTAAAAGAAAATAATAAATATATAATAATATATATTTTTTAGTATAACTGACTGACCACCATCTATTCTCTCATTCTTTTTTTTTTTTTTTTTTTTTTTTATTGTATCTCTCTCTCTCTCTCTCATAGAATTTGATAGTTTTGTGAGGAAACTATTTCATATCCACAAGCTTCCAAACAAAGAGAATTAATGGAAAGTGAGATTTGCAAGGTTTATTCTCTGATGATATGTGTCTAGGATGAAACAGAAAACCAAAAAATCTTTTTATTATCTGCAGAGAAAGCAGGCCGTTAATGGGTGTCTCTCCCTTTTTAGATTCCACAATTCCAAAACATTCTTCCTATGGCCCCCCCACCCCCTGTAACCAATCTCTCCTCCTCTTCCTCCTCTTCTCGATATTATAAAAACCCACCCTTGCAGATTCAAAAAAGACTTTGTTCCTTCAATCCATGGCTCTAGAATTATCATTTGAGATCAATTGCATCATCATCATCATCATCAAATCCTACAAATATTCGTACAAAAGGCGGTTCGGGTTTCCGGGTTCTCGGATATGACCATGGTTCCTGCTGAAAACCTATCGAAACAACAACATCTTCATCATCATCATCATCATCATCATCAATATCTTGTTTACAGCAACAACAACAACAACAAAGGCGTGGTTTATCCAGGCGGCTGCGGAGACGATAACTATTCGGAGTATTTCGGTGGTCTTATGAGTAGAATAGAAATACAAGGGCATGACTACTACTGTACTAGTACTCAAACAACTGATCAATCTAATTGCTTCTTAGGATCTGATCTTGGACTGGTTGGTCCACCAATGGCTGAAGATGAATCGAGGACTAATAGTCTCAACGAATCGAGTTCGAAAGACGAGAGAGACGAAGGGTGGCTTCAATTGGGTATTGGAACCGGCCATATGGAAAGCAACAACAAGAATAATCTTCAAACTGCGACTGCAACTACGCCGACAACTACGATGGATCAAAGAAGAAGCTCGGGAGGATTGGTGGAGCTGGATCTGTTACCTGGAGCTGGAGGAGGAGGATTACCAAGTTCAAGACAATTAGCGATAAGGTCTTCCTCAATAGCTCCAATGTTTCATGTTCCTGAAATAGTTCCTCATCCTCATCCTCCTCCTAGACCTTTTTCTAATTTTACTACTACATCTTTATATTTTCAACAACACCACCACCACCACCACCACATGGCAAGTAGTAGCTCCAATTTTCCTTCTCCTCATCATCAACAAGAGGTTAACTGGGCATTTAGGCCGATTCTTTCTCATAATATAGGCACGGCTTCTACATCATCATCATCAGTATCATCTTCTTCTTCTTCGATGCCGCCTCTTGGTGCAGGAGGATCCTCCTCCTATTTCGCAAGGCAGTTTCAGCTGCAACAATCCGGATTAATGGATGTTTCAGCTGCCGGGCCTAGCATTGATTTCAGAGTTGTTAGTCCTCCCAGGAGGCCTCACTCCGGCATTTGGTTTATGCTTCAAGCTTCTCAAAACCAGTAAGTGCAACAACCTCATACATTTACATTTCTCCTGTTATTCTGTTTATTTATATATGTATATATACTTTCTCTTAATTTATCTCTTTCTCACTTACTACTTATTGTCTTTTGTAATTAACAATGCAGAGCTAAACAACCATTCTTGCCTCAAATACCCAAGAACTACCTCAGAATCAAGTAAATCTTACTACTAGCATACCCCTTCTCTTCCTTAATTTTAAATCACTAATATGTTTAAATATTTTGTTACGACTTTTTAATTTTTTATTTAAAAAATTAAAAAAAAAAAAAAAACTTTCCTTTTCCTCATTCCCGGAATAATATTATTCCAAAAACTACAGGGATGGAGGAATGACAGTTCGATTGCTAATCAAGTATCTGGTCAATAAGCTCAGACTGGATAGCGAATCAGAGGTATGTCTATTCATTAATTAACTTTTATTTTTTTAGAAAGTATATATGATTCCTGCTTGTCATTCCTATTGTTCCTTTTTCCTTATTTCGGTTTCTCTTAGTTAAGATTATAATTAAGAAGCCCAAAAAAAGGGTGAACCATACATATATATAAATATATATATATATATATATATATCCTAGTGTTATGATCAAGTTACAGAATTTGAATTTCATGAATATGGACATTTGGTTGGTGTTAGAAGCATGACAGAAACATCAGAACTAAAATGGGCTTCCACTAGTTATCATTATAATTTTTTCATTTCTTATAACAATATCATATTTAGGATATATTTAGGTGCTATGTATATTTTCTAGGTAGTCATCTTCTCTTTTTTTAGTATTAGCCATTTTTGTTCTCAAAACCAGGAATTACTTATGTTGTCTTCTAACCATAGTCATTACCTTCATGTTTAGTTTGTTATACATGGTCAATTATTTTTTTTCGTAATGAGATTTTAAGTGTGAAGTTCAAGCTGAAAATGAAACTAAACTAGGGAAAAACTACCTACCACGATTATGTTACCCAAACTTTGAATAATGGATCCAAAAAAATAATTGAAAGTAACATGTTAACAAAGATTCATACGTAGATAGAAAAATATAGTGCAACAGTTATATATAAATATATAAGCATTGTTATTGAAAACTAAATTGAATAGAAAACAGGTGAAATAAATATGTCGACTAGTAGAAGATACAGGTTACGGTCGTTTCTCAAATCAAAACTGAAATTAAGCAGCATCAACACCTTCCATCGCTACCTTTATTGAGAAATCTATATATTACTATTCAATTAAATGAACGCATTAAATTTAATGGTGGACTTTTAGGAAGCATAAACGCTATTCATAATGTTGCATAAGCAGAAAACCTTTCCCAAAAATAAAAAAAAAATAAAAATAATAAAAATAAAGACATAAACGTTTATTGCACCTATGGATATTTAATCGACATCATGAGTATCGTTCACGATGAGGGACTTATTGACGGAACGATTGGAGAAGAAAGGTATGATAAATATGAATCTAGGGTCAGCCAAATCTAGTACTGAAATAGAAATTTTTGGGTAAAATCACATCCTATCAAACATGGGAGTCAATTAATCTATCATTGTTATTAGCTTGCTATTTCCTTACTTGTGGTTGAAAGAATTCCATTGAGTTAGTTTTCAGGAAAAATCGAAAAGACTAAATATAGAATTTTCCATTTAGAATATAACGTTTCCTGAAAATCTAAGGAAACGTACCTGGACCATAGCTTTTGCCATTAATTTGAAAACTTTCTTTGCCGATACCTTATTATTTTCATTCTTTTTTCTTTTTTTGTTTGGGTTTTCGTGTGTGTATATATATATATATATATAATGTGATTCCAGCCAGAAGCTTGATCATCACACTTCAAAGTTATGTGCCTATAATATGTATGTATATCATACGAGGCCAAAGCATACAAATATATGATTGATTTTGAAAGTTGCTCATCATAGAATTGAAACGAGGAATAAATATACGTGAATGGGATAATAATTTGTGCACGTAGTGCTGTGATATTTATTGCATTCCATTTCTTTATACCATTGCTTCTAACACACACTTCATCATGAAATATATCACTATAGATCTCTCTAATAATTTCAACAAATTAAAGTTTCTTTACGGTGCTTGTACCATAAAAGCATATGAAAACATTATCCATGAATCCTAGAGAAGAAATTGTCCCTAAATGTTGATTCTTTTTTACTTGGCTTGATCTTAGGAGGGTATATTTATACTTTAGATGAACCTGTGCATGAAGTCCATTATATTTAAGTTATGAAAAAATTTCAAAAATTTAGTTCAAAACATGTTTCGACGCTTTTTTTTTTTTTTTTTTTACATCTAGAATTAAATGTTTAGAAAGTTGCATACTTAAATTGTAATGAAATCATGAAGTGCGTAAAAAACGACTCTTGGTACATGCTCACCATAGCTGAACTTGAATTGCTGGAGAGAAATGTAGAGATATACGAATGAAGAATGCTATAAAATCGTAGAAATTGTTCATGTTTGAAATGAATAGACAAGATACTAGCTTAACAAAGAAAGTAGACATTAATTTTTCTAAACAGGCATTCTATAGGAAATAAGAGTTAAGATACAAGTCTGCTTAATTAATTTAAATTATGATTGCCTTGGATCATCAGGCATCTTGATTTAATTTTAAAGTCTATTTTCTCTATTTTCCCTCAAATAAAACCGAATTAGACAGCTGTCTGTGGTTAATGTACTACTTTTGGAAGCTTTTATATATAGGAAGCCTGCTAGAAAGAGAAATCTTTGTAAATGTTTCATGGAAAGGACGCAATTCTTGACTACTTATGTGATTATTTTGACATGCTACGTTTATTTTACTCATAGTCTGAAACAAACCTCATGCATAAATTTTTTAAGTTAATTTTTAATATTTTTTTCTATAATTTTACCCAAAAAAAAAAAAATTGTTTTCACATAGTATTTTATATCCCTAAACCACAACTCAATGCCTGTTTAATCTTTAAAGGAGAAAAAAAAAAATAGAGATAGAGTGAGAAATAACAAAACTATGGTCAATTATAAATATGGTTCTTTCATTTTATTTATATTTTTCTCTAATATTCTCCCTCACTTGCCCACCTGTTTTTGGGTTTTTTTTTAAATCCATACATATGTTTTTATTTTTTTGGATGAAATTGTTGAGTTTTGAGTTCAGAATCTTTTGAATCTTTGGCTTTGATACCATGTTGAAATATTATTTATTCCAAAAACTTAAAATGATGGAAGGTGAATCTTCATTTCATTTATATTTTTTTCTAATAACATGAAATAGATTGCATAAAACAATTAGAGCGATACAAAATTCCTAGCTTTATGAAACACAGTCTTAGAGAGAGGGCTTTTTCTAGGTAAACAACAAAGATAACATATATATTAATATATATATATATATATATATGAAAGTAGCAATTATAATAGATAAAATGACAGGAACTTAAACCACGATATACTTTAAGAAAAACATCAAAAGAACGAGACCGACCTTACATTAAAATTAATGAAAAGAATGCATATTATATGTAAGAAAAGGCAAATGCAAAACTGGATAGCTATATAAAACAGACCACGTATATTAGTTGAATTTGTCTTTGCCTTGACCTAAATGGTGTTCCAGTTATCACATGTAGACGTTTTCTTAGTTACCTATAGGCTACAACAACGTATAAAAAAAATAAAATAAAAAAAAACAAATATTATATTAGATTTGTTAGGATGTATGACATACTCAACATTCCAGTTTGTTTTAAATATACAAATACACATACATACATACATATATATATATATATATAATATTAATACATAATACAATTATGTGTATATATATATATTTGTTTGAGTTGCTATAGGTCAACTATTATAGCATTATCTGAATTCATATACTCTTATGTTTCCTTGTGGTTCATGCCATGATATAAGGAGATTAATTAATTATATTGAGATAGTATTATTAATTATTAATCATGATCACTAACAAACAGATATGAACAACAACAAAATATATATATATATGTAACCGATATATGTAACCTGTTATCTCCCTTCAGCTTCCATGCAGCTACAACTTATATTAAAAAAACAAAAAAAAGGGAATCCTCACCGAGCTTCTTCCTTTTATTATTATTAATTTTTCACGTAAAATATATACATCCAATCATAAAAGAGTCATCTAAGGAATAAACAAGTGCAAGTATTTCGGATGTGTTAAACACTCAACATTCCTATTGCTTTTTAATGCACAAAATTTTCATCCATATTATAAGTCAACTCCATATATATATATATATATATATATACATAGCTTTAAATTCGGCAATTTGTTCGTACCTTAGGATCCACCGCCCAGGTCATGAGAAGAGTTATCTTGCTAGCTTGATTCATAATCTTTTTATTCCTAATTATAAGTAGAAAATTCCATGCCGTCCGGAATGCCAACCCTTCAACTTTTACACATGGCATGCAACTATATAACCCCAATCATTAGGTTTTTAAGTGGGTGTGAAAGGTGAGGTCCATCTTCTACTTATAAAAATAATACTTTGTCTCTAGTGATTAAATTTTAGGCGTAAATTTAGGACTCTCTCTCTCTCTCTCTCTCTCTCTCTCCCTCTTGTCTAAACCATCTTATATTTAATTTTCGGCTCTCATTATTAATTAATATACATGTTTCATATATATATATATATATATATATATATATATATATATGTGAACGTATATATTGTGATGATTAGCCACGATTCATTAGAAGCATAGAGATTTCTTTCTCATGTCTCTAGAGAAAATAATCAATAAGAACCGTAAAAACATGTTCATATATAGGTGGAAGAAAGAAAAAATGGCTGTATTTTCCATACATGGATGTTTTCTCTCTTTTATATATATATATATATATATATAAATAGTCCGATTCAAATGAATATATCCTTAATTTTTTAAGTTTAGAATAAATAGAATTGATCATCTAAAATTGTTGTTATATCAAATACATATAATTTAAATATTTTATATAATTAAGTTCCTTTATTTTCAATTTAAAATATTGGCATCATTATATATCTATATATTTTATTTTAAAATACGCTGTTTTATACTTTAGTTAGTAATCAGTGCATTCATTGACTTTTAAGATGTTGAAAAAAACAGAGAGAAAAAAGTAAAAAGAGAGTTTGGACATTGGGGTTTAGTTGACACTCAAAAAGAATAAAAAGAAGGTTGATAATAACACATGGATGGAAATCATAATGATCGTAGGGTCTCCAAGATCACACGTGGACCCTGTCGTTCTCAACACCATATGCATGCGCTATCCTCTTCTATGCTCTAATTTCTCTATTTTCTCTATCTTTCCCTTCCTTTCGTCACGCTTTCGCTTCTTTCAACTCAGCTTTCCGACAGCTAATTGTAGGCCCTTCTTCTAATTTCCTCTCTCTCTCTCTCTCTCTCTCTCTCTCTCTCTCTCTTTCTCTCTCTCTCTCTCTCTTTTTCTATTAGTTCTGTGCTTAAAAACACCCATCTAAGTGCTGCACTTTGATAGAATTTTAAAAACCTTACCATCTCCTCACCAACCAAGCGGAAAAAGAAAACCACTAAAAAAATTCAAAAAAAATAATAAAATAAAGAAACACCAACTTGATAAACAAATATATATATATATATATATAAAAACCCACATATCCAATTTACGTTGGAGGAAAGCAATGCATGAAGGGTAAATCTACAACATAGAATCATGCCTAGTTGTCAAATAAAACACCTTAAAAAAAGTAAAAGCAGCTCCATCTATGTCGATAATCCGATAGAAAAAAAAAAAAAAAATGAATACTCAATGCTATGTGGTTGGTGATATTAATATAAATATATACATAGAGAAATGCATGCAGTTTAAAATAATATATCGAGAGGATAAAACTAGGTTTTCACCAGTGGCTTGTCCATTATTAATTATATAGAGATAATCTAGCATAAAGAGAAATAGACATCCAAGGCAAATCTCAAAGTGGTTGTTCATGCTCATGCTCATGGGAGAATATTGACATTTTGATATTAGGGTTTTCAGAAGCAACGTGAAAGAGACGTGCATGAAGATGAAATTTGGAATATATATATATATATAAATAGATAATATCGGTTAGGTCATCTGGAAAAAAAAAAAAAAAAAGATAGTGCCTATTTGTCGCCGTGCTTTTTGGATCCATTACGTAATATTTAATAATATTATGTTTTTTTAAAAAAATATATAAATAAATTTGTGTATGGGATTTGGATTGTGATATGTGGTAATATATAAAATAATAAAAAGTCTAAAGGGTCATGATTTTGGCTTACGAGCAAAGTCTGGGTGGGTCCCGTAATGATGAGAAAACTCGGGCAGTTTTAAGATCGTGGGTATGGACGGGCAGCCTCCAAACACCCAATTATTTTTTTATGCGTCTTTGGGGAGTGAGGAATCTTTTTGAGTAAAGAAAAAAGGTTTGTAAGAGACATGAACAAATTTGTGGGTAAAGTAGACGTTACAAAGATTTATATGGGGCATACCATGGCCAAGACGTAAGCTAGTGACAAAGCATGACTTCATTCCTACACTATATATATATTTATATACATACAAATATCTTTTACTTTTCTTGTTTTATTTTCTCTTAGTATATGATGTCCTTTATTTTTTTCCCCACAAAATAATTTTTAAAATTTCCATATGTTTCGAAAAGATAAAAACAAACAAAATTGAGATGGCCAAATGTAGCTTTCTGTAACAACTTATAATACTGTCATTGTATTAGGATTGCGTTAGAGAAAACATTACACTAAATTTTAATCAAGATTAATTAGCAAGCTAAACTTGCTTTGAAAAGAAAAAAAAAACAGATAGAAATTAATTAGTATAGTAATCTCTAGAGAATGAACTAGTGCAGTGAATTGAATGATTTGAGAGCATGCATGAATGTTGTTACTTGATGACTAATCATTAATTTTGTCTGTTTTTTAAATTATATATAAAATTGTGAATATATGTTGATTTGGGGAAATTGAATATTAATAATGGAATAATAGCAGATAGAGATAACATGTAGAGGGCAACAGCTTCTACCATTCTTGACGTTGCAGCATGTAAGAGATCACATATGGAGTCGAAGAGACGCAGTGTGTTTGCTTCCAGATTCCCCAACCTCAACCTCAGATCATGTTATGGTGCTCCAATATGCTAGGACCTCTGCTTAAGAACCCCACCTACCATTTTCATTTCCAATTTTCCCCCCATTATTTCTTTTCCCATATGCTCCCAATCCCACATGTTGTATCATTGTTAATTTATATAAACTCTCTTTTTTCTTTTTTGGCCATTATTCTTTTTTCTTTTTTCGTTTTTTTACTTTAACCGCGGGTTTTGTTATTTTTATCTCTTTTTCTTTTTCTTTTCTTTTTTTGTATCATCTTTCTATCAAATTCTCTAATTGATGGAGACTACATAGTTGGGAATGCACCCTGAAACAATGTTTATGTACGGGTGGTTTTGGGGTTAAATTAATAACTTATAACCCAAAAATTTGTATCTCCAAGCTAATTCAATGAGGGCTTGATGTTTCTTCGTTCTTACCATTAATTATGTCAACATATGTAGCAACTCCTATCCCATCAATGCTTAATCTAACTTCCGACATTTTACATTTATTGTTTTTTTTTTTTTTTAAAGATGAATTATGTACTTCCAGATACGATAGAAATGCTACCTTGGATTAAGTTTCTGACTATTTTTCTCAAAAAAAAAAATAGTTTATTTTATTTTTGACTATTTTATCATTAAGAAAAGATTATATCAAATTCTAGTGAAGAATTTACTCATAATAATGTACGTAGTAGCAATTAAAGCTATGTCCACCATATTCAAGGGAATGAGCTTTTACGGGCCTATACTTAGAACAATTCCAAAATATGATCTTGAATCAACTTTTTACAGTAACTTCACATAATATTTGTGTATGACGAAAGTTTCTTCCAATAATGAATTTCAATCTGATCCGATAAAAAAAAAGAAAAAAAAGGGCCAAAAAAGATGAACTTACCAAATTACCCCCGGTTTCCGTTTTGATCTACAGGTAGTGGGCTGCAGCTTTTAGTCTTCACCATAGCTTCTTTTAGGTGTATATAGAAGACTGGATCACGGAATTATTGGGCTACCAAATCCAAAATAGAACTCGATCTGAGACTAGGCATCCAATGGGATGGGACTTTCGACCCAATAATATTTCTACAACTGCAATTGCATAATCATTTTTCAATAGACTTTTTTTTTTTTTTTCAAACAATCATTTTTCAATAGACTTAAAAGCCGCACGATGAACAAAATTAATCATTCAAGACACTACTAGAAACACCGATTAGACCGAATGCTGCCGAAAGAGTCTTTAATTCATTTAAGACTCTTCCGTACTGTCAAATCACTGGCCAGTCAAACTCCTTTTTTCCTTTCAAAAGAGATCAACAAGAATCCATATCATGTCTATCCATTATGAAATTAGGATTATCTTTCAATACCATGTTAAGGATTCACGACAGTCTTACTTGCCATTTTACCCACCAAAAAAAAAAAAAAAAAAAAAAAAACTGTCTTGTTTGCCATTCAAAGTTTCAAAAGACCAAAACTTGCCATTCAAAGTTTCAAACACATCACGGCCAATGAGATTCTACACAAGCTCAGCATTGGCAGACGCACTCCATAAAAATGCAGCCCAAAAATCTGTTCGACATGTGGAACTACTCACAAATCAACCAGCACTAGACATGAATTAAGGCGAAAAACGATCAATAAATTGGGGAGAAAAAACACATAATTTAAGAAACGCTCAACAACTGTGACAGAACACTTGATAGAAAGCTTGCACAAACAAATGCATGTGGCCAGTAAAGCAAACTACACTGAAAAGATTACCAGTAACTGTGATGCATTTCTGATACCACATCCTTTATAATATATACTCTGCAAATCCTAATACTTTCTTCAAACCAGCAAAGCTAACACAAGAAATCACCATCAGCTTTTGTCATCTTCCATAATTGATGGTCGTTTGTCCGTTTCAAATAAGAACCTTAGAAAATTATTAATACAAGTAGGATTGTAATTTAAAATCAAGAAAGAAGATCTTAGTATAATCCATGAGTTGAACTATTAAGAGCTTTTTTCACTTGATCCAAATGTGCCATGAATTAAATCCACACAATTTAGTTAACTCTACAAATAGATCAGCTATCTTCTAACAACTTAACCAAGTCATCTACACATGGTTTAACTCAACAGGAGTTCCTTTGGTTCTGCTTATTAAGTGTATCAAATACACACTGTCACAGTGATTTGATTTCTGCCACTCGCGTCACATAAAAAAAAAGGGCCCAAATTTTACGCAGAAGAGGACGGGGAGTAGCGCAAGTACAATTTTTTAAACCAATCATTGACCAAGACAGGATTATGGCAGTGAAAGGACAAAACCAAATTGGCAATGACACGCGCATAACTAAATATACAAAGTTGCAGAAAATTTTGTTAAAACAATTTAGACAAAACATCAATACGAAAGGAAAAAAAGTTAGCATCTGCAAGGTACAGGTAGATGTTACACCTCTTTATCATAACCTCCCAAGAATATTGGACCATTTGGCTTGAAAAAATCAGTGTAAAATTCAAAAGGTTTGCTAATACTATAATCCATTTATCTTAATCAAGTAAAGAAATACTATAATCCATTTATCTTAATCAAGTAAAGAAATGTTCTTTCCTAAAAACAGAAAAGTTGGTAATAGGAAGACTTTGCATTTAATGTCTGTGAAACAAACAAAGAAAGAAAGTCGAACGGAAATGAAAATAAATTGCAGAATTACTATAATTGGATTAAAAAAAAAAAAAAAAACTTGAATTAACTACCAAGTACCAAAGGCATTAGCTTTCCTTGTTTGTCATCTTACCATCCATGTCTTCCTATAACAAGACATTTACAAGAAGCCCAAAAAGACCAAAAGTTTTACTCAAAAATATGATTTACTTATTTTTATTAATCGAGGGGGGGCAAAAAAAAGAAAGAAAAAAAGCTCAAAAAACCGTCTCAGACATGCATTTCCTTCTCTAACAACATTTCTGCGATGACCGAGGGTTTATAATATCAAATTAAACTACTTTTAACAGTTCCACAAGAGAAGGGGGAAAAAAAAAAAGACTACTCACGAAAACCCCTTGCGAAGCTTTTGAATGGCAGTGTACATTTTCCGCCTGGAACCGACGGCGTTTATTCCCATATCCTTGAGGTCCTCCAAGGTCAACATCGGCAAAACGTCGTCGTCCACCTCGTGAATCTCGAACACCGGCGCGTACCGACTCAATCCCAAATCTATTAGCCACGACCTCACTCCACTGCAATTATAATCCAGCATAATATTATCCAACTCAACGGCGTCGTTTTCACGGCTCTCCAAAACCCTTGCCCGACTGCCCGACCTCCTATGTCCGTTCCACAAATCGACCGCCGCGTTGTCCACAGAGTGCACCGGGCTCGGGTCCTTCAACGGACTATCCGAGTCCGGGTCAAAATCCCTAAACCCTTCGTCAACGTCTTCTCTGCTATCGCCCTCCGCACCGCCATCGTCGAGCTTCGAATTCGAATTCGAAATCCAATTCGACCGGACCCTCTTTGTCACCGTGCCTCGCTTGGCTTTGACATTTCTGTTTCCCAACTCCAAATTACTACCTTCCCCATTCTGATTCCTCTCCTCCGCTTCCTGATTTTCATGAGAATCCCCGCCACCATTGACTAGGTTCGTTATGGAGCGAGCCTTCACGGCCTTAGATGAAAAGTCTCTATCTTTCGGGTATCTCCATGGATGATGCCTGGCCCGCCGGAGCTGCGACTCGTACGATACAGTTGCGGCCGGTTGGTCGCCGATCTCGCCCAACCGGACGCTCGGCCGGCGTTGGCGTTTCGGCGCCAAAGGAAGTCCTGTGTTGTCGGAGGAAGGGGGTGCCGTTATTGTTGCTGTTGTGGTGGAGTTTGTTGTCGTAGTTGTTGTTGCTGTTGGTGGAGGCGGCGGCGTTGGCGTCGGCGTAGTCGTTGTTTGGCCGGCGGTGATTGGGCCGTCCAGTGGCTGTAACTCATCGGCCATGACATGTGACAGTGCAGAGGACAAGGTCACAGTGTGTGCGCAGGATAAGGGATCTGGTAGTTCTAGGGTCATCCAAGTGTGCGATCCTAACCGTTGGATGTGCTTTAAAATTCGTGATGCTATTTTTTTATTTTATTTTTTATTTTCCGTTCAATGGGAATACAGAACAACTCGGCCTCGCAATCTTTTGGGCCTATACTAGGCCCAGTTAAGATGAAGGGCTTGGATTAAAATTTGGGGGAATTTGACCCAATATCTTCATTGGACCGAGCTTAATGAATTTTGCCTCCTCATTTGATATCTTTTTTGTTCTACCCTTCAATATCCTTTATAACCTTCAAACAAAAAAAAATTACTTACATATCCTCTTATTTTTGAAACCAAACAAAAGTCAACTTTTCCTTTTCTAAACATCTTTACACTTTCAAACAAATACAAAAAACCAAACAAACGGCTTTACACGAACACACAAATACACGAAAATTCCAAAATTTCATAAAAGTGTCTCAAATTTTGCAAAAAAATTGGATGACTGTTCACCCTCGGTAATTCCCGAGGAAATCGTCGGTAACCAACAAATACCCTCTGGAAAAATTACCGACAGTTTCGTCGGTAATTCCCAAGGGTGTACAGTCCATAAAATTTTACCAATTTTTTGGGCCCCACAAGTCTCATAACGTGTGTTGAATGCAAAAACATGCAAAATAGAGATTCTAAAATTATACTAAGGAGAGAAAATCCCAAAATTTCATAAAAGTGTCTCAAATTTTACAAAAAAATTGGATGACTGTTCACCCTTAGTAATTCCCGAGGAAATCATCAGTAACCAACAAGTACCCTCTGGAAAAATTACCGACGATTTCGTCGGTAATTCCCGAGGGTGTACAGTCCATAACATTTTACCAATTTTTTGGGCCCCACAAATCCCATAACGTGTGTTGAATGCAAAAACATGGCAAATAGGGATTCTAAAATTATATTAAGTAGAGAAAATCCCAAAATTTCATAAAAGTGTATCAAATTTTGCAAAAAAATTGGATGACTGTTCACCCTCGGTAATTCCCGAGGAAATCGTCGGTAACCAACACATACCCTCTGGAAAAATTACCGACGGTTTAGTCGGTAATTACCGAGGGAGTACAGTCCATCACATTTTACAAGTTTTTTGGGCCCCACAAGTCCCATAACGTGTGTTGAATGCAAAAACATGCAAAATAAGGATTCTAAAATTATGCTAAGGAGAGAAAATCCCAAAATTTCCTAAACGTGTCTCAAATTTTGCAAAAAAATTGGATGACTGTTCACCCTCGGTAAATACCGACTAAACCGTCGGTAATTTTTCCAGAGGGTATGTGGTTGGTTACCGACGATTTCCTCGGGAATTACCGAGGGGGTACAGTCATCCAATTTTTTTGTAAAATTTGAGACACGTTTATGAAATTTTGGGATTTTCTCTCCTTAGCATAATTTTAGAATCCCTATTTTGCATGTTTTTGCATTCAACACACGTTATGGGACTTGTGGGGCCCAAAAAACATGTAAAATGTGATGGACTGTACACCCTCGGTAATTACCAACGAAACCGTCGATACTTTTTCCAGAGGGTATGTGTTGGTTACCGACGATTTCCTCGGGACTTACCGAGGGAATACAGTCATCAATTTTTTTGCAAAATTTGAGAACTTTTTAAGCAATTTTGGGATTTTCTCTCCTTAGGATAATTTTAGAATCCATATTTTTCATTTTTTTGCATTCAACACACGTTATGGGACTTGTGGGGCCCAAAAAAATTGGTAAAATGTGATTGACTGTACACTCTCGGTAATTACCAACGAAACCGTCGGTAATTTTTCCAGAGGGTATGTGTTGGTTACCGACGATTTCCTCGGGAATTACCGAGGGTGAACAGTCATCCAAATGTTTTGCAAAATTTGATACACTTTTATGAAATTTTGGGATTTTCTCTACTTAGCATAATTTTAGAATCCCTATTTGCCATGTTTTTGCATTCAATACACGTTATGGGACTTGCGGGGCCCAAAAAATTGGTAAAATGTTATGGACTGTACACCCTCAGGAATTACCAACGAAACCGTCGGTAATTTTTCCAGAGGGTATTTGTTGGTTACTGACAATTTCCTCGGGAATTACCGAGGGTGAACAGTCATCCTATGTTTTTAGAAAATTTGAGAACTTTTTAAGCAATTTTGGGATTTTCTCTCCTTAGGATAATTTTAGAATTCATATTTTTCATTTTTTTGCATTCAACACACCTTAGGGGACTTGTGGGGCCCAAAAAATTGGTAAAATGTGATTGCCATAGGGTTTCAGTAATTACTGACGAAACCTTCGGTAATTTTTGAATCAAAAACAAATTGAACGTTTTTCATTTTTTAATGCCGTTTGATCACTTACTTTGCCAGAATTTATCATTAATAATGCTACATTTAGCATGTTATTGGTTGGAACACACATGATTGAAGTTGCCGGATGGAATTGTTGTGAGTCTTTTACGACGGTGTACAAATGTCAATTACCGATGATGCATTGGTCATTACCATTGGGCAGTAATATCATCCATGCAATAGTAAGAAACATACAAACGACTAAACCAAAAACTGAAGACGGAATGATATGTTATCAAAACAATACGATAGATGAATTTGACAATAAAAGAACACATAAAGCCAACGTCTATTACGCCAAAACACACGTTACGCGGTTGACCAACTAATTGCATTCCTGACTACATTTCATACACACGCATACCACATAACATGGCCTCATTGTCTGAATATAGCATCATGCGATTGATGGGCGTTCGTTTCAATGGTGCTGTTGGTTGTTAGTGCTATCAAGAGGTACGGCGGCGGAGCATGATCGGCTGCTGTGACCAGCCTGTTTGCACCTCCCGCATCTATATTGATGATGCTCCTCTCCTTGAGATTGAATCCTCTTCTTTCTCGGTCTTCCTGACTGTTTGCCAATTTGAGGTGGAAGTACAACCTGGTTTATGACATCATCTGGAGCATGCCACTGACTTTTATCTCCAAGTGGATATATGGTTTCCGAATATGCATCACGGAGTGAGTCAACTGAGTAATGCACCGAGCAAAGGAAATATGGAGAGATATGTCGATGCTTACATGCTGCAATTGCATGGACACAAGGAAATCCATCAATGTCAAATTCCTTGCATGAGCACGTCTTATTTTCTAAGTTAACAACTCCAACGAACATGCCATGACCAACAACTTGAAACTCATATAAGTTCATTGGCATAACACGTAAGCCTCTGCCATTATTTGAGCGGTCCTGCATGATTTTTTCCAACCAATTAGTAACAAGAGTTTGCATTGCAGCAGCGTTAGTTCGACGTTCATACCACCACCTTTGCAAGACATCACGAATGTGATCTAGTAATGGCAAAACAGGTTTATCCCTAGCATCAATAAGCACAGAGTTCATGCTCTCTGCAATGTTAGTTGTCATTATGTTGTATCTATTGCCCGGAAAATGTGATCTAGCCCATTTTGAAGGACTTGCATCCTTGAGATATTGTACAGCTTCAATACTAACCCCTTCTAAAAGCTACATGGCCTTATCAAAATCCTCAACAATATACACTCTAGCTGCATCATTAAAAGTTGATATAATCGCGTTGACATTACCTTTAAACTTCTTAGCATGTAAATTTGTACCAAGATGATATGTGCAGTGGCCATGGTGATTATTAGGGAAAACTGTATGTATTACTTTTGCAATGCTCTTGTGTTTATCCGATATAAAAGCTATATTCGGATCATCCCCAAACGCTTCTTTAAAGCTTTCAAAAAACCACGTGTAAGCCGCATCTGTCTCCCCAGGGCCTATTCCATAAGCAAGTGGATAAATTTGATTGTTCCCATCCAAACATGATGCAATATATAACAAACCTCTATATCTATTCTTCAGTGTAGTTCCATCGACAGCTACGACTCTCCGCATATGCTGGAACCCTCTAATGCTAGCTCCAAGTGCCATGAAAAAATATAAAAATCTGTTTTGATCATCAGTTTCAATTCGAGTAAACGTGCCTGGATTTTTGCTCTTCAAAACATGACTCCATAAAGGAAGTTTTGCATATGAATCTTCTGGCGTGCCCCACAAACCTGATAGTGCAACTTCCTTAGCGGCCCATGCTTTGTTATAGCTTATGTTTACTCCATCTATAATCAAATTTATTTGAAATTTTTCCACTTTTTTCCCATTTTTTGTGGATTCTTTTGTTAGGGATCATTACTAAAATTATATTTAGCATCTATATTATTAATAAAAAATAATCGTGCATATATGTATTTTATATTTTTTTATGCTTAAATATAATTATATTAATAATTGTGAATGTACCTTATGAAAATATAACATATATTTTTAAAATGTTTATACTTTTTGATAAAAATATTAACACAAATTTTTTATTAAGATGCAGTTTGACTGACAGATGGTCTTACTCCTCCAACCGACAATGAAGAAAGTAAATTTTCCATTAAGAAACATGACAAAGAAAAAAAAAATTGCAAGTATTTGAATGTTACAAGGGCTATAGATGATTCAAGTAGCTCATATTAGAGTACAATTTCAAAAATGACCTAATCCTTGCTATTGAATTGAAAGCTAGAGTTCATAGATCCATGAAAATCATGTTGCACTGGAACCCTCTTAATCAACCTTTAAATAATTCACCTCATAATCAACCCCTTCCACATAGATATAGTTTGAATCGATTGAGGAGAAAGCAAGTCTAGTTATCTGCCATACCAATGAAAAAACATCTTATATCCGTGGCAGCATATAAAAGTCAAACAAATGTAAGAGAAAGAATTTTTGTAGCTTGAACAAAATAGTAGGAATTCAGTAACGTTAGCATGCAACCATTCACATTTTGGTATTTCCCTCAAGAATCACACTAATTTTTATTCCATTATAAAATAATTTAAAAGCCATACAGGATCCTCAAAGAAGCTTATGTATAAATGCAATTGAGAAGCACAGTAGAAATTAGAGATGGTGATATGTTGTGCTCTAAAAATGAAGATTATATTGCACTTTAAATTGTGTACATCTATTTGGTCATTTCCATGAAAATAGGTGAAAACTCCTTTCTCTCAGAGAGAGAGAGAGAGAGGTGAAGCTATTCTTCAGTAAAAAGCACCAATAAGGTGCAATTATCTGATAAGAGCTTTTCTACTGTTTTAGTTGCATTTATTAATATCAACAGAAATAAATATTAGTTTAACGTAAGTAACAAAGAAATGTTTAAATAAGGATTCTAGCAGACTTAAAGTCAAATTACTTGGTACTCTCTTTTATGTGAATATTTAACATAAATGATACCATTCATAAAGCTATGAGTACATGAGAAAATTCTTAACTCTTCAAACAATTATAAAAAGGATATCCCATAACAACTTTGTGATAATTACCTGATGCTTGATACATCCCCTATCTTTCCAATTTAACCGAAGAGTTCCCAAACAACTTAACACCTGGCAACAATGGATATGTCCATTGCTGAATTATGTCCTTCCTAACAGTGTCATAACTGCGGAAATTGTCAAGTCTAGCCGCATAGCTTGAATGAATTTCATGTGTGAATATTTTGTAACCCATAATCTGAATGGATATACGGTTACCTTAGAACAATTCCAAAACTAAAATGAATATAAATGTTGACATGTCCAAGAGGACAAAATGCATATTCACTTGACAAAAGGTACTAAACTACATATCAACAAAAAATATAAGAAATTTCTACCATGAATAAATCTTTATCCATATGCATTCCTATCCAACATAACTAGACAAGTTTATGGACAGCTAAGCATAGTCATGAAATAATTCTGCTACATTCTAATCAAAGAGAGTTCCATTACATTTTAAAATATAGAGTTTCAATAATATATGCACAATTCATGTTGGTAGAGGCACAAGCATCATGTATGTGTATCTGTGCCTCCATTTATGTAATATAATATATAAGTATAAGTTGGAAATGTAAATCTAGCTGACAGTTTAAATTTTTTTTAACATAATAAATAGTTAATTTGAAATACATACATCATCAACAAGCAATCCCTTGACAAAATGGCGTCGTAGATGTTGGTGATCAAAATTGTTAGTAAAAAGGCTAAGAACCTTTGGGGAGCAGATGTCAATGTGGCAATCCTACAAATGAGAAACTTTGTAAGCATAGATTCAAGATTCAATCAAAATAAGAAATGACAAGCCCATGGAAAAAATATCCATGTCTATCATGCATACAAAGACCTTAACTCTAAAAGACATTTTGGTACATAAAACCATAGTAAAAGGAAGGAAGTGAACAAAAAAGAAATTTATATCTTCCAATAACAGCATAGGACCCTCATATGTCCCAACTCAATACAGCTTCCATTATTATATTCCAATGAACCTAATAATATACCTTATAGGTCCACCAATCAAATGGGCTTTAAAGAATAGATGGTAGTTTGTAGAACTATTGCTTATCACAAGGTACAGAAAATTAAAAGTAAAACAGCGGATATGACAAAATAGGAACCAGTATAAGACAGAGGTGCCAAAAACTAAACAGCTTGGTCATGAGTCATGACTACAAGAAAGAAAGTAGTGAAAAGGAAAATGAATAAACAATTAACTTAATATACAATCCAAATTGATGAAAAAGAAAAATTCCCCATTATTTGCATCATACTAGAAGGATAAAGAAATATTGTGTTTATCCGCTTAGAATTTCAACCACAACTTATAAATATAACATAAGCAGCTAAACTGAACAATGTACATCATGTACCAGTACCTTTTTTCATTCCACTCATATGTACTTATCAAAAATGGAAGGTGAAAAAATAATAATAATAATAATAATGGCAGAAAAAATAACTGAAGACTGAAAATTACCACATTTCCATACCATAGTAATAAGCAACCTAAAAACAACCAAATTACTTTTGATGGAGAGATTTGAGGAATTAACCTATTTGTCGTTGTGCAGAGATATCAAAGTATTTTCAACAAGCAACAACTTCTCTAGATATAGATCCTTTTGAATGGTCTACCTTGTCCTCATAATACAATAGATGCTTCGTATTTGGATCTACTGCCATAAACAGTTCACTGGTGCTAAGTCGAGAGTAAAGCACAATCTTAGAAGGCTTTACCGTTTAATCACCATTGTCATTATTGCATTACTATCCCTTTTTCTTCACTCCTTATGTTCTAGGAGGGTCTGTGTAAGTGACACGTTGCTTACAGTATTCCAAAGGGCCTGCATGGTAGCATTGGCTGTTTCCCTAGTATTCTGAAGAGAGAATATAATGAAAACAAAGCATTAGCTTGGTTAAGTCATATTTCAAAATCATTAGCATACTAGATATCAAACCAATTTTTTCTGATTATTTTTTAAGTCAAATTTCCTGTATTGTTGATCTAACCTAACCCTTGACATACTATCACTGATTTACTATATTAATAATTACTTTTTCATTGAACTTTAACATTATTAAAGGTATTCACCATCATTAACCATCTCAGACTTCCAATAAAACACTGAAATCCCAAAGGCAATCAAGTTGAACAAGCATACCTTAAAACGAACTCATAGGTCTAATCCTTTGGCTTTGCAGGCTGATTAAGATCATAAAAAACAACATTAACAATAAACTTTCCAAAACTAAAAGCATGCTTAACCAATCTAACTTTTGTTTAAACACTGAAGAAGATTCCTAGTGAAAAGCCTTGTTTTAGACCAAATTCAATATCATTAACTAAGAAAAATCAATATCTTTCGCTCAAAAATGCAACTTTAATATTTCAGAAAATTAACTTCGCTCCTCCTTTTTCCAAGATTTTCTCAGTGGCCAACAAAATTCTATAAATCAACAACAACAATTTAAAAAAAAAAAAAGGTGGAAAAATTACTTACACTTGGTAGGATTAGGCTCTCTCGAATACTTCAGCTAAAAATTTATCATAAAAACATACACAATCAAGAATTCATAAAACTTGATAAAACTGAAATGCTAAAGTTTTGCATTTTTAAAACAAATTTTCACTTTTTTTTTTTCCCTACCCAAGGTAAGAAAAGCAATAAAATTAAGAAAAAAAGATGAAAATATAGCAGAATTGAATCTAACCATGACTGATTCCTCCTGCTGCGGCTTCCAAAATAAACTTCCACCTGCCAAGTCCCAATGACAAAAGCCAAGGTAGGGTTCTGACTATAGGATTCTAATTGTATTTTTCTATTTTGAAGATTTCTTGAAAAACCCAACAAAAAGTACACCATTAAAAGCAGACCCAGAAGAAGAGGAAGAGGAAGGTTGTAGATCTGGTCATCGACCAGGTAGACGCTAAAGGGGGCGACTCCAAGGCTAAATCCTGGAAAAGTATGGCGGAGCTGATCGCTGAGCCTAGGATACTTCCTCCACTCATCTCTCCTCTCGAAGAACTCTTCGGTAGCTGCTTCGCCATTCTCTCCTACTTTCTCTTCCTCTTTTCTTCGTGCTCTCCATGTATATTTTTTCCTTTTGATATTTGAAAAGGGTGGTTTGGGAATATTAAAAAAACAGAGGGTAAAACAAAAAACCTCAAAAGAAGGTGGGTATATTTCATTAAAGGCTTTCAAACTGGGGTATCGGGCCAAATTCCTCTAAAATTTGTGATGCTAGTTTGGGCTTATTCGAAGGCTTGATTGTATTGGAATTTCCTAAGACTGATTCTAAATACACCACCAAATTTAACTACATGCAGATCCTTTAACGGCGTATTTAGAAACATCATAGTTCAATCAAGCTCTCCCATTTGGCTAACCAATTGTACTTACAATCTCCTTCCAACGAAGAATAAAAGGTGGTTTCCTATGGTCGTTTTTAATCCATCACTTGAACGAATGCCTGCGTTTTTGGTAAATTGAACGAATGCCTGCTTGGTTAATATCTTCATGATCTGATTTAATGGAAGCTTAATAGATCATTATTGTTATTCAAGAGAATCATCAAATTCTATCCATTAAAGAAGTAAATTTTGTTCTTTAGCAATTTATTACAGCTGTACTTATCCAATGGTCTTTCGTTTTACAATTGAGAGAAAACCAATTTAATTTGATTGTCTTTTGGTTAAATTTACAAAATTGATTTCTTTTTTTCCTGAAGTGTACATGTTGACTTTTAATAAGTAAATACGTGAGTGATTTGTAACATCTTGCATGATAAATATCTTTGGCGTGTCTGATACAAAGAAATGGTACTATTTTTAATGTAATATACATTGGTGCAATCAATCCCGGGTGGAGATCGAATTGATAATATTTTTAATACCAATGCGAGAAGAGAATCTATATATATATATATATATATATATCAGATTTTTAATATTAAGATTACTATCAGTATTTTATTTTTCAATTTTTATATTATAATTTAAAATTTAAAATTATATTTATTAATTAATAAATTTTAATACGTTAAAATTTTTTAATTTTGATATATCATCAACTTCATGTATATATATATATATAAATCATTTTTTATTTTACATTCTAAAAGAAAATTTGGAGCTGCTGTATACTGTACAAGTAGATATGTTGCACGAAACGGTGGGTTGGATTGGAAAACATTTGGTCGCGGGAGGAGTAGTAGTAGCGTAGTGGCCTTCCAAATAAAAGGGTTCCCGTGGAAACCACCTATAGTCCTGCATATCGATTTCGTGTCCAAAACTTGTAAGCAATGTATCAACACCTGGCTGGAGCTTACCCACATTCTCTAACTTTGTGTCCAACCCCTCCATTCATCTGTCTCCTACTTCCTCAAATACAAACCATTTCTGATAATAAAATCTAAAAACCCCCCAAATAATAATAATAATAATAATAACTTATTAATTCCCACAAAATGTATATATCCCTAAAAATTTATGTGAAAAAACTAGGAAGGCACAGCAAACAACCATAAACCTACAACGGAAAGAAATGAATGCATCTAGCTGGTTGCTTATTTATATTTATATGCGCTGAGGATGAGGATCAAGATGTAGAATCCCCATGTGGGTATTATTTTGGGGTTGTAGTGCACTCTTTCCATATATGTATATATACTGTCAAATCTACCCGTGGTGCTTTATAATTTGTTGATTGCCGAGCGTCACTCATTGAGACCCTCTTCTCGTACACTAAGCCTTTCACTCCCACGAAAAGACAAACCCACACCTTGCTTCCTTAGGACGCAATTTCCACACTCCCTCCCATACCCTATTCACAGAAACGGTCAGTGGCTCAGTCACAGAGACCCTCTACCCGGCCTGCCTGCCTGCCTGCCTTGTTGAACACAATGGCCAAGGAGGAGGACGTTGGTTCAGCTTTGGCTTTGAAGGGAAACACTACCAGTACTACTAGTACCAAGACTGCTGACCAACACAAACAGTTGGATGGTCAACCAGTTTCAGTTTCGAAGCCTAGAGAAAGTAGCAGGCGAAGAAAGCGATACTCCAGAAATCCACGAAATAAACCACTGCTTTTCCAGTCTCGTCCTCCACGTGTCCCAATCCTCCCTCCTCCACCACCTCCTCCTAGAGTGAGTAATTCACCTTATTAATTTTCCTCTTATGTTATAATTTTTATATGTATATATTTGTGTTTTTGCTTCGTATATATCGATCGTTTTTCTGTGTGTCTACGTTTGCTTTAAGAGCTTATTTTAATATAGATTATTTGTGACCGTTTATGCCATTTTTTTCTTTTTATTTTTATTTTTTGTTATACAGGTTTTGTAAGAAGTTTATTAGTGTCTGTTAACGAAGCTGACTGGGGTTTTTGGTTGAATCTGAAATTAGTTGCGCAACGAGTGAATGGTTTTATAATTGTAGAACTCTTAAAACTAAGATGCAATAATTCCAGTATAAGAAAGGGTAAAATCATGAAAAACATTATTAAGTACTTGAAGGTTGTAGATTTTTCTTCTTCCAAACCTGTGACTTTTATTAATTTTATCAATATTTTTTTTACCTTGTTCTGCTATTATTTATTTATGTACTTCAATTCTTTTCTTAATTAAAATAATTCCAGGAAGGGGTTCATTTATGGGGCATATATAGGAAGATATATACAGGAATATAGGGATTTTTATTTTTATTTTTTTTAAGATCAAAGGCTGATATGTTTTTAAATGAAAAGTCAAGACTACTTGAATTTTTTTTTAATTTTTTTTTTCCTCTTTAAGAGACGCTTTTGGCCTCGTAATGGCAAATTTAAAGTTAGTGCTTGTATATCGGATCTCTATTTTAGATTTACAAAAACTACCATATTCCAAAAATACCCAATAATTAGCATATCTGAATCCTTTGCTTTCAAACTAAACCGCGTTTAACAATTCATAATCTATGAGGAACACAACTCACATATAAAACCTAAATGGCATGCAGTTCAGTAATATGTAAATATAGTTATATTATATGCAAGAATGTTTAACATTTACCAAATTCTTTCAAAGTTGAATGAAAAATTACTTAATATGCATATTTCTCGCTTTGGCAATCCGCCTAATTGCCCCTACTTAAGCATAATTTTGATATCTTAATTTGAAGTATGTGTAATATAGTTTTAAGTAGTTACGGTTATTGGTTTATATATTTTTAGGAGTTATGGTTTATGTATATATAGTTGAGTTCAACAATTGCTAGTAATGATTATGTGCTCCAAATTCCTTTCATCTGCAGCTTTTTCTATGTTTATATGTGATGTTTCAATTTACAATGGAAACTTAACAATTTTTTTTTTAATATGCATAATTTTTAGGAATTATTAGAAACTTGTATCAGTTAAACAGACTATATTTGCTCGCAATCAATTATTCACTAATCAAAATTGATAAATATATAATAAAATAGTCCTCCAGGCAGAAAATTCTTGTTAGAGGACATGGGTAAATAAGTTTCTTTATCTTTTAACATGTTGATCATAAGTTATAATTAATATTATGCATATTCTTATTTTTTGCAGGTTTTCAATCAGCTATCAATGAGATTTCTATTTGAAAAGCGATTACAAAAGAGCGATGTTAGCCCAGCTGGGCGCATTGTGATACATAAGGTTTGTTATACACATATATAAATATGTATATCATATTTGTATGATATAAATATGTGCAAGTTTTAAATTTACATATACATATTAGATAATATATTAGTTGATATCTTTTTGAAATAATATATTATTTAATATGGACAAGTTGAAAATTTATAGATATTTACGTTATAAAAAAATTATATATATGTTCTAATATTAAAGTACACTAGCTATATATATATTTTAATGCTTATTTTTGCCTCCTGTTTATTATTACTATTATTTTTTTCCTTCATTGATAACAATTAATATTTAAAGAAAATTAAGAGTTCGACCATTTTATATGTATTTTAGAAAGATGCAGAAATGTATTTGCCAGCCTTGGAAGCCAAAGACGGCTTCTGGATGCACTTGGACGACATGGATTTTATGCAAGTCTGGAGTATTAAGTTCAGGTTTGAATTATTGCTAACTTATTATTATTATTATTTGGTGAATTATTGCTAACTTAACTGTGACGCACTCAAAATCTCCTTTGATAGGTATTGGCCCAATAACACAAGCCGAATGTATGTTTTCGAAAATACGAGTGAGCCCAAACTTTTCTCTACCTTTCCAACAGTCACAATCAATTAGCACCTATATTTATTTATTTGCTATATATATTTTTTCTTTTTATTTTCTATTAATTTGTTTACATATTCATGATGTCGTTTTCTTTAATCAGTATTCTTCATATCCTTTGCTTTTTAGGAGACTTCATTGCTGGACATGGATTAGCTTATGGCGACTTCATCATGGTTTTCAAAGACGAAGAGACTGGATCCTATGTGAGTATATATAACATACCATGTACTTCATACATCATGTGTGTGTGTGTGTGTATCCATATATGTTAAGAGCAATAATATCTATGTGTGTGTGTGTGTTTTTTTTTCCTGAATAATTAATTAATAAAAGTAATTTGATTATATGTATATTTATATATATATATATATTAGCTGATCCGTGCTAAAAGGTCGGTGGTTCCGGATAACAACACGGTTGTTTGTACTCCAGCAGTGGAAGAATTATTTTGCACGCGCACGCAGCTTTATTATGGCGGTACCAGTTACAAGCATGACACTTCTCACATGTATCACCCTCCTGCTTTCACACTCCATGACACATCACCAAGCTTTGAATCCATCAACTTTACTCTTTTTGGATGAATATCTATCTATCTATCTATATATATATATATATATAAGGAGAGAGATTAAAAAAAAACAGAAAAAAAGAAGAAAAAGAAAAGAAAACTATATACATGTGTATCACTTTCCCGTACTAGTATTTGAAAGTTGTTACATATATGGCTATGTTTTCTGCTCTTTTCTCCATAAATAAAATAATGCTTTATGCTTCTGGCTTTGCCTCAGAGGGTAATGCATATATATATGTAAAGGGCCTTTTCATAGCCCTTATAATTAGTTGGAGTTCCGGTTAATGCTTTTATACAGGTGTCATCGCACGCTTTGTTACGTTTTCTATTGGCAGGTGAGGTAGACCGTCTAGCTGATGATCATGAGTGGGTAAAAGTACAGCCGGTAAAAGTATTTTGGTTTATAGCCAGTCAGAAATAAGTTGAATCCCCGGTACAAAACAATGAACCATATACATATAATTGTACTTTAACTCATAGCTTCTTTAATACTTGTCATCCTATCCCTTTTGTCTCATATATATTATACGTGAGCGCAACAACGGAGAAAACACTCATATATATCTATATATATATATATATATATGTATGTATGTATAGACAGATATTGAAAATTCTACTACCAACATGTGGTTAGGCTCTTCTCGGGATAAATCTTGGACAAAATTCACGGCCTATATAGATATAGATATGGAGATAGGTAATAAGGCTAGAGTCTTTTAAATACCGATCGAAAACACTGAAGGAAGAAGTATAAACAAGCCAAGAAACAGATCTATTACCTAAAAAAAGTAAAGAAACAGATCAAACAAAGCATCTGTACCATATGTATCCATATATAGACGTCCACTAAAAAACAATGTTGTTATATAGCTTTTTGAAAGAATAATAATTCAATATTATATCAGTACTAGATTTTCAATATATCTTATTCAAAACTTAATAATTTTTAAATAAAAAAGTACAAATGTAAAGATCCAATTAAACTGAAAAAAAGATCAAATTTAGATATTAACACACTGTTAATTTTACTACAATCATAGTTTATATATAGGTTAATTGCAACTTGATATGCTTAACTTCTAATATTTTGCAATTTAGATTCTCAACTTTCAAAATTAAAAACTTGAGTTTTTAAATTTTTAAATTTGTTACAGATTGATTTAATCCCCAATTTTTACCAAACAAATTGACAATGGTTTCATCCACAACTTGGAGTAAAGTTGTAAAGAAAGAGATTAGAGTATTAGTCAATGTGAAGAAAGCAAAAATTGTACCAATTTATTTGGTCAAAACTGAAATTTTGTCTAATTTGCAATAAATTAAAAAATTAAAAATCTATATTGTTATTTTTGTAAAATTGTACAAATAAAGGGTATTAAATTGTAATTAATCATTATATATATATATATATATCTGTATAAGAACGCACGGTAAGAATATATCAGCTCCTGTTTGCAAGAAAAAAAAAATTAATAAATGAAAAACCTGCTTCTAAGTCGTCAAAATATATATATATATATATATATCACGGCTTCTAAAATTAAAAAAATCAAGACATATATATATATATATATATATATATATTTGCTTTCAAGTTCTTACACAAATAATTTCTTCGTTTGCAATAGTGGCCTAGATATCGATATGGTTCATCTTTCTATGGGCTCTACCGTGCAATAATCGTAAGGGAGTGATTGATATTGGGCATCATGTGGAGTAGTACTGCATTATTGTAATTGGGTGCATATGGGAAAGCTTCGTCCTAAAAACCAATGTTTTTAAGCCGCCCGTCACTGTCTAATTTACCAGATTTTTGTAGGTGACAAACTGGTCAACGAAGAGCATGTTCATGAACCATGACCACGAAATGTGCTTTGCTAGGTGCCCAACTTTTGGGTCCTCGTCATTCATGTAAAATAATGTATATATATAATACAATGTATGTCCATGCACATTTTACACGTAATACGTATAACATTATGTGGGGATATATATATATATATATATATGCATCATTATCATAGGATGCTGGAAAAATGGGCAATACCTTTTAGGCATAATGAATTTCTCAATACATTCAAAAAACAAACTGCAAAGAAAAAAAGTAAGATGAACATGAACAAGAAAGTACATGTACGATTGAGAAACACATTTGAATGATTATCAAAAGAGAAATTTATGTAAAATGTTTGATCATGGCGTATTTCATAAAGGTACGCATAAGCAGTGAGCGTTTTCATAAATTTAAAAAAAAAAAAAAGAATAAATAAAGGTACGCATAATGTGTTCAAATTATTGATTTAAAAAAAAAAAAAAAAAAGGTTCCAGACGACAATATTTTGTAACTCTAGATAGAAATCTGTAGCACTTCGCATGTTTATCATAACTTAAAGAGTCGGATCATCTAAATATCAAAAAGCTTTAATCTTAGCTCAATATTATTTTTGAAACTTGGATATCATTTATCAAGACAAGAAAGAATGATGTCTCTCTTTTTTGCTCAAAGAAAGATTGATGTCTCTCGGTGGATAAATTAATGTCCATTGGTACTTTGGCTTTTTATTTATTTGAGAAAAAGGAAAAGTTTAATAATTTTGTTTATATATATATATGTTTTATTTTATTTTATTTTTTTTCATTCTTTGGGTAATAATTTATTTTTTAAATTTTTTTTTCATGTTAATAGTAATGAAGAAAGATTAATAGTACCGTCGATGGAAGAAGAATCTTGACAGATCTTGTACTTGGATGATCTTCATCCAAAAAAAAAAAAAAAAAAAAAAACAAAAAGATTGATGATGGGTCTGATTGCCGTACGGGAGATACCATTCAATTAGTGGGGAGGGGTTCAGTTCGAAGAAAAAAATACGCCTTTTGATAGTATAAGCCACAAGGGTTATCAACTCTTCATGTTTGCCCCTTTTATCTTTTGATATTTACAATTTTGACCTGGTTCTATACTAGCCATGGTTAAATTTTCCTTTGGGACTTAATTTATTAGCAAAAGTATTCCCCCTTTGCGAATTATATATAAAATAATATCAATAACAAAGAATATGATAGAATACTGCCAAACATTACCTTATAATTAACAAGCATATGCATTTGTCATATATACTGGGAATAAGGGAAAAAAGAACGGGAAAAGAATATTGAAAATTTATATGGTAGCTCTCCTAGTTTATGCGAAAGACATCCGTCACTTGTTCAAAGGCTTTTGAGGCAATATGTTTTAGCCAAAAAAACAGAAAAAAAGACTTTTGAGGCAATATGTATATCCAGCTAGGCGCCGCAGTTGCCCTGTATATCGACTGAGTATGTCCTGAATTTTAAAAAGGGAGTGCCCAATGTCTCAAGAAAGGGACTGTACGAATATTGAAACCATAAAATACTTTGCAAAATAGCACAACGTAGATTGCAATTGATAGATAGATTACAATTGATACAATTGTCCCCGCGGAGCAACTCAATGATAGAGCTGGTGTTTTTTGAAACAATATTGAGGGTTTTAATCTTTCCTAGTATCAAATGTCGTTTAATTAGATTTGTGTTGCACTATAAGTTGTACAGAATAGCAGGATTATCAAGCTCTCCAAGTCCTAGTTTGGAGCATGAGATCATTGACTTTCACTGATAATTGGACATGCACTTTTTGCTGGAGGAAGAAAATTTTGTTTACAAACTACAAACCACAAGCTAGCCTCTCCTCCTCCTTGAAGGTAGCAAAAGAAAGTGGAGAGACTTCACGTTGAAAACATGTGACCAGTCTTGGGTTAATGTTATACATTGTCAGCCTTATCACAAATGGTTTGTCTGCAAGAGTAGCAATGGAGTCTTTGGAATTATATGCATCTATATATCATTCTCTCTCTCTCTCTCTCTCTCTCTCTCTCTCTCTGGTGTCCTTTTGTCACATTCATGGACAATAACCTCCAATATTTGACACCAATTATATATATCCCAAAGATGCTGATTGGACATGGAAAAAAAAGAAAAGAGAAGAGAATGGACCTGACAGTTTTCCATTCTACTGATTGCAACACCCACTTTTTCTACAACCAGAGAGTGTTCCTCTGCTGGCAAATTATTAGCTATTCCCACTGCTCTCTTGTGCTGTGCCTGTCTCATCTCCCAGGGTCCAGACACTCTTTTCTTGCACCAAATCAACAAAGCATTACCCTTTTTGAATATACCGCTTTTTCTTGCTGTACACTGCTTTAGCTTTTCTTATTTTTAATTTCATTATCAGATTTTTAAGCATATTATAATTTCGAGATGAATATAATATATATATATATAGTAGACAGGAAATTAGATGATGGAGGCAGACTGCAATACAAAGGACAATAAGCATGGAAATCTCATTATAAAGTTCTTAGTGGAAAAGCAGATTAGGACTAAGCCAGCAAATATGGTGGCCTTAAAATGATAATACATAATATAACGCAGAAAAATAAGTGATGGTGGATACTTCAAACTTGTACTTCTAATTACCAATTGTAAACCAAGTGGTCAGGATTCATGCACATCATGTGGCCACTCATCCTCTGTAACCGACGCAAAAGAGTTTCCTACAACATTATGTTATTTCCGGGACTTCATCAGATCAGCCTTTTCTTTAGATCAGCCTTTTCTTTTGTTCTTGTTAATGTTATTTGCTCAATTTTTTTTTATTTATTTTCTTTTTTCCATTCTGCAAGAATTAGAATACAATATTATAAGTTCAATCATAAAACAAAAAAAACAAAACAGAACTAAATATGCAAGAGTAGAGTAGTTATAAGTTAATTCCTTAGTTAATTTGGCTTATAATTTGCAAAGTAACTTACTCATGACTAGAAACTGCACAAGTTATCGAATCCACACTGGCTGATAATGTTCTCACTATGGTCGTCCAACCCAAAAAATAGATTTCCATCATCCTGATAGTTAATGAATAATTATCAAGTTAATTCGAGGCTAATTAATTTCCTTTTTCTAAATAAATTCAAACTTGTGATGATTGAAAAAGTGTCAAATACTACCTGAGAGACCACCGTAGGTCTCTGATCCTCCGAGACTACTAAGGAGACAGAAGTAGGTGCATTGTCAGCAAAACACCTGAACTGGGTAGAGCTAGATTCTTGCAAACCGCATAATGGAGGTTCTAAGCAACACTGTCCCTGCAGGGACATTTTATATATTCAACTAAACTTAATTAAGGGGTTAATTAGATGATTAAACTTTAAGGGTGGCAAAGGTACCTGATCATCTGTAAGCGTGCCTGTAATTAGCGGGTCCAGTTTAAAGTCGTGACTTAACATAGGATCTACAGAAGCAAGCTTGGCTGCAAGGCACTGATACATATGGATTCAAATTAGAGTGGTTAATAAACAAATGACAAAGCTAAAGAAGGAAATCTACTTTTAATCTGCCTTAAATTTGAAATTATTACCTCTACTTGTTTCTGTAGTGATTGAACATAATTGATTATTTCATCCAGTATATGAGCCTTCCCAGTTATCTATGAGTATATATATAGATAATTACCAAGTCAATAATATATAGTTAAATATCGTTGAAGATGGTCTAAGATATCAAATGGACTGATAGTTAAGCCAAAGTTAAGCTCATCAAATACATATTAATTTAACCTTGTCACAGCCAGGAACAAGTGACTGCAAAAGCTTCATTCTCACACTGATTTTCTCTCTTCTTGCCTGAACCCATTAGGGAAAAAAAAAAAAAAAAAAAGCAGTGACAGAGATTTTAATTATAGTGAGAGGAAGGGATTTGAATCTATTTAGATTATGAGCAAAAGTGATTTGGTTTTTGAAAACAGAGATGATGAATAGTACGTACCCTCTCAGCAAGACTGTGACTGTCTGTTGCTTGACCCCGCCGTGCTCTCACACGAACAAAACCTGTTGGAGCCTCTTGAATTCGATCATCATCAGCAGCAGCACCTTCGTTTTGTTTTTTCTTAGCTTCATTGGTGGTTTTGAGCTTCCTCATCCCCTCTGTTGTGGACCCACTTTTCCTGCTGCTTTGTTTCTTGCGTTTGCCCTCCCTGTCTTCCTATAAACCAGAATGAAAGCTGATGACTAATATGGTTGCAGCAATACGATATATAAAGAAGAAGAAGAAATTTCAAAATGACTGAGAATGAATGAATGAGTGTGTACCTGATGAGAAACCATTTTAATTTTCTTCCTCCTCTTATGACGGTCCAGTGATGAGCTATAAAAATGATGATGATCACGAGCCTCAGTATGAAGCAGCATTGGAGATGAATGACCTGAATTGATCTGTTTTGAGGTGTGGGAAATAGAACTGAAAGGGACAAGACCAAGTGTTTCGAGATGAGGGCCGGTAGTTTCATGAGTTTGGAGATGCAAGGAAATCCCCTGAAGATATTCATGTGAGAAATTTGGTGGGGGATTTGGGGTGTTGGTGGTGGTGGTGGAGAAGACGACGACCCTTTGTTTCTCCAACGAGCTAGACATGGTTATTGGACACGGAAAACGATTCAAGAACAGAAAGGAAGATACTGGTAAAAGCCTGACATTTTATTTGAGGACTTGTAAAAGTAAATGGGGTCTCACTTTCAGGTCTGATAATATACTGAATGAATATGATGATGATATACATTATAAGGCAATGTGGCTCAGAGAGCTGGACGGACTGACCCAGATTGGTAAATTACAATTACTAAGTCTGGCTTGCCTTCGACCAGTTTTCCTAACTATCCAACTAAATTAAGCATCATACCAATTACCACCAACACACCCTAATCAATCAATTCTTTCTTTCTTCTTCAATGTTGTTTCTGTCCATTTCCAGTACAAATTCACTCACTTCTATGTTTATGCTAGAGCCGTTGGATGATTATAATTATTTATTATTTTATTTTTCAAATTCAATGTACTTTATACCCACCCTTTCCTTTTGCAATCTAATTTAACCACACACAAGTGGTCAAATACCTTTTCCTTCTTCTTTTCAGGTGGACCTCTATTAAATATGATGGAAGGGAGAATTTATAATAAGAGATAATGTCTTCTTCAATGTTTCTTTCCATTTCTAATGTAACTCACTTTTTTTTCCCTTATACTTTATACTCATCTTTTCCCTTTTTTTTTTTTTGGTTCCTTCTTCTTCTTCTTCTACTTTACATGGATAGTTCTCTGTTAAAGCCATATCTAGCATAGCTTTTGTCTTTTGCTTCTACTAATGCTTTTGTTCCCTCTTTTGCTTCTCTAGGAATGCTTTTTAATCTTTATTGATTTTGTTTTGTTTTTTTTTTTTTTTTGAGAGATTTAAAGTACTTCCAAAAATTACAAAAGTAGCTTTGGGCTTTTTGAAAAGCTATGCTAAATGGAGCCTAAGTGTGATGAAGGGGAGAATTTAAAATAATAATAACATTTATTAAATTCCAAAAAAAAAAAAAAAAAGGTCAAATGGTATTTTGAATTTTTGGCAATCAAAATTGAAATGGTGTGTATAGAGCTTTAATTCTTCAAACAGAGCCACCTACAAATATTTGTTAGTTATATCTTGGGCCCAACCATAATGGGCCAATTTAAAGAGTCAAAAAAAAAAAAAAAACTGACCCATTAACAACAACGTAGGTTCCGTTATCCTTTTGGTCCTTCAATTCTGTTCCTCTTGTAGAGCAGGAAGGCAGGACACTTGGTCTGCATTTTCTTGCCACTTGAAAAATTTCAGCTCCTCCTCGATTTCTCTCCTTTACTAGAAAGATCGGCGGAATGATATGGTAAAGTGGCCACTGGTTCTTAATGATGGTTTCTGCATTTGGACTCGCATGGCGGAGCCACGTCATTCTTCGCCGTCCTCTAATTTACTGTGTTCCGAAGGTTTTTTATTTTATTTTTAAATTTAAATTTGTCTGCTTTTCTTCTTCTTTTCCTATTGCCTTTTCGCAGCAACAGAAAACGACGTCTTGATATCTCTGCAGGTGCAGTACAGCAGTTCTGTTGTGGCGGTTGGCTCAGTTGCGGAGCCAGTAACCGTTATGGTGAAAGATGAGAAAGATGAGGTTGCAGTTAGGCGGAGAAGTAGAGTTGGTAAAGATAACAAACAACCTGAATGGAAGAAGTTCAGTTCTAAGGAACTCGGAATTAAGATGTCCTTGATTTCGAAGCCTACGCGGTTGGTTCTGAGTCGCCTCAGGAAGAAAGGTTTATAAAGTTTTCATCTTTGACTTTGAGTTTGTTTTTGCCATTGATATTTGGAAGATTTTTCATTTTTTATTTTTATTTTTATTTACTTTGATATATATATATATATGTGTGTGTGTGTGTGTGTGTGTGTGTGTGTGTGTGCGCGTGCGTGCGTGTATGTATACACACACATATATATATATATTCCTTTTCGCTGCGTGATTTTACATTGTAGGATATGAAGTATATCTTGTTGGAGGCTGTGTGCGTGATCTTATCCTGAAGAAAACTCCCAAAGATTTTGACATTATAACTTCAGCAGAACTTAAGGAGGTCATTTTTCTATTTGATGTCATTATAACTTCCATGCCCATTTTTAAAGTTTTTGACTTTGGATTATTTGGTCATTTAATCAATTGCTATATATTGTTTTTGGTTTGGTATTTTGTAAAAATTGGAGCATTTTAAGTTGTTTTTACTTTTCATGGCACTGGGATCAGTATGATAATATGGCTTCAGTTGTTTCATATCAAGTTCTTCATTTCTATGTTATTCACTAAGGTCTAATTGCTTAATAATTTGCAGATAAAGCAAACGTTTATCCACTGTGAAATTGTTGGAAAAAGATTTCCCATTTGTCATGTTCATGTTAACGATACCATTGTGGAGGTTTGTTTACTAAATTCTCTTTTTTTATTATTTTAATCTCTGGGAAATGTGTATTCTAAATTTTGTCTTGTCATTTTTCTGAACTTTCTTGCCTTAAATTAATTAGATTGTTTCATGCAATAGGTTTCGAGCTTTAGCACTTGCAATAGCAAGTCTGTTAAGAAGTTCGATAATAATTTCAGTAAACATCCTGGATGTAGTAGAGATGATTATATTCGTTGGAGAAATTGTATACAACGGGACTTCACCATTAATGGGTTAAGCACTGCAGACTTTAGTTGAACCTTTGGTCTTCTTATATAATGGCATTTTTGTTTACTAACAATACGTAACCACTTGTAAATGACACTGCATTTTACATTTTTCTAACAGTATCCTTCTTTGCAGGTTGATGTTTGATCCATATACAAAGATAGTTTACGACTATATGGGGGGGATGGAAGATATTAGAAAAGCTAAAGTGTGCATGTATTTCATTATGGTTTCAGTTCTAAAGTTGTAAGCCATGTACCGTAATTTTGGGCAATTCTTATTTTATTTCTTTTTTATGTAGATGCATACTGTGAAACCTGCAAATCTTTCTTTTGTTGAGGACCGTGGTGAGTACCTGTTGGCAGTTTTTTTTTTCCTTCGTAGTTTGACAAGCATATTGATGTGTTATCAACTCAGTGACGGCATCTTTGTCTGTGAGTTCTGGTTTTACAGCTCGCATTTTACGTGCTGTTAGAATTGCTGCCCGCTTGGGATTTCGTTTCAGTAGAGATATAGCTCTTTCTGTAAGAGAATTGTCTGGCTCTGTGTTGAGACTTGACAAGGTATTGCAAACTACAGTCCCTGTCCTATGGTTTTATAATCACTTTTCGTTTATCGTCTCCATGTTTAAAAATGTTGTAGGGAAGAATTCTCATGGAAATGAATTATATGCTGGCATTTGGGTCTGCAGAGGCTTCTTTGAGGTTATTATGGAGGTTTGGGCTCCTTGAAATACTTCTTCCCATCCAGGTATTCAGTTTTTCAGTCAACATTTGTAATTAGTTTTCCATTCATGGTTTTCTCTTGAAAATTCTGTATTTAGTTGCATCACACAGGCATCATATTTTGTTTCCCAAGGGTTTCGAAGACGTGATGAGAGATCTAACATGCTTCTCGTAAGTACTACTTGTTGTTTTGGTAGCATCTTTTTTCATGCAGTGGATCTTTTTCCTATGCACAATCTTTTTGAATGTTTCTACTGGGTATCAATTGACATTGATGTTGCTGAGTGGCTGTGTTTTGGTTCTGTTCCTCTGCAGTCCTTGTTTACCAACCTTGATAAACTTGTGGCACCTAATCTACCATGTCATAGTAGTTTATGGTAAGTGCTAAGCAGTATCAAACATTTTATGTTTGTTAAGCGATTTTGAGGTCTTTGAAAATCGTCTTGCTATATAAAAGTGCATACTGATACTGAATCTGATGTAGTTATATTGCTTACGAGCATATGTGTGTAGTAGCATTTTGAAAGTGGTGTATTCCACCATTTGAGCATGAAGGATAAATTAGTTGAAGACTTTCTTTCATAGTTGAGTGAATTTATCTTTTGTGATCGATGTATCTACATTGGGATTCAATTCATTTATCTATTTGTATTGTTTTTGTTTTCTTCCCAGGAGCCTTGTAATCTTTTTGAAATTTCATTGGGTTTAGGCAGGTTATAAAAGATGGTATTGTCCTAGATATTATGAAACAGTGAGTGGCGTTTGATTGGTGAATCCTGTAAAAGAGATTATAACAACTTGGGTGGATAAAAACTCACTTGTATTGGTTTATGGCTGTTTAGCTTCAACTAGCAATCTAATCATGGGATTACAATGGCAGGATTGCCATCTTGGCTTTTCATAAAGCTCTAGCTGACCAGCCTCGGGATCCATTGGTTGTAGCTGCATTTAGCCTTGCAGTCCATAGTGGCGGATCATTATTGGAAGCTGTACAAATTTCAATGAACATCACACGACCACATGACTCAAGGTTTCATGAGTTATTAGAATATGGGGATGTGCTCTCACAAGATGCTTTGATTGATCAAGTTGTGGATCTTGCTGCATCAGCCAAAGCTGCATTGTGCAAGATGACAGATCGTTACTATGTTTCCCAAGCAATGATCAAATACCCAAAAGCGCCACGCTCAGACCTTGTGAGGCTCAACCTTCTAGTTAAACTTTCCTGTTTAGCCCAGGAAACTGAGAAATAAGTTAAAAGAGTTCCTGACTTAGCAAAAATAAATAAATAAATAAATAAATGAGTCCCTGAAGTATTTTATGAGTCTTGCTTGATCACATCAATTATCATTTTTGCATGTTATTATGCGTCAGTCTTTGTTCCGGTGCTTCCACTAATCATTGTTATTCCAAATTGTTTTCTTAATTTCTCTACTTTGCTGCAGGTTTTTATTTCACTGGCATTATCGTTGAGGGTGTGCAAGATTTTCGAATGCATCGGAAGAGGAATGGGGAAGGAAACTGTGCCAAGAAGAGGAGAAAAGATCAATTATGAGTCATTGGCATTGGGCAACTTGCCGGAGGTTCGACATACGTTTGCAAGGATTGTATTTGATACTGTGTACCCGCCCAATCTGAAAAGAGACAGCACTTGAAACTAAATGATAATTTCTTCTTATTGGCCTTACGGTTCTTTTCCTTTGTACTCAATGAAGAAAAATAAATAATACAATAAAATTGAAAAAAAAAAAAAAAAAAAAGCGTTTGTACCGTGGTGTGGCTGATGTTTCCCGACCATGGAAATTGAGGGGCTACCAAAATTAGTGACACTTGTTTGTTGGGAGTTGGGACTTTGTCCCTTTTTAAGCTTTTAATATTCTGCTACTAAAATTTCTACCTTTTGAGCGTGAAATGGTTAATTACTGGTAGAATGAAGAAAACATTCACCATATCAGATAATCTAACTCAATTACCATATATATATAAAAGACTGGCCTTAAAAGAATTTACTCTGGACAATCAAAAGAAGGTCAAGTTTTTCTTTTCTTTTTGTAAAATCATATCGTGTGGATCATCTGAGCTGGTAGCACATGCAATCAAATTCCTTGCAGCAAATTGCAATGCCCTGAGTCACGTGCAACGATTGCGAGTAGCTAGCTAATGGTTTCAAAAGCAATTTGTCGGAGTATCTGTCTTGCTTTCGCTTTACATATAAATACTTACAAGATTACCGCTTATCCGCGTTCACTAACAGCTTTCCTCTCTCCCACTTTTTTCTTGTCTACACAATTATCCATTTCTTTTGTTCCTTTAAGCCCAGTACAACCTCACGTTTCCATATCCATCTCCCTAACTCCATTAATGTCGACGGTCTCAGCTACTTCTGCTACCTGCACTTCTCCTCTGAGGCTCTCCTCCTTTCTCACCAAACAGGTACTTTCTCACTTTCGAAATGAATTTGGTTTTAACAATTACTATTAAGATTTTGCTTTTGTTTCTTCCTGCAGTCTCCGCCTTCGTTTGAAACACTTTTTTTTTTTTTTGCTTGGTAGATAGATTTGGTGTTAATTCCTTGTGACCCTGGTAGTATATCCATGCGGCTTGTCGTATAGGTCTTTTCTTTCAAGGCCTTCATGGTGATATTAAGAGGGTTAAGATTTATGTATTTATTCTGTTTCTATGGTATACGGATACTGATGTGAACTTAAGCGGATGTGTAATTAAGAGGGTTAAGATTTATGTTTTATTTTTGTTTCCTTTGAGGCATTTTATAAAAGCTTTATTAAGTAAAATTTTAATGTTTTCTCTGCCAAGTACTTAAAAAATGCCAATACTAAGAAGTACTTGCTAGAGCATCTGCGTTAAGAAGTACTTGCTAGAGCATCTGCGTTAGGCGGGGACACGTTTGTTCTTCCAAGTTTTGAAAATTAGAACTCCAAAAACTGAGTATAAAATTGAGGGAACAGGGAATAAAGCTTAAGTCTCTTTGGGATAAGTAGAGAATTCAAATACTTAAAAGAAATCAACTGAGTGGGACTTTTACTTCTCTATATATATGTATTCATGTTAAGTCAATTAGTAACTTCAACTACAGAACTTCAGTGATTTAATTCATATCGACTTGCTAATTCCATTCAGGGGGCTGGAAACACTTCTAGTTTGAAGATGGTTAGTGTTGGTTGGGAAAAAAAAGGCTTTCCTTCTCTGAGGACCTCTCGGTTCCAGGTCTCCTGTGGGGTATATTCCCTTTCTCACTTGGGTTATTGCCATATTTTGATATAGAAGAAAATGTCAATGCACAGTTGCTAACCGCGTTTGTTGTAAATCCATGACTCTGGCTGCAGGCCAAGCCTGAGACTGTGCAAAAAGTTTGTGATATAGTGAGGAAACAATTGGCATTGCCTGATGAGACTGACCTTACTCCAGAGTCCAAGTTTTCTGCCCTTGGTGCTGATTCACTTGATACAGTACGCCTCACCAACTGCTTTTTACTTAGAATTCAAGCTTTCCCGTTGTGGTAACAGTCAGTCACAATATTATCATATAGCATTCTAACAATTTATCCATATTGTAAAATGTAGGTGGAAATAGTAATGAGTTTGGAGGAAGAATTTGGGATAAGTGTAGAAGAGGAAAGCTCTCAGAACATAACAACAGTTCAAGAAGCAGCTGATTTAATAGAGAAGCTTGTGCAAAGCAAGCCTGCAGCGTAGGTGTAGAGCCGAGAAAGTACAAGTTTTGAGCTTAGGGGCAATTATGTTGAGTTTGGTCCAATTTAAATTCCCTTGTAATATTTGATTTGAATTCATTTTCAATTCTTAAGTTTCTTTGTGATTGAAAATTGACATGGTAAGTGTGTAAGCTTGTCTTGGACATTGTCTATTTTCTCTTTCTTTTTTATATGTATTAATTTGCTTTGGTACGAAATGATAACCATTTGGCCCACATATGCTTGGAAAATGCAAACCATAACATTTTGGCTTTTCTTCATGAAAAGCAGGCCTGAAATGGCTCAACATTGCAGGCCAGCCTGAGCAACCAACAATGGAATTTTAGTCACTAATATGAGTAATTAGTGACTTGTGGCGCAATATTTTACATGTTACTCTCGGTTTGATGGGAGTCATGGCTTTGTGGTTAGGTGAAGCATTGAAGCTTTGGTTTTGTCTTTTATTTATTTATTCCTTTTATGGTTGAAGTTTTCGTATTGGCTACCACTCACTGGGCATCAACCTAACTCCGCTCAACTTTGACTCCTCAATGAAGATGTTAACGGAAATGTAGTACAATTAAATATCTTTTTAAGTAAATAAAACACAAAGTTCAAGTCTCTTTAGCTTTGCGTCCTTTTCCCCAGAGAAATAATGGGCTAGACCACTCACTTTTACTTGTTAAAGAACACTTCATTTTAAACTTTAAATCTCCAAATCTCAAACTAATTTCATAAAAATGGTTTATAAGAAATATTTTGTATAAATTTTGACAATAATTACCATAATTTAATTTTTTTGGTGGCCAAAAAAATTTTTTTTTTTGGTGGCCTTTTTGTATATCTCATTGCAAGTTTTTTTTTTTTTTTTTTTGGCTGAAGATGAATAATCCTTTCTTACTCAAGCTTCGTTTGGAAATTTCATTTTAATTTGGTTATTTTATGCGTAGAAATATTAAGATGCACAATGCTCAAACTCATGAATTTTTTTGAGAGAACGTTTTCATAATGCTTGCAAAGTGAGATATTCCTTGAGGATATATCTTGAATTGTTTTTTTTTTTTTTTTTTAAATATTAATATCTTCATGAATTGTTATAGGATAATGAAGACATATTATAATATATCATACAAGGGGCTTTTTAAGCCTTTACAGGTATGCTTTCATCTATTGAAGCAAGCAACATTGATACCAAACTTGAGTTATAAATCTAACATATTAGAACAAACCTAATATCTGAATTTCAACTAGACAATTTTTGATTTTAAATTTTATTCGTGACATATATACACTTTGAAATTATATTGAATTTTGTAATAAATTATTTGATAGATAGTTGGAAATAGTAGTTATTAAAAACATATATTTAAGCTATTGAAATTGTAATTATTAATTCAAATTTTAAAATTATGAACCAAAAAAAAAAAAAAAAAAGAATAATAAAAGGGGTGGGATTTAATTCGATCCAGGTCACGACCCACCAGGCGAAATTTCTGAAAGAGTGGCAATTTGGCACTGCGGCAATACCATTTACGCTCATCAAAGACAAAGACTGTGGGTTTTGTGGATCGTTGACGTGTGCGGTCCAGATTCAAAGTATTGCATGTACAAGATTCTCCTTGTCTTATAAACTCTCCTCCTCCTCTGCCCCCAAACTCTTTCTCTCTCATCTCATCTCCTCTCGTTTTGCGCTTCCTAATAATATATTTTTGTTTTCTATTTATTTTCTCACTTTTTATTCTCTCTCTCTCTCTCTCTCTCTCTGTCTTCCTCCTATACATATCAAGATCGCGATCTAATCTGTGCGAACAAGATCGGGAAAATTCATATTTCTTTCTCATCGGTCATTAATCTGTATCGTAAATATTCAGATCTTTGGCGAACGAAAGAAGAAAAAAAAAAAAAAAAAGTGAAATTGGGAACCCTAATTTAATTTTTGGGACAAATTGGATTACTGTTGTAAAATTAATTTTTTTTTTTTTTTTGGTTGTTGCTGTTATTGTTTGTGTGTGTATGGTAAATTAATATCTATTTTGGTTTGGGGAAGTTTGAATAACGAACGGATTTATTTATTTATGGTCGATTTTGGATCTAATTGTATCGTGGAGTGGAATAATTATTAAAGAGATTGAAGAAACCCCAAGTATGATGGGGAAAGATGAAAGTGTCAGAGTTGTTGTTGCAGAAGAAGATGTAGAAGAAGGTGAGATTTCTGATTCAGCATCGGTGGAGGAGATCAGTGAGGAGGATTTCAATAAGCAAGATGTTGTTACTAAGGTGTCCAAGGATTCTTCCGATTATAAGGAATCCAAACCCATCTCCAAAGGAGGAAGTGATGGTAGGGTTTGGACGATGCGCGATCTGTACAACTATTCCGGTTACGGCCGGTACAATACGGGTCTCTATAATCTTGCTTGGGCACAGGCAGTTCAGAATAAACCCTTGAATGAGATTTTCGTGATGGATGTAGACTCTGAAGAGAAGTCGAAGCGATCGTCGTCGTCTCCTTCTGTGAATAGTGGAAGAGACGAGAGTGTTAATGCCAAGGAAGTGGATAAAGTTGTAATTGATGATAGTGGCGATGAAATGGATGCTGCTGAGAAGGAAGAAGGCGAATTGGAGGAGGGTGAGATTGATTTGGATTCAGAGCCTGTGCAGAAGGCGGCCCAAGAACCCAAAGAGGTTGCTTTGGATTGTGATCCTATGAATGTTGGTGAGTTGGATTTTGATTCGAGGAATAGGAAGTTGGAGAAGCGAGTGCACTCCATTCGGGAAGCTCTCGTGAGTGTTAGTGTGTTTGATGCAGAGAAGTAAGTGAACTGAATTTGTTGTTGAATGCTGGATCAATTAGTCAGATTTGGGAGTAAAATGTGTGTAATCAATGGAATTTGAATGTTAAGCATTGATGTGGTTGGTTTATTTGTTGTAGATCGTTTGAGCAAGTTTGTTCCCTGCTACAAAACATTTTGGAGGACTTGCTGGGAGTTCTTTTGGATATCGGTCATAGCGAAAAGCAAGCTCTCGTTGAGCTTTCGTTTGTTGCAATTCAAGCTGTCAACTCTGTAAGCTACTCTGTAAATTGTCCCGCTATTAATAGCTTTTCCAGTTACCGTCTCGTTGAAATATCGTACGTTATGGTGGGAATTCAAAATGCTTCTTGTAAAAAAATTGAGTTTATTTCAGGCTTTCTGCTCTATGAACCAGAATGAAAAGGAACAGAGAAAAGACAGTTTATCGAGGTTCTTTATTTGTTTTTGTGATTATTGTTTTTTTTTTTTTTTTAAATACCTAAATTTTCAATTATTAATAATTATCTTCATAGCAGGTTACTGTCTACTGTGAAAAACCGCCTTCTTCACCACCTTTCTCCTGGACAGATGAAAGAGGTGTGGTATTATAAAACTTAGTTGTAACATCTTTTTGCTGTTAGTTTAGAAAAAAATTTCATTCTACTAAAGTAGGGAAAGTGTAACATGGTGTCTTTTTCACAGATAGAGTTCATGATATCCTCTCTAGGTCTTCTTAGTGTTTTGCCGAGTACTCGAGTAAGTGATAAACAGAAAGAGCTGCAGGATATTGATGGGGTTCGTGAGAGGGATTCTGCAAACATTGGTGAAAATGAAAGTAATAGGACTTATACTAAGTTCGCTTTGGGTTCTGTATCTATGGCATCAATGGATCATGGTCATGCGGGTACATTACCAGATGCTTTGAGAACAGGAATGCCTGGAGTTAAGAGCAGGGGGGTTCTTCTTCCCCTGTTAGACCTTCATAAGGATCATGATGCAGATAGTCTTCCATCACCAACACGAGAAGCACCGTCATGCTTTCCTGTATTCAAGACGTTGCCTGTTGGAGATGGAAGTTTTAAATCAGGGTTTAGCACTCCTAAGGTGGCACCGGACGCTGAGGAATCTAGGCTGCATCATTATGAAACTGATGCCCTGAAAGCTGTTTCTTCATACCAACAAAAATTTGGTCGGAGTACCATTTCAATGAATGACCGACTTCCAAGCCCAACCCCTTCAGAAGAATATGAGAATGGTGATGCTGATACTAATGGGGAGGTCTCTAGTTCTTTTACACTAAGCAATCTAAGAACTGCAAGCACACCCATTTTGGGGCAACCGGTTTTTTCTTCACCAACCCTTGTTAACAGTGCCAGTATGCAAGGACCAATTACTACTAAAAATGCTGCACCTGTTAGTTCTGTTTCTAATCCAACTGTGAAAGCATCAGCAAAAAATAGAGACCCTAGGCTTCGATTTGCAAATTCAGATGTAGGTGCTTTAGATCTTAATCAAAGAACCTTGCCTATGGTTCATAGTGCACCTAAAGTTGAACCCATTGAACCAGTGAACTCCCGTAAACAAAGGACTTTTGACGAGCCTAATATGGATGGTCATTTGACTAAAAAACAAAGAATGGGATTAGAGAAGTCTCGAATTGTTAGTGATATAAAGACTGTGGCTGGAAGTGGTGGATGGTTGGAGGACAGTGTTAACCTTGGACCTCAGTTAAGTAATAAAAACACGTTCATGGAGAATGCAGAAGTTGATTCCAGAACACCAGTTAGTGTAGTAAGTTGTCCTACAAATTCCCCAAATGTTGGTAATGAGCAAGCGTCGGTAGCAAGTACAAGTACCATAGCTTCCTTGCCTGCAATATTGAAAGACATAGCTGTGAATCCAACAATGCTGTTAAATATTCTTAAATTGGGACAACAACAGAGATTAGCAGCAGAACAGCAGAAGTCTGCTGATCCTGCAACAATCGCAATACATCCTCCGAGCTCAAATTCAGTTCCGGTAGCAGCTCCATTGGTGAATAATGCTTCTTCTATGGCCTCAAAAATTTTGCAGATTCCAGCAGGAACTCCTGCAGTTCCTTCACAAATAGCTTCCATTGTGAGTGCTTCACTATGTTCCTTTATCTGATTGCAGAGTTTACAGGAATTAAATATGGGTTCTCTGCCATATTTTTATACTTGTTCAGTTCAATGGCTATCTTTTTTTTAATTTTTTTAGTTACGAATATGTAACTTCAATTTTCTCCTTTGCTTTTAGCCTTTACTAATCAGGATGAGTATTAATTTTCTGCAAAGTCACATTGATAATTCAGAGGAAATTACAATGTCATTTTTATTTTAAGTGCAAAAAAACTAGAAGAATTGAACATAATATGGGGCAAACATCAATTCATGTTATTCGTTTAAAATTTGACGTATTATATATAGGTTTGCTATTTTAGGGTTCTGTAGGCCCCTTAAAAGTTTGTTTTAAATCTTTGTTCATGTTTATAATTTACAGAGCCCACAAGATGAATTGAATAAAATCCGCATGAAACCCCGTGACCCTCGCCGTGTTCTCCATGGTAGTACACTTCAAAAGAGTGGGAGCATGGGGCATGATCAATTCAAGAATATTGTGCCCCCTTCATCAATCACCCGGGCAAATAAGGATAATCCGAATGGCCAAAAGCAGGAGGGTCAGGCAGATAAGATTTCAGCGCTTTCTCAATCGGTTGCACCACCTGATATTACCCGGCAGTTCACCAAGAATCTGAAAAATATTGCTGATCTTATGTCTGTATCACAAGCATCAACAAAACCAGCTATAGTTTCTCAGAATCTTTCTACCCAATCAGTACCAGTCAAATCACAGAGAGGAGATGTGAGAGCCAGTGTTTCGAATTCTGAGGAGCAGCAGAGTGGCACTATTTCAGCTCCTGATGTGGCTGTAGCTGGTTCTTCTCGTTCACCTAGCACATGGGGAGATGTTGAGCATCTGTTTGAAGGATATGATGACCACCAAAAAGCTGCAATCCACAGAGAGAGGGCAAGACGGATAGAAGAGCAAAAGAAAATGTTTGCTGCTCGAAAGCTTTGTCTTGTCTTGGATCTAGATCACACACTTCTTAATTCAGCTAAGGTAATATCTTTATATATGGAATGGATTGGTATCTGACCAATTATATGATAAGGGTTTAGATTCTGTGATGCTGATGTAACTCAATTTTATTATTTATACTTCTCAGTTTGTGGAAGTGGATCCTGTGCATGATGAAATTTTGAGAAAGAAAGAGGAACAGGATCGTGAAAAGCCACAGAGACATCTCTACCGACTGGCTCACATGGGAATGTGGACGAAGCTGCGACCCGGGATCTGGAATTTCTTGGAAAAGGTAGTTTTAATTGCATATATTTTTAAAGCTTCAATCTTCCATTTGCTCTAATTGATGTATAACATCTAAATGCATATCCTTTGCAACAGGCTAGTAAGCTTTATGAGTTGCATCTTTACACTATGGGGAACAAATTATATGCTACAGAGATGGCAAAACTGCTAGACCCAAACGGAGCTCTCTTTTCTGGACGAGTTATTTCTAAGGGTGACGATGGGGATCTTGTGGATGGTGATGAGAGGGTCCCCAAGAGTAAAGATCTGGAAGGAGTTTTGGGTATGGAATCAGCTGTTGTAATTATAGATGATTCTGTGAAGGTCTGGCCACATAATAAACTGAACTTGATTGTTGTAGAAAGGTAACTACACCCTGATTCAAATGAAATGCTGTAATCCCTACTGTTCTGGCATTCTGATTGGCGACTTTGCCTTTTCAATGCAGGTATATATACTTCCCTTGTAGTAGACGCCAATTTTCACTTCCAGGTCTATCTCTTCTTGAGATTGACCATGATGAGAGGGCAGAAGACGGGACTCTGGCATCTTCTTTGGCGGTGAGCCTATTGTTGGAACTTTTCCTGAGCTTTTACTAATTTCTAACCATTTTGCACCTGATTATCTCATCTTTGACTTAATTAGGTAATTGAGAGAATACATCAGAATTTTTTCTCCCACCAGTTGTTAGATGAAGTAGATGTTAGAAATATTCTAGCCTCAGAGCAGCAGAAGATATTGGCGGGTTGTCGGATAGTTTTTAGCAGGGTGTTTCCTGTCGATGAGGTGAATCCTCATCTAAATCATTATTGGCAGACAGCCGAACAGTTTGGTGCTGTGTGCACAAACCAGATAGATGATCAAGTTACACATGTAGTTGCCCTTTCGCTTGGGACTGATAAGGTATTGTGGCTGGTTTTCTTTACTGCTATAACCTCTGTTAATGGAAAGCTGCATTTTGTGGGCTTAGAACTATTTATAGCAGTGAGCTCCAATCATTTTCATGGTGGGAAGGATTTTCTTCTCGCTTAATAGAACCTCCCCTTGTGCTGTGTTCTTGTTGGATATGATGAATGAGTGAATGGAATAGTTGTAAGATTTTGCAGTCAGGAACGATTCCATCCGCCCACTTTGCCCACTTTGCAGAGTGAAAAAAGATAATACAGAACATTGTCAGTAAATTATTCTGTGTTTTCTGATTGGAACTGTTCTGGACAGGTAAATTGGGCTCTATCAACTGGAAGATTCGTTGTTCATCCTGGCTGGTAAGAGATTTTTTGGGGCTTTTAATTTTAGACTAATTTGCATTATTTTAGACATCTGGATTTGACGTGGCTTGTCTTCTCCTCTCCATAAAAACCAGGTTGGAAGCATCGGCTTTGCTTTATCGGAGAGCAAATGAGCAAGATTTTGCCATTAAACCATAAACTATCTCCTAAACACCCCCTCAGTTAATTAAAAACCGATGAACATAATCCAAGAATCATGTTGGAGTGGGAATGGCCTTCGGGTCAAGATGGGTGGGATCCGACTGGGCTAGACCCGAGAGAATGCTATGCCTTGGCCTGAATCCATATTTCCGCCCAAATATGGTTGGCGGTTGCAATTACCCTTCTACCCTGCCCATTTTGCGGAAAAGGAGTTTATTGGAATCTTACACAAATACAGCCAACAAGCTTCAAAATTAGGAGACGAGTGAATCCTAGGTATCTGAGCCTGGTGACTTGGGGTGGGCTTTAACCTAGGTTTGCCATACCTGCCTGTTTTCCTTTAAAAAGAGAAAAAGAAAAAGAAAAAAAAAATTATTGAAGAAGAAGGATAAAGATTTTTGCTGTGGGAGAAAATGATAAAGTTGGTTGCAACTAAATGTATATAGCCTTTTGGGAAACGTGGATAAGTTTTGGGGAGTCAAATGTAAGAAAAAGGAGATTAAGACGACCTAAACTGATAAATTATGAAAATGACAAAAAAAAAAAAAAAAACGACATGAAAGGTGCTGCCTAGTATTTGACCAATGGAGATTGAAACAGTAAGTCTCGAAATCCAAATTAGATGTTGAGTAAAGCTATGTTGGATGGTTCGTGGTGTTAAAAGGGGATTTGGTATCACTCGAATCTAATCCCCTATTGAGACTTGTATCCATCCAATTAAGTTGGCATTGCTTAAAAAGAACGTCTTTTAGGGGATAAAAGATTAAAAAAAAAAAAAAAAAAAAAGTGAAAGCACTCCAATATAAATGAGAAAGTTCATAATTCCATTCTATTTTTACTATTGCGTCTCTTGAGTATTATTTAGTATATTCGTGTATGTCTTTAACGTGGTGCGGGGTCGAAGTTTATGGTAATAAAGAATAAGTTGTCATTTCAAGACATCACTCAATCCTGGCAAGATGGCAGTCGTACATTCCAAGCCGTAAAAAGGAATATGACAAGTACTTTGAGAATGCGACCGGTTCCACATGTCTGTTTTTCATATACGTGTGTCAAATTTAAGGGCTGAAAGATTAAGTTAAAATCGTAGCTTTGACTGAGTGTGTGGGTTGCGACTCTTCTCGTAAGATATTTTATTATTTTATTTTATTTTTGCTGAGAGTTCCTAAATGGTAGTCCTGAAGCTATTTTTGTGGTCATGGATTAGGATTTTCACCTGGCCTGAGCTCTGCCACGTCCAAAACGGCAAAAAAGACCACTTCTATTTGCCTTTGGCGTAGGCCCCCGCCTAATATAGCTCATATGATTTGTGGGTCTTTAATGTTCTTTTTATTTATTTATTTTTGCTACAACCTTAATGGTTTGTTATAATAGTTGTCGTAGGACTAGTGCACGGCTTTCGGGAGTTCATGCTCTCTTTTTAATATTGATTTACCACAAAAAGGGAGTCTGAAGGGTAATATTATTTTTATTATTTTTTGGGGTAAATTGGATATATTATATTTTGTGCTTTAATAATTAAATTTTCTTACATAATATATGACTACCCAACCAAAAAAAAAAAAAGAAAAACTAACAATATAGAGTCATATACACGATTTGATTCCTCTTTTTTTTTTGGTGATAATAACCATTTTACATTTTAAAATTAAAAGAATTGAGTTGGATGATGCATGTGCATTATATTTATATACCCAATTTTCTAATTTAATATTTAACCCAAAAAAGACGCTAGTTATTCATTTATAAGAGAAGCTAACCATTTAATGAGGATGTAATGCTGTTATAATTAGTTAATTCCTTCACGAGATTTGAATTTTAATCTGATACGTAGAAGACTACATTGCAATTCTAGCATTTTGAATTCAAATTTTTAAAGCTTGATAATTAAGGCTTTACCGTCAATGTCATTAATCACTTTTTTGTTTTTAAAAAAAAAGAAATTGCCAACCATCAAATGTACGTAAAGCTTTATTTCCATTATTTCTTCTGAGAAATAATTCTTCATCATTTATGAGCATGTATATATATGGTAAAAGACAACAAAATCGAGAAGATATAGTGGTTACCATTTGAAGTAGTTTTATATACGTTTACCAAGGAATTTTGGCATATTTTTCACCCAAAAAAAAGGATTTTTGGCATATGAAGAAGAGTGAATAAATCATGGTAATTTTAGAGAAATCTACGATGGTTTACCATTTTGAAAATCCTCAAAATCAGGGAGCTGGTGATGGATAAATGTTGGTATTTAGGACTCTTAGTAATAGTCCATCGAAATTCAAGTTTTGAAAGTAGATACTGAAAGATTTTGGTTATGGAGAAGATGGTTTCGAACGAAAAGAAGAAAGAAGGCCAGACTGCAGCTCTTTCATGGTGCTGGAATAGCCACAACAATGATCTCCATAAATCTCAATGGCTTGAAACTACTCTTTCAGGTTCTTTGATTTTTAATCAAATGAAATTCAATCGGTTTTGCATATATAAATCCCTATACATGTAATATGGTAGCTCTATATAAAAAGTGTTTAATTTATTCCTCAAAATTTTTTTTATTGTTTTTTAATGTCTTGCCGTTGCTTTATATTATTATATGGTAAATGCAAATTATTATTATTATTATTTTGGGCAGAGTTGGATGATAAGATTAAGCTGATATTAAGCATGATAGAAGAAGATGGAGATTCATTTGCGAAAAGAGCAAAGATGTTCTACGAGAGACGACCAGAGCTCATAAAAGTATTGGAGGACTTGCACAAGTCCTACCGTTCGCTTGCTGAGAAATACGATCACCTTAACTCTGGACTCTCTCATGCCCTTCATTCTGCCTCATTTTCTTCCTTAAAAGCTTTAAGACATGTCCATAGTAGTACCCATCATCAGATGAATGTGATGATGATCAACCCTGATGCCGATGATGATCAAAATTCCTTGAAACTCAAGGCACCTGCCGCCGATCAACATCATCATCATCATCATCTTGATGATACCGAAATCGATTACGAATGCCTGCTGGAGAAGAAGAAGAAGAAGAAGAAGTTTGATTATGATGATGATGATTATGATGGCACTACGAGTAATAGAGGATCGTCAGATGGAGAAGAGGAATATCAAAAAAACAAGAAGACATGGAGTATTAGTGGGAAAGAGGTGATGGAATTGATAGAAGACCATGTGAGGCAGCGGGGTGAACTTATAAGGAGAAACAAGGAGAAAAGAGAAACCATTAAAGATCTGCGTAATCAGGTTAATAGACTAATAGGTGAGAATCAGGCTTTGAAGGACTGTCTGCACTCTCTCCAGCCTTCAACCAGGTTGAAATCCCCTTCTTTCTTTGGAAAGCTCACTGGTTGCACTGGTTCTACACTATAATATTTCCATCCCCCTCTACTTCTCAGTTATGGTTCTCTACCAGTACCACTTGATATTTATTATTATTATTTTTTTGCTGAAATACTAGTACTACTTGATAATACTATATAATATTCTGTTTTTTCATTTATTCCGATGGATTTGTCTTCCATAGTTCATATTATATGGAAAAGCTAAGGTTCATTTTATTATAATTATAAATGTGCACGACTAAATACAAGAATGGGTGCTTATATTGTTGTATATCTATTCCAAAATGGTAGAAAATGAATGGGTTTTCATGAACTTCAAAATTAATGAGCTTTACACCTTTTTTAAATTTTAGTGGATTATTATATGGCTTTGCAATCACAAGCAATGTTATTTTTTTTTTTTTTGGTAAATAATATTAATTTGTATAATTAATTGTAAAGGCAGACTACAAACTTCATAATTAATATATTGTTCTTTAGTTCTACTCATCATCTCTGCAGATGAAAATGCCTGCTAATCAAACCACGTGTAGTTATTCAAATACTTAAGGATACTATACAGTTACGGTTGACAACAAATAAAATTTAAATGAAATTGTCTACCTAGAAAATATTTAATCCATGCTTTATAGAAGAAATACAGAATTTATGTATCCCCTAAAAAATAATTCGTGAAATACAAATGGTTAGTTATAAATCTCACAAAACCTAAACAAATATATATATATATATATATTATGAATAATATTACAAGCTAGGTAACAAAGTTCAAATTATAAATTAATATGCGAAGGAATTTACATTTTGGAAAAACAAGTTATTAGTTCCAAATAAGGGAGCTTACTGCAATTATTTCCAAATAGGGAGAGTCTTTCAGAATTAACTAAAAATCGAAATCTAAGAAGCCGACGGCTCTCAAACCAAAGTCCTCGAAGTGGTGTCTGTCTTACTCAACCACTCACTCACTCTCTCAGCTCAGCTAAAATCGCCCACCATTTTGCATTTCTGTGTTTAACACCAACACTCTCTCTCTTTCTCTCTCTCTCTCTCTTTCTCGTTCTTACATATAAACGACGATCTAGCCTCCGCGTTTTGAGGTCTTCCTTGTTTTTTCGTACCGATTGATTTTTATGCATTTACTATACAATGGACCGGAGACGAACCGAAAGCCCGGTCTACGCTCGCCAATGGAGCAGCGAGACCGGTAGCACCGGCGGCGCGTCGTCTCCGGCAATGTCGCCGGCTCGCAACCACCATGCTCGGTCCTCCTCCGTCTCGGGGATCTCCAACATCAAGCGCACTCAGAACTTCGCTGCCAAGGCAGCGGCTCAGCGGCTTGCTCAGGTTATGGCCTCGCAGGCCGCTGACGACGATGAGGATGAGGAGGATGACTTAGGTTTTCGATACAGTGCTCCCCCTCCGATCTCACTGGCCAGGAATGTTAATTCCGGTGCTAGACCTGCAGTTCCTCCTCCCAGGACTAACAGATCTCCTTCACCAGCGGTAAATTTTCGTATGTATTTATTTATTTATTTATTTTGGGGTTACTTAGCTGAAGTTAATGTTAGCTTTTGAGTTAGTGATGCTCGAGCTTGTGTTTTCCCCTAGTCAGTGAGTTAATGATCGAAATGCGGTGGAGATTTGGTCTGAATTTGATGCGGAACGATGTGAATAATTATGAATTTTCTGGTGGAGGTTGATTGTTGGAGCTTTGGATTTGGTGTCTGAAGATAGATATATTGTGGATATTCTCATTTAAATTTTTTTTCTATTTTTGAGGAAAATGAGAGATCTTTTTTTCTGGATTCACATTGATTTCAATTATTCGTAGCGGAAAGGGGATCGAGTAGATTTCAATGAAGTTTCAGTTCATTTATGCACCTATTCAGAATATAATTAGGATTGCCTATTGTACTTTGTACAGTTTGAAAATGGTGACCAAAAGTAGAACGCTGATTGGAATTTCTTTCTCATATTTTAATTAGTTGGCTCGGAACTTTGTAGAGGAAACTCCGTCCGTACGTTCAACATCTGCAGGAAGGTCATCAATGTCTCACCGTGCGGCGCCGTTGGTTCCGCCAAGTAAAACATCTCTGAGGACTGCGGTTTCTTTGCCGCCAGTGGAACCTCCTGTTAATAGTAGGCCAAAGGAAATTAGGTAATCCCGTTCAAATTATTATAACAAGAATATAAAGAAATTGTCGTTCTGCCTCATTTTAAAATGTTTAATTTTTTATTATTATTATTATTTTTTTAGAATAAAAATGTTTAGTTTTATGATGGATAAATTATATTTTTATTTATTTTTGGCTGGAGCATAATATAAGAAAAATTGCCTAATTAGTATTGGTAATTCATAGTTGTCTTACTATTATAATTATTATACTTTCTCTAGCTTATCTTGCAAGTGATATACCCTTTATAGAAGTGGTAGATTGGGCTTCCAAGCCCATCGAAAGGAACAAATAGAAAAAGGAAAGATTAAAATACATCTCCATCATTTTTAAAGGTTGTAGAAGGGAGGATGTGGATCAAACATAATTGCTTGGATGTGTACCTACGGAAACCATTGTATGGCTGCTTATCATTCTTTTAGTTTATGTGAATGACAAAATATCTTTGTACTCTGGTATTGTTGGCTGCATTAACTAAGTGCCTGTAAATTTGAATTAATAACTGTGCCAATCTATGTAGTGGGGCTACTCCTTCTTCCCGCAAACTAACATATTCCTGTTTAGATTATGTATTATGTATTATAAGTATATATATATATATATATATATATATATATATATATATCATTTAGGGATGCAAATTAATTAATGAGTGTCAATGGCAGATTCTCATCAGATTCAGGACCCTTTAAGTCAAAGGATTCAGGAGATCAGCGTGAGGCTTCTGCTCTACGTGATGAAGTATGTCATCAGTCGATCCATTTAGTTTTACATGCATTTTAACATCTCAATAATTTTCCTTATTATATTATTTGAAGAAATAAGAAGTATGATATATTTTCCTTTTCCTTAAAAGTTTTATTTTAAAACATTTTCATATTGCAGCGTGATATGCTACAAGAAGAGAATGAAACTATCCTTGACAAGGTGTGGACTTGTTTCTTGTTTTGTCCTCATGAAGTAATTACTTTATACCCTTATTTGTGGTTAAATATAATTTTTGGAACTTGTACAGCTCAGAAATGAGGAAGAGAGGTGTGAGGAAGCAGAGGCTAGAGTTAGGGAGCTCGAAAAACAGGTACTTTCTGTACTTCATGTTGTGTACATGATGTCAAAGGTTAGGTGTATCATTATAGGTTCAAGGAAATCCTACTTTGTTTTTGGCATATTTGCTTTTCTTTGCACCTGATAATCAGTATAACCTTTTGTTTGGATATAACTTGATTTTGATCTAGTGCTACTATAATTGGTTGATATAAAAGAACACTTTGGTAGAACCTGTGGTGGTTATTTTTTGAACTTTGAACTGTTAAATTTCTTGGTGTTTTGGTGGTTGCCCTTTCTGCACAATTTCACATTTGAAGATGCAATATACGTTTCAAATGCAAAATTATGGATCTTTCTACTGTTTGTGAGTCATCAGGTTGCTGCTCTTGGAGAAGGTGTTTCTTTGGAAGCTAAACTTTTGAGCAGGTGAGTTCAAGTTAAGAAGAGTGATAACCTTCATGGAGGAGAGTTTTTCTTCGCAGTCCACCTATAACCATATCCTTTTTTTTTTTTTTTTTTTTTTTTTTTAATTAATCTGCAGAAAGGAAGCTGCATTACGTCAAAGAGAGGTAATTAAGGAATTGAAGTGTACTTTCTTTTGAACATGTAACCTACATGTTCTTTCTTTTCCTTTTGTATGATTTGGATTAGACTCATTGAATTTGCATACGACCATTAGTAACATGGTAGGGATGTTATTGATTTACATGAAAGACTGTCTTAGGACTTCTCTATTATTTCACAGGCTGCACTAAAAGATGCAAAACTATCTAAGAATGGGGTAGATAAGGAAATTGTGGCTCTTCAGTCTGAAGTAGCAGTAAGTAGGCTTTCATTCATTCGTCCTCATTCCAAATTAAAGTTTTTTCTTCCAAGCATGTAGCTTAAACTATTAAAGTAAAACTGTTTGGATATTTTATTAAAACATTTAAGTTTCGTAGGCGTTTCTTATTTTTGCTACCTCTGTTACAGTCTGACTTAAAATTCTTGCTTGAACCAGAATGCGAAAGACACAGCTGCAGCTGTTGTACAACAACTTCATGGAGCTGAATCTGAAGTAAAAGCTCTTCGGTCAATGACACAACGAATGATATTGACTCAGAAAGAGATGGTTTGTATTAACACTGTTGCATGGAGCCTTATCGGTCATTGGGGATTAATTTCTTAGTATTCTAACATTTCAGGAAGAAGTAGTTCTTAAGAGGTGTTGGCTTGCTCGTTATTGGGGTTTGGCTGCAAAACATGGTATTTACTAATATGCTATAATTTGATTTGCCGTTGTTACAAAAGATCCTAAATTCTCTTCGGTTAGTTATATATTCTGGCTGTTCGCTACTCAGAAGAAAATCATCTAGATGTGTTATAAAGAAAATAACCTATTCTCCAAATTTTTAATAAAAAATATTGATAATTTTTAACCTCAGGGGCAGTTGTTTTCAGAAGTTACCTCTTCATTTGTTAGGGTTTATGATCTTTTTTATTAGAATCCAATTGTAGGGATCTCAGAGCATTCTACACTTCATTGTTTGCACAGTCTATCAACTTCATATTCATTTGGTTCTGTTTTTTGCCGTTACTTTTGTAAATTGCTGCAGCTTCATGTTTTGTTTGTTTTTTGGCTCAAATATTGTGTCATGACATAAGGATGGCTTCTCAATTACATTTGGAATCACAATCTAAACACAATCTATTCTATGCTTTGTAGGAATCTGTGCTGATATTGCGGTGACGAAGTATGAACACTGGTCGTCCCTAGCTCCTCTTCCATTTGAGGTTGTTCTTTCTGCAGGACAAAAGGCTAAGGAGGAATTTTGGGAGACAGGCCAGTGATATTCATTTGATCTTTTCTGCTAATGTTTTTTGCTTGTTATCTGCATAACTGCTATTTTTCTCTAAAATTATCTCAGCTCTCTAATACTTGGTTGAGCAGGTGATGTTGATCCTGAGAAGAGGAGCAAAGTTTTTCAGGACTTGAATGATCTAACTGGAGAAGGAAACATTGAGAGTATGCTTTCAGTGGAAATGGGGTTGAAGGAGCTTGTTTCCCTGAAGGTTCTTTTCTAATGCAATGCTCTTCTTGAATTGATCATGTGTCTGATGTTAAATTCTTCTTTTGATATGCTCCTGCACTATCTTCTTTAGTAATTTTTTATTATCAGTAAGGTGTTGCTTATGCGGTAGTTTTTCTTATGGTGTCAACTTCAAAGGTTGAGGATTCTATTGTGCTTGCATTGGCCCAGACACGGCGTCCAAACTCAGCCCGACTATCGAGCTCAGGTGATCTTTTGGATTGATTTACTTTGATCTTTGCTTTGATTATCAGGTTTATTTTTTCCACCTGTGTTTTTACATGAGATGTTTGGATACCCCTAACGTAAGAAATGTTGCACACAACTTGCACTCTTTTGTTTTTACACTACTACGCTTTAAGGATTGTGAGTTGTTCAATTTGTTTTTTAAGATGTGGCCACTTCAATTATCCTATCAAGGGTATGCCCCTTTAGATTTTGGAGTCGTTTCTTTACTTTTTTGGAAAATTCCCCAATGCTAGTATTTTTTGTCATCCTCTTACAATCATGTAGATTAATCTCTGTGTATTATCTAATGAAGCCCATGTATTCTTGTCAGTCAACATTTTCCAACTCGATTTGTTTGGAATAATGCCAAGCTGAATATTAAGTAATTCCATGGTACATGTTTTGATTCTGTTAAGCTCTGGCTTCTTTGAAGTTCTTCTATATCGCATCCCCAGTTGATGCCTGGCTGATTGCTCGGTATGACATTATTAAGAGCTAATTAATTTTTCCTTTAGATTCAGAAGGCACTCTGATGTGGCATGGATGTCCAATTTGAGTATAGTGGTGAACATTTGCCAAACTCCATTTGGAGTTCCTAGTTTTCGAAAGAGTCAGATCCATTCTGTGTTGTGAAACTCTTCCTTTCTCCCAAATTTTTCATATTATAGTTCTTTTCTCTGATTCACATTAGTTTTATTTGTTTCAATTACTTTTTTGGTCAATGATCTGGGCTGTTGACTTTACTTCTTACTTTTTTGAATTTATTCCTGATTTTTCAGATTTCAAATCTCCTGGTGATCCAAAGTTTATGGAGGCGTTTGGTAAGTCATTATAGGTCATTTTAGTTTTCATTTTGCTTTGGAATTCATTGCTAAAATAAATGGGGAAAAATTGCCACCATCAACATCTGCTGAAGTAGAGCACGATGAAATTTGCATTCCTGGAAATGCCAGTCCTTCGCTTTATGACCTTTGTCTCTTATTTATTTTCTCACATTTTACCATCCATTAACAATATATTCTCTGCCATTTCTTTTTAATTTTGTTGGATAGGTATATCTTATCCTGTTTTATACATATGATTTCATAATAATTGCTACATTGAGCATGATATTGGTACCAATGTTTTCTTGCAGAGCTGAGTCCAGAGGAATCTGAAGATGTTCTTTTCAAAGAGGTCTTGCATTTCTTTCAAGATCCTGCATTTGCATCTCATATCTTTCTGTCTTGACATCTATTTACAAATAAAATGGACCCCTTTTGTGCAACAAGTGTCCGTATCTACAACAAACATTTTGAGTTAACAAAATGGACACTGAAGGAGGATATGCTCTTTCCTCTCCAATTTCTTTCTTTGTTTCTTTCTTTGTCTTGGTACAGAAAAAATCTAAATTTATTAAACATTCAATTAACAGGCATGGCTTACATACTTTTGGAGAAGAGCCAAAGTTCATGGTATAGAGGAGGACATTGCCAAAGAAAGACTCCAGTTTTGGATTAACCGCAGTGGACAGTCACCGACATCACATGATGCTGTTGATGGTATTATTTACTTTGCTTTAACAAATTGATGCCTTCAACCCTCTGTTAAACAAACAATTATAACAAAAAAAGTGGTAAGCTCGAGCCACTTTACCATAAAGTTGACAAAGTTTTCATTTTAATGGAGAGTAAACATAGAAACTACTTATACATATTTAACATGCTTCAGGAAGGAGTTCACGCCAACAATATATGTGATCAAACCTTTATTTTGACTTCAGTATATAGTCCTCTATAAAAAAATGTCAAAACACTTGAGTTTTTGCTTGGTTTTCTTTACCAGTTGAGCAAGGTCTGATGGAGCTCAGAAAATTAGGGATTGAGCACCGACTGTGGGAAGCATCTCGCAAAGAAATCGACCACGACTTCTCAACTTCTAACGATCAAAAATCTGCTGCCCACTGAAGTGCTCTGCTGGAGCATCCACGAAGCTTTCAATGCTCGTGCTGTTTTTCATTTGTATCAAAATTAAAGGCTTCAACAGGAGCAAACATGAGGAAACAAACAATCTTTCCACTTGTTAATCCTCTCCCCGAGAATGACACTTAAGCTGCTTGTTATTTGCTTGAGAGTTATATGAAGGGTGTATATATATATATATATATATCATATACGTAAGAATTTTAAATATTTTTTTTTTACAGTTTCCTTACTTTTCTTATTGTAATTTTGACTTCAAAATTGCTGGAGGTTTTATCGGTAAAAAGATGATTGATATCAATATCCGGCCAATGAACAATAAGGTGAAATTTCTGTTCTTGTTATACAAGAAAGAAAACTGTTTTGAGTTGAGTTTAGCTGTTTAACTGTTTAAGTTGATTCGTCTTGTAGAGAAACGTCACATTTTGGTCAGCAAAGGTTGGTAGGTATTATTTTGTTAATTAAATAAATCTTTGTTTCTCGATTGACACTTGTTCGTAAAGTTCATCCAATCTAGTATTTCTCAAAGTAAAGGTAATCGTAACACAAGTACCTATTTTTCCATATTAGTGAATTGTGATAGGCTCTCTGACAGTTTCTGGAGCCCACGAGATGTTCTGCCAATTAAAGTTCTGAAATAAGGGACAGAGAGCTAGGACCTAATGCAAGAATAATGATTGTGCCTATATATCACTATCATATAGTGCTAAAACGAACTTTTTATTCGTCAATGCATTCCTATTTTTATTTTTTTTAGAGATAAAGATAACTTATGCCAAATCACTGTACAAACTACGTTGTATGATACTAAAAAACCATTCTGCCTTACAAGCCTGTTGTTATTTGAATTAAGCTTCTTGTTGACGTCGAGAAGCATCTCAAATCAAAATTGCATTTACCATGGAAGGTTTTTAGTTATACCACTATAGCAAAAAAGTTATATTCTATTGCGTAGTCCATAAATCAAGGTGATCCCAACAAAAATTTGAGGGGAAAAAATAATTGAAAAATTAAGTGGGGTTAGACTAAAAAGCAGCATATCACAGTGAGCTAGCTAATAAGCTATAACACCTCGTGGTCCAAGATGTTGGAGTACAGACACCAACTCTAGTACAAGCCTTAATCTCTCTATGAGAGAGAGAGAGAGAGAGAGAGAGAATATATTTGTGGAAAATTGGGTTTGTCATGTCTCAGATGGAACGTTGTAAAATGGCCGTTGGGAAGCTTGGGAATCTTTCTCTCTAATCGGGGCTTTTTGTTTGAGGATGTGAGCATTTTTTCTCCCCTTCCCCACGCCCACCAAGCCACCCACTTCTCTCATTTCTGTGTTTTCTGTGTGTGCAGTCTCTTTCACGCGGTCTATACCACTTAGCACGCGAGCCTGCAGTATCATCAACTGTAAGTATATATTATATACAACCCACCATAGCTTCTTACTTAACCATAAAGTATGGGCTTAGGAGGGCAAAGCCTAGTTATTTTTCAAAATAAATATGTAAAAATTTATGCATGTGACCCCTGAATATAATATGACCTTGGGCTTCTGAGTGGAAAAAACCTCATTTAAAAATAAAAATAAAATAAAGCATTCTTTTTGGTGAAAAGGTGCGCATGGGGAAAGAAGAGAAAGACACTGATATTCTAAAGGTGATTTTGACCTAATCCCCCTCTTTCTTATCTTTACAATTTTTCCCTTTCTATCTAGTGACATGGGTCCTACATGGTTCCACACCCTTCGTTTACTAAAATTAAAGTATATACTTAAATTGGTTTTCTTCGTGTCACATTTTAAGATGTAGATTATGATTTATCCCTCCACTTATCCCTTTTCAATCTTTGTGTTTCTTTGTAATTATTACATTGAATTATTGGATTTTATTATGTTTTGGAGCTGGAACTAATCTTCTAAACCGTCCCCCCTTTTTTTATTTTATTTTTTAATTTTATATTGCATATTTATATTGAGTTTTCAAAAAGTTTCTATGGGAGTTAGTTGAGATGGGCCAACAAAAAGAGAAAAAGGCAATGGTGAGGAGGTTTCCAAGATGAAAATGTAGTGTCTTATTTTTTTTTTTTTTAAAAAAAAAAAAAAAACAAAATGGTAGGTGTGGCCTTTGGCAGAGAATTGTGTCACATAAGCATGTCTCCGCCAAGCATGGATAGATATGTTTTTCTCCAACATGCTCAAGTGAACATCATTTCCCTCTTGACCCCATCATCACCTTTCTCTCCTGTGAGAGAAGAAAATGCGAGAAAATTAGAGAGACTTTCCTCTTAGCAGCTTGATTGGATATTCCCATTCTTTTTACCAAGTTTTTTTTCACCGGCCAACTCCACTTCCAATTCCATTCCTTTTCTTCATTCGCATTGTCCCAAGCAAAAGTCTATTCCTCACATTCTGTAGTTTCTACTTTTTTCTAATCTAGGTTCATTAGATTAACCTTGGATTATTCAATATTTTTGCAACATCTTATTGAGCTAGTTTCTAGTTAAAATTTAACCATTTCTTGAAAGAATTTATATATTTATAACTTCCAATCTATTTGACAAAATAGAATCTGAAATTTCTAATATGTAATCCTCAGAGAAAAAAAGAGCAAAATCATAGCTACTTGAACTTAGCTTTCATTTCCGTCAGTACACAAGCAGACCAAATTGTGAATATTTTAGGGATGTAATCACAATTCTGATCCAAGGGCTTAAGGCAGTTTGGTGGGGTTCTAAATTCTAACATCTCCATGTGTCTAGGCCAATAATAGAAATTACAAATTAAAAAAGTTACCCGGCTTTTTCCCATTAATCAATTAAAAAACAAAATAGCCATATCTAAAGGGATTTTCCAGACAAAAAATAAAAAGGTTTGAGGGGAAGAAAAAGGTGAAACTTTGCTTCCATTACAAGACTTGAGAAAGAGAGTTAATGAAGCTTATGCTTCTCTTCCCATTTTCAGCACATTTACCAACTATTGTGACCACAAACTTTTCAGTTTTTCCCCTTCTAAAGTGACCCAGATTTGCTACAGACAATGATAATTTTTGTGTTTCTGTTTTACAAAAGCAGAAATTTACTTGATTAACAAAAAGAAAAAGAAAGAAAGAAAGAAAGAATCTGAAGATGATACAGACATATGGGTGTGTGGAATGATGGAATATTTGTAAGAAGTATTTTGACATTTTCCCCACATGCCTTTGAGAAAGACTAAACCTCTCCTGGCTGTAAAGAAAAACAAAACATGGAATAACGGAATACATTTTGTCGTTATTTTGCTGTCTCTCTGATCAACAATATGATGGAGAGAAAGAAAACTGAAAGACCAAAAACACAAAAACAAAAAGACACATTATTTAGTAGAAAATTAAACCCCAAACTCCCCTATGTAAAATAAAATTTTAATTTTGGAAAGCCATTTACAGAACAGAGATTTGACGAATACATGAAAGGGATTTGCATATGGAATATGTGAGTGGAATCACCAAAACCAAGTTGCCCAAATATAATACAAGTATATTCCTTTTCTAACACTCCTCAATTCACATTGTACCATGTTTGGCTTAATCATATCCTACCGAACACACCTCACAAAATCTACCATTGCAACACACAATGCTTCCACATGCTAACCATTAACATGCCCTTTTCTTTCTTTCTTTGGATCTATACCAATGTTTTCTATTTTTTACACTTTAATTTCTGGTTTTAAATATTTGTATTTATGGTGCAAAACTTTGTATTGTCATCCCCCAATACAGAAAAGAAAACAGAACAGTTAGCAAGTACTGTTTCACCTTATTCACCCAAAAAAAAAAGTACTGTTTCACCTTTTACTTGAAATTAAAAATTGGGCAGCAAAAATAAAAATTGAGGTGGAAAAAAAAAAAAAAAGCTGCAACTAAACAGCAAGAAAAGTTTTTCATAGTATTTTTTTTTTTTTTTGGCGAATAAAGTTTTTAAGAGTTGAAAATACGTTTCATCAATAACTCTTTTGGCCTCCAATACACGCAAAATCTTTTCCCCACAACCAGTTTTTAGAGATACAAAAGAAATGAATATAGAAAGTAAGAAGAATTCAGAAAAAAAAAAAAAAAAAGTTGTAAACAAATTTTTGGATCTCTGTACTGCTTGCATGTGTCCTAGGCCAAATATGATTCAAGCTAAAGGGTAAAGGTTTTCTAGGAACAACAAAAAGAAACTGTAATTTACTCCTTGCTGTTACTGACATTACCCTCAACAAGTCATGATTTCTAAGTACCTTTTTTTTTTTTTTTTCTTTTTTTAATTTTCTGGAGATCGAAAATATTTCCTTTAAGACATGATTACTTGGTCTGTCAATTCATCTACTTCATAAGAAAAAAATAAAAACCCATTCCCTGTTCAAACAGTGTATTCCATTACTGTTTCTCAGGGGTCAGGACTATGCAGTATACTTTGGCTTATTATCTCTTTGTCAAACACAGAATTACAAAAATCCAAGCCAAAAAAAAAACACAGAATTACAAAAACAGTGATTCTATAATTTTCAGTGGATGAAAATAGTAAAATTGCACTTATACCCCTCATATTTTGCCAGTTTTTATATATATACATACATATATATACACATGTGTCTTCGCATTTTTAGAAATTACATAAATATTATTAATATTTCTTTTTTTTCTTTTTTTCAATATTACTGCATGTAATTTTTAAAAATTTAGATATTGTATTGCAAAGATGTTAAACTTCCAATTGTAGGTTATTTGATTACATTTAAAAGGAAAAATGACAATGTACTTGTAAAAATTCAACATGGTACAAAAAGATAGTTCTTTAACTTTTCTAAAGACTAAAAACTATTATCCGAAAAGACTATAAAAAAAAATAAAATGTTAGTATAATTTTCCCATAAAAAACGTAATGCTTTGCGATTCAAGGAACATTTTCAGAACTACAGTCTTAAGTCTCTTTGCTGACTCAGCCCAAGTGCCCAAATCAATCCCCCACAGACAAACAAGGTGGCAGATAGATAGACACTCAACCCAGACGAGGCCATTTGATATGACTTTCAACTCAAAAATAAAAAATAAAAAATTGGAAAGAAAAACATATAATAATTTATAATAATTAAAATAAATAAATAAAATAAAAGAGTGAAACATCTGTTTCAGGTCCAGGTCCTGAAGTCTGAAGGGACAAAAGTTCAAATAATAATAATTACAAAAAACAAAGACCTCCTTCTTTATATAATGCCACCCACTGGGTAACAACTTCTAATGAGCCTTGCCTACCCAACTTTCAAACCATAACTTTCTCTTTTCTCCTATTGGTTCTGTAGTACCATGCCTTCTATAACATGGAAAACCATTGCAATGTCCTTGCTAGCTCTTCTTCTGCTATCTTCTTTAGCTTTCATAGAAGCTTCTCTTTCTCAGCTTGATAGAATTACTCGGCTCCCTGGTCAACCCCAAGTGGGCTTCCAGCAATATGCTGGTTATGTGACCGTTGATGCTAAGCAACAAAGAGCTCTCTTTTACTACTTTGCTGAAGCTGAAATAGATCCAGCTTCTAAGCCTCTTGTCCTCTGGCTCAATGGAGGTCCATTTACTTCTCGCTCGTTAAGTTCTTTCACATAGTTCAGAAGAATTATTGAATTAGATTTTGATAAATTTCTTTGCTCCTTTTTTTTTTTTTTTGCAGGGCCTGGTTGTTCTTCTTTGGGAGTCGGAGCATTTACTGAGAATGGACCATTTAGGCCTAGTGGGGAGATATTGGTGAGGAATGAACATAGCTGGAATGGAGGTAGGTAGAGTACTACTTTTACTTATGGTAATGTTGTTTTTCTGCATTTTTGAGTAGGTTTTGAATGATCCGAAAAGGTGCTCATCCAGAGTGCTTGTTGATATGCAGAAGCTAATATGTTGTACTTGGAAACGCCAATTGGAGTTGGGTTCTCATATTCAAAAGATACTTCCTCTTATGAGACCGTAAATGACAAGATTACAGGCATGTAATGCCAGTTTGGTTTTTCTATTTTGTTGGTTTTGTTCTAAATATTTCCTTCTTTTTTTCCCCCCAGAAAATTTCTTGGATTTTCTTTGCAGTTATCCCCGTAAAAAGCCTTACTTGAGAACTTTCAATTTCTCCCAGATTGAGTCAATTACTTTCCCTTTTCTTATTTCGTTATTTTGCTTATTATTATTATTATTTTTTAGAATGCTTTTATTCTTTTCTACAGGGTTCCGTTGGGAAATCTTTTGGTTCCTTTTTAGAGAAAAGTTTAAAAGGGACTGTTCATAGTAGCATTACGTTATGTTTTCTTTATTTTTCTCCCCAACTTTACAGTTGCCATGTTCATTGCTGACTGTAGAAATTTTGTTTTTTTTCTTTCAACTTTACAGAATACCCTTTTTGATTCTGAAATTTGTCCTTGTTATGTTATAGCCAGAGACAATCTGGTGTTCTTGCAAAGATGGTTAGTCAAATTCCCACAGTTCAGAAACACGAGTTTGTATATCACGGGAGAAAGCTATGCTGGTAACATGAAAGTCACGTTCTTCTCATGAAATTTAAAGTAAATAAATGAAAGAAAAAGGTCATTAATACTTTCCTTTTCCTCTTTGCAATCAGGTCATTATGTTCCCCAACTGGCAGAGCTCATGCTCCAATTTAACAAGAAGAGGAATCTATTCAATCTAAAGGGCATTGCTGTGAGTAGTAAAATCACCAAATAATAATAATAATAATAATAATAATAATAATAAATATATAAATAAATAAATAAATATATAAATAAATGTTCCAACTTTCTTAGGAATCAATAAGAACTAAGTCACTCTTCCTCACATTTTCAATTTTACCATGGATTTTTTTGCAGCTGGGCAATCCAGTATTAGAATTTGCCACAGACTTCAATTCGAGGGCTGAGTACTTTTGGTCTCATGGACTAATATCAGATTCAACATACAAAATGTTCACTTTCACTTGCAACTATTCACGGTATGTTAGTGAATATTATAGAGGCTCAGTTTCTCCAGTCTGTTCAAGGGTGATGAACCAAGTGAGCAAAGAAACCAGTAGATTTGTTGACAAATATGATGTTACCCTTGATGTTTGTATATCATCAGTTTTCTCTCAATCCAAGGCCCTTAATCCTCAGGTGAGACTACCACTCACTTTTTTCTCTCTACTTTTCCGTCAACCACCATTCCTTAATTCACTTTTTCATTGATTAAACATCCTATTTTTCACAGCAAGTTGCTGAGACAATAGATGTCTGTGTGGAAGATGAAACAGTAAACTATCTTAACAGGCAAGACGTGCAGAAGGCTATTCATGCTAGACTTGTTGGAGTTCGCAGATGGGCGGTTTGCAGCAAGTAATTATCATCCGCATTTTCGTTGGATAAGAAGGCTAAGATTAACAAATTTTTACATTATTTCTTCGTTGAATAGTGAAATTATTCATCATAATCCGCTTTTTGCATAACAGTATATTGGATTATGAACTGCTGGACTTGGAAATACCAACAATCACAATTGTTGGAAAACTCATAAAAGCAGGAATACCAGTCTTGGTGTACAGGTAGATGATTCTCACCATCATGCCTTCTCTACAGTCATAAGATTTTTACTTTATCATAAAGTGTATACTGAATCTTCAACTTTTTCAGTGGTGACCAAGATTCTGTTATCCCCCTAACCGGTAGTCGAACATTAGTTCATGGACTTGCAGAGGAATTAGGATTGGCCACCACTGTGCCTTATAGAGTGTGGTTTGCAGGGAATCAGGTGATATTTTATTTAAAATTATTGGTCACAGAATTGGCATATTTTTTCTTTTGACAAGATTAGTATCATAAAGAGATTTCATAATCTTTTTACCTCCAGGTTGGTGGGTGGACTCAAGTTTATGGTAATATACTCTCCTTTGCTACCATAAGAGGTGCATCCCATGAAGCTCCATTCTCGCAGCCGGAAAGATCACTTGTGCTGTTCAAGTCATTTTTGGAGGGAAGACCTTTACCAGAAGCTTTCTGACCACTTATATATATTGGCGGTCCAGATTGAGATTGTATGTAGAGTTTGATTTTCTAGATATTAATCATCTGAGAGTGAAATTTTCATTTGTTTGTTGTTTGTCCGTTACAGTCTTTCCAAGCTGTGGAAAGTAAAAAGAAAAAAAAAAAAAAATGTATTTTGTAAAGATCGCTCAAGAGAAGGAAAACCTGCTTTTGTTGTCCATTTTCTGGTATATGTTTATTAAACAAACAATAGAAAGAACTGAATCCTAGAATTGATATCATTATACACCAATGCAAGATACAATATATATATATATATATATGATATACCAATAATTATACATATATATATATATATTAGTTATTTCTTCTTCTTTGAAGAAGACCAGTTGATCAACAAGCTCTTAGAGAGTTTTGAGAACAGTCGGAAACTATGATGGGAGCTTCAATATATTAGATATTGCTTCGCCTTCGAAGAAGACCAGTTGATCAACAAGTTCTTAGAGATTTTTTAGAACAGTCAGAAACTATGGAAGGAGCTTCAACCTGCATTGTCATACAACTGAACTTCAATGCTAATATGGGCTTAGATAACATTATTGCTGTGCTGAGGTTTCGACCACTATCTGCGAATTTTCTGGTGCAACAACTATGAAGTTCTGAGTGTTCTTTGTCATTTTTTGGCATAGGATCTGAACTAGATACTTTTGCAGGTTGTACGGCTCTCACTCTGTACCAGAATTTGATCAGCAAACGGTGTTAACAGCAACAGATTCTGAGATGGAAAAACAAAAGAAAAAAGAAGAAAGAAAGACCTGCACTGGATCTTGCAAGAATACTTGAGAATTTCAGGAGTATACTCTGTACGGCCACTGCAATTTCAAAACATAAAGCAATTAAAAACCATGATTTCTTATAGATAGGGACCCCAAGAAACACATGCTCTAAAGAAATATTAACCTAAAACTTGGAAGTGACAATTTAATGGTTGGCCCCATCCACTTGTCATATTTCAGCGCAGGCACTGCAATCACCAAGCTATTAATTGACAAGGAAGAATGATGATGATAAAGCATTTAGAAACACCAACGTTATAGTAAAGAATTGGTCCAATCATGGAATTAAATAAGGTAAGTATTTCCCCGATTCCTATCCTGTTGGGAAGCATGTTAATTCCTATTTTACCTAAAAGATAAATAAAACTAAACTTTAAGATCAAGTTTCACTTATTTTACAAAGAATCTACAGATTATTCTAGGTGGAGGAGGCCAAGGACCACACTGAGGCAGTGTAACCAGCAAAAAGGGCACCGCATCAGATCACATCAACAAGGATAGAAGGCTCTTTTTTTATTTATTTATCTTTCATTTATGTAACAAGCATAGAAGCTTGACCAAGCATGCCTGTGATGGATCATATACAGAAAACCGGAACCTCTACCCTTGTTAGACCTTTTTCTCACACCTACACTCGAAGAAAAACAGCTAATGCATGTCTTAAACAGCAGCATCTCAAAGGAAAGGGATAGATCTCTGTATATGTGAAACCACAATTTTTTAACATATACATTCATAATTCTTGCAGATTGAAATTTACTAAATCACCAGATGGTAATTAGGAATCAGAAATATGCTTATGTTGAGGGCATTGAAGAGGTTCAATTAGCATCACCGTGAGGATGCTTACTGGTTTGGGATTCTTGACCTCCAAGTCCAAATTAGATGACACTTTACAGGTTCATTCCTTGAAATGCATAGAATTTCCATTCAAAAAGAATCATACTCTTCACGGGCTAAAAATCCCAATATAGTTATAATAAGTGATTGTAGGAGGCCCAGCTGTGTTATATGTTGGTATGCTATATCAAGAGAATTAGACATATGGGTTGGTTACGCATAGTAATTATGGCAACAAGTTCTCCATCGAGAAAAGGTTTTTTTTTTTTTTTTCACTAGAACAAAAAAATAAAAAGTAATGGTTAAATGCACGAAAAAAAAAAAGACGAAAAAAAGTGGCCAATCTTAAAATAGCCAACACATATTGATAAAACTGAATTGACAAATCTCACCTAAAGTGGTAAGGCTGATAGAAGAGTCATCTTCTGCAGCAGGACCATTGACTTCTGTCACTTGAACATCCATATGATCCTTTGAATCAGAGAAGCTATCACTCATACCGATCATATCGAGAAATCCAATGTGCTCACTCTTTTCCTTCCTTGGAATTGCTGTTATTCTCTGTTTGTAAAATAGATAAAAAATTAAGCAAGCTAAGAATGAAGGTCCATAGATTGAGCTTTGCATATTACTATCAGTGACAATGAAGTAACAAGGCTTACTACCTTTGAAAACCTTGCAACCTGACTTGGAAGCCCTACTTCCTGCAAGAGATGATTGTAAGCAATAAGCTTAGACTCGTTCATGAAAGGAATTTGTAAAATTATGACTTGTTCAAGGGAAAACTAACACCATCTTCCTGTACAACATCCTAATCTTGATTTCTTATAGCAACATGACTATGGAGTCTGTGAAGTTATGGAAGGTCCCAGCTTTTGGAGTATCCATGGTAAATGACAGACAAAAAGGGAATATAATGTAACTTTTCCTTGTGTTCTGAAATCATTTCTCGTTTTATTATTCACGTTTTACTTGAACGAACAAACAGGTGGCCTAGCAATTCAGTCTATGCTAGATGTGAACTTCCAGGAAATGGTTTAAGAAACAGATGATTTAGAATTGTGCTATGAGCTGAATAAAACCCCACCTTCCTTCCATGATCACAAGCTGCATCACTGTTCACGAGCACCTTGGTGGCCCACCTGTTGATCCAAAAACCGGTAAACTGCTCATAATTTAATTTATACATTATTATATATTAGATAAAAATGATTAAAAAAAAAAAAATGTGATTCTGGTTGCACAGTTTTTGCAGCCATTTTGTTGAACTCTTTTTGGTCAATGACCAAACTAAATAATTGGCCGGACACGTTTCAATATTGGTTTCAGTTATAAAGTGGAAAATCCAGTGGAATAAGTGGGTCAAGGACTCGATTGTTTACCTGACTTCAAGAACCCAACTCTCCCACTTTAAGATCTGGCAACTTGACCTCAGTTGCCTTGGCACTATTACAAAAAGTATTTATAATGGTGTACTATATTTACATACAAAGAGTTTTGACCATAAAACAGTATAATTTTTATAACAGTAAAAGCTTAGTCAGTTTTACTGGCTCAAGCCAAGACAGCAAGTTCTCAAATCATGACTCTTCTGAGTTTTTGCCTGATTAGTATAAAGAAGAATGATAAGGTTGTGGAAAACATACGCGCAAGATGTTGGTGGGCTCCATACAAGTCCAGCAATCACAACAAGCTGGGAAAAGACAAACAAATATCCCGTTAGTAACTATGCAAAACCATACACAAGTCCAAAACACACAAAAAAAAAAAAAAAAATTCCAAGCACAGGTTACCCCGTACTCATGTTTTCAAGAATTAGCAAAAACTGAAAGCAAACTTCCGAAACCTCATCAAAGACTCCAGCAGGACTGTCATCATAGCTGGCGAGAAAAAACCCACCAAGAGTATACCTACAGAGTTTACACTTGCATGGTGAAACATGGAATTTTTTTGGAGCAATATAAGTTTTGAACGAGTTGGGACTAAATCATATAAAAACTTGATATTAGGTTGGGACAAGCAAATGTAAATGAAATAACTATAATTTATTTTCCTATAGTTTTCAAAACAATTTCAGAGAATATTAAGTACCCAAATGCTTCAACTAATCTGAACTCCTTTGGGATGCATGCTCGAGCGGTTTCTGCTCTCACAAGGTGTAGCTGATACAAAGCGCTGACAAGAAAAAAACATGTTTTTGAGAAAAATCACTTTTTTTTTTTTCTTTTTTTTTTCTTTTTTTGGGTTTGCACAGAGAGAATTTTCAAAGGAGCCATAAAATCAATAACTTATTTATTGTTCGTCATAAACAATGAAATTCAGTATTTTTGACACTTACCTTCCTTTAAACATCCATGGAGGCTTGCCATAACCGGTCGAACGTTTTGTTTCTCCATCATCCATGTTTGAACATGCCAAACTAAAGGAAATTAAACTACATCCATTCGATGCCTAATCAAATGCATTCTTTATTGATGGTAAAAAGAGCATACATATATGCATTGAGGGAAAAAAAGAAAAAAAAAAAAGTTCAACGTAGTTATCATATTTTGAAGAATAAATTTGATTTTGCCCCGTTTTCTAGCAGAGAAGACATTCTTGACGTACAAGGAATTAACATCTACCGCACATTTCTAGATAGAACAGTTCTCCAATCAGTTAAAGCCTCTGTATTCATTTATACACTGCAAACAAATGCTAAAGAAACGGAAGAAAGATTAAATCCAACTAGGATGCTTTGAGGAATTGGATTTTGGATCAATATTGGAAGAAAATAAATCTGGGTTTCTTAATGGCTTTCTGAGCAGATTCTCAAAATAGCTTTTATTTATTTATTTATTTGTTTATTTATTTTTCATTTTCACTTTTCTTCTTTTCAGTTTTTTACCAAGCCACAGGTGAAAATGAAAGAAACAGAACAGAAAATCAGTACAACTTACCTCAGGAAATGAAACACAAACGAAGACAAGCTGAACCCAGAAAAGCTCTGTTCTTTACGCGTGCAACAGAAGGAAAAGAGATTAAAAAGCTCCCAAAAGCTGAAGGTTTTATATAAAATTTGAAGGGAAAAAATGAAACCCAGCTAGAGAAACGAGTCCAATTGAAGATAAGTGAGAGTGAAAGAAGTAAAAGGAAATAATGGAAGGGAGAGAAGGCGACAGAGGAAGTTGGTTAGCTTAGGTGAGAACATCGTAGCCGCAGAACTGGGGGTAGGGATTTTTATCCTAACAACGACATTTGATTTCGCGCCAACTGAAAGTAACATTTCCATCCAACCAACTTTCCAATACCATGTTCTTGTCTAAGCTATTCTGTTGTATTTATTTACTCATTTTTTTAATGTATTATCCTAAAAAACTTTTCTTGATTTGATCAAATTCGATGCGGATTTCTGTACGACATTTTGATGACGCAATCATTTAAGTAAGGGTGTGCTCGCTAGTATTTTAATTTCTTTTCGTCTGCGTCGTTGCCTGGATCCCAACAAGATTATAAATTATTATATTCTATTCTATTTTCCTTTTCTCTTTTCTTTTGGTCCATATATATATTTTTTTAATATTTTAAGCTTGAAATTTAACAACTTTAATGGGATTTTGTAAATGTATATATTTTCTGCCATTTTGTTTTTGCAACTTGAGTCCAATCAATACTCTATTTTTGGGAAAAAAAAAATAAAAAAAAATTAGCTCTGACCATTTAAAAAATTGAGATGTGCACCTCCAATTTTCTATATAATTTATTCGCATCTTAGAAGGCATGCACTGCATGTATCATAATTCCAAAACATGGTTAGTAAAGTAGATCTTCGTGGTGTCCTTCAATAACACAAAAGATCTGGTCCATGAAGCAAATTTACTTTTTTTATTTTTATTTTTTTTATTCTGAGATACCAACTAATAGATAATATTTGGCTTAAGGAGGATTTTTATTTATTTATTTATTTTTTTACCACTTTGCCAGTTATTCTAGATCAAAGAATGTCACAATGGCTTAAAGAAACATTTTCTTTTTCCAATTGTATTTAACGCTAATTGAAACTGAGGTGACATTTCTACTATGTCAAAGAGTAAGTGACCCGGATTTCGGTTAGAATTTTACTAAATTAAGCAAAACCACTAGAAAACAATCAAACTAATCAGCAAACAGACCAATTATATCATATTGACATCAAGATTCTAAACTGTAAGGTTCTGAAATTTACTTTAAGAATGGAAATACCGTTAAAACGAGGTTCTCATCGCTCTTTCACTGGATAAGGACAATAAAACAGGGAGTTTATCCCTGGGTCGCTTTTGTGGGTTTTCAGCCACATAAATAAATTTGGAATTCGTCATGACAAAACGAAAAAATGTGGACATTTTCAAACATAAACGTGTCGGTTCACAGTGCCATGAGTTTTCTTTCCAGTGAAAGTAAGACCCGCCAGTGATAGATCAAAAAATCACTTACCAGGATCACATGCCAATGCCCTTCCAAGAGTGGTTGGTTTTGATTGAAACTTGTAGGCCCTTAAACGGGAATTCAACAGGATTGGTTCACTTGCTATGATGCCTGGCAAATAATAAGCCAGCCCCCACCATTCTGCGCTTTCATTGTCAAATTATTGGAGGAACCCACCAAATTCTTCTTAATGAACATCTCTTTCCAAAGAACTTGACGAGCAAGAATTGTACAAACGCAAAACAAATAAATGCCCTTCCCATTTTCAAACTTGATGGCCATGGAATGGAAGTCTACTTGACTGACAATAATAGTTACCAGTAATCCTTGCAAGAACACTCCCCTGATTTAAAGTGATGAAACCTATTGGAATCTCTTATGACAATTTCGCGTCCTGTTACTGTGGAAACGTGTTTTGCGAAATCATGGCAATCCTTACACGCCCTAATATTCTTAAAAACCACTATTGGGGAATTGCTAGGTATGGAGATAAGACCAAATGCAATGGCTAATCTCTCACTGTGATCAAGAAGTTGTTCTTCCCTTTCAGGAAAACCACAGGACATGTCATCTTCGGTTAGAAGAGAATCTTTGGAGATCTTAGGAGAAACGCAGAACTTCCTTAACACTGAGTATATCTCTTCTGTTTGAGGATGATGTTTATCACCTACCATAAACCGGTGCACTTTACCTTTGGCAGTGATCCAGCTGCAACTAACTGACTTCCTTAAGTCCCTCTCTGTCATCATCTTTCTAAATTGAGCTGCTTCTTCCCATTTCCCAAATGACGCATACAAGTTAAACATAATAACATAATTAGAAGTATCATCCGGATCCAATTGCAGGAGGTTTTCAGCGGCTATCTTGCCAAGTTTAAGATTTCGATGCATCCAACATCCACCCAATAAACTCTTCCAACTCATCGCATCAGGTCCAAATGGCATACTCTTTATCAATTCAAGAGCCTCCTCTAGCATCCCAGCGCGGGAGTATATATCAATCATACAATCATAATGATAAACAGTTGGCTCCACACCATATTCACAACTCATTGATTCCAAGTATTGCTTGCCCTCTGTCACCATACCTGAATGGCTACAAGCAGTTAGAACTGCTATGAATGTAACCGCATTTGGCTTCACAGCAGAGTCTAGCATTTGATTGAAAAGCATAAGAGCTTCTGAAGCATCACCATGATAAGCATAACCACATATTATAGCAGTCCAGGCAACAGTATCAGGATTATCTATAGATTTAAAGACTCGATATGCATAGTCCAATCTTCCACACTTTGCATACATGGTAACCATAGCACTCTTCCCGTACAAGTATGCAACTAGCCCTTTCTTTATCGCATCAGCATGAGCTTGAGCTCCCAAATTAATATCTGCAAGCGCAGAGCATGCTTGAAAAATGCTAGTATATATGAATGAGTTTAAAACAATATCTTTGTGCCTTATTGACTGAAAGATCTTAAGAGACTCCTCAAATTCACCAATTTGGCAATATCCAGAGATAATAGCGCTCCAAGATACATCATTTGGTTCACGTATCCTCTTAAACGCTTTAAGGGCAAAACTTAAATTTGCACACTTGACATAGAAGTCTACTAGAGGAGTTCCTACTGAAACTTCAGATTCCATCCCAAGTTTAATACCATAACCATGAATTTGCCTTCCCGTGTTTAAGTCCTCCAAACCACCACATGCCTTAAGGACTATCGAAAACACAAACTCATCCAACTCTACACCTTCTCTTACCATCTCAGCAAATAATGCCAGAACATCCTTCAGTTTTCCAGCTTCGGTGTAGCCCACCAGCAACCCTGTCCAACCCACAACATTCTTATCAGCCATTGAATCAAAAACAAGCACGGCACCCTCCAACCAACCACATTTTACATACATATTCAAGATCACCGGGTCAACCAAAACATTAGAAAACCCAGTTTTTATAACATAAGAATGAATCTGTTTCCCAACGTCTAAAAGCGAATAATCATTGAAGCACCTTAAGAGACTAGTAAAAGTAGATGGGTCCGGTTTAATTCCAGACTCTTGCAAATTGCAGAAGAACTGGACAGCTTTATCCAATTGTCCCTTCTCTGCATAAGCAGATATCATGATATTCCATGAAACCAGATTCTTCTCAAGCATTTCATCGAACAGTGTCTGTGCATCAAATAGACTCCCACAATCACAAAGCATCCGGAGTACATAATTACGGAGAAACTCTGGCGGGTCCTTGGCTGTACTTCGCAACCAGTCGTATATGGATTTTCCATCCGATAAAGCTCCCATTTTTCCACACATTTCAAAGAGGCACTTATAGGAATGGGGACGAACTGGAACACCAGCCTCATCCATGCGCTTGAGAAATTCAACAGCTTCTTTGAGCTTTCCTTGGTTGGATAAAGAAACCAAATGCATATTTTCGACTTTGCCTGGTTGAGTTTGGCGGGTTTTTTGCAATGAAGGAGTGCAGTTCAGAGATACCCATGAAGGGATTCGACCAAAATTCGCAGATTTTGTAATAGGCTGAACCTGATCATCGTGAGCTGCTGCTACCTGTGATGGATAAGAACGGAGCAAAGAACACTGGGATATTATCGAAAACATTCGAAATAAATAAACAAGATTTTTTTTTTCTTTTTTTTCTTTTCTTTTTTTATTTTTTCTGATGCTACTCGGAGTTTGGAAGTTGGAAGTTGGAAGTTGGAAGTATCTATATTGCTTTGGCAAGGGTGGATGGAAGGTCTCTTTCGAATTGCAAATTATGCACAGTGCATAGTGTACTGTCTACGGACAGCCTTAAGTAAAAAATACGGCGTCGTATATATATTCGCGGGAAACGACACGCTGTATCGTGTCCACTGTAAGTTTTCCTCAGATGTGCTAAAAGTGCTGAGACTCACGACGTTGAATTAGCCGCAACACTGGCGGTGCCCGACGGTTCGGCTTCGTTTCTGTTCTTTTTTTCTTTTTTTGACTTCTAATTCTAAGTCAGTCTTTTTCTTCTTCTTTTCTTTTTTTTTTTTCGCTGTTAATTATTTCGTTCTTTCTAATTTTCCGTTTCTGATCCAGAAGCTTCTGCTGTATCGTTTGGTTGCCGAGAAAATAATAACTCCGAGACATTTTCTAATCGAATAAAAGTATACCATAGTCCTAGATAATACAATTGATCGACACTGATTTTGGATTCGGTTCAGAATATCAAAATGGAGGCGTCGCTGCGTTTCCGCTGTGTAAGAACTCCCTGCTTTTGTGAAATTCCTAGAAATTTGCATTTTTCGCGATTTTCGTCGTTATCGTTTGCGGCTTCTCCATGTCGTCCATTTCTTGTGGCAATGGAGAATGCAAATATGCAAACGTCGTTCAGATTGAAGAGCGAGAAGAAGAGAATTGAAGCTGTGCTCGGGGAAGAAGAAGAAGAAGAAGAAGAAGAAGAAAGAGAAACAGATAGGCATAGCTCGGATGAAGGAGAATTAACCTGCGTAATGAAGTTTGGTGGATCCTCGATTGCTTCGGCAGAGAGGATGAGGGAAATTGCGCAGCTCATTCTGAGCTTTCCCGAAGAAAAGCCTGTGATTGTTCTCTCTGCCATGGGAAAAACCACCAACAACCTCTTACTGGTACTGCACAACTTCTTCACTCTTTGGTTTCTGTTACCTTTCATTGTATAATTGTGCGATTAGATTGGATGGTGGTGATGTATATAGGCTGGAGAGAAGGCTGTTAGTTGCGGTGTTTCGAATGCATCTGAAATCCAGGAGTTGAGTTTTATCAAAGACCTGCATCTCAGGTTAGCTCATGTGCTTCAGTATCTTCTTCCTACGTGAAAATACGTGTGAAAAAGTTTGGGAATTCAACCAGGATTAGATTTTCTATTTAGCATGTATGTCTGTGTTGAATCAGGACTGTTGATGAACTTGGAGTTGATCGCTCTGTAATTTCCGGTACGTTTTACTATAAATTCATGCATACAAATCAAGGTTTAAACCTTAAAATGAAACAATGAAGTGTCTGCACTTTGAAATTTTTTTTTGGGATTGAGTATTTTATTTTTTTATTAATTGGAATATTTGGTATTTGCCTCTGAATATTTTGCAGCACATTTAGAGGAACTGGAGCAACTTCTGAAGGGGATAGCTATGATGAAAGAGTTAACACTCCGGACCAGAGATTATTTGGTTTCATTTGGAGAATGTATGTCTACAAGAATATTTGCAGCTTACCTGAACAAAATTGGTGTTAAAGCACGCCAAGTACGTCTATTCCTGATTATCGATTTATTCTTGATTTGATGATCCTTTGTGTCTCTCCTGTTTTTTGTTTAACTGGAAATCAAACTTTCATTTGTCATTTTAGTAGAAAAGGAACCAGCATAAGTTAATAGGATATATTGAACAAACTTCCCGTCCATGTTTGATTTTTCTCTTAATTAATTGTTTTCTTTAAGTCTCAGCTGTGATTAGAATATTTTTCAAAATTTATTTTTTTACACTAACAAAATTTTCTCAATAATCCTTTTGCAGTATGATGCATTTAATATTGGTTTCATAACCACAGACGACTTCACAAATGCAGATATATTGGAAGCAACTTACCCGGCTGTTGCAAAAACTTTGCATGGTGATTGGATTACTGATCCTGCAATTCCCATTGTTACTGGCTTCCTTGGAAAGGTTTCTAGCTATTGCACTTGTGTTGCTGCTGAAATACTTTGATCAATGTTTGAATTCCACTTTATGTTTTACAATTTGTTAGCTAGGCTGACAAACTGGATAATATGTTTCAACTGTAGGGTTGGAAATCTTGTGCAATTACAACCTTCGGTAGAGGTGGTAGTGATTTGACAGCAACAACCATCGGTAAAGCCCTAGGTTTGCAAGAAATTCAGGTCAGAGTTGATCTTTTTCCATATACCACAGGAAAACGTATGCATAGGAAATAATTTTATATTCATATGCACCACATGGCTTGGATTCTATGTAGAATATAACAAGTGAAAATATGATTTTTTTTTTTTTTTTCTCCCCTGATATAAAAGCCTATGGTAGTACGTTTTCTGAATATTGTTAGGCTTACATATGTACCATCTTATTTCACATTTTTGATAGGTGTGGAAGGATGTTGATGGTGTATTGACCTGTGATCCTAGTATATATCCATCTGCAGAACCTGTACCTTATTTGACATTTGATGAGGCAGCTGAGCTCGCGTACTTCGGTGCTCAGGTTAGATTCTCTTGTTTCTTTTTGTTTATTTGAGTGGCTAAAACATCACAGTTTTGTAACAAAACTGGAGTTGAAACTAACTTTTCTTTAGAAGGCCTCTATCCATTATTTCTCCATGTTGTAGAGTTTAATTACCATGAATTTGCAGGTCCTACATCCACAATCCATGAGACCAGCTAGAGAGGGTGATATTCCTGTTAGGGTCAAGAACTCTTACAACCCTAAAGCTCCTGGTACCCTCATCACAAAAACAAGAGATATGAGTGAGGTTTGTGGCAATATAGTTTTCTGGCAACAAAAGAACTGAAGCATGTAGACAAATCTATACATGCTTAATATTTTTCTTTTATTGTTTAATATCAAATTAATTTCAGGCCCTTCTAACCAGCATAGTTTTGAAGCCGAATGTCACTATGTTGGATATCGTCAGTACCCGTATGCTTGGTCAAGTGGGCTTCCTTGCAAAGGTGAGTGGCTACTTTGATATGCTGTTTTTGCTCTTTTGACACTTCTTGTTGATATTTTGATAGCAATTCAAACGACACCCCCCACCCCTCAAAAAATAAAAAAATAAAAAAATTCAGGTTTTCTCAATCTTTGAAGATCTGGGCATCTCTGTGGATGTTGTTGCTACCAGCGAAGTTAGTATATCTCTGACATTGGATCCATCAAAACTTTGGAGTAGAGAACTAATCCAACAGGCAAGCATACAATTGATGTTTTAGTTTAGATTCTTAACCATTCTTCCATTTCTATGAATTCACAACGACATTGAATCCAAGTAAGTCTGATTGGAGAAAATGTCTGGAACTGAGTATCATAATGATAAAAAAAGAAAAATAAAAAAACAGATTGTAGGCCTCAATAGGGTAACTCATTTACGTCTCTAATATCAAATCCAAATGAAACTTATAACAGGAACTTGACCACGTTGAGGAAGAGCTTGAAAAAATTGCACTGGTCAATCTTCTGCAGCATAGATCAATCATCTCTCTCATTGGGAATGTTGAGTATTCTTCCTTGATTCTAGAGAAGGTGTTTTATCTTACCAGCAAATTTCAGGAGACTAGCTAAATAGACATTTCTTTTTATCTTCCTATTTCTCTTTTTCTATATCTATCACATATTTTGCTTCCTTTTGGCAAGGTTTTCCATGTTCTTCGAACCATTGAAGTCAATGTCCAAATGATCTCACAAGGAGCATCCAAGGTCTTCTTACATCTACATTTTGTTTTTCTGGTGTTTAACAACTGTTTTTCTTTTTGTGTCTAATAAGAGTTGCCGCATTTATGATCTAATCAGGTAAACATCTCATTGATAGTAAATGATAGTGAAGCCGAAACATGTGTTAAGGCCCTTCACCAAGCGTTTTTTGAGAGTGATGACTTGTCTGAACTACTAATTCTGGATAGTGGATCTGGTAACGGTTCTCCTTCGCTGTCTTCGGTGGAATTTGGTCCAGCCTAATACAAGAATAATATTTTTGTTGGCTCCTTCATTCAATTTTCAACATATTGCCTTTTAGATGTAGGCTATCGAGCATTAAATTGTTTTTCCATCTAATGTCGTAGTGATATCAATATGTGGAATTATCCAAATTCATACACGAGGTACAATTCGAGGTATTATTCCAATCTCTGGATTTTTTTCTCAAAGAAATATTATAATGGTCTTGAATATCATCTCTTAAAAGAAAAATATCGTCCAACTTTTTGGGCATTTGTACAATTCCATCTACACGTTAGCCAACATAATTTTGGTTTTTTCATTTCTTTTTATTTAGACTGACAGGTTGTCCATAAAAACTTAAAATAAATAAAAGCAATTCTTAATGTAGACCAAACCAAGGAATTTTCATTGGAATGGTTTCTATGTAAAGTTCATCTCATAATATGAACAATTTTCAAAATTGTACGAAAATATGGTTGCTCTATACGAAAGGGCATAAATCAAATCTAAAAGGTCTCTAGCTGACTATCTAGATGATCTGAACTTCCTTCATTCATTTGTGAAATAAAGATGCATGTCACAAAGGCCTTCCTGCTAGAGACTTGACAATAGATATTGGCCGGCTGACTACTTGACTCCCATTAGTATTCATCTTCATAAATAAATAAACCTATTTGGCCTAAGATTAATGGTGAAACACTTCTTCATTCCGAATGTCCCTCTGTTGTGTTTCTTTGCAGGTTACACGCCATGAACCTCTTAGCCAACCTCCACTGCAGCTTTTTTTCCTGCACCCAGCAGCCGCCAAAACAAGAACAAACAATGCAAATAGAGAGAGATGTTAATGATATTGATGATGAGATGTTTTGACACTTAATTCAGATATATACTTTTTAACAGAAAAACAGAGAAGAGATGCACAAATTCCAAACCATTTTTGACACAGAAGGGGAGATTTTAGTGACAACTTGCTCAAAGTGTTTCACTTTGACTGTCCGTTGAGATGTATCCGAAGTACTGCTGTTAGCTATTGCTTCATCTAGAGCAGCAAGTGTAGCTTCGCGCATCTGCAATAAACAAATAACACCCTTCCATGTTTATCCACATAAAGGAAAATATATCCATGATTTCCATATCACAGAGAGAGAGAGAGAGAGAGAGAGAGAGAGAGGGGAATTAAACTAACCAGATGATAAAGGTCAGCCCCATTAAAATTCTCACAAGCTTCCATCTTTGCAATGTCAATCAAATTCACAGTAGGATCTATTGGTCTCTCCTTTCCAAGAGCTTTTAAGATCATTCCACGTTCATCTGGACCGGGCAGTGGTACATAAAGACGTTTACAGAATCTACCTGGCCGCAGAAAGGCCTCATCTATATGATCGATTCTGCAAGAAATTAAATGTATGATTTAACTACTCTGTAGCTGCCATGTCTATATAAATTATGATATTCTTCAACTTCTAATATGCAATTAAAGAAAATTTTAGAATTCAAAGGAAGAATATTTTGGTTTTACCTGTTTGTGGCACCAATTACAAATACACCATCCCGTTTGTTTCTTCCATCTAACTCCGTAAGTAACTGCAAAGAAATTTTATTTGTTCGAAATATAGGAATATGATTTTGCAAAATTCATATGTTAAAGAAGGATTGGCCGCTTAAAATTCATATGTTTAATCACCTGAGTCACTAGCTGCTGAACCACTCGTCCCTTCTGGAACTCTCTCTTTTCTCTCAAGCCATCCATCTACACCAATCATTTAAAAAGAAAAAAAAAAATTTGTTGAAAAGAAAAAAAAAAAGTGTCAAAAATCCGCCTTGCAATATTTCAGTCTCTAAAATGCATAATGAAGACAAAGCCTATTGTCTCTTCATCTGTATCTCTTAATTACCCTCTTTATTTTTATCATGTTTGGGAAAGAAATTCAAGCCATTGAATGATATAAAGTAAAATATAAAATGTTAAAGACTCTATATGAAGTACACAAACATCTGCAAATCTTTTACTTTTTCCATATTAAAGCTTAAAGTTTGCAGAAAAATAACATCCAGAGAAAATCAAATAGTAGAAGTTCTTCATGTAATATGAAACAAATTTAAAGTTTTCCGACTCATGTGATGTTGCAACAATAATGAAGGACTAACATGGTATCTCAATCGAGTCGATTTGTTCATGGAAACAAGAAACCTAGAGGTTTAATGAAGAAAATTGCATTATTTCTCCCATTAAACCATTAATATATTTAACAAGTAGTGCTTGTACCTAAAAGAGCTCTCTTCCTAAGCAACTTGATCCTAGCAACTTCATCACAATAATGATCGATAATAATTAATTTGTTGTGGTTCTCTGACCACTTTAGAGAAGAAATATGAGAAGAAAAATGGTGCGGCTGGACTTCACATAATTAGTCATTGATTTTACTGATTAGTTTTTTTCCGGAAGATGAATTTACTAATTAGTTTGATTGATTAATATATAGTAAGCTCAAATAATTAAATATTACTCGTAACCAATATCAACGAACCACAACAAACCTCATCAAAGAAAATTATGCATGGTGAACATGTCCTTGCACGACTAAACAAGGTTCGGATGGCCCTTTCACTTTCTCCAACATATTTATCCAAAAGTTCTGGACCCTGAGTGCAAAAATCAGCAAAAGCCATATTATCGTATGAATATAATCTTCACACTTTTTAAATTTGTATTGTAAAGAGAAAAAGAGAATGATATAAATAATAATAATAAATTGTACAAACCTGGATATAAATGAAATTAGCTCTTGCTTCATTAGCAACAGCCTTTGCAATTGATGTCTTACCACAGCCCTTAGGTCCAAATAATAAAAATCCTGTTTCGATGGCCCTTCCACATCTCTATAACGGTACGTAAGGTAAATATATTTAAGAATACTCACACCCAGCAATTAAATTCAACCAAGGAGTAAATCATAAACTAAATAAATTTAGCTCAAAGTATTAATTAAATACAGAAGTAAACAAATGACTTCCTTCTTCTTCTTCTTCTTCTTCAATTATTTTTTTTTTTATTTTTTTTATTTTTTTATTTTTTTTTTTTGAGGAGTGTAACGTCATGATTGGCAACTTATGCAAGCTAGCTCATAATGAAACAAAGCCAGCCGTCAATATACACGGATTATGATTTAGGAGCAGATTATAATAAAAGTAAAATATAATAATTATATGTGTATGTATAATGGAGCTCAAGCTAACCTTCCCAATTGTTCCACCACTTTAGTATTCAAAAGACGTATTAATTGTTTTTCCTTTTTTTCTTTTTTTTAATTACAAATAGTATACAAGTCAAGGAAGAGAATTGCCTTACTATGCTCGGGATACTTGATACAATTAATAAGAGATCGTTCCAATTCCTGCCTTATATCATGCAACCCACCAATATCTTCCCATTTGTCATTAGGAATCTCACAAGAACCTTCTTTTTTAGACGAGGGTTGAACCTTTGTAATTGCCTCTGCACAACATAGATATATATATATATATATATATATATATATATACGAAAATTCTACGGTGAGGATGGTCCGCATGAGAACTGCAGTATTAGTAAAGGTTTTTTATATTATTAACGACGGTTTCTTAGAAAATCATCACCAATACTATGAAAAACCATCACCAATACTATGGTCCGCATGAAGACCGTCCGCACCATAAACAGACTGTATATATATAATATAGATCATATAAAGAAAAAAAAATGGCTATTGAACGAAACCGAAAACGTATATAAATGTTCCAAAAGGAGATATTTTGACAAAAGAAATTAAAAATTAAAATAGAATCACCTCGATATCAGTCATGGTAAGGTTGAGATTGTCAATAGCATCATCCAACCAAGTTTCCTTCCACAACTTATGGCCATCGTCTTCAGAAAAATTTCTAGATTCCCTAGGCTTTCTAATGTTTATAGCTCTCCGTAAGGCAATGGAATTAGCTTGAGAAATCAGGGCATCAAAATCAGTGGGAACAAAACCTGGAGTAGACCTGGCTATCTTAAGAATGTCCAAGGAGGAGGAGGCTTGATGATGATGAGGAGGTAGCTTAAGCTTGCGAGAAAGAATGTCAAACCTAGCATTTTCATCCGGGACACCAAGAAGAATCTCCTTTTCGAATCTACCAGGTCTTCTGACTGCAGGTTCAAGAGCATGAGGCCTATTGGTCGCACCAATCACGAGAACATAGCAAGAATCTTCATGACTAGTAGGCAACAGGGAATGCCTATGGCATTCATCCATGCAACTCATCAGTTGTGTCACAATCCTTCGGTCAGATTGTAGTTGTAAATTATCTCGTTTTGAAGCTATTGCATCGATCTCATCAATAAATATGATTGAAGGGGCTGTCTTGTAAGCTTTTGAGAAATGTTTTTGAAGGATTTCTTCTTGAGGTCCACCTGCTGATGATCAGGTGAACATATTTTATACATATATAGAATTAACAAGCCAGTAAATTTGTAAATATTGGAACATGAATTAATGTTTTCTTCAGTAATAAATAAGTACTAAAATAAATTGTAGATGAGTTTTGAGAGAGTAGTAGTAGTAGCAGTAGTTAGGTACATTACATTACCTATATCAGAAGGGGAAAGCTTATAAAGAGGTAAAGAAGACTCATTGGCAATGGCATGAGCCAAAGTGGTCTTGCCGCAACCAGGAGGACCATGAAAAAGAATATTGCCCATCCTTAACTCTATACCCTTGTCTACCAGCTTCCTATGTTTAAGAAGAGGCACAATCACCGTGTCCTCTACCTCCATCAACAACTCCTTCATACCTCCCAGATCCTTAAAACTCACACCATCATTTTTATTTTTTTTAATTTAATCATTTTGATCATTTTCGTTTTCCTTGGTTGTAATTTTCTTCTTATTATCTGTCTTCCTTCTTCTTCTTCTTATGCTGTTCACCAATCATCATCGTCATTGGGATCAGCTATGGGCCCTAGTTCGGTTTCGATTTTCTGGATGAAACGTTTAAAGGAGTCAAAGCTGGAGCGCCGATATTCAGGGAAATGGGTACGAAGACAGTGTGCAATGTCGTCGGTGGAGGTTAGGTCCGGAGCCAACATCCTCCTCCGACTAACATATTGAGCCTTCGAGAACAACGGTGACCACTCCTCCCCCTGCTTTCATGTTAATCCAATTTGTTTCTTTTTCTTTTCTTTATTCTTTTTATATTTTTTTTTTCCTCTAAAAAAATCAAACACCTGAAAAAACCACCACAAAGCAAGTGAAACAAACGGCAGCGGTGAGGTAGCTGGTGAAGAGGCCGTTGGTGACGGCGTCGAAGAAGAAACAGTATAGAATTTTTACTATGAAAATATATTATATTTAAAAAAATAATAATAAAAAATAATAATAATAAAAAAAACACTTAAAAAGAATTTAAACCCTAGCTTTTTATTATTAATTTATGATATTAAATCACAAGCTCTAATAACATGTAAAAACTAAAAATAATAATATTTTGTTATTAAAAAAAACAATAATAATAATAATATTTCTCAAAAAAAATATAATAATAATGATAATAACAATAACAATAATATTTTCGTTTCTTGGTCCTTTAAGTTTAGGTGTTAATGTCAAATAGAGTCAATAAGGATATTCCTAAAAATTAAGTTCTAATTACTTGACCCTTAATTAATGGAATTGAATCGTTTAATTTATTCTATTTTCCTCGTATTGGTTTTAGGCTTCTCTATGTAAAGCAGCATCCTAGAATGTTATGATCGCATTCAAAACATTAATAATAAATTTGTTCTCTCTTTATTTTCTTTTTGTTTTTCTTCTGCTTCGTCATATTAAAATTTTAACCAAAGGAGCAATCGTTATACAAATACAAATTGGCAGACTGAGATTGTTAGGAGCATTTCTCAAAGCATCCAATGATCCAAATTCAACTACGCTTGGCATCCATCCCCGCATCGTCCAAGTTCTAACATGTCACTTTTTTAGGAAATTAAAGGATTGGTTCAATTTTAATATTTTATAATTACCTCTTACATTTTTTTTTTTTAAAAACAAAATATAAAAGTGTGGCAGCGGGGTCATTACTAAGCACACAATGCATGGTAATACAATACTTATTACGTAAGACGCCAGTTTCAGTGAACAGTAATATCTAAGAAATCAATTCATCTTTAATATCAATAGCTCCCGTAATCATCTTTCAATATTTACCTGTTTCCTTCCTAAGGTGATTGCCACCAACCAGAAAATGAGAAAAGAAAAATAAATAGGGGTTAATCTACAGAAAAAACAAAAACGAAAAAAACAAAAAAAACAAAAAGAAAAAAGGGTGGTATTTAGCTTCAGATTAAGTACTTTTAGGCCTAATTTAATCTAAAATAGAATAGAGTGAGACATAACTCAATGACTACTAAATGCATGCTTTCCCGCTTTCAAAATTATATGATTATGAAATTAAATTAAATCCAACATCCCATACCCCAACGGCCCATCTTTATGGAAGGGATGAGGATAGAGGGAAAAATAATAATAATAAAAAGAAATGAAAAGAGGAGACTATATACAGCCCAATGGCCAAAATTCGGATAGATACTGGGATATACCTGCACTGCCAGTATAAATTTCAATAGTAGTGATCAAGTGGAATTTACAACTGCCTCAAATTACCAAAAAAGTAAAAACGTTGACATCTTTAACACCATTTTTTACCACTTCCAGCTTAGCCACCACCTGCATACAGAGAAAAATATATATTCCTCAGTCCACAAAATCTATTTCAACAAAATAAGAAACTTAAGCTATACAAAATATACAAATTCTCCATTTTTCACATGCATGACGCACCTCAGACCTTATCTACAGCAATGTAACATAAAATATTTACCTCGTCTAAGGGCTTGCTGCTGAAGGATGATCCAAAATCTGGTCTTCTTCTGAACCCATGTTCTGGTCAGCCATTGCTGAAATTTCCTCCAGCTTCTTATTTGAGGTTTGTAAATCCATCTTCTTTACCTCCTTCGGGGTATATATACAGATCTTACGAACTATGTGACGGAATTCCCTACGTTTTTCAGATACAGCCATTGGTTAGATTATATCAACCTAGAGGCAAATACAAACTGAATTAACCGAAAATTTCTATACGAAGTTGCAAGCAATTATAATAAGTGCATAGATACACAAGTTTGCTTACTGCCAGGGATCATCTCCAACAAGCATCATATCACCCTCATCATCAGTAAAAACAACCATCCACTTTTTTTCTGGACTGCTTAGTTCACCATTAAATTCAAAAATCTGATCTAATTCCGCTATCATTTCATCATAGCCATTAAACTTGCTAAGGTCAACAGACCTTCCCAAAGTGGCCCCCTGCTTATGAACCTGAGTAAATAAATGTAAACCAATCAATTCCATATAGCGATGCAAATTTGCACCACAGTTTGAACGTTAATAGATCAAAACAAGCAGACCCAATAAAATATGAGACAACCTTAATGCTTCTTCTAGTTGAACCACCTGGAAGCTTGACCGGAATATCTACAGAAAACTGCTTTGAAACTGGAAAAGGCTTCTGTCGTTCACTACCTCCAGTTGCAGTCACAGCAAACTTTGAACACTTTTCATGCTCCAGCAATCGTTCAGATTCCATATCTTGGTAGTGCTCGGATGCAACATCAATTTGCCCTTGTGGCCTATGCTTGGAGTTTGTATGCAGTACATCCAGGTTTGTCACAGCAGGGTTACTGACAAGGGAGATACCAAAGAGTTTGCAATTGCCATTCCCTTTAGCCTTCTCATCATGTTGCCTATGCAGATTCTCCAAATTCAGTGACATTGGATGACAAGAATTTTCAGCAGATGACCGTGGCAATAACCAATGTCCTGGCTGCTGCTTTACTTCATGTTCATGCATTCCATCAGAGTCATTAACTTCTGCTACAGGAAGTTTTATGCTGCTGGATTCTGTCAGGTCAGATGAAGGGATCAAACGCATCATGGACACTGGACTTGAAGACAAATGGAATATTTTTTCCTGACCAGAACCCTGCTTCCAGAATTGGTTGGCATTAACTGGGTTTCGATCAACCAAAGGCCAACCCACTCTGAACGATTCTTGCGCAGCTCGGGAATGTGATGATTGATTCGTACAGGGCATTCCGAACCTTACTTGAGTAACTCTGTCCTCTGGTCCAAATATTCTCTTACCAAAAGGAGTCCCTGTTTGATCCGTACCTTGAGATGAAGCCCATACAGTGAGATTCTGTGCAGTGTCTGAATTTTCATTGTTAGCAAATGTACGTCTCAGTGTCCGGATTTCTTGACCTTGCAAGGCCCTTGAAACTTGATTCTGGGCTGTAGTTTCTCGATTGATTTTAGATGAACCTGTTTATAAATCTAAGCCACTTAGCAGGTTGTATCCACAAAAGGTACAAGCTAAGTTTACAATAACAGGAAGAAAAAATGACCATGAGGCAATCAATGTGTACCTTCAGTTGCATGACGTGAAGAATTGGATGACGATGATATGTTTACACGTGGTCGTTTCATTTGGGATACCAGAAGAGAATTTGGTGCATGAGCCAAGGCAGGCTCTACTTTCCAAGGGGAAATTTTCTCTGGACGATGAACAGGAGAAGTTTCATCCCAATGCACCTGAAGGAATCGTAATAGTATTTGAGCATCGAAAGGCATCAACTTTAAAGTACGCTGTTTGTATATACCTTAAGGCATCTCCATTGTGAACCAGGCCACCTCACATGATCAGAATCTTCCACTCCTATAACCGTCCCTGAGAACCTAATTGAGAGATATGAAACAGTGAAGTCAACATATTTCCTTGTCTCTTCCATGCCTTGTTTGTCAGTAAACTCTTGACCAGGTTCAAAGGAAAATCATACCTTTGCTCTGGAGCTTCTTCACCTTCGAACCTCATTTTGAACCTCATCCCTATAGGATAGCTATTCTTGACAGACTCCATATATTCATCAAATGGAACAATGAATTCTGCAGGGCTAGTCCTAATAATTTATCACGTACAAATACCATGGAATTAATAAAGTTGGTAGCTGGTATATCAGGATTAAAGGAAACTGAACAACTGAAACTATTGCCAAAAAATTCAGACATTATGTTCACCATACAGATATATGGACTCTCTGAATATAAAAATATCTATTATACATTGTCTCATCTGTGCTGCAAGTGTAATTTCAGGAACGATGCAGATAGATCTATAACACTAACAGTGAACATTGTATATATGACATAGGCTACTAATAAGCATATATATATATACATATATACATATCTTACGGCAGAAACCACAAACCTTGGCTTGTAATAGACAGTGAACATTGTACCCGTTGAAACAGCGTGCCATGCAGTTGCAAGTACTCCAATATGCATACTGTGACTAGATATGACTGAAGATGGAACATTACTAAATTGCCTCATAGCACGTCTTACACCAACACGAAGGTCTCCAGTTTCACCCCTGGAAATGGTAATCTAGAAACCATTAGGCACAAGAATCTCACAATCATAGCAACAAAATAGATCTAGAAGCCACCTATTCTTTATCTACAACATCATATATCCCAAACTTAAAAGCTTATGCATAGCAGCAAGTTTGACATGTAGTAAAAAAACAATGTAAGTAATATTGGAAGATTCAGTTATTGTTGACCTGAGAAAAATAAAAGCATCGCCTGCAACAAGCTTCTTTGAGCTGACAAAGAGACTCCAACCACTTTGAAGAAGGTGTCTCTTTGGGTGACCTGGCACGGCAATCATATATCACTCATTAATAAGTACCCTATATATTAATATAAAAAATAAAAATAAAAAATTGTTTTTGAGCTCTATAGAAATTACTCCTTCAGCATATATTTGAGAAAAAAATTTAAGAATTCAACTTGAAAACTAATTTTTTGTCAAGAATCCAAAATAAGTACAGCCGTTACCTCGAAAGATATGGCGGAAACGCCATCTGTTACCATGCAAATCTCTAGCGACCAACTCTTGGCTAGGAGGCTGCTTAGACATATCCTGCGAATAAAAATAGCAAGCAGAAACTTTTAGAACCCGATTCATCCTTTATAATATAAAGCCATAGCAGCCATTAAAATAGCCTAACCAACTGGGGGAGGCATTCATCTGCATGCCGTTTCAGCACAGAGAAACCACCATGTGTGCTTGTATCTGAGGCTGTAAGAGTCTTGCAGAAGGAATGCACACGAGGGCGGGGAGGAGGAGGAGAAGGAAGCAAAGCCTCTTTCACCACCGAATTCTCATCTTGCTGGCATAGCAAAAACACATTTATGTGGCTCATGAAGTGTATTATCCAATTAAAATTTTCAAAAAATGCGAATAAAAACAGAGAGAAAAGGTATACTTTAGGTTCAGGAAGCAAAATCACTTGAGCATATACTTCATCGGTGTCTGGTTCAGCCTGCATTTTTTAGGAAAAAAGAAAACTTAATACGGAGAAACATTGGTATTAAAAAAAAATAAAAAAAAAAATGAAAATACTGATCCATAGCGATTACGAGTGAAGCAGCACACCTTCAAATGAACATTGATGACGCGACAGAGAATTTTGGAGGGAAGATCATATGCTGGCATTTGCTGATCAACAACTTGATTGGTGGACGCCTCAACCTGTGTTTATAACAATCAAAGTTAAAATGCTAGAGTCGGTACTACCAAACCCCATTTACGGAAGAGAAAATTTGTGCAAAAATTCACAACCTATTACCGATTCTTCTTCAAAATAAAATTAGTCAAAACCAAATTACCATAATAAAAGAAAAAATCTCCGAGAAAATTTGAGAGAAAAAAGAAGTACCTGCTCGATGTGACCTTGAGGGAAATAGAAAACGAGCTGGCCTTGGCGAGGCACAGTAACCAAAGGACCGGCGCAAGCGTGCCACAACTCCTTGTACAGAGCATCGTCATGATCTACCATACAAGAAGGACAGCAGATGTTACAAAATTAAATTGCAGAGACACACAAATCAAAATTCAGAGTGGGGAAAATTTCATAATTGTTACCGGCCAAGGGAAAAGCCGAAGAGGCTCTCAAGACGCCATCTCTGGCATCTGTGTGATTGACAGTGTTATACTCCATGGGAATGGCTTCCTCTACTGACAACGTCGGAGGAATCCACTTGTCATCATCATTACAACTGAGGCAGGCAGGCAGGCAGCTTCCAAAAGCAAAATTATTAGAATGAGAAGGCGAGTGTGGAGCTGAAGTTTTCAACTACGATGAGCAGCAACAAGAACAACAACGACGAAGCTTGGACCTTTCCATGAATTGCTAGGTCCGCCATTAATTATTGCAGAGCCTGAGAAATGAGAATTTAGCCAAGCCCTAGATTGAGCTTCTCCTATGAGGATTGTGAATTTGCTTTTGTGTGAAAATGACTTCGTTTCAACGTGTCATTACTTAAAAGACTCCTGAAGAGTCAAGAGTAACTCTTTTTTCTTTTTCTTTTTTTTCTTTTTTTTTTTCTTAAGTTTATGATTTTAAAGGTCAAAACTACCTCACCTCTTCTTAATGCTACTCCTACTGCCTACTGCCTACTGCCTACTGCTGCCACCTTAAGCTTTGTGATTAAGAAGTTAATTTACAATAAAATAATAATAATAATAAAGCTTTTTCTTTATTTTATTTTATCTTATTATTTTTATGTTGTGATGGGATGGAACATTGTACAACGTTTTACCTGAAAGATACATGTCAGTCTTATAATTATTGTCATCTGTCAGTATTTCTTCTTAATAAATACATATGCTTTAAAATAATATTATTTTTTGTTTGGATAATCACGTTCCATAACTCTGAATTTTTGTCTTTATTTCAATCCCACTTTATTGGTTTTAAAAGTGTTAAATGATTACGATTATTTTTTAAAAAAAAAACCAAAGAGAAATAGATAATAATTTTTATTAATGATGTTAATCCTTTTTAAGAACATTTAGGCATAGAATGGTGATGCTTATAATTATATGCGTGAAAAAAAATTGAACCTATCATCAAGACGAGCCGGCTCCATTAATACTTCAAAGCAAAGATGTGAATTGTGTAAGCTATAGACAGAATTATAATAAGAATATTGCAAATACTTTTGAGCAGTCATGGCCGGCAGGGTCACATATTCTCTCAATTGCGTTCTACAGTGGGGAGATGCATCATGCTCTGGAGATTGAGAGCTAGTACGAATTCGACACGAATTGTTTTTTAAATCACTATAGGGAGTGTGCTTTAGTCAACTATTTCCATGGAATTTGATGGGTTCTAATAATTTCTATAGAACAATTGTCACTTGGGTCAATGGTACATGAACTTGAAAACTGATTGGGTGATTCCAATTTCGGAAAAATATCGTTGTTTGGCCTTTGGTCACTATAAAAATTGAAGATTCCTTGCTCTATATGTGGGAAAATGGAATTAATTCTATAATATTGATTTTCAATTTTCATGGGAGCATTGAATTTAACTGCTTTTCAAGCTGCCAAGCAAAAGCGAGAAAGATAATTGACGTTGAGAAAAGTCCTGATAGAACAATACCGTAATATGGTCATTTATATTATCTTATATCGTATACACACACACACACACACACACTAGTGTATAAAAGCAAGTCTCAGCACCAAGGGAGACTCCTAAAAAATACTGTGGTCTATGTTTCACGGAGTAGGAGAGGATGAAGCAGAAGGCCAATACAACAAAACCTGCATCCCATTTACCGTCCCCAATACAACAAAAATGAAATCTAAATACTTCTTTTCCCCAGAAGTGGAAGACATGTACATATATGTACAGACCAAAACTTCCAGATGCTGTGTCATAGCTGGCTATACTGCATTGGACAAAAATGCAATAATATTATAAATATATATATATAGTTGTCAAGTAGGCTTTACAACCACGTCAAATTACCAGCAGTAGAGTGTTTGACAGCTATTAAAAAAAAAAAAAAAAACCATTTTTTATCCATTTTCCAGCTTAACCATCAGAAGATAGAAACATTTCTGAATCTCCAAAATCTTTCAAGAAAAGGGATGATGCCCCTTAGGCAAGAAAACGTGTTGAACAAAAAGCCAAACAAAACAAAAGGATAAGACCATCAATGAATCATAAAATATCTCTATAAGCTCAACTAACCTCGTTACACAATACTCTAGATATTAATTGGACATTTACAATACCTTCTCTTCTATGCACCCTCAAATCCTTTAAGCAAAAGAAGAAAAGTAAGCTGTACTTAAAAATAAACAAATTTCTAAAACTATCGCCTTCAGAACTGAGCACTTCTAACTTATCCAAGATTTGTAGAACAAAATTTACCCCTCGTAAGGGCTAGCTGCGGAAGGGTGATCCAAACTTCGGTCTTCTTCTGAACCTAATCTTGGGTCTGCAGTAGCTGAAATTTCCTCCAGTTTTGTGGTCTGCAAATCCATCCTTTTTACATCTTCTCGGGTGTAGATGGTGATCTTGCGGACAATGTGACAGAATTCCCTGCATTTTCAAGATGCAGCCACTAGTTAGATTGCATCAATCTACAAGCACCGTGTAAAGTAAACGACTGAAAATTTATATAATGGAGTCGCAAGCAATTATATTATATGCTTTTACAATGCAAACAAACAAACAGAGACACAAGCTTGCTTACTGCCAGGGATCATCTCCAACAAGCATCATATCACCCTCATTATCAGTAAAGACAATCAGCCACTTCTTCTTAGGAGAGTTCAGTTCACCATTGAATTCAAAAATCCGATCCAATTCTGATATCAATTCATCATAACCATTAAACTTGCTGAGGTCAACAGACCTCCCCAAAGCAGTTCCCTGCTTGTGAACCTGAAACCAAAAAAAAAAAAAATTCAGAACCCTTCAGTTCTAGATGGAATCTAAATTTCACATTTGCAAGAAAGAAGTCCCAAAAGAAAAAATAAATAAATAAAATTATTGAACAAAATGAGCAGAACAAGTAGATAAAGAAAACCTTAATGCAACTTCTTGTTGAACCACCCTGGTGCTTGACCTGGCTATCTAGATAACGCTGCTTTAAAACTTGAAAAGGCTTCCCTGCATCATCACCTCTAATCGCAGTTTCAGCAGACTTCGAGTAATTCAACCGCTCCAACACTTGCTCAGATCCCATATCTTGGTGGTGCTCTGTTGTGACATCAGCTTGCACTTGTGGCCTATGCATGGAGTTTTTATTCAACATGTCTTGTTCTGTCACATCAGGGCCACTGATGAGGGAGATCCCAAAAAGTTTGCAATTGCCAGTCCCTTTACCTTTTTCTTCATGTTGCATATGATGGTGATCCAAATTCAGTGCCACAGGATTATTAGAATTTTCAGGATATGATGGTGGCAGCAGTGGCAACAACCAATGCCCTGGCTGCTGCTTGACTTCAACTCCATGCAGTCCATCATACTCCGAATGTGCCCTGTATCTGCTATTGGCAGGCTTATGGTATTGCAAACCACTAACTTCTGATACAGAAAGTTTCATGTTGGATTCCATCATATTAGATGAGGGGCTATGCATGGTGGACTCTGAACTTGCAGACAAATTGTATATGCCTTCCTGATCAGAAACCTGCTTTCGCAACTGGCTAACATTAACAGGGTTTTGATCAACCAACGGCCAGCCCACCCTATAAGATTCTTGCAAGGATCGAGAACCAAATATTTGATTCATGCAATGAGTTCTGTGCCTCGTTTGAGAAACTCTGTCCTCTGTTCCAAATACAGTGTTACCAAAATTTGGCTCTGCTTGATCTGGACCCTGCGATGCAGTCCACAAATTGACATTCTGTGCAGTATCTCGTTCATCATTCCTACCAAAGGTACCTCTGGGAGTCAAGATTTCTTGACCTTGCAAGGCCATTGAAAATTCATTCCGTGTCGAAGTTTCTACGTTGATTTTTGATGAACCTGGTCACAAAATTTAAGGCACTTAGCAGTTTGTACCAAAACAAGCAAGAAGCTGAAGCAAAGATGGAAATAAAATTTCCCATAAGGCAGGTAATATGGGCCGTACCTTCAATTGCATGCTGAGAATAATTCGTAGACGATGGTACGCTTACACGGGGCCTTTTCATTTGACATGCTGGAAGATGATCAGGAGCATGAGCCAAAGCAGGCTCTATTTTCCAAGGGGAAACCCTCTCTGGGCGATGAACCGGTGAAGTTTCATCCCACCGCACCTGCAAAAGACACACACACGGTTATCTCATAGAAACGAACGAAAAGCCCAAAAAAAAGTTCAAGCTGTACCTTAAGGCATCTCCATTTTGATCCAGGCCACCTCACTGGATCAGCATCCTCAGCTCCAACTACAGTACCTGAGAACCTAATCAATCAAGAAGAGGGAGAGAAAAGAAAAAAAAAAATGGTGAACTCATAGAATTTTCATCATTTATTAATCAAAAGAAGAGTTTCAAAAAGTAATGATACCTTTGTTCTGGAGCTTCTTCACCTTCAAACCTCATTTTGAACCTCATCCCTATAGGATAGCTATTCTTGACAGACTCCATATATTCATCGAAGGGAACAATAAACTCAGCTGGGCTAGTCCTATTATCCATGCATAGAAATACCATGGAATGAATAAGTTGGTATAGGAGGGTTTATTTCTGTTTAATAATATGGCTCTAGGATTGCAAAAATACTTGCAAATATAATGTGATCTTTGCTGCATTTACATGATACAATGACAGGAATTTTGTACAGATAAATTATACATTAAAAAGGGAATAATGCAGAAGCACACACCTTGGTTTGTAATAGACAGTGAACATTGTACCAGTTGAAACAGCATGCCATGCCGTCGCAAGGACACCAATATGCATACTGTGACTAGATATGACTGACGACGGAATATTACTCATTTGCCTCATAGCCCGTCTTACCCCTACACGATGTTCACCAGTTTCACCCCTGAAGTGACAATCAAGAAACTCATCAGCCTCAATTAATTTACTACTGCATAAAATGATATAAATCAACAAAAAAAGCAGTTAATATGAACTAAAATTAGCAATTGAAGTAGTGATTGAAAGATTTAAATGATGGTTGACCTGAGGAATATAAAAGCATCTCCTGCCACAAGCTTCTTTGAGCTGACAAAGAGACTCCACCCACTTTGAAGAAGGTGCCTCTTCGGGTGACCTGACAACGCAATGATATATTGGTCATTGATGAGTACAGCATATGCAAAAAGAACAAATTGTTGAACTTTACACGAATTGCCACTTAAGCATACAGTTGAGAAAATGTTGCAAGTATGTAAAAGGAAAACAAACATTTTCTAGGCCGAGAGTCAAAAAGCCATTACCTCTAAAGATATGGCGAAAATGCCATTCATTACCATGCAAATCCTTAGCAACCAACTCTTGGTTGGGAGGTTGTTTAGACATATCCTGCAAAGAAAACCACAAAGTTGAACAGTTCAGGACCTCTCCCTCCTCTATACATATATCATATCTATTATATGCCAGGGAAATAAACCAAACCAGTCGAGGGAGGCATTCATCCGCATGCCGTTTCAGCACAGAGAAACCACCATGAGTGCTTGTATCTGAGGCTGTAAGTGTCTTACAGAAAGAATGCACACGAGGGCGTGAAGAGGGAGGGGGCGGAGTTTCCTTAACCACCAAATTCTCATCTTGCTGGAATAACAAAACAGATTGTTGCCGTCAGTCCATTTATCATCGTCCTATAGAAAGTTATTGTTCTCTTTTTTTTTTCATCCATCCCCCCCCCACCCCCCCCCCCACCCCCCCCCCCCCCCCACATAGAAACAAAATTAAACAGAATGCAATTAATAATCAAGAGAGGGCATATGCATACTTTAGGTTCAGGAAGCAAAGTCACTTGAGCAAATACTTCATCTGTGTCAGTTTCGGCCTGCAATTTTTTAAAAATTTTTATTGAAAAAACAAAAAAACACATCAACTAAACATTAATAACGCTATCGAGAAAACCCCAAATATAAACCCGATCCATATCGGTTAGGAGTGAAGCAGTATACCTTCAAAAGAACATTGATAACCCGGCAAAGGATTTTTGAGGGAAGATCGTAGGCTGGCATTTGCTGATCAACCACTTGATTGGTAGACGCCTCAACCTGTTTTCAACACAATCAAAAGACGTTCACATGTACTCCACGTTATCAACCTCATTTTAGCAAGACAAAAGTTGTGAAAAACCAGAACCCATCCACCAAGAGAAAACGCAATCTAAACCAAACTTAAAAATGGGAAAACAAACAAAAATATAAACAAATAAATGAATATTAAACTACAAATCCGAGAAATACAGGAAGAGGAAAGAAGAAGATACCTGTTCGATGTGACCCTGAGGGAAATAGAAAACTAGCTGACCTTGGCGAGGCACGGTGACCAAAGGACCCGCGCAAGCGTGCCATAGTTCCTTGTACAACGCATCTTCATGATCTGTCCGAAGCAAAAAATTACAAATTCCATTACACAGTAGACGAAAAGAAAATCGAATTCAGAGTCGGGGAAAGTATGGAATTTTACCGGCCACCGGAAAAGTCGCAGAGGCTCTGGAGCTGGTATTATTATTACCAGTATTATACTCCATGCTATTATTATTATAATTATTATAAATATTAATATTATTATTATTGCTGCTTCCTCTTACTGAGAACTTCCGAGGAATCCATTTCTCACCACCAACTTCTTCCAAACAAACACCTCGAATTTGACAAAGTGAAACATAATTAAACTTTACAGGATTCTATACGAATCTGTTCCCCCTTTTGACGAATCACGCGGTGTTTTCCCAACTAATTCAGAAACCAGAAAAAAATAATAAATAACAAAAAAAAAACTACAAGGAAATTGTTTTGCTTTTGCCCTAAACTGACTCTTTCTTTCTTCTTCTTCTTCTTCTTCTTCTTCTTCTTCTTCTTCTTATCTGGGGATTTAGGAGGCGGATGCAGGTGGAGAGCCAGGGACAGCAAGGGTTCCAATGCCTTGAGAGAAAACTCAACCTTCTTGTTTCAACGTGTCACTGTGAGCTTCTGAAGAGTCAACAGAAATTCCTTTTTGGTGTTTTCTGTAAATAATGAGAGGTAATAATAAATATGGAAATAAAAATAAAAATAAAAATATGCGATTTTTTTTTTTTTTTTACTTGCAAAATTTCATTAAAAATTCAAAGTTTTTTTTTTTTAATTTTAACGAACAAGAAAGATAAAGACTGAAATTACTCTGCATTTCCAGGGAGTGGCTGCCATTACTGTTCGTACAGTTTGTGTGGTCTCCAGACTCAGAGACCACGCTTTTGTTTGCTCCTTTATTTATTTATTTATTTTTTTTAATTTTCCTTATCTTTTATTATTATTATTTTTTTTTTTTTTTTAATTTCATCGACTCCTAGGTGGCTCCGATACTGTATGCAATTATTTCAAGTTTCAACCCGTTGTGGAATTATTGCCGTGGTTGGGCAACCGGTCGCTCCGGTAACAGAACCCTCCTGCTATCTATGTCCACATGTCAACCGGCAAACGGAGATATTAGTGGAATGGTTTGAACGGATTTACTTTAACGCCGTTACTGCTACGGGTCACACGTGTCTTTGGTGTGTCGGCTAACATGTAACGACGTTTGTCTTGAGTAACGGAAAGCTGTTCTGATTTTGGGGGTGGTTTTGTCCTGTTATTAACAGGCAGGATTGGTGGGGCTTTATACGATCCTACGCAGAGAGGGAGAGAGGTGGTAAAATCACCTGCCAGTAGATCACCCGCCAATGGAATGGATCCACACTGTGCTAATAAAGAGCTTGGATTCGTTCCCCATGATGTTTCGCACGTGCTACCGGTGGTTGTCTCTTTTCCGAGGTAATAGAATCACCGCTCGTTTTGAATAAAGCCTAGATGCCCGGGAGATGACATGGTTGCTTGACTTAACCATTCCGGGAAGGACACGTGTCGACAAATTTGGAAAGGATGCCTTTCGTGCTGTGGTGGGGGTGGTACAATAAAATTATATACAACAGGGAATAACTATTCGCCACGTGGACTCCCTCCACATCACGATTTTCACATTTTTTAACAGAGGAAAAGTCCAATTCAACCCACAGACTCAGTAGGTTGCTTGCAGACCTATGCATATATCATCATGATTCATATATATATATATATATAAATGTACATATGTATAATTAAAAGTACTTACAGAGATTTCCACATCATCACAA